>NC_142721.1:11194159-11848319 GCF_055471065.1 Atractosteus spatula | reverse complement strand
ATCAGTCAGAATAAACATTTTTTTAATCCCTAGAGGAAATTAAAATACCATGAGAAACCTTTTTTGCCATGTCCATTTAAAAATGATGATTGGTTGTGCAAGGTGAAAGACAATCATATAGCACTTACTACACACATATGTGTTTACAAATAATGCAGTGAATGATAGGTGGTGTAAATGCCATAGCAGTGTCATCTAATTTTTCCAGTCATTTGAACCCCTACTACAGAAATGGTGGTTCATTAAACTTCAGAGCACATACTGTAGGTATTTTAATAGGTATTTTTAATAATAATTGTTTTGGGGTTCTTGGTTTAAATAAACATTATGCAATAAGTGATTTTAACATACAAAAACTAAGTAAAATGTGTCTAAAAACAGTTTGTTTAGGCATGTGAAAGGTAGGTAAAAACTCACCTTTTTACTAGGGCCTATGTCTGATTGCCTTACAGTTTATCCTGTATGTTCTTGTTTCTTTTTATATACAATACATAGACAAATAAATTGGTCTATATTTGCTTCTTATTTCTCAACCTCTGCTGGAATATGCTCCTCGTTTTACATGACAAGTGCTTACTAATCTCAACATCCATCCATCTATTTTCTAACCCCTTAGTCCAATTCAGGGTCACAGGGGAGACCGTTCCTATCCCAGCAAGAAACAGGTGCAAGGCAGGATACACCCTGGATGAGTTGGCACTGCAGGGCATACACAGATGCAAACACACACACTCGCGCCAGGGCCAGTTTTCCCACGAGCCAATTCACCTATAGATATGTCTTTTACATTGTCCCAGATATACTGTACATTATAAGATGTATATTGTGAAATAAAGTTTGTTTTGTTATAAAAAAATGTCATTGGACTTTGTTAGGAAACTGGAATTCTTGGCAGAAACCCACAGATTCCACCCAGGTAGAACCCCAGGTGTGGAATTGAACCCAGGGCCCCAGGACTGGGAGGACCAATGCTCACCACTACACTACCATGCATCCCCTATTCACAACATTTGCAGCAAAATTGGCTGTATGGTTTCTATCATGTTTGTTAACATTTTCATACTAGAATACCCATGACTAAAGGTCTTAAGCCATTGAGTCTGTTAAGTGCTTTGACTTTAGGTGTTGGAAATTGGAAAATTTTAAGGTTCTCAAAAATATTAATTGATAATTAAATCTTTCTACTGACTTTTTTATTCTGAACCACGATTCATATAATTGAGGGTCACACCTGCTCACACCTGAAGAAGGCTCCACGGACGAAACGTTGTGTTTTCTTTCTTCTTTTTTTCAGCATGGAATAAACCTATTACTTATTCCTTATGTTTCATATATGTTTTATGTTTTTACTGGAAGAGGTCTGTATTAAAAATGTTTTAAAGCACATTGATGGATTTCTGATATTTTCCAAAAAAATAATGAACGTGTTTCTTCTTTAGAAAGATAGAAGTAATCTTCATAACTGGGAAATCTAACAACATCTAATATTGATACAGTTTGCTCCTCTTAGGATATCAACCTTTGCTCTCATTTTCGTGAGAAAAATTTCAGAGGAACCTGGTACAGTACATAACTGCAGCACCTTTTTT
Source organism: Atractosteus spatula (assembly GCF_055471065.1). Taxonomy (NCBI): domain Eukaryota; kingdom Metazoa; phylum Chordata; class Actinopteri; order Semionotiformes; family Lepisosteidae; genus Atractosteus; species Atractosteus spatula. The sequence continues at coordinate 11,846,730 of NC_142721.1, read as the reverse complement.
TACTACAAATCAGTCCGTTGCGAAGTTACAGTGTATTTAACTGAACACCAGTAAACCAAAGCCCCTATATGTAAAATAAATGGCACACCCTTAACAACTAACATTTATTTATGGATTCTGTGTAGTGAGCTTGCCCAGCCATGTCAAACAAACGCAATGATAAGCTAAAAAATGTTGAGCTTTTTTGTCATTTTAGCATTACGCTTTGGGCTTGTCCCTGGTACATTACTCTTAGCATGGCACAATGATTCAACTGTGATAAGAAATTTTGCAATTTCAATCTCAATCACATTGCTTGAGATTGTAACCCTGAAAGAATTTAAATCAAAGGAAGTAATGATAACCTGAAAGTTTAATAAATTAAAATTAAAAGAAAAGCCTTTATTTCACAAAGAGTAGTGGAAAACTGGATCAAGCTACATGGAACATTGAAGCAGATTACATGCAAACCTTAAAGAAAAATCTGAATGTGAATGTTTAATAACCATCTAGCAACCAAACAGCTACAATAGGTCAAATGGGCTCTCCTCATTTGTAACCTGCATGTATTCTTATATGAAAATAACCATTTGGCATATTTAGGGCTGGTCTTTAGAGGGTACCATCAGTGTTTAAATTTGCTAAGACATTTCAAAAAGCAAAGTAAAAACACCATCTTGCACCCACTGATATACACTCATGCACACCAGTTATTTTTCAAGATATGTTACTGTTTTCCAAACCAGTAACAGGAGAAGGAGAAGTGCTCAAACTTGGCGTTTCACATTTTGCTTAGCCCATCGCTGGTCCTGTCACCAGACATGTTCTGAAAGGGGAGAGATTAATCCCCATCTTTCAGATGCAGCATGGCAGATTGATGTTTCCAAAGCTGTATTTTAAGAGACATTATCTTACTGTTGATTGCTTGTCCTATAATATTATTAAAAATCCCCTTTGCCCCTTTTTCCATACAAAGAGGGCAGTTCCGCTTAGTAACATTTCCATGTGGGCTGGGGTGTGCTGTTGTACAGCTTTCAGGACACACCTTCATCTTAATCTGCAGAGTGCCATTGTTATCAGTTCTGCAGCCCTAGATCCTAGTATTATAATTACCATTTAATTTTCAGTTCTATATTTATTGCTTTTAACACTTATTCTGGTATTTTATCACCTATCATCATTTTCAGTATTTTTAATAGCAGCATTGCACCGCTAAAACCCAAGGAGTATGTCAAAATTAAAAACATGTATTATTACTTCAAGGTCTTTGCACAAAGGAATGAAAATAAACTAAATATACTATTACACAACAACTAGAAAGCAACATCTGCATGGAACATTTTCATGACATTCAAAAAAATACATCACGTGACCAAAACAAGGAATATTAAATTTGACTGTGAGATTATCTGTGGCATTTCAAATGATTTGCATGTATACACATGCTGTTATAAAAAGTCATTAGAGTCATGTTTAAAACATTGTTCAAAATACTTTGAATTGCTATGGTTCTTTGAAATAAATTAAAGTATTTATCATCTTCACCTTACACCTACAACCCTTCTGAGATACATCCAGCACCTTCACATAAGAATCTGGACTTCTTTCTTCACTAATCGTAGTTTCTTTGTATATAAGTTCATATATTTCTTGAATACAGGATGATACTATAGTAAAATCCATTTAAAGTAAGATCTTTTTCTCTTCACCTGTGGATAGATAATAATACAGCTTTTGTCATGACATGAGTTTATTCTATCTCTTGTAAAACCTTTCAGGGCTTGTAATAAATCCAGCAACCACCCCCTACACCCACTGTTTTGTTTTAAATGTGTGCCTAGTTCACACAAAAAAACCATCAAAGATTGCAAATACTGTTTACTACCAGATAAATCTGATCTTCATCACACTTTATTTGCTTGTATAAAATGAATGTCAAGTGCTGCCACTTTCGTTTTGACAGCCTCATCAGGGCAGGGGCTTATTTGCAGCCTGGATCTGCATCTTCCAAATATCTTCTCTGTGCACAGTTCAGAGAAACAGACAGTTCTCAGGCTTTCTTTCAAAAACCAGCATAATTCATCAGGGACATGTTATGTCTCAACAACTAGCCATTCACCATTTTTCTGCAGTTATCCATTTTCTAAGTGAATTGTTTTCATTAAGCTGTTTACTAGAGAAAGCATCTTTGGTTGTTTGATTCCAATGCCTGTGGTGCTGACAGAACCATTTCCCACTGCTGTTCCACATTGTTCAGGATTGTTATCAGACCCCCAAAGACCACAGCCCATCCAGATGGCATTCATTTAAGGCGATGTCTATTGTTCAACTGTGAGAAAATGGCTTCTAAATTAAAAAAAGCTCACTTATTTTGGGGGTATATTCTTCATGATTCTGTTGGCCACTGTTTCCTTTAAGAAAAATGTATTATGAACTTGAGAGAATGTGATAATGTGCAATTTGGTAACTCTGGTTTAATTTAGAATAAGATTTCAGGGTGAATACTGAAGCTAAAATAATGAATGGAAGAAAAACTTAATCCTACAGCTATTCAGTGTATTTCGTAGCACATAATTCACTTCTTTTGTCAGTTACCTTTTTTGACAGCTCTACAAATTCCAGATTTTCACTGATCCCACTCAGAAAGCGTTACTCAAAAAGAAGCATGGAGAAATAACGTTCACAAAAGATATTTTGTCTGATTTTACGTACGTTGGAAATGTTTGTTGCTGGGTGCCCCAGAAACAAAGACAAGCCCACTTTCGTGGGAATTTAAACATTTTCTCAGCCTTGTTATTCTTAAATGCTATTCTTAAAATATTTTTTTTTTATACAGGAAACAATTGAAGGATATGAAATTTGAAATCCATCAGTCAGAGTACTGAATTAGTCTGAGGACTTTCCAAAACGATAAAGCAATATGAGCAATGATATATGTGTTGTTGGACACATGTTATGCAGAAAAACATCTTAGGTAAATATAAACTGTTGCAAACATTTAGGTCCTGATTTGAGGGAAGTGTAGAGTACACACAAAGAAATTATATATAAACAATATATAACAATCAACACCTTAAATTAGAAGTTCCTTCTAAATGTGGCAGCTGTATTGTAGGTGGCTCACAGAATACAAATGCTCATAAGATAATTGATTCCAAGTAGTTAGACAGTTAACCTTCTATTATCTGTATTAAACCAAGTCAGGTGCAACAATTATATAACTGAACTGTTAAATGTTTCCGGTTACAATCTTAGAGCAAGCCTTTAAATTTCCCTTACAAACATAAGCAATATTTTTTATGTTAAAATACAAAAATCTAATTTCAAGCACTCTCACATTAATTACTTTTGTGGATTAAAATGCATCACTTATTTTTATTAGGAGGCCTTTGGCCTTTACAAGTCATGGGGCCCTAGTAATCCCTATATGTGAACTGGCTTCAGCACTCTGTTCTCCTCCCCACTGAGAGCTGGTGTGTGGGGAGGGTACTGGCGCACTATGGCTGCCATCGCATCATCCAGGTGGGGCTGCACAAGCATATTACATGGTACCATATATGATAATGAACAAATGTGAACAATCGTCATGGCATGAAAGACTTGGTACCTTAACAAACTGTGTAAATCCAACATTAATATAAAAATTGGAATAAATCAGCAGAAAAAAAGGAAACCAGAGATTTGGAAGAGATAAGCAACTCTGTTTCTGGTGTTGTCTAGTCATTCAGTAGCTGCATGAGGTAGGTGATATTGTAAAATGTGTTAATGACAGGTTGTACTCACATCACATGGTATTGGTTTCAGTCAGGATGATGCATTATCATAACACCACATTTCCAAAGAGACTTCATGAAAGCTATTACAATTCCACAAAGAAAAAACCTATCAAGATGGTTTAGGTCATACCTTAAACTGAATGCTAAGAGCAACAGTTTAATGATATTCTGTTGTGGAAAAAGGTTTTAGATCACACCCAAAGAATCAAAGAGCATTTCTAAGTAATGTTTGTTTTACTGAATTTTACAATGCATTATGATTATGTAGGCTTTGAGCTATGTAGTTTTAAATGTGAGAGGTTTCTTTTAAACATACAACATTTGAAAGAAAGTAAACTAAGGATGGATGTATGCTTGTATGTTTTATGATTAGATAAGAAGGTTCAAACTGCTACCTGGTGGTTTTTGAGAAACAGTTTGGCCAGGACCATAGAAGCTCTACCAAACTGGGTGTTCCTTCACTGACTCTGCTTTTTTATATTAGAAAAAAACGTGGAAAACAAGCTATTACCTGAAAATCTTTTGAAATAATAAACTATGAAGTGAATTGGTTTATCAGTTATGTTTTTATTGGTTAAAATGTGTCTGTGACTGTCTTTCAGATGAATTGGGTAGAAATAGTGGTCTCTGGATCCTTTCACAACAGACGCACACTGATACAGCATTGCAGCTCCTGAATAAATTAGTGAAAATCCATGTTAAAGGATTTCTGTGATGTTATTTTTAATAGTCCATAAATTGGTACATTACAATGACAAATGTCTCTTATAATCTTTCCATATATTCCCTATGTGGAGAGGGAAATATCATTTTCAGTTGAAGTTGAGAAGCAGGAGAACATCATCCACTTTATTTTTTTTTTAAATTACCTCTTCGACTGAGCATTTGAAAATTGTTTCGTCTCATTGTTAATTTTCCTCGAGAAGATGTTTACAAGTAAATAAGGGCAGGTTAAAGGCTTCTTAAGAGGACACAAGTTCATTCTTTTTTGAAGAGGCGTCAGCTGGGTCTCTTACTTCTTCTGTCTGTTGTGGCCTTTGTATCCTCCATGTCTTCATGCTCCCTGGAGAGGGAACGAACTCTCCACAAGACCTCAGCGCATTTCCAGAGCAGGGTCCTGCCCCCCTGAAGGCCTTTTTGAGTCTTGACAGGAAAGGAAAGGGTCAAGAAAAGGAAACCGAGAACTTTACTCATTTATAGCTTAAAATCAGCTTTATTGGGCATTTGATTACAAAAGCAGCTATGAATAGATCAGTCTGACTTTGTTCTCTTTTTTTCTAGACTTCTGCATGTAACCTACACCTTTGTTATCCAAATCTATTATATATAGGAGATAAACATTCACTCTGTTTGTGAGGTAATTTAAAAAATAAACCAAAAGATATACAAAAGGCCAGCTTGTGCTAGCTTTGAGCACACACATGTTCTGTGCTGTAATCTGCATTGTACAGGAATATGCTTGACTAACATAAATCTGTTAAGGGGTTTTATTACAAAAAAGAGGGTTTTTAATGGATGGTTTGGGCCCAATTTGTGTACTATAATGTAACTAGATTTTTTTTAAATGCGCTTAATTAAAATCTTCCCAATTAAAATAAACTTGCATGGTATCGTACAGTTTTACTGTATTTTGACTTAGACATTTAGAAATGTAACTAGAGTATTCATGAAATTGCTCGGTGCTGTAAATATTTTTATTACATTGTACATTTATGACTCGTGTCCTGTCCAGGGTGTAGTTCCATCTTTCACCCTATGCTTTCAGGATAGACTCCAAGTTATTAGATCTAGGAATAAACAACTTTTTCATGAGAGGATGGATGTCCTTATTCGTCCAGAGTTCTTCTAAATCTATTGAACACCCACCTTCTCACCATTATGTAAAATTACAGTCAATATGAATTAACTAATATAACCTGTATATTGTTGTTTTTTATTAACCTTTGCATAGATTGGTACATTATTTCTATCCCTCAGCCATGAACATAACATCACATTGAAAACAGAAATTCCAACACTGGATGAATGTGTTCAATCTTCATAAATGCAAAAGTAGAGTCCCCTGTTGAGGGCAGGGATTGTAGAAATCTGCATGATTCTGTAGGCCATAAGTCAATATTGTTTAAATGTTTATATGCAAATACGTTCTGTTTACAATACTAAAGATGAAACGCTATTATAAGAAAACTTGGTTATGTGTCCCTTCCAGAAACAGTCACTGAGTATGTTAAACAACAATCCCACGCCACCAGTTCAGACTACAGATGTTTTTTATTCACTGTAAAACTAATTAGTCATTTATATATAGCATCCCCATCTTCCCATGCAGCAGAAAGACTGCAAAAAACAACCACCAGTGCAGAGGTCAAGGCTGTTAGACATAATGCTGATAGTTAATGGTCACACTATTGGATATATCAGGAATGAGGCAGATCTTCATGTAGGTGTTTCACTTGCCCATTCAGAGGGTTGCATGTCATCAGAAAAGAAATGAATTGTTTTCATGTCTGATTGTAGTGGCAAGGCACAAAGGTGATCTTTTCTCCCAGCTTCCATCTTTGTTTATCTTTCTCTGGATTTTTGTTCTTTTTTCTCTGGCCTTTTACAACTTTATAAATCCATTCAAACATTCCCCAGAGCCCAGGCCCAATGAGGTGTCGTTTACTACCACAGGAAACTATACATGCAAATGGAATTCATATGGGACTAGTGCTGTAAATTAAATTGGCAATTCTCAGAGTCAGGTTTCTTGATGGGAAATAGTGTCTGAAGCAACCCCCCATTTCTTTGCCAGGAACTTCCCACGATGCTGTTTATCAGTTCTTCAGTTGATTCAGAGGAGTCGTCATGGCATGAGCTGACAAATTTTATTTAGACAAGTCAAGCAGAGTACTGCATGCAAATCTCTTAGGGAGGTTAGCTTACTGAAATGGTCTTTTGCTCTTTAAAAAAAAATTAAAAATCAAATAGACTTCAAGGCTCTGTCTCAATCAGCCGTCTGCTGCGCAGACTGAAAGAAAGAGTTGTGGTTGGATTCAGTACTTGCTCAAGGTTGCAACGCCATCATCAGCCTTCCACTCCAAAGTCCTGACCACTGAACTACTACTACTACACTGGTGCTCTCACCTGCACTATGCTATTGCATTAAGTCCATCTTAGGGTAACCACCAGCAATGCTGGTACCTATTGAATTTGTACAGCTTGGAGTGCAAGAACAGCTGGGTAGAACACCCTGCTCAAGGATGACAGCAGTTTATGGTCTGCAGATTTGAACCCATAATTTCCCAGCTGTGAGTCCAGTGTCCTAACCACCACTCTACCCCATTTCTCAGTGCGAGCACTCGAAGAGTGAAGCTGCATCAGCAGGGAGGGGTCTCTTCTGGTTGTTACAGTCAGCTGCCCTCCTGGTAGTCATGTCTGAAGACAAATCACAGGCCTTGAGAACAAGTCATCAAAATAAAATCGCTTTCTTTCAACATTAATGCCACTGCAGTGTGCCCAGGATGTCACTCACCAAGAGGAGACCAATGGTGGCTCTGTGGCTAAGGATCTGCGCCTGTGGCTGGAAAGCTGCTGGTTAATATCCCACGGCTGGCAGAGGGATCCTACTCCGTTAGGCCCCTTAACCCCAACTGCTCCAGAGGTGCTGTATAAATGGCTGACCCTGCGCTATGACCCCAAGCTTCTCTCCCTGTCTGTGTGTCTCATGGTGAGCAAGTTGGGCTATGCGAAAAGACAAATTCCTATTACAAGAAATTGTATTTGGCCAATAAAGTGATTTTATCTTAGATTCCATTTCTTTAGATGTGCCGTAAGTCACCAGTGAAGAAAATTATTAGTCAAAGGAAAGAAGGAGAAAATGCTGCTCTTTCCAAATAGGAGAGAAGGGGAATTGTAGAAGTGTCTTCAGAAGCAGGGAGGATCATGAGCAATGGAGACCAACGTACTAGCCAACCTTTTATAAGAAATTCCTTTCTATAGGAAGAATGGGAGGATTGTGTTTTTATGGTTGTTGGCAGGTGGTTTCTGGTGATAGAGGTTAGCTGATGTACTGTACACGTGGAAAGGCAGTAGGAGGTTGTTCGAGACGGCTGTTGAGTAGGGTGTGGCTTGGCAGGTGGTGATGCCAGTCCTTGTTGAGAATGGAGGGGGAGGTGATTAGTGACCCTGGCAAAACAAATTTGGTTATTTCCATCAGCAGAGAATATGGTAAAGCCGTGAGGAGTAGGGAGAATGGAGACTGAGCCTTCACAGCTCCTGCCAAAATTAAGACAGGTGGCTGGTACGAGCACTGAATCTGAGTAACACATAATTGTTTCAAAGCTAAATGCATGACTCAAAATAAATCATCCAGCCAGGTACAGTAAATGCAAATTCTTCTTCTTACCACCTAGCTTACAGAAAACCATTATTCTGTTATCTACTGAGGTTCTGCACATATCTATTTATGCTTGAAAACTAAGCATTTCACAGATGAGCTGCTTTCATCTGTCTTTGACTCAGAATTGAATTTAACTGGTTCCCTCATATAAAACAAAGCAGCAAGTCATGTCATCAACAAAATGGGATCTTGACCTCCCATGACCTTGTTTATTACTGTTTTCTTATTGCATATCTCTTCTCTTTAAATTGTTAAACATGTAATTACTATTAAAACAAGACTGTTTTCCAGTAACATGAAAAAAAATAGAATGATTAGATTGATTTTTTTTATTCATTTATTCATTGATATAGATAATATGATATATTATTTGATATAGGTTAAATTGGGAATTGCTCAAGAAAGCATAATTCAGACAGCACTAACTTGTAAATAAAATTCAATACTGGCCTGAATCTTAATTACAAATTCCAACAGAACATTATAAAGGATGTTGCACAGGATGAGAAAAGTTATCCGGCCTTTATATAGTCAGTGTAATCATTTTTAGTGCTATAATTAAATCAGTATTACCAGACATAAAAACAAGTGATTTGCTCAGAGTTTATATATTTTGTGTTATCATCAAGTGCTATTTTTACTCATTCTCATAGTCTCTGTGGAGAGTCTATCATTGAATTTTAAACTTATCATAGCACACTGTGTATGCGTCAGTTCTAAAGTCTGTCCTCACTTGCACATGAAAACAAATTCTCAAAGGTTTTAACCTTTTACTGACTAGGATTGTTTATCAGGCCCAAGAGACTTGGCATTGAAGAGAATTTGCTGTAAACAAAGTTTTTTTCAAGAAGCAGCTCAGAGTGTAACTCAGATTAGAAGTACAAGTTTGAACCCAACCATGAGCAGCAAATTCCAAATGCAGTATTGGATGGTTCTTTCCATGGAGAGGTTGAAAGTATTCCCTGGCAAACGGAAAACCAAATTTATGCACACGGTACTTGACATTGATAGCCAAGCCAAAAATTTGATGTAATGTGGACTCCAGTATTTACAACTGCTGAGTTTTTGAAGTAAGAATAATAAAACTGTTGCAGAGTTAAATGTATAAATACAACTTCTTGTAGACAATGCAAACAAATGTTTGCGTGTAACTTTTAATGGCAGTCAGTTCTCCACGTTTTTGAACATATAAATGGTACAAGATTTGTACTGCATTTTTAGGTAAAACATTTTTGGTATGTACACCAACCACTTCCAGAAATTGTGCCAACCTTGTTTTTCAACTTCTGTGTTGTAGCAGCAAACATTTTTTTTTCTGTAATGCCTCTAATTCTGTAATGTGAAAGGAGCACACATACAGTACCTTTTTTAGGTGTCATTTTTCACGACGGGGTCCTTGATGTAAAAAAAAAACATGGGAATTCAGCTTTACAGCAGAGTGGAAAAAGCTCCTCACATTTACAGTTCAGAATGGAACTAGCCTCACACTTGTTAGAGCAGCTCTGTGAATATGATAAAAGTAAGTGAATAATCTGTCCTTTCTTGGAAACCTAGTGCATATATTTTGTTAATTAATTGAAGCTAAAAGTCCTGCAACTGTTTTAACAGGACAGGAAGTAGAGACCAAAAAATAGAGAGTTTTTATTTCAACAGTGGTTCATTCAGGTTAGTGCAAACACCCATATCCACACTTGCTTCAATTTATCAGCCAGAATACTCAAATTTTAGACCGGGAAGCCATATCCAACCATTGAAAGATACTAAATGCCTTGTTTGAGAGAGCACTGTGGTATTTGCATAGTAAATGTATGGCTTCTGTTTCTTTATCAACAACAAAATAGTTTGTTACCTTGGTTAGCTGTATTTTCATGCTCACTAGTCTGCTTGATTGTGGTATTATTAGGTAATATTTGCTTTCAATTAAAGGTCAGTTATCATAATTTTAGGGAGGATCTACAAAAGTTGTTGACAAAAAGTTTATCCTTTTTTGTTTTATGCTAAAGGATTCTGTAATCCAAAGTAATACATTCATTTTACTTTTTGAATAAACCAAACTTCTTTTACAATAATCATTCTTCTTTTCGAGAAGATTGGTTGTCCTAGTGCTTTCACGGGTTTTGTATCAGATGTTAACCCAGTCTTGTAAGAAAAAGAAACACGATTATAAAATAGGTTTATTCCATGCTGAAAAGAGAAGAAAGGAAACACAATGTTTCATCTGTGGAGCCTTCTTTGGGTGTAAAGAAGACTATTACTATTTCTTTTCATGTCCAGCTTTGTAATTTAATTTAGGAAAGTCATAATTGTTCCATAATTGTCATTTAAAAAGACAAATAAACGTCTCAGGTCCATAAAAAGACAATATTTCACACTGCACCTGATTTAAATCTCAGACAACATGTTATCTAGCAGTTGGATATAAAATAAGACAGAAGGGAAAATGTATTTTACATGTGCCAATAAATTACATTAGGACAGTTTAATGGAACAGTAAACTTTATATTTACCTTCTAAAATTTAGATTTATTGCCAATACTTAAGAGAATAAAGGAATATTATTTCCCATATGAAAGACTAACCAAAACCAATTTGATTTAAAATATATTTTATTCACTTCATCATTTGAAACAGTACAACAATACAGTAAGTGTAGCTTTGTGGTAGTGCTTTTGACAGTAGTAACAGCAATATTCTGAAATATTTTCAAGAGTATTAGTGCAATACAAAGCTTTGGAAACATTTTGCCTCAGTTGTTAAGTATTTCCTACCCCAACAGTTTCATTTGCCTCATATTGACCATATTAAATATGTAAAAATAAACTTCAACCCATCTGCTTTCCCAGATTACAGGTTTCATGGCCAGTTTCCTGGCAGAACAAGACTCCTTTGAGCAAAATCATTACAGTAATTACTGGACTGGGATTTTGCAACTGGAGTGAGGCTTTAAAGTTGTATTTTAATCCAATGTTTAATTGTTTTCTTATTAAACATTAATTAAGGAATACAATATATTAATAAAGGGTGTTATGATAAGTAAAACTTTTGTTATATCTGGAAAAAAAATCCCCATCTTTTTGGGAGTTCCATTCCTGTTACTTTTGTGATGCAAATACTATCTAAATACGTTTTCTGGAGTACAGGGCTGTGTTATATCAGGAGTTATTTTATAGAAGCTACTTCGCATTTAAGGATCGTTTTGGCAAGCAAAATCCACGTGTAAAAGTGAAGTTCCTTGAAAACGTTTAATTTTTCATTTGGCATTGCAGGAATTCTATGTTCCAGAGAATTACGACTACTACTTACTGTATCTACCGACCAAATAAACAGCAGCCTTGACTTAAATTTATTCATTACATAGTGTAAATATCTCCAATGTGGAAGATTAAAAACACCAAGTTCCAAATCATATTAGTAGATCTACTGTGCTTACAGGTCTTTGCATATGTAAAGACATTGCAGCCATTTGTTTGTTTATGAAAATCAGTTGTCTTTTACCCATTCACATGCAGTACCTGCTGTTTCTGATGTGTTTTAACTTTGAAAAAGAAGAGCTCATACAATCCAACCCACCTACAGTACGCTCTCTGCTACCAATGATATCACAGTGGTCAGGAACACCTTCAAGTCTTTCAGGATCTCAAGGCGCCTGCCCTAAAGTTAGGTAAGGTATACATTTCCATTGCCTTAGAAAAGCAGAGAAGAGATCGTACATACTAAGTTTCATAGTGAGGTTTGCGTTTTAGAAAACTGTTCGTAAATATCATTGGATGAAAATACCTTCTGGTTTCATACCAGAATTAATACTGCAAAGTGCAGGTCTAACGTGCTCAGTACATGCACTACAACACTACACTCGTCCGATTTCATGTGCTCATCCATCTCGGTTTTAAATGATTCCTGTTTTTCAGGGATTTCCTTGCAAAAAAACATAGGATTTGGTCAGTTCTCTGCAATTCGATTGTTCGTTTTAAAAAAACTTGTTCACTTTAGATTGGAAATTGATTCTACGATCCATCTATCCATATATGTATTTAATATTTGACTCCTAGAATAAATTACAGTACTCCACATACCTCTGATACATCAAGTTTTTAAAAACCTCAAAAATGTCAGAAGCATGGAAATCATTTATAAGTTACGCTAGGGATGAGCATTTTTTTCTACGCAAATACTTTATATAATCTTCTTTACCAGTCGAAAAAGAGGCCAGGGAAAGTAAATATTTTTGTTTGCAAATATCTAGTTAAGTAGGGAAACACAAATCAACCCCGATTATTCAAAGAGGACATTACAGCAGGCTCCGATGTTAGGATGGTGTGATTAATGTGTTTCACTTGTTTCTGGACAGCTACAGTAAGTAGATGAGAACAAATATCAGTCGGACCTATGAGGTTCTGTTGCGCTGTTTTCCCCTGTGCTGTTCAGTTCTGTATAATCACCTAGTGTACATTTTTTATAAACATGTTCATGCGTGAATGTTCATAGATATACCATACAATAAGCATTTCGTCATTTAGAATAAAGTTATTCAATTATTCAAAATCCAACTATGATAAAAACTATTACATAAACAGCTGTTTACCGATATTTTAACACTTTAAAATTGAATACTGGTATTTGCGTGTCATTCTCAGTCACGTCAGATAATAAACAGGTTATTGAATGGACTCGGGAAACGCCTGGTGTCGTGTTCATTTTTAAATCCCAGTGCAAGAGAAGTTTGTATTGGAATGTCTTCTGCACCGCAGAAAATTGCATCAACGTCTCCTGTGCATTTCCTCATTCACATTTTCAGCCTTCAGTCCGCCAGTGTCTCTGGAATCGATTTGCCGATAAATTGCGGGTGGTTTCTCTCATTATTCTTTTAATAACGCAAGCGCCCAAAGGATTAGTTGACCTGTGAACTGCTTCGACACACCATCTTTCCTATTCTCAAGACCTCCAGGTAAAATGACCTAATCCCAAATCTTAGATCTTTACTTAGAAACTATTTTTTCAACTGTATTGTTGTTTCTGGTTATTATTGTATTCGATAGAAAGACGTTTTAATAAATCTTACAATTATGTTGGTACTTTTAAACGTTTTAGAGAGATAAAATAGGTCAATATGTCATTTAGTTTTCCCACGATTTCACAGTTAGAGTACTGTAAGGCGAAACAGCACAAGGTAGATGCTGGAGCCGGGCATACCGAGGTGAATTGCGCGCTGAAAACTACAAAGAGTTAACTACACAACGTATAGTAATGAAAATAGTTTTCTAAAACCAAAAATCTCAACGAAAATAAGAATCAAAGCAGTAGGCCTGTGGTATATATAAATGTAAATATTTTGTTCATGTTGGGTTTTGTCAAAGCCGGATATTTGACAATGAATGTAATATGCTTATTCATGTATTAAAAAACCGGCTATTTACCAGAAGAAAGCGTAATTATCAGAAAGCGTGGGAGCTCCCTCTTGTGTTCATTCAGAAAACTATCCGCACCTGCAGAGCTTGCGCTTCCTTCCTTCACAAAGAGAAAATAAAGGAGACCGAGTAGAATGAATGCTTTCGGAGAATGTTGAACTGTAGTTTACAAAACAATGTAAAAAAAACACCTTTTGTGGTGTAAACAAGGTTTAAATGTAACAGCACTGAAGCAAACTTCATATTAATTTTTGAAACCTCTTGCAAAACAGAAGCTTCTTTAGATGTTGATTATTGATAAACATGGACATGAAAATCTGAATGTTGTGTGATGTTTAAACCCAATTAAAGTAAGGGTACTTTAGGTTGGCCAGATTCTAGAACCATTTTTCTACCGAGCGTATGTTATTTTATACAGTATATACTGTACTACATTTCACATGCAAAAGTTATGTTTTGGGTATGCTGTGTAATTCCATACATTTCTCCTGTGGAGTAAAATATTGAAGTCGAAAATCTGCAACAAAGGTGAAGCTGGTACTCGATGAGCCTAACAGTACATCCCGCATGCACTTTGGAACCTAGATGAAATCGTCCGAAAACAGAGTTGAACTGTTTAGATTATCTTGGACTGCAACACCCCTTTACGCTCAAGCGAGCTGTGGTGTGCGACCGGGGACCCAGTGCCGCAAAACTTTCTTCAAAGCGCGCTGCAGTTTCTACAGCACGTGAAATAGAGGGAAGGGGAGTCTAAACAGCTCTTACGGTTGTAATAACAGTGCTCCGTGTATTCATTTGCCTTTTTTTTCTGCTGTCAAATATTTAAAACGTGTGAGTGAAGACATATCGAGACCCTCATGCACCATTCTTGTTTTGTCACTTCCACCGGGCAAAATGTCGTTATTCGTGATAAATTAAACAAACACGGTTGGAGTAATTTATTACTTTGTCGAGGAAGAAATAAAAGTTACCATGACATTCAGCTGTTCACGGGTGAGATTTTGTTTTAAAATGTCCATCTTCGCTTTTTTTTTTCTTTGTTTATCATTAGTTTAGGCGCTGTGAGAAACGCGCCTCAAAGGATTTTAGTTCAGATCAATACGTTCTCTTTTTATGGTCCGCATGAAGCCACTGCCTTCTCTTTCAATATATATATATATGATTTAAAGGCTGAGTTTTGGGGATGCCCCATTGCAACACAAGGTTGTCACACGAGACATAATCCCGCAGAATGACAAACATGTTGTGACATTTAGTGGGGAGTTTTCACTCCGCGGATCACCTGCTCCTGTCGCTCTTCAGTTGGGTGAGCGAACCTACAACAAGGTCAGCCAGCTCGGAAATCCTTCGTACTTAAGGTGGCCTTGGTGCATTCAGATTAATTTTATTTGCAGTGACACGTCAATTAAAGACCGAACAAAAGATGCCGCGAGGCGGTTTGACAAGTTTATGAAAGCACAAAATATTTTCAGGCATTGCGCACGAAATCGATCATGACCATTTTTTTAAAAGTTATTTGATCAGCAGGGACTGAAAGCTGTGAAAGCATGCATTCTTAAATATAAACCGGGGAATTCTTGGTTGCATTAATTCTCCCGTGCTGCAATTACGTTGATATTAAAGTGTTGATGGAGAAAGCTACCTGCAATGTACGCAAAATGAAAAAAAAAATAGGTCCAACTATTACAGTATTTACATAAGATTCATGTTATTCAAGATACTGCCTGGTATGACGAATTTTTATTTTACATGTTTTAATTAAAATGTTTTATTGCTCATGTACAGTAACTGAAAAGTATTTATTCAACAGTCACGTGGAATCTCTTCTCCAGCTGCAAGACTTTTATAATGCTGGGATATAGACTGCAGCCTTATCTTAAGTTCCGTTTAATAGAGTCGAGTAGATCCTGCTACAATGAAGCTCTTTGAGTTCTTTGGATTGTTCATGCATAGATAGTCGGTGGGAAACAAGATCTCGCCCAATGCAACAGTGCGAGACCTTCCTAAATTGCACTTTTTTTGAAGTACCAGGTGAAACCGCGAATTCCGGATCGCTCTTGCTCTTTTTCATTCACTTTCCTCTTTACATAGTGTCACTCCGATAGGAGTGGCGATGCTAGAGGATAAAACGGGCCAAAGTTCGTCGCTACACCACACTTCTAGGATTAAGCTTATTGTAGTACAAGAGAAAAGGCTTAGTGCGTTGGTGCTATTTAACAGCTCGAAAGCAAGATCAATAAAATAGTTGCCCTGGTTTAACACCGGGGTCGGCGCTCCGGGTGACATGGATGAAAATGGAACTGGTCACCGGAAAACATCTGAAAGGGATGATGCCAGGGAGGCTTGTGAGTATAATATTTGCGTCATTTTATACATAAGAGTTGTAAAACAATATCTGAAGCTGGGAAAAAGTCCGATAATGTGTTATTCAAGTAATCGGTTAGGTAGTGGAAAGGACATGCGATCTGGTAAATGCAACAGATATCTGACTTGAGTTTACAAATTCAAGTTGAATATATACTATTCTTTCTATGGGGTGAGATAAAATGCGGCATTCTTAGGATATGTTTGGATATGACCTCTTTTTTGTATATATTAAAAACTCCTACAAGACCATGGATGTTTTTTTTCTAGTTGTTACTAAATGTACAACACTTAATTTTGATTTTAACGTTTTCAAACGTCGAAAATGCTCGCGTCAGCACCGAACTCAATGTTGTAAGTCGCGTATCCGAATTCCAAGGAGAATTTGGTGATTCTAATATTAGATCCAAGGAAGTTCCTTTCTGACTTCTTTTTTTTTCTAACTTCGATTCCCACGGAGACTCGCTCTAATCCTCGCGTCTGCTTATTTAAACTGCCAAACACTGTACTGGAGTGAAGCCCAAGTTTAAAATCTAACAGGGAACACAAGTCAGGGCATAAGCGAGCCCCGAGTCAGAGATATCAGATTGATAGAAACCAGCTGGATCGTAGTTTAATCATAGTGGATATGCTCTTCTTTTCTCCTTCAGGAGAACAGTAAGGCACCATCCGGTTTAGGGTCAAAAAGAGTCAAAAGAGCATTTCTCATACTGTACTCAACAAAAAAAAATAAACATGACTTTTGGATCTCTGCAGTATGACCTATGTTAAATATTTAAAGTCCAAATGATCAGCTCAACAATTTATTTACAAGACAGATGGATTTAATTATTGACTATGGATTAATAATTTTATTAGCAATTATATTTTCCTTTAACCATTGTTAGCTTTGTATTTTGTGATCATCATTACCAACATGTCTAAAAGACATAATAATATCAATATTTATATTAATTTATTTAAATATGTTATTTGTTATTTGGTTAGCTAAACTTAGCACATTGTACACAAAGTTTTTTTTTCTGAGTTACATGCCATACACCCGATCACAGGGAAGAATTAAGTTTATCTGTTCCTTTTTGCTAACGTAAAAATCAATTCATTGCATATCCCATTACCAGCAGTTCTTTTTTATCAAGGTCAAATTTAGCCGGTTGTAAAACAATCACATAGTTGCCAATGGAAGTCTTCACAGTTCCGCAGTTTGACTTTAAAAATAGATGCTTACAATGTCTGTATCATGTTAAAGCTCTATTTTACAATGCTGTAGCTTTTCTGTGCCACAGACTTGTTTACTGCAGATCTGCAGATGGGTAGGATCCTAAACAGGAAAAATACATAATTCAGCCTGGGTATTCTGGACTGAGGTCAGGGGTGAAATGTTAAAATAACTAGAAATGTCCACTGAAGACCAGTGTGTATTTAAAAAATGTCTTACATTTGTGGGATTACGTCAAAGTGCAAAGGACATGAATTACATGAGCACATGAGCCCATACCCAACTGTACTCCCCTGTCTGGTTTCATTGCTGTGTTGATAACTTCAGACACTTGATGACACCTTGTGCTATGTTCATGAGTACCACTCAGGTGGATTGAATATTGTAATCCATCCATCCATTTTCTAACTGCTTTATCCAATACAGGGTCGCGGGGGAGCTGGAGCCTGTCCTGGCAAGCAATGGGCAAGGCAGGATACACCCTGGATGGGACACCAGTCCATCGCAGGGCAGACACAGACAGACACAAACACACACATTCACACTCACACCAGGGCCAGTTTTCCCGAAAGCCAAGTCACCTACAGTAAGTCTTCGGACTGTGGGAGGAAGCCGGAGCACCCTGAGAAAACCCACACGAACAGGGGGAGAACATACAAACTCTTCTCAGATAGTAGCCCAGTTCCAAAACTGATCCCGGTTCCACCTTGCCACCCTGCATATTGTAATGTTAAAATGTCCACTTGCAAGAACGCATGAAAGACTTTTTTTCTGGGCAGAGTGAAGTAAAAAGAAACAGTAGGGTGCTTCTATTTTAGAATTACATTGTGCTGCTATAAAGTTGCTCACAATACCGAATTTGTGTCACAAGGCCTGAAATGTGAAATGTGGCCACTGGCTTGTTGATGGTTTGCTGCATAAGTAAGGCTTTTTGAGTCCTTCTGGTACCAAAAGGCTGATTCACTTATCAGGTCAGTGTACAGTATCTATTCATAAAAGTCATAAAATTGACAAACAGCTTTGCCCAACATACACAGTCTATTAACAGTCCAGGAAATAACCAATGGAGGAGGTCTCTCATTGCAGTGACCAGTATATACAGTAGCTGCTTACTGTGATGATTTCTTAGATGTATTGCTATCTGCCTTTCTGATCGAACAATTTTCAGATTCTGTATTGTATTTTTCCAGCCTCTGTAAGTCACCCTGGATATGGGCGTCTGGTAAGCGAGTAAATAATAAGTAATAATAAAAATTAAGGACAAAAGGAAATTAAGTACTATGTTTTCATAAATCTTCTGTCTAGAAATAAGCTCCCCTCAGACATGGGAGGTGTAATTTAAAGGATGAGTGCTTTGACAGCTAATCCTTCTTTTTCAAAATGCAAGAAAATGCTTACAGGCACATACAAAGCTTTCCATTGAAAACAAATGTATCTTTCCCTTTAGGCAAAGGCTGTTTTGTCCACAGTAGCTCAGGAGACAGTCTTGGAAAGGTTCAGCAACCAACTGAAATGAGGAGAAATGAAAAATATACACCACTGCCTATCAAAGAAAAAAGGGTGGACATTATTAATATAAAGGGAATTGAAGATATTGGATATGTCCAGCAGGATTCCATGGTAAGTCATTTTTCTTCCCAAGACCGTATTAAATTCAACTCAACCAAGTAAATGACATGAGCTGGGTTGAGGTGCAAATGAGATGCAGGGTGCGTTTAACAGACAAGGGACTAGTCTGGATAAAGCATCCACTTTCGAAAGCAGTTTGAGGTTGCAGGCTCAAATACATTTGATGCTACATGACTACTGCAGGCAGTATTTTGAAATCCAGCTAGCCAACGCTGGAGAGGAGAGGGTAAGGAAATCTTTGATCTGACCTACCAGTCAGACCCTTGCTGGTGCCAATGAGGTGCCAGTAGACTGGGGTATCATCAGTAAGGCCTGTATCTAATATGAAAATCCTTCTAATATCTTTCTAGGGTCCTTTTTACATTAGCACTTTTATCCAGGTTCACAGCATACTTATTGGTGGCTGGTGTCCAAGTTCCTATCCCACTCAACTCAAGGTGGCACATAGTTTTTTTGAGGGTCCCCCTAAATGATCGGACCGGGGAAATGAGGGGGTGGCTTTGAAGTAGTCATCAGTCATTTTAATTTGAGGTCAACATCATTCTTGAGGTGTGGGGAGTATACACAACGTCCCTCTCCACCACCCCTCCCCAGCTGAAACACTGAAAGGAACATTTTCCCTCAAGCGACCTCAAGGTTCTCCTTCTGTAACTTCTTGTTTTCTAGAAGGAGGAACCATATAAGTTCTGATTGTAGGTTTTAAAAATACAAATGCAGGATTTAAGTTTTAGGGATCGTAAGTGGGTCTTACCTGCAAAATGCTGGTCACTTAAAGTGTCTTCTCTCCCAGTGGGCAGAGACCCTCTTCAGGAGCTGGGTTGACTGGGACTGAACAAGGCAAAATGCTGTTACTATGAACTTTTGAGCAGACTTGTGCCTTTTAAACATGTCAGGTTAGATTTCTTTAATACATTGCTGACGTTGCTGTCTTAAGCACTGAAAAATGTAACAGGCACACACAATAAAGCTCAAAGTTTGTATGTATTAACTATTAATATGATTTACTTTCTTGCACAAGACAGTGCTTTCAAAAGTGTGTTGGGGGAGGTGAGGCTGGGAAAGCCATTTCTGGTATAAAGAGAAGTACATCTACATCAGTAAAAGAAGGCCTTGCATGTGCACTGAAAATAAGTACTATTTATATAAAAGTTTTGTTTTATATAAAGACCTACAACATGCAGGTCTTGACCTGGGTCAAAGTGCCTGGGTGAAAATAACATAGAAATAGCTGTGTGAGCAGCAGTGGCTGGCTTATGATTCAGAATAGGGTGGTAGAGGAGCTTTTCATATATGGTGGACATAGAAGGGGAAATGAATGAAGCTACGTTTGCATTTTTAACAAGACAGAAATCCAATGTAGTAGCCAGAAAGGTTTTGTCATTGGTTATTTTGCATGCCTCAGTTCTCTTGTAAGATGCTGATTGTCTGTTACACTCCTTCTTTTCTCAATTTTCCTGTTAAGAGTAACATAAATGCACCAGATAAAAAAAAAGATGTGGGGTGGTTATGTGAAGTCAAATAGCATCCTTATGTTCCCTGCGGGAACTGAACTTTGATCTGTCTTCCTTGAAATCGTGCAGTGAGAGCTTGCTTATACAATTGAAGGGACTGGTTAGGGCTTTCCAGTGAGTCTCATTGTGTTGTTTTATTTTATTTGCTTATTTAAACGTATCAGGGTGCAGTAAAATAAACAGAACCCATTCAAAAGGGATAATCACTCTAAATGCCGTTGGCTGCAGTGAAAGTGTTATCTAAATTTGTTTTATTAAAGCTGATATGATCATTAAAATCTGCGATAAGCGAAAACATCTGTTGTCAACACCTGTGCTGTTCAATTACGCTTTAAATGTGTGCTCAGTGTGAAGCCACAGCGACTGAACGGATCACTGGACAGGGATTTTGTTCCGAAGTTTAATTCAGTGAGACGCAATTACCACATTTTAACATTGACACGAAAACCGCGTTTGTCTTGCTCTATGTATTCAGACGCAAGTGATAATTCGCCAAAACTTCGGCAATGTAATGCCCTTAAATACTTTTTTTTTCTGACCACCGCAACGTCAGGGCGGAGGAATTTGATGATATGAGTAAGACTGAATTCTGAAGGTGTTTAGATAGCGACTTTATAGTTTTGTCTAATATTAGCTCCTGGCTTTCGCGTCTCTGCTTCTCAAGTAACAAACTGTACATCAGGGAGAATCCAAGTAGCGCTCCAGATACACGTCTGACCAAGAAGATTTAACTGAGCCCGAGAGAAGAGACGACCCTCTTTTATTTCGGGAATTATACCGTCTCAGTAATGGGAAGATGGCAGTCGTTGCACCTGAAAGTATTGGAATTTCTGTACAAAAGACGGACGGAAGTAAAGATTTCTTAAAAGATGTTATTTTCCATGGGAAATTTGAAGTAAGTGGAGTACTTTATAAACTACTGGAAAGTAAATCTCATATAGTTAGGTTTGTTTAAAACAATGAGGGATTTGGACCGAAAGCGGTTTCGGCAGATGCCAAATAATGGACTTGAGCTGTGTGTTTGTCGTTTTTACAATATCTTTTTAGAGTTAACATAAGAGCGGTTATGATGGGATTAAGATTTCCAGGCGCACATCGTCAACAGAAACTACGATACTCTCTGTTGCCGCACTGATAGTAATTAGCATTCTTTTTAACACCTGTGTTGCTTCTGACACTTAAGTGCAATAGTTCAGGGTTGTTTGTTTAGTACCTCGCAGCCTAATGTACTGTATGTTCAGTGCGAAGTACTAGAGCGTCACAGTGGGGAAAATGGGGACTAATTAATCCAGTTAGGGTTTATTTTTTATTACCTTTAATGTAATTAACCATAGGTTGCAATTTTACTCGTCTTTTCTTCATTTGTTTTATACGGCATTTTTAACAATTACGGAATATAAAAACGAAAAACAATGTGTTTATCAGTGATGTTACAATCATGATTTAATCCCCGTTTAATCATGAAAATATTGCTTGTCTTGAAAAAGTGAATTTTTAAAGAAATAAGATATTTTGGGATTGGTACATAACATTGCATAGGATTTTTGATGGTGCCACTGATTTCTCTGAGCAGTAAGTCGTACTTTTTAAGTCTTCTGTTTAAGTTTTCTGTTTGGCTTTGAATTCCTGCCATCAGGCGTCACATACTGTACATGTCTTAAATTGAAACAGCATGCCAGAATATACTTGTTGTGTAAATTTGCCATTGAAATAGTGGAATGTTTAACAAGAACATAACCAAGCTTCCAATTAAACTGAAAAATATGTACAGAACATAACAAACTATCACTTATTTGTGCAGGTACATAGAAAATAAAGCATATTGAATTTGGAAATTAATATTGTGATTGCTTGAGTACTGAATCACCTCATTAATGAAAGGTTAATTGGGGGCAGGTGAGAAGGTGATGTAACCTTTTGAATGTCAAGCCTGAGTGAAGATCAAGAAAGAAAAACGCAGAAAGGAACTATGTCCAGCTTATCATGAGACCACTGTCGAAGTGCTTTCAGTATGTTGGACTAGTTGGCTAGGTCAGTGCATTATCGCCTGCCATCTGGGGTGTTCACAGTCAGTTTTTCAAACCTGGCAAGACGTTTCAGCCAAACAGAGTCTGTCAGTGATAGACCACAGTCTGGGAGACCACGAGCCATGACTTCTCTCCAAGTTTGACACTTTATCATGCTTCCATCTTCATGATTATGATTTCCACACTGAGATCAGAAACACTAGGTTGCAATGAGTGATTGATTGCGATGTGACTGCACAGCAGTACACTGACCCAGTCCTGGGCCTTCACTTGCTGCACTTCATGTTTCATCATGGCTGGACCATATTGCAGCAGAACAACACATGTCCTTATGCTGCCTGTGACAAGAAAGTGACAGCTATGCTGTGTCCACCCTGCTTGTCTGCCTTCGAGACCTGTTCAGCTTTTGTGAGATGACCTGAATTGATGTGTGGCAAACACGACTCGGAGAACAGTGAAAAGATGTCCGGTTGTGTTGGTGCTATGAGAAACTGCATTTGCAATATGGATCAAGTGTCACAGATTGTACAGATTCCATTAACGGCCATACATAGTACTAGACTGCGTATTTCTTAGCAGACGGTATACATATAGCATGTCGGTATAATGACAATATACCCGTTATGTCTCTCCATTAAAATACTCAATCTGTGAACCTGCTGCATTAATGTTTTAGTCATTTTCCTAATAAGAACTTTGTGACTTTGTTGCAGTTCTACATGATCCATTTTATTTGGTAGTTGTTTCAGTCATTGTGAATTTATGCATCAGCTTGTTGTTGGTAGTGTGTTAGGTTTTCTGTTGATTATGCAGCCTTGCCTACTGAGCTAACTGTAGAAAGAAAAAGCACCATGTAGAAAGAATGCAAATCTGCCCTGCATGGTAAATGGTAAAGCTAACCCTGCATGGTTAGCTCTGTCATTGGGTCTGGCCTGGACCCCCTGGAGGTAGTGGCTGAGAGGAGAATGGTGTCCAAACTAGAGGCCATCATGGACAACGTCTCCCATCCCCTCTATGACATGCTTGTAGAAATGAAGAGCATGTTCAGCAATAGACTGATCCATCCACAGTGCGACGGGGAGCTCTACAGGAGGTCATTCTTGCCTTCTGCCATAAGACTGTACAACGCATCCACCTTGCGTCTGGGCAGAGGCAACATTGACAGGGACCTGTTTCTGGACTGAACAGAAAACTGCTACATCTTTTTCTTTTTCCCCGTTTACAACCGTTTTTGTGCAATATATGCCAGGGACTTGTGCAATACATTTATATTTATATTGTGCAATACGACTCTTTTGTGTACTGTTCTGTTCTGGTTTGTTCTTTGTGTGTTCTGGACTGTGAGTAACTCTTCTTAGTGCACTTCTCACTGTACTGATTGTATTGTATGTATTGTATTATTATTGTATCATTCGTTACACTGTTGCTGTGTTGTCTGTGTTAAGCTGCTGTTGCACTGCAATTTCGCTCACGGGATCAATAAAGTATCTATCTAAATAAACACACAGTCACACCAAGCTGTTCTGCAGTGAGGGTTTTTAAAAAGTGTCCTTTCTGAAAATAAAAAGTGCTCTGATGAATCAATAAGATCATTTTTGTAAAGAGAAATATTTACTTTGTTCACTGTTTTATACAGTACCTTCCCTGTATTCTCACTGTGTTTTCAGTGGGAGTACCCCTGTGCTCATGTATTTGTTGTACTGTTTGGACATACACAGCACACACACGTGTTCTCACTTAGTACTAATGATGTTCTCCCTTCTATCCCCAGATTTTAAATTCTCTCTGCCCAGAGGATGACAGTCAATGTGGACAAGGCTTGTACTTCCATGATGGGAAGAGAAAGGTGGATTATATTCTCACTTACCACATTAAAAAGCCTAGTGGCTCCAAGAAATACTCAAGTCGGTTCAGTGAGAATGCCTTGGCTCGCAGCATCCGAAGGAGTCGGCACCATCCTTCAAAGAAAGACCCGGAAATAGCAGCACAGGACCTCAGCATGGATTACCATGAGGACGACAAGCGGTTCCGCAGGGAAGAGTTTGAAGGCAACCTGACAGAGATGGGCCTGGAACTGGAGAGGGATGAAGATGTAAATTTCCTTTTCTTCTTTTATGTAATAAAAGACAGTCAGGAACGTTATGTTTATAATGGTACCCCAATTCACAATATGAATGGTCCCTGTAAACTTGTTTCCTATTATTTCTTAGTTTTCTGTAAGACAACGGTAGGTACAGTACTTACAGTATTTGAACTACTGTTTGCTGTCAACCTCACTATGAAAGACTACAGCTGTATTTCAGTTGGATTGTGCTGGCTTACGCCTAGGTATCGGCTTTCATTACTTCTTGAACTAGGCATGTATCTCGGTAACAATGTAGTCCGGCTCAATACTAACTACTAGAGTTAGTATTGAGCCGGACTAAGTTGTTAATGACATACATTGGTATATAAATGTGTTTTGAAAATAAATAAACCAGTCTCTTTGTGGAAATGTTTCCATATGGATTCCATATTAATAGTTGGCCAGTCCCTTCACCTGTCTGTTCCAAAAGAGAATTATAAAGCAGTGTTTGAGTTGGAGTTGCTCAAGGTATGTGTTAATTATGATGTGTTTTCAAACAGCTGACCTATTGGCATTATAGGCATTAATCATTCACATATGCAAGAGGCTCCAGTAGCAAAATAAAGCCTTAGTCATTGTTAAGGAAAATACCTAAACGTAGTGTGGCTTGCAAGTAGACATGTCTTGAAACATTAAGCACTAGCTCATTACGTGCTGATCATGGCAGAATATCACCTGCCAAGAACACTTTCCCACACCAGTGAAGAAATGACAGTGATACATGGGACTGATTGATGTCTTGTATAGAAGGAGTAGAAATCTCGGGATCACTGTCATGCATCTCGTGACTCTGCACCACCGACAGGTGCTGTTACACTACAGATAAGGTATAAAGCAGTAGGATATCGGTGGAAATTTCATTTGCCCCTTCCATGGAATTCGCTTTGTAGATCTATTTAGTGAACAAGTTGAAAATGGCAGTGAGCATAGAGTACTGTGTGCACACAGTTAACTTCTAAAAATACAGGGGCAATTAAGAAACTTGAACTTGTCATCTTTTTCCAGTAGCCAATTAAAAAGTACTGGTCAAACGAGAATCTTTCATTGTAGCAAAGCAGTACAGAAGGAGGTGTGATCATGTAGTAAATCTCTAGTTGATTTGTTACAGTTCTTGGTAAGCTTTGCATAGGTTCCACAGAAAACTGTGTTTTGCCCTTGTGTTCATGTTGACTGAGAAATGACGATGCTACAGGAAGCATTTGTTTACTCAGAAAATGGCCCTTTTATTACTTCATTTTTTTTTCTTTTGTTATATCGCATTGGTAGGTTGTCCTTTTCTCACACATGGGGATTTGAGCCTTGAGGCCATGTTACATTTTTGCTATGAATTGTTTTGGGAGAAACAGGTCTGCAAACATTACATTTGATGGTATTTCTGTATTTACATTTTTTTCGTAGTGTCTGTTGGTACAATGTTATCACGACCCATGGCTGTGTGGTATTTTGTGAACCTTGCAGAGAGCGCCTGAAATCTATTTGTGTGCTTCATAGATGAACAAAACAAATTATATTATGTAAAGCTATTTTAGAATAACAAAAACAAGCGTTTGTTTTAGGTTTGTCCTTACTTTGAAATATCCTGGATTTAGACAAAACTGATTAAAATCAAACCTGCTTGTTATTGCATACCACTAAAGCTGTTGTTGATATTACCCAGTCTATACACAAGAGGCACTTTTCTTAACTAATTTGCATCAGGATCCAATACTTTTGTAGTAATAGAATCTTGAAGAGTAGGCTTGGTGGCATAGCAGGTATACTGCTGCCTCACAGCTCTGTCCTGGGTTAAATTCTGGACTGGGCTACTTTCTGTGTGAATTATGCACATTCTACCCTTATTTTTGTGGGTCTACTCCTGGTGCTCTGGTTACTTCCCACTTTCTAAAGATATGTTGGTTAGAGTAATTGTGTGTGTGTGTGCATGCACTGAGATGGACTAGGTCTGTCCTGTATTCTGTGCTTCATGAATAGACAGCAGGTTGCCATTACCCTTCCCAGGAATAAGCTGCCATTTTATAATGGAGATGATGGAGACTAAACACAGATCATATCAGCTCATCTCTTAGTATTGCAGCCCTTGTGCCTGTTTGTGATGTTCATATCTGAAATCATGCATTGCTTGAGTCTCATGTTTTAGAAGGAGCAATGTCAGGTTATTTGTGGTCAAGGCTGAGTTGGCCTGTACCTATTTAAAGCAGCTCTGAACTAACCAGGTCATAAGCATAACAGGGTTTTCATAGTGATAGGTGATCTTAGCAGCACTTGCATTAATGTTAAGAACAAAATAATAAAGCTCTATTTAATACAAAGCCTTTAAAAAAATGTCGTATTCTTAAAGCGAAGAACAATGAACAACAAAGGGAGAAAAAAAAGTAGACAATATACATTATAGAACATAACATTTAAAGGATATTATAAAATTTAATTAGATATTATAGCAGTCTGGTAAAAAAAAATATCTGATCATATTGAAGCTAATACCCTGGCTTCTTTCACAAGCCAGGTGGATGAGATCATTTAGTAGTATCCAAACTAATTAGTCAAGCGGAATGGCCTTCTCTTCTTTGTAACTTGTTCATATTTTAAAATGGATTCAGATTGTTTTCCTAATATAAGGAGTATTCATTAAGGAGTACTAGACTGTACCACCAGAGACGTTTGCATTCTGTACAATGGTAAACTTGATGTGGTGACAAATGAGACCAGCAGGAACTAGGAGTACCTAAATCTAAGTCATTAAATAAATTTGGAAGACCAGTAGTCCCTGTGGAACTTCAGACATGACCACATCCATATTTGAGTTTTCACCCCTTATCTGTACTCTGTTTTCAATTAATTCACCAGTTCTCAGTGCAAATACAGTACAAGTATTATCTTGAATACCTATTGCCTGCAATTAAAGATGAAGAACTATCCATTACTGCTGTTGTGTGTTCAGAGAGCTTTACCTACTTTTTTCCTAAATCCACGTTGAATATCCACTAGATACCTAATCAAAACTTGATTATCTTCAAGTTTTGTTCTGATAATTATTTTCATAACATGTAGTGGAAGTTATTGGTCTGTGATTACTTATTTCTGCTTGTCACCCTATTATGAATGGATGTTACATTACTACTTTTCCAGTCAATGGCTATTAACCCTGTCTTGAGTGCTATTACAAAATAGTACACTTGACGGAATACCTTCATGAAACCCTTTTCCTTTTAATTAGCATTTGCCGTGGAATCTGTTTTAATTGCATGCTTTGTGTATATTTTTTAGTTGTTTGTTCTGCTCACTGGATCATCAAGAGACTGCCCTGTAAGGCTTTTATTGATTTGAAAAGTCAGTCCTTAAAGCTGTTCAGTTTTAAAGAAAGGCAAACACTAGCAGGCTCTTTGATTCTTTTCATGTTTGTCGGCTGTTAGCTTGCTTTTGGTACTTAGAACTTTTAACCCGGGTCCTGTTGCTAATAGTTTGCTGTACATGTAAAAGAGATGAAGTCCATGTGACTTGTACTCTGGATGACAAAAACAGATGCTTTGCAGCTTTGGAAACTACCTGAAGATGTTTGTCTTGACTTGCTTTTGCAGATTTAAAATTAATTTAGACTAATGTGTGAGTACAAAGTATTGATTTTACTGATTTTAACAAAGAAGAGCTACAGGATTGTACAGCTTTCCACTTGCAGCTCTTGCTGTCTCCTCAGAGACTGTATTTTTAATACATCCAGCACATTGTTACATTAGACCCCCTGATTATCACTTTAGGAATCACAGCAATGAAGGTAACTTGGATGGACTGCAAGTTAAGGGGCCTTGGGTTATAATATGGACCAGATCCTAATAACCCAAGGGGCCTTGTGTTATAATATGGACCATTTTATTTATTAGTATGCTTATTGCACTCGGCTGAACTGGAGTGGTTTCAGCCAAGCACTGTTCGTGTCAGAAATACTAATACCTACAATTAAATGGTTTGTTGATTCTAGGGGGAGTCATTTCTCATCTGCTCATTTGAGATCCGAAGTTCAGGGTCTTTGCTGCTCCCTTTAGAAGGTTGTGCCCTCTGACCAGTGTGTGACTATCAGTGACTCAACAGATTCTGATATGAAGGGCGGACAAATTCGTGGAAGGGCCACACTTGACTAGAATTTAAAGTTTTAATCCCAATGAAAGGTTGTTTTCAAAGCATTAACTTACCCATCTCTTGTATTTAAAATACCACACACGGCGTGGTTATTTAGGTGGATCAAATTATGATCACAGGTAATGTAGTTAGAAGAAAACATTTTTTTTAAACTTTATTTTGTAAAAATACAAACAAAACCTTGTTGTGAGGTGACTGATATTTCGGAGTTATTCATTCCTGGCAAGGCAGAAGTGTTTGAAGTAATGTTTTGCATTGTATGCATCAAATAATAAACAGTGTGAATGCAGTGTACTTTAGTTCCGGTTTTGTATACTGTATATGATGTCTTCTCAATAATGATTCTAAATCACTCTTGTAATCCGTATAGCACCTGTAGCCATCAATGCTACTGCAGCAGATATTCCAAATGCATGGCAGGTATGTTGTCTTTCTTGTTCGGCTGTTAGGCTTTGCATTTTGTTTATCTTTGGTAACATTAAGATACATTTCCTTAATGTCATAATAATCATAATGTTAACTTTTTTAAGAAGATATGTTTTGAAATACATTTTCATAGTTTTCTAGTTTTACACCTTCTGTCAGCAGTCCTACAACCAAAAACACACAATGGTTCTGACTTCCTTTTCTTTTACTATTACTGGGTGGCTGCACTGTATTTCTAATTAGATGGTAATTTTTTTGAGATGAGAGTAGCATTACCACACTGCTTACTAACATGGAACATTTCATTTTTACAAAACACTCTATGAAAGAATGCTTCAGGACTACATGGTGGTTGACTGGATGGAATGTATAAGGTCCTTAATAATGCCTAGCAGTTTCTTAATAAGACAAACTGCCTAAGCAACATTAATGTAGAGCTTGCAGCTAATGAGCTCCGGCATAAATGAACATCTAAAATGTACTATAATGCTAGACTGTAAATAATGAGAATCTTTTCCCTTTGAAATTTGACTTTCAAGATAGCATTCTGTATTTCCTCTCCAGTGACAATCATAGGAGCCAAAAATGGCTTACTTCATTGTTAAAGCAGTACTATTTCATGTTTTTCAGCCATTTTCAGTCTGCTATCAGTAGATTGTGTTAATTCAGGTCCCGTGATTTTAAGTAAATCTTTAGTATAGCAACCTAACCTCATTACTAATACTTTTTTGGTGGAACCACAATATCTTAAAAGAAAACAATTACCTCCACATTTTGTAAGTTAACCAGGGCAATACACTACCGGATCAACATCCAGAGTTATTCTGATAGCTGTCAAGTTGTTATTTTCACTACTTTGCATACCATTGTAACCATTTGGCCTCTGGTTCAAGTCATAAGAGAAATCAAAAAGGTATTTTCACTTTTTAGCAATGTGTCATTTAAGTATTTATGCATCTGAATTGTTTTCAAGTACAGATTCTGTCAGTTTATGATTGTTTCTTCTGAGGTTAACGTGTTTGTTTTTTATTTGTATAGTGCAGGGTTAGGCAGTATGAGTTATGTTCATGAGTGTGTCACAGTCTTTCAGAAGAAGACTTACTGCAGTGTCTTTGCATGGAGTATGAATCATGCAGTTTATTACTGAAACCCACACCTATCCATCCGTCCATTTTATCATCACTTTATCCAGTACAAGTCATGGCAGAGCCGGAGCCTGTCCCAGCAAGCAACAGGTGCAGGGCTGGATACACTCCGGACAGGACGCCAGTCCATCCTAGGGCACACAGAGTCACAGTCACAAACACAGACGCACGCATTTAGATTGGAGACATTCTGCATATGCATTACATTTAAAATAGAAGGCTGAAAATGTCTTATGTTCTGTACAATATGTAATGCAGCATTTTAAGGGACATGTCTTTTTATATATCATTGTTTATTTTCATAAGTATTGCCTGCTGATAGCATAAGTTTATGGCTCTAATGTTTCCAAAAATATCATTTTATGTGTTTTGTCAAGCTACTGAAATTCATTTATCATTATAGCTTTTTTAAATTGTTTATTTAAGATTTAAATGCTCAAACATCCTGAGGATAAGAATTTTGAAGTTTACACTGGGTGACCTTGTGAGATTTATTACATGTTTGCAAAAGATAGCTACGCCTGAAGCATAAACATATGTTTTAAAAGTGCACGGTGTATTGAATGAGATCTGGCTGTGTTACCAAAACATTCCATAATCATCTCTTCAGTTGATGGTATATACAACTTCAGAGTGTTTACAGTCTCTGAATTCTGTGCATTCTTGGCTTTAACCCTTTAGTTTTATGTCTTCCTTGTTAATTAGCAACTCTATGTATAAAGAGTCTATAATGTTTATCAGGATCCAAAAACATGTGCAAACAGGTTGATTATTTAACATTTAACCCTGAGCTCAATTCAGGTTTAGTTTCCTTTTTAAGTGATGTGGCAATATGTTGATTTCACAAAAATGTTCAAGTATTTTTTTAAACTCAGATGCCAACATTTTAGAGATTATATCAGAATTTTCAGCCAGTGATTTATATATGTTAATAATAAACAGACTTTACGAAAACAAAACACAGACAAAAAACAGAATAAGAATTTAGCTTGAGGTTAAACTTATTTTATTTTTGCATCTGTGTATAAAAAATATATAGAGAAAAAACTCGTCTCCAATCCCTAAATGGTTGGTAAAGTAAAAATAGCATTGATAGCTAAAATGTTTACACATATTTCAGTGTTTCAAGTAATAGGTGGAATCTAAAACATGAAAATGAAAAAGGAGGGCAGGAGGGCTGTCCCCCCCACCCCCCAAAACACTGAAGGATGAAACGTGTTGATTTAGAGTGCATGTTCAATAACATTTACAGCTGTTTCCAATATTGTAAGTTAAACCTTTTTGCTGTTTTTGAGGCTTGTACCTAAGTCGCTATTTGAGCAGGACAGTGTTTTAACTATTTTTGTCTGCATAACAGGTAGGTTTCACGACATTACTGAACATTTTCTTGTTACAGACCAAAACCCCTGGAGTAGGGTTTGTGAAAATTCATGCTCCCTGGAATGTACTCTGTCGAGAAGCAGAATTTATGAAGATCAAAATGCCAACCAAAAAGGTAACGTTGTGTTACCCTGTTACAAAATGACATTTTAAAGACCTTCAGATTACTCCTCTTTTACTGTCTCTCCCTTTTAATTTCCACAGTTACCTTGAATTAGTTTTTGTTTGTTTCTAGGTATATGAAGTTAAGCAGGGCAGCAACCTGGTGGAAAAGATTAATGCGTTTATTAATAAAGTAACAGAACCGCTCCATCCTAACGTAGAGGAGAATAGGATAACTACTGTGAAGCACCTTTCATACCCATTTTCAAGAGAAAAACAACACTTGTAAGTATGCCGTAGTAGGTTAAATCTGTGCAATGACAGCGCTAGACTGTTTGTCTACAAGTTCTCCTGATCTTATACTGTAGCATTCTGTTTTAAGAGGTAACAGCCAGTCACAAGGCATTCCTGAATTCCAATCAGTAAAACAAAAACACAAACTCTGAAAGAGCAGTCTTTCTGAATGTAATGAAATCCTGATAATATGAATTTCTCAATTCAAGAAGTAGTCTAAAAATACTAAAAGTAAAAAATAAAAATAATATTTTAGATGTTTCTAAATTAACACACAGACTTGTGAGCCCAAAATAACTGTAACAAAGTGGCTTATAAGTACAATGCATCTGGAAGAAGGAGAAAATAAATATTCCTAATCACTGCATTAATATCAAAAAGCTTTAGCTTATCTAAAGCAAATATTATTGACTTTGTTTGTTTAAAGAACATGCTGGATTGGCTGTAGCCACTCTTCAACTCCTGAGATCTCTTGCCATTAAACAGTGTTGCCGTTTATACAGGAAGGGGGTGGTGTGAGAAGACAAAGGCCAGTTTAGCAAATAGCTTCTAGAATGTAGCAGTACTTCAAGTTCATTGACTGGCATCTAGTTACCTATGGATGTCAAAGAACCTTTCGTGAAATTCAAATCCATTGACTTTACAAATGTTTATTGTTTCTGTGTTTTGAGTATACAGTTTGTGATTGAACTAAATCCCAGTAAATTATTTTTGTACAAATGTCAGACAATTCTGGAAGTATTTTATTGAGAGTGGAAATAATATTTTTTCAGTTATACATTTGTTGGGGGGGGGGGGGGGTGTTTAGGTGTTTTAGAAAGTAATCATAAAATTCTTTACAGTGTGCACACAATGATTTCTGAAATTGTCAAATTACATTAAGCAAAGCCTATGAAATTAATTTTGTATGCATTGCTTCTTTATTGCACAGGTTTGATTTATCAGATAAAGACTCCTTTTTCGACAGTAAAACAAGAAGTTCAATAGTAAGTATTGCATGCAAGACCAGGTCAGTTCACAGAAAAAAAAAGTGTTCTCTGTTGGTTGATTCAGTCTCTGTACTTGTTCACTTTGTGAGCTAATTTAAGAATTTTGACAGGTATATGGTATTTGAATAACATACTTGCCTGTTAACCTTTTTCTGTAATAATATTTCATGGCAGTGGTGTGTATTTTGTTAAAGAATACCATTTGAATATTTTGTTTTTTAAATTTTAATGAAATTAACTCATACTATGACTAAAGCCTTCATACGGCAGATCTGATCTGTGTTTTGGTTTTTGTTAGGTCTATGAAATACTGAAGCGTACAAAATGCACTAAGGCCAAATACAGCATGGGTAAGCTCTCTATTTAACCCTGCCTTGAAAGACAAAGAAATAATGTTTTTAAACTTGACAGAATGTTTTATGACAGTTCATGGCCCTTTTGGGTCTACACATTGTATTGAAAAGGGTAAGAATTCATGTGTAATGTGTCGTAGTAGAAGAAAGGAAGCTGTTTGGGTTTACTGCCAGTCACTGCTCCAGTTGTGATCTCTCACTCTGCTGTAGAATTGAAATGCTTTTAATAGACTGTTGGTCCTTTGTAACTTTAAAGACATGAGAAAGAATTTCCTCCTTCAGAAGCAGAAAATGTTTATTTACACAGGAGTTAAAAACTGGCCTGTGTTCTTTTTATAAATATCTAACTTTATTGCAGGGATGACCAGTCTCCTTGCTAATGGAGTTTATACTGCAGCCTATCCCTTACATGATGTAAGTCAAGCCATATTTATACATTTTCCTATGGAGTGGATATTACAGTATGTACATTATTGGCTTGATGAAATATAAATGATTTTTGTTATATTATTATTAATCTCAATCTGTTTTTTGTGTGAGGTTTACTGAATGCTTTTTTTAAATAAAAAGGGATGTAGATGCCTTTTTTATCTTCATTGTATGTGACAATGCTACATTAATGTGATTGCACCACTGTTATTTTAACAATAATAGATCTCTGAAAACCCTTCACTTTATCACATAGGCCTGCTATTTGAGAACAGTATGTGGTAGTGATTATGTATAGGATATTTATTTTTAAAAAATCTTCCTAATATCTGCTTCTCATTGCAGGGAGAAATAAATGGTGAAAACACAGCACCCAATGACAGAAAGGTAAAAGGAACTTAAGTTCTTGTTAGGAGTTTGCTGTAAGTGCACAGAAAATGACTGTGTTTTGTGAATGCAGTCTCAGTATTTCTGTGAACTCCTGTAAGTGAATTATAATGGAGTGTTTTAAATGTGCAAACATTTCTAGTTGTCTTCAGCAGTGTTATTGTGGAATTGACAGATTGTTTTAAAAGTTTTAAAACAATGTTATCGGGACTTGCCCAGCACAATATGTCTTGAGTTGTTTTCAGTGAGATGGGACACTCAGCATTTAAGGTTTTAAATCTGGCAGTGGACAGGTGTTTACTGTTAAAAAGGAAATCTCTTTAATGAGGAGCAGTGAAATCGAGGGACTCTGTGTTGTTTCAGCCTGATTATATGCGTATATGTCATTGTGCAGCTGAGCTAATAGATGAAAAACCTAAACAATAAAGTGTTTAAAGTCACCAATGAAATTGAAAACTAAACTACCAAAGTATCACAAATTCAAATCTCTTCTTTAAAAAAAAACCCAGCATAAAATTGAATCGTTCAAGGTGATATTGATATCTTCAATAGCAAACATTTCTAGGGAATGTTCAGAATTGTCATTAAAAGATATTAAACTGCTTTATTTAGATTTTTGGTTAGTTATCATCTACAGTTAAAACAAGTAATCAGTTAGCAAGATGACTGCTTAACTTGAAATAAAATATCCACCTAATTTAGCATGAAGAAAATGCATACAGATCTATGGTATTTCATGCTTAGTAATTCTAGATAAGACTTTTTAAATTAAACTCAATTATGATTTTAATCAACACCAGGACAAAGTTTTCTTTTTTAAAATGCCTATGGTTGGGGAAAAAAGTATCATAAAGCTTAATTTAAAATATAGACAAACTTGAATAACAGGTCTTGTCTTATTGCTGTTGTCTAGTAGCTGGAGTGTGTTTTTGGCCTGTTATCCAGTACTAGAGCAAACATGACAAATGTGTTTCACCACAACGTCATGTGTTCCCAGTGATTCCAGTCCCACAATGAGCCAGAAATGGCTTAAAAATTTTGAATCAGTGAAGGAGCATCTGTAACAACACATGAATGTGTTGAGATCTTCCTTAGCTTGGTCAGATCCAAATAAATGCGATATAGAGGCAAAATGTACTGTATAGAGTTGTTTGGTGTAGCCAGCCTATGTGAGGGAATGGCAGCCTAAACTTAAGGAGGAGGCTGACTGAACCTGCCATCGGGTGTGCGTGAATGAGCTGGGAAGCTGCGGTGGGGAGTTCAGGAGGCGAGATATATAGTGTATATATAGGAGAGAGGAAGAAGGAGAGATTAGGATCTGTCCTCCCTCCCAAATTTAGCTCTGTTTTTTATTATATGCACATATTATCTGTACAATATATCTAATTACAGAACATACCATACTATATCTGTATATGCATCTCCAGTTTTATCATCTAAAATATTATCTGTATTTTTATATATTACAATATATCTGTTTATGTCTGTATCTACATACTGGAGAGTATATGTACCATGTACGGTATTATTTGTGTAATTATACATTACAATACATCTGCAAATGTTTATGGTAGCAAGTATGTTTGATCTCATGGGTGTGAGAATTGTTATTTAATTAATATTTTTTATTGCTGACATCACTGTTGCTGAAGTTAAATATCACACTGAAATATGCATTATTTTTACTCTTATACTGGTATCCTCATGTACCTGCAAACATTGAAGAATCACGTACAAAAATGACTCCCTTAGGCAAAGGCTGTGTACTGGAAAGCCTGTGCTGTTGATCTCTGTTCTCACTGTTATCCAAAAAGTTTCGAGGCCATGTTCATGTTATGGGGCTGTGATAGGAATCTGAACACCTGCAGCGACTTCAGTTTCACCCTCACATAGAAGGGATCACATTACTACTAGCAAGCAGTGAGGTGCCAGATCTCTCAGGGCTACCAAGAGTGTTTTAGTCACTAGACAGGACAGTCTGTCTGTGTGAATCACAGCTCTGGAGGAATCATTTTTCCTCCAAGAGGCAGCTTTGCTCCTGATTTTCCATTTTCCAAGTAATTTCAAAAGTTAAAAAGCAGGCAATAAAGGTGGAGAACAACAATTTCCCCTCATAAACAGTATTAACATTTTAATTGACTTGTGTTTTTATTTAAAGAATGCTTGTCCTAGAAGCGACCGTTGCCAATTGTTTTCATCAAATCAAACACTCGATCATAAAATCTGATAACTCCTAAAAAAGGTGAAATAACCTGTTGGTAAAACAAATTCTTCTATTTTCTTTTAGTTGTTTAAGCCCATGTTTTCAAAGTTGCAATGTTTTAAAGTAATTTCCCAAATTGCTTTTCG
Source organism: Atractosteus spatula (assembly GCF_055471065.1). NCBI lineage: Eukaryota > Metazoa > Chordata > Actinopteri > Semionotiformes > Lepisosteidae > Atractosteus > Atractosteus spatula. Next base: position 11,810,329 of record NC_142721.1, on the reverse strand, counting down.
TTTCCACTTGTGAAATGCACCTCTAATTATTAAAATTATGCAATGTAACTCATACTGTAGATAACAATATGTTTTTAATGAAGCTGCAAATTACATTCTTATTTTTTTCCCTTTTCAGCTGCTGTATGAGGAGTGGGCAAGCTACAGTGTCTTCTATAAGTATCAGCCTATTGATCTTATCAGGTGAGATGGATAAATGTCGCTTCTCTAATTTCAGTGGCACTTCTAAAATGAATAATGCAGGAATATCATGCAATTTATTAATGGAAATAGTAATGAAGGGTTAGCAGTCTTCATTGTAATAGGTGTAGATAGGCTAGAACAGGTAGTCATTGCATCTGTTTGTACCATAAGTAAACAAGACATCAGGTTCTTGCCATGTCATGTTTTTAATTAATTCTGTGATGTGCTAAACAGTAAAACTTACCCGGCAAACAACTAAACCAAGCACACTCCAAACAACATAAACATAACATTTGTGTGAAAAATATTATTCAAATGCAAAATGGAATTTGTCTGACCTGTGTACATACTGTATCTACATGTGTGTGAAATAACTATGATTTTTATTTTGAAGAAAATACTTTGGGGAAAAGATCGGACTGTACTTCGCCTGGTTGGGGGTTTATACCCAGATGCTGATCCCGGCCTCCATTATTGGAATAATTGTCTTCCTTTATGGCTGTGCCACTGTGGATGACGACATTCCCAGGTCTGTTCTGGCCTTGGTTTCTGGGGTGATGTTTGTTGGAGACTCTCTGGAGTTTCCTTACTGAGGGCACACCTGAAAAATAATGGGAATTCTAAACCAGAGCGAGCAGAAACGTTATTTGTAAAGTGTAAATGTGTAGTGAATAGAAAGCTCCAGCACTTTTTCTTTGTTCATCTCTAATATTAAAATAAAAGGACACCGGCCAGTTATTCAGTTTGTCTCCTTAAGTGGTTGGCCTAAATGAAACTATCAAATCTGCTGGATTGTGATGCTCCAGGACCTGAATTGGTCACCCCTGAATATAGAATATCAAAGAAAAAAAAACATTTAAGGTGCAGTGTTTTCACTTCTTACATTTGAATTCTTAATTAATCTAGAAACATCGAAAAGAGGCATTATCTTTTACATAGCGCTACCTACAGAGAGACCCCTAAACAACCATAGCATGCTGCCAGCATAATATGCTATGGAGTTTGTGACAGTGTCATCCTTATCTTCCAGAAACTTATCCATCTATAGTTTACTGGCCTCTTTATATGATGCAAAACACAAAGATCTTTTTTTGCTTTTCCTTGTTTTTCTGCAAGGTTTTTTTATTTGAAATTCAACTAAAGCGTTGTTAAATGCAACATGCGTGCGAGATGAGATACAGTCCGGTATGTCCAACCTGGTACACTTCAAAGTGAATCACATGTGATTCTGATTCCGTCTGTGGAACAGTCCAATTCGGCTATATGACTACAGGCGCCCATCTATTGCATCATTTTGCAGGAGGTGGGCGGTGGGAGTCCCTCAGCCATTGCCCATTTTTATCTTGCCAGGGTGAGGTGGTACAGCAGTGTCCTCTGAGGGGTCCAGAGGTGCTCTGGTCCCTCTGCCTGCTCTCCTAGCACTGTTGCTGTTAGCCGCCATTGAAATTTTCTGTCTCTCCCCTTTCAGCATGGAAATGTGTGACAAAAGGAACAACATCACCATGTGCCCCCTCTGCGACAAAGTCTGTGGCTACTGGAAGCTGAGTACAGGGTGCGCCACTGCTCGGGCCAGCCATCTCTTCGACAACCCTGCCACGGTCTTCTTCTCCATCTTCATGGCACTGTGGGGTGAGGAGTTCCCCTCTGGGCGAGTCGTGGCAGAGCGATACCATCTGCGTTTTCCGACATAATTTGTGTTGTTTATCATTACTACTTCAAATGATTGATTGCATCCTGGAGCAAGGCTTAGAATGTTTTTAGGCTGTGTGTTTCAAGAGTTTCCCTTTCATACAGTATGGTCTAGTAGGAGAGCAACCTGGTTGTGGCACTAAGAATAGCCGAGCTGTCAGTCAGAGTGCTTTGGCTTAGCGGAGACAAACTGTGCTTCCTGAGAATCAAAACGTTAGAATCTTCAGGTTTTTAGAATATATTGGCTCTTAATCGCTTAATTAAATTAGTCAGATTAAGGACATACCATAGCGTTAACCTCAGTTGACAGTCATTCAATGCTGTTGTATTCTGTAAAAGTACAGTTGCGAACAATATTCTGGCACAGAACTAACGATACTGACTAGAAATGTTAATTCGGCTCATCTCGTACAGCAGACAGAAGTATTTACTGTACACATGCTCTGGCACCAAGGCATATTCACTATACCCTTAAATGAAGGGTTAATCGATGTCAGGCTCAGAAGGTGTTCAGTTCCATTGCGATGAGGGACTTTTTTGTTTGATTGCTAGTTCTCTAATGAAGCTGACTAGTACGTTACTTCACTGTGCATAACTCTGATGTAGTTCTTTCCCAAAGCATCAGACTTGGGAAACAGACATTTCTAACCTTTGCTGTAGGGTGATCTATATTTTCAACAACAAAAAAGGTAATACAATAAAGGTGTGATTTTATATGTAAAGGAATTTTTCATGTAAATAGAGCAGGGGTAAAAACTCAGGCAGGGTAGTGTTCTACTTTGAGTATTTAATTTCTTAATTTGGCCAAATACAGTATGTCGATAATTGGCCAGAATTGCTATCTTTTCTTATTAAAAGGGGCCTATGAAACTCTTCAATACTTGATTTTGTGAAGCCCTCTTTAGTTTTATAGTAAATGGAAACATCACTTAAATTTAATTGTATCTGCAGTAGAGCAAAGTTAGACTAAATTCATTATTCCTGCAGTAACACATGGTTTTGCACATTCTGTACTAATTCATTTGCACTTGTGTATTACATATACATTCAAAAACTGGCTATAATTTATAATCCTAATATCCTTAATCATATGACTAAATTCTAGTTGCAATCTCTATAGTGTCTGGGTTGACATCTAGGCCAGTGTTACCTGTTATGACTGTGGAGCTACTGAGAAGCCTCAGTCCCTTGAAGTGTTTTGCCAACAGACCCTGTACAGTCTCTCAGATTCTGGAAAATAACAACTCAACCTAATAAAGCCTTTCCCCCCTACATTCCTTTCCTCTGTTTATTATCACGGACGTTTGAATGAAGGCAGGAAGCAATCGTCTGTATTGAAGCACAGTGCTACCAATGTGTCAGGTCATAAGTTCAGACCAAGAATTTTATCCTTGGTTTGATATTTTTTTTTGTACTTAACTGTTATCAAGACTAGAAATATAGTACAGGCTTGTTTTAGTGGAGCTGTAATTCAATGGCCTGTAGGGCTGTGATATAATTATATATTAAAGCAACGTAACAACGTTTGTCATTATTCCTCATGTGTTTTTATCCAGAAAGTCACTGGGTGATCATTATTTCTGTATATGAAATTGTTTGCATGGGGCTGATGTGGAATTCTTCTTCTTTTCTTTCTTTAACTTGTTTCTGACTACGTTGGGCGGGAAGAATACTTTATTTTTTATTACACTTTTATTTAAAATTGCTATTGAAATGTATTTTCTTGCTTGGAAACAATTCATTTTAAGTGTGCAGGTATTTTTGTATTTTACATTGTATCTGGCAAAATGATCTGTGATCAGGTTATGTTCTCATAAGAATAAACACCTACTAAAAATTATAGAGAGCCATGATGGTAGCTCTGAAAAAGTCTCTAATCTTCCTGAACTCTGAAAAGTAGTTAATCTCTATCATTATTTACTTAACACCATTCACCATTTCATTGATGGATGAAATAGGGCTTTCTTGTGATTTTAGATTTTGTGGAGAAAATAAAATTGTTCTCATTTTCCTACTGCTCCCCTCTTATTCTATAATTCATATTTTTAGGATTATTTTTTTGTTACAGCCACCATGTTCATGGAGCACTGGAAGAGAAGGCAAATGAGGCTGAATTACAAATGGGATCTGACTGGCTTTGAAGAAGAAGAGGTGAGATATTTACTTTATGTTTCTTTTAACACACTGTATAAACAACATTCTGCAGCTCCAGCACTGGGATTAAATAAACATTTTTCCACAATCTCCCCGTGAGTCTGTTTCAAATCACACAAGCTTCATTCACAATTAGAACTTCAAATAAGACCTTGGTAGTCATAATGATTATCACCAGGTAGGCTGTTTCATTTGAAAGGCCTTAATAGTTTATTTACTTTTTAAATTACCAATTAGGAACTGAATGTATCATTATAGTTTTAAAGACTCTTCTGTACAAGACATAAAAGACATTTAGTTATAAAATAATCTAAATAAAGCTAATATCTCATTTCAAGTTGTTCTAATTCTTTAATTTTATGTATTTTTAATACAGATTATTATTATTTTCTCCCATTAAACCATACTATAATTCACCTATATTAAGCGGGTTAATGTCAGGAGCTATATCACCCTGCAACTCACAGCTGGCAGCCCACTGAAGCTCAGCAGGTGTGAGCCTGGCCAGTACCTTGATGGGAGACTCATGGGAAAGCTAAGGTTGCTGCTGGAAGAGGTGTTAGTGAGGCTAGTAGGGGGTGCTCACCCTGTGGTCTGTGTTGGTCCTAATGCCCCAGTACAGTGATGGGGACACTGTACTGTAAAAAAAAAAAGAAGACGCTTCCTTCAGATGATATGTAAAACCTGACTCACCATGGTATTTTTAATGACCATGAAATTTCTTGAAAAGAGTAGGGATGTTATCCTGGTGTCCTGGCCAGATTTCCCCCATATTTACCAATTATGACCTCCTAATAATCCCATCAATGAATTGGCTTTGTTATTCTGTTCTCCTCCCCACTGAGAGCTGGTGTGTGGTGAGCGTTCTGGCGCACTTTGGCTGCCTTTGCATCATCCAAGTGGGGCTGCACATTGGTGGTGGAGGGGATCCCCATTACCTGTAAAGCACTTTGAGTAGAGTGTCCAGAAAAGCTCTATAAAAATATAAGGAATTCTTATCATTATTATTAAAGCCGGCACAAAGCTATCAATAAATAGGACATGTGACAAAATATTCAGCTGCGGAAGACCATGTCTTAAGTCATTAACAAGACAGGATACCAGTGTAAATATTTTCTTTAGTACATTTTCTTACAATTTCTTACTTATGGAAAACCTATCATTTCTTAATGGTTTAGGGGGTATAGACATAAAAAGGCATCCCAGTATTCAAAGTATAGGAATACCACTTACTTTTTAAATTCTATCTCTTTGTACATTTTTGTATTTTATACATAATTGTAATCCTCTTTCTTTGTTTTTTTTTAAATTATCTAAAATGTTTAATTCCATAATGTTTTATATACCAGTGGAAAAGGAAACAATGCAGTTATCTAGTGAGTGATTGGTCCAGAAATCCACATTAATGACAGGACCTCTGTAGTGCGAGTACAGACGGTTAACACCTGTGTCCAGATGCCAGCCAGATGTTCAGTCCTGTTCTCGGTGGCATCTCATTGGTGACAGATAGGGGTGATTAATCAATTGCAATGTTAAAGTGTTGGGATGCTGGAAAATAAAATGTTACAAATAACTGGTAAAATTGTAAGAATTGTATTTCAATTTGAATACGTTTTTATACTTCTAAGTCAAACATTTCACAAACAAATTAAATATCTTGAATGGAGGAAATGGAAGAGGAAGTCCTGGAATGATTCAATAATGTAATGCTTTTTGTGTCTGTTTTTTTCCTGTTGGGTTTCCTGAAGGAAGCAGTAAAGGTTTGGATTTCCTTATTTAATTTTTTTTCTTGTTTCAAGCTGATCTTATTAGCCTCCTCCCACTGCTTGCCATCCACGCCGTTTCTTTCTCTGGAATCCATCAAACAGGAAATTCTTGGATTTTTTTTTCTTCTTCCATTGCTAATTTTAATACTCTTCAACATCCTTTTTTATAATATTGTTTGAATCATCATTTTTTTGTTCACCTTACAGATTCAGTAACTTTATCTGCTTCACGTTTGGTATCAATTCTGACTCACCTCCTTGTTACTCGGCATTTTCTGCTTCCTCAGTAGTTGCCCTTCCTCACATTTCCATACTGTGGGCATGCCAAAATCTGATACTGGACACAAATTCACTATATTAATGTCTTTTATTGAAAACACATCTTCTAATTGACCAAGAATGTACTTGCTGTTATGTACATTGTTTTAGGGCTGATATTGGAAGTGTGTTGTAGCACATCTGGAACCCCCTGCTGGGCGAAAGATGGCTTGAATATGCAAAACTGCATACAGCAAAAAGTACACTGAACAGCTTATGAAGTGTACCCAGTCTTCTGTTTTAAAGCTCAGTGTAATCATGAGTTGTTAAAGGTCTTCATCTTCCTTGTTGGAAGATGAACGTTGTCTTGTTTTGGTCTCAAATTTGGGTTTGATCAGTTGTGCGTTTTGACTTCACCTGTGATTATCCTTCCAAGTTGGGTTGGAAGGATTTTAGTTGACCCTTCTCGAGTTGTTGCATAGTAACCGAATCTTTGCTCATACTTCTTTGCTACTAATGGGGCTGAGAGGTATTAACCTGTTATTGGATGCATACAGTAAATCCCCAAGTGTCTTTATTTTTTTTTTCCTGTCTAGGACCACCCAAGAGCAGAGTATGAGTTCAGAGTGATGCAGAAAACACTGAAAAAGGAGGGCAAATCTAAGAAAGTAGGTGGAGAATTCATTTGGTTCTTTTCTGTGCTGGCAATTATTCATGTTTTACTGCTTTACTAAAAGATGAGCACTACTTTAACTTTGTAAGATCTTTTCTTAAACACAAAATGATGTTTGGAATTCTTTACATATACATTTTATCTTACCTTCCTCCCACTGCATGTTCAGTGCCATGTTTTATTACAGTTATAAAGTGATCCCATCCTGATTATTACGGTCCAGTCTCCAAACTCACTTGGAGACATTTGTTTCTAATCCATCCAAGACTTTTAAAACAGATGTGTTTCAGCTCTCTTGTGACATTTTTGTCTTTTTTCGATTTTTGTTGTGTTTTTTGGGGGGTTGCGTTTTTATCTTTATCCTCTTATTGTCAGAAACCCCCAGAGGTAATGGAGGAGCGAACAAACAAATGGAAACAAACTGTTCAAACTGCCATGGGTGGCGTCAAGCTGGTACTTTATAAATGTGAACCTCATTCACTCTTAAACCGGTCTGTCAAGGCAAAAACTGAGCCAAATAGTAGTTTCCAACTCCTGTATTTGACTAGTTATACAGAAAAGTGCAGTAGAATAGGTTACATACACCTTGCCTATAATATCTGTAGCATCTGTGCTGCTGGTTACCTATGTTAGCCTGCCACAATGAAATCTGTATCTGTTTCATAGTATAAAGTAAAAGAGGTTTGAAACAGAAATAACAAATTGCATCATTGCATCTTTTTAGAATATTAGCCTTATGATTTCTATAGAAATACGTCTGTCCCCCCCATTTTTATTGAATTTTACAGAGCTTATTTATATGCAGAGTCTTATTGACAAGCCTAGTCATCAGCACCTCGCTGTAAATTTTTACACATCCCTAGTTTTCTCTGAAAGCCACAGGAACACAACAACAAAGCCAGTTCATTTTCCTAAGAGGTCTACATACTGTATTGTATAATGGAATTGATCATGTCCGTTGAGTTTTATTATTTTAAAGAATCTTGTCAAGATTCTAAATAAAATATTCTATTGTTATACAGTATTTAAGTTCTTACTTAAGTTCTTGTTATAGTTAAGTTCTTAATAGTTCTTTAATATTCTACTAATAAAATAACTTAGTGGCTTACTTTGTCAAGTGTTTTGCACATTTTACTCATTATACTTTCAGAGCAGTTACAGTATAAATATTTGACAGGAGCTTAGTAGTTCTTAGTGACATATTGGTAAATTTGAGCTGTGGCGATACAAAGCACAGGGATTTTTTTTGGCCTTGACATACCAGTTTATAAATTGTGAAATGCACATTTTTTTCTTTATCCCACACATTTTTCTTCCTTATTTTTGTTGTTTTAAGCAATTCTTTCACCATCTTCACCCTCCTATTACCCATTTCTCCTAGGTGACACTGTTGTGCACTCCCCTGTTGTAGTGAATGTCAGTCGTGAAAATTGAACTCGTGAATTTGCCCTTTGTAACCCAGCATGTCACAGTTTTCCCTTTCAAAAGTTGTACTTCTGTGCATATTGGGCCATATTCATAAATTATTTTGTGCATTTTTACAATTTTGCAATAATAAAATTAAAACATTTTAAACTGTGTAAAGGGAAATCATAAAATAGCATTTCAAAGGCTTATCCAATGCAACATTTTAAAATTGTATCATTGTTTTATCAGAAATTAAAAGGTATAACATTCTACCTGAGGGTAATTAGATTATAAATATGGCTCTTTGTGTCATTAGCATGCTTTCTTACTAATTAGTACCTGTTTATGAAAATGCTGCAGACTCCTTCATTTCATACTGAGATTGCATGATTCTATGGCTTTAAAAATAATTTAAATATATAAAGATATGCTTTAAGATAGGAAAAGAAGCTGAACTTGAAAAGTTCATCCTATAACCTTGATTTGCATTGCATTCAAAATGTTTTTTGCTCTCAAGCAAATTTACAAATTGCAAATTGAAGACAAAACTAAATTCTCATTTTAATTTAGATTTGAATGACAACAGACAAGGGGCAAGTAGACAAACCTGCATCTTGCAAATGAGTGCTGTATAATCAGTGCCTGGAGCATTGGCAGAAGCAGATTTGCAGACTACAGTCTTTCCCATTACCTTCTATAATTTCAAAACTAATTATTTATCTACTGCTGCACCTAACACATCTACAAAGTGCCATAGTCAGCCACCACTGTCTGCAACTTATGTGGAAAAAACAAAATCTGGCTTTTGAATTAAACCTTCTGAGCATCTGAGAAGAAATCTTGCCTCCTCAACCCAAGTTAAAAATCACAACTTTTACAAAAAGTGGGTGCCAAACCAATGATGGTTTTAATAAAGCATGTGATCACGTTTACCAAAAAAATAGTTTTAAGAGGGCAAAAGTGCAGGTTTGTTACATCTTGCATGAAGTATCACATAGCATCAAATACACAGTTTCGATGTGACTTGCAACTGAAGGCTCTAAAAATAAAAGAAACGCTTTATATTTGTGACAGGAGTCGCAGCATCAGAAGAAGGGCCAATCATCTCTTCTCTCTCTCTTTTTTATTTATGTAGAATTACAAAGCCTAAGTTTTTCTTTCCTCTTCCAGACAGAAAAAGAGAAACTGACTTGTAGGGACAGAATGCCAGCTTATGTGACAAATCTCGTCATGATGTTGTTAATGGTAAGACTTTGGTGCAGTCATGTTCCCTGACATTGTGGTTTTATGATTTTTAGCTAAAGCACCTGCAATAGCATTGTATTTCTAATAATGCTAAAGCCAGACTGTGATTGTTTTCATGTTGAATGAAGAGTAAATGGCATTTCAAAATATTATTGTCTGTTTTTGTTTTTTTTACCATTTCTCCTTGTTTTAAGGGATTGCTGCTGTGCTAACCTTGTCCTTTTCCCTCACGTTCTGTGTTTCCCTCATGCAGATAGGTGTGACTTTTGCCATTGTGTTTGGAGTAATTCTGTACAGGGTATCCACAAAGGCAGCACTGGCTATGAGCTCCAACCCCGTCACCAGGTCCAACGTGAGGCTCACTGTAAAAGCCACGGCCGCCATCATTAACCTGGTGATCATCCTGATTCTGGACGAGGTGTATGGCGCCATTGCACGATGGCTCACCTTGTTGGGTAAGTATGGGTTTGGATGAGCTCTGATGCACAGTGCTTCGAAATAATGAACTGGCATGACCCCTTCCTTCTCTTTATCTACATCTTGCCTTAGTCCAACAGAACTAGAAGAGTTTGGTAACACTGATATTTCCAGTATGATTACACTTGACCGATTGCATTATTTGTCTTTGGGTTTATTTGGTTGCCCGCAAAATTCAGCATGTATTGTATTCCATGATTTTCCCCATTTATTTATCCTATTGCCCTGATTCAATCTGAATTAACTACTTGAGTTCCAGTTATTTGTGACTAATGGTCTTGGTTTAAGGGTATTATATTACATCAGAAGTTAATCATTTATAGTTTTAGAGTGCTTTTAATACTCATTCTCAGCTATTTTCCTTTTCCTTTGTGAGCTGGTACTTCAAAGCAGAATTGAAAGCAAAAAGTTAGATCTATCTGTGTATTATCCACGCAATAATCAGATTAGATTGTTTTTATTGATTTTGTTTTCAGTAAAAATATGCAGGATTTATATTAAAAGTGTTGTTTTGAAAAAGACAATATACAATTTCTCCCTCATATGTCTATAAAAATGTAATAAATCTTCACAATTCAATGAAAGTTTTTTTATATTTAGGTTTCACTTCTGATTTTCCACACTGAATTAAATTCAAGTGAACGTGTTTTTTCAGAGGTTCCAAAGACTGACAAAAGTTTTGAGGAGCGATTAATCTTCAAGACATTTATATTAAAGTTTGTGAATGCCTTCACTCCCATTATATATATTGCCTTCTTCAGAGGCAGGTGGGTATCTTTATTTTCATATTTCTTCTTCTGTTCATTTTTATGCAGGGCTCTCGTACTGTAAGCCTGTAGATAGAAACATTAAATATTGTGTTTTAAATTCAGTTTTACGTGATAACACAACCTGCAAGCCTGTCCATTCCTTATTCTGAGCAACCATTCTTGATGTTTTCTTCATCAAAAGGCTCGTTGGCCGTCCAGGGAATTATGTGTACGCCTTTAAATCTTTTCGGATGGAAGAGGTAAAAATGCTTTTAAAAAATAAATAATCAAATGCAATAAACTCAGCTCAGTTATTGAAAGTATTTGATTTGTGCTTTGTACATAAATGCCTATATACTGTGTATACTTCATTTTGGGCTTTGTGCATTGTGGCTTTTCCATCAATTTGCAAAGTAACGTCTGATCTGCTATGTACTGTGGCTACTGGCACATAATGACCGCTGTATGTCTCTCAGGTGGGTGCTGCAGTTCAGTGGTAGATGAATCGTGTACAAAGTGCTTTGAGGTTCTTTGGAATGAAAAGAGCTGAACAAACACAATTAGCTATACGCAGTTCTGGGGAATATCTTGAAGTTGGGTCTCTACCAATAAATAACAAAATGCGGGACCAGTCTGTGACAGAGGTGTTTTTTTAAAAGTAATTGCACTTCTTGTTCATTGTACAGATCTGATAGAAAATATGGGTGTCTGATTATGATTTTGTTCTATCGCGCTGTCTAGTGTGCACATGGAGGCTGTCTTATGGAGCTGTGTATTCAACTGAGTATCACCATGTTGGGAAAACAGCTGATCCAGAACAACCTCTTTGAGATTGGCATCCCGTAAGTGGTGACATAATTTAGGTTACACTGCACCTTTTCCTGAGTCTTACAGCAACATTCTTTAGTCTGATTTTGCATGTGCTGTGAACATTTTCAGCAAAATGTTAACTTCTTATTAAGTTAGATACATTGTTTAAATACAATACATTATTCAAAGCAGTCTACAGGCGACTGTTCTTTGTAGGAAATACTGCTGAGAAAGACCAAAGCCTGAAGTGAATTAAATCTTTGTTAAAGATTTCCAAGCTTCAATCTACCTGAAGGTTGCACATTACAAACACATCATTTTTGCCAGCTTTTTGATTGACAGAGGCGTCTAAATAACTAATAATGAAAGCTATCATCAGATGTTGGGATTGGAATTTGCTACAAATGTAAATGAACATGTCAGGTGACCTACATTGTCGCAATACAATGAATTACAGTAATTTGTCCAAGTGCTCCAAAACAGTGGGGGCTCCCTCCATAGTGGTTACAAGAAGCAGATGGCATAGTGCATGAGCACAGTCTATAGACAGTGCACATTGAGGAGAGGAGTACAGTATGCATAGTCAGGTAGGCACACAAGGTGGAGATGTAAGCTGAGGTAATAATTAGCTATCCCAAACTTAAAAATAAAAAAATAAACAAGTAAAAGACACTGGATTTCTTCTGACCCTCTTTAGGTTAATTAAACCTTTGTTTGGCTAATTGCAAGAAACAAAATCTTGGAGTGGTTGAACTCAAGCATAATAAATGCCAGTAGACACATTGCCCTGATGCACTGTGATCTGTTTTCCTGTGAATATAGTTGTTCCATAACAAAAAGAGTTGAGAAAAGATTCCTAGAACCAGACATTAACTGGAGCATGTTTGTGTGAGATAGTCAAAATCACCATGCTGAACATCTGGTCTTGTCACGGCCCTCTGTCTGCAGCAAACTGAAGAAGCTGATAAGATACATCAAGTCAAAAAGGCGTCCTTTCCAGGAGGAGGAACGGGAGAAGAAGTTGCAACATTATGAGACGGACTACTTTTTAGATCCTTTTGCAGGACTGACTCCAGAGTACATGGAAATGAGTGAGTTAAAGCTGCAGTTACCACATACACACACTCCCCCAGTCCTCTAGCTTCATTTTGTTGGTGTGTAGAAAACATGTACAATATGTCGTATTTTAAAACTGTCTTGTTTTGAAGCAATATGTATTTATATGTATTTTATGTGTGTAATTTCACAAGTCACAAATTGCACAAGTTGTGTACTTCCCAATTTGTTAGATATATGTGAAAACTATCCCACTGCCTTTCCCCCCCCAATTACTCCTTTTAAACTCCACGACTCAAAAAAGAAAGCTATTTCGTTCTGAAAGATACTAATACTGGGGCATGTGGGCCAAGACACACCTTGGTCGAGCCAACACACTGGCTGGGTTGTAGTCATAAACAACATTGAGGTCATGCTGCATCCCATAAGCAGTTCATTTACAGTTGCTTTACTACTTTAGGATTGAATTGCATATCAGTTTTGTCACTGGCTTGGAAAGAAAGCAACACTGCATATGTATATATATATGTGTATATTTCTTAGCCATGTAACCTTTTTCAGAAGTAAAACGTTGAGGACTGTCATAATGGTATTTATTGGTTTTAAACTGCTGTACAGGTAATGCACCTCAGAAGAAATAAATAGAGCATAGCAGGTTAAGAAAGCCCCTATGCAGCAGCAATAAATTCTGAGATAAGCAGAGAAAGGCAAAGCAAAAGAAAAGTTATATACAGTAGTTTCTACTGCTCAAAGCTGCAGACGGACTCTGTAGGCCAAGAGAATGTGTTCAAAGTTAAATGTTACAGTACATATATGAAGATGACAGGGACATTTAAAAACATCCTTCTCCAGGTCATTAAAATAGATCCCACAGAGACGGTTTACATGAACTTTCACATTTTTAAGAAGTGTTTTCCAAAGATAAAGTAAATGAAGAACTTCAAAGCAAGCCTCATCCTTTGAGGTGTTAGCGTTTGTGATAGCAGGGGATGAAATTCTGTCAATAGAGGCTTAATTGATTCATTTTATATTTACACAGTTTAAAAATTCAAAAGGAAAGCTGCATTTTTTGTGTTGAATAATGCAGTTACAGATTATATAGCCACTGTTGGTTGCTTTGATTAGTGGACAAAATTTATTCAGCTAATTAATGGAACTAAGGGTGTTTCAGCAATAACCAAAAAACAAAAAAAGATTATCTTCAAGATTTTTTTGCTTCAGAGATGAGGGATAACACACTAAATGACTCTTTTGAAGGATATGGGGATAAGGTAGCTTTTAATATTTAGACAGTCTACCACAGACTCAGATCAAAGCTGAGGCATGACCTATAAATATCAACTTTCTTCATAATTTTAAACATAAGGGCTGTTGTTTATGCCTTACAATTTTTTGCCGGCTGTTTGAAGATGTTTACATATTAAAATAATGCAAATAGAATAATCTCTATGTTACTTTTTTGTATGTGTCTAACAGATATATAAGGGTAATATAAGATGTTGTTAACATCAGCATAGAATGAGGAAATAAAAGTTTAAAGGCTGTAAGTAGTCAAGATGATACATTTCCTGACAATATTGAAATCTGGTTGCTTTCCTGAAATTGGCCTTCTTTGCTTTTGCTCTTTTTGTTAGAATTCATGGTTTGTGTTAAAGGAAGGTCAATCTTATGGCAGATTTATAATCCATCTTCTGTCCTGTTGCATACAATATTGAGTTTGCTCTGTATTTCACATATGAAAGACCCATTATTCAGTGGTGGAAGGTGGAAGCTTCTGTAAGCATTCTGGATAAAACAGTCTGTAGAGGACACGGGTCTGGGTCACACGTAATATATGGCATTAACAAATATTCTTCAAACATTAAGGTTACGTTCATGGACAGATAGTGTACCAAGCATCATAGTGACCCACCAGACAAAGTCAATGTCTAGCTGAAAACCAGAACAAGTGGGTAAAATGTTTTGTACTGAAACCTGAATCTGCAGACAGGATTTTATTTAGTGGGCATACAGTACAGTATATTAAGTGTTTGAAGTATCAGAAAAACAAATTGCCTTTCAGGACCAGTAAACATGATGACATAGGGATGATTCCTTCTGAGTGTCCAGGATACTTAAATTTGTTTAAACTAGAGAGAGAGTGATCACCTCACTGCCAATGTGTTTTTCTAATTTGTTGGCTTTTTATTTGCACAAGGCTGCCAGCTCACAGGAACAATCAGTGAGCTCTTGTTCTTTTTCAAGCTCTTGTTCTTTTTGTGATCTTAAAAGGGAAATGTAGAGATGGACTTTGTAAGAGACAGATACCTTAAGGTAGCCTCTGTCCATTCCATTGATTAACACCATTCAGCAAAAACTAATAAACTTCTAAACTACAGCTCAATAAGATAATAAATGTTTTTGAGCAAAATAGCTTGAACTTGAAATTGAAATTTCAGGATTTCTGTACGTTATGTTTTTATAAAATAAGTTAGAATTGCCACCCGATTCTGTCATGTAAACCACCTGATTTGGAAAGGCCAGTTGTTTTTCTGCTCTCAGTAATGCCCAAGGCCCACGAGCAGCAGCACTGAGACAATTCTGCACCACTGCTTGGGGAATCCCCGTCTCAGTCAGCTGGCGACATGACCCAGCTCTGAACCCTTGACGTTTGGATTTTACAAGATTGGTCACTCGGGAGCCCACAGTGCTCTATATTTAAGATGATGATAATTGAAGTAGCTTGAAAAAAACCCCACATGAAATCATACAGAAACATTAGAAGGGAAGTGTTGAGCCTTACCACTGTGGGGGCTGATCAGATTGCAACATTTTAACATGATTTGGCCTGGTTAGTTACTGTATTCCAGAATCTGTAGAAGACTTGCACTTTACCCTCCTGGTCAAATTAACCAAATTAGCTCTACAGAAAGGCGTTATGTCTAAGATGTGATAGTACCATGTACAGCATTCTCTGGATGTTATTCTCCTGGCATATTTTGAAACAAATAACACTTAGGTTTTCACATGTAAGGGTAATGTCTAATATAATAATAATAATAAGGAACAAGTAATAGGTTTATTCCATGCTGAAAAAAAGAAGAAAGAGAACACAACGTTTCGGCCGTGGAGCCTTCTTCAGGTGTGTGTCCTTTGCAGCCTACGCATGCTGACGCAGCTACCCACCTGAACTATAATAATAATAATGCTGTTTTATTTTTAAAAATATTTTAAATAAATAAATAAAATATTTTAAAAAATCACTCAGCCACCCTGATTTGGAAATACCTAGTAAAAATACTACATACAGTATACCATATTGTATAATCGAACGTCTTTTCCAGACATCAAAATTTCACAGTCTAATTTTAAACATGAAGAAGATTATATTTTTAGGTACCTGCTTAACCAGTTACATGAAGTCTTCATCTGAACTGTGCAGATTTATCTGATGAAGTTGCAATTAAACGCCATTGCATATATCTAGGCAGAATGAAGTGGTGCGATTCATTTGGGAGGAATGGGTGTTTATGTAGCTCTTGATGGAGCACTTGGAGCCTGTTGTGACCTGTTTGAGGGGTGTCAGCAGACAGAATACACAAAACGCTTTGCCCTCAAAAAAAAGAAAACGCTTGTGTCTTGGTCAGGAGTGTACTGTGCCGGAAGACCCTAATCTTCAAAATAAGCCTTCGGCACATAAATAGATACAAATCGGAAATCTTTTTATTCATTTTGGGGACTTAATGTTGATGGACGGGCAAGACCTTCCCCACAGCTGTTTTAATCTCAGAGTAACTCAGTCTCATCATCTGTGCGACAGATCAAAGTCTAATGTTGTAAGTGAGAACTGTGGTACTTTCTCCCTATCCCTGGCAGATTGTCAAGGGAGAGCCAGGGTGCCATCTACCCTGATCACTTTTCCTCTTGCTTGAGAGTCACACCTCTCGTTCAGTTCATTTAGAGCTGTGCACAAATGCAGTTGAGTCAAAGGCATGTCAGATCATACATTTTCATGCAGAAAGCAGCATAATGTTTTATTATTAAAGTATACTACCAAAAGAAAGTTGGAAAAATAAGATCTGTTTTCTAAATAGTTGGTTGTTAGTATGTTTTGTTATTTCTAAAATGTGTTTGCCTCAGGTGGAGAGAGTATGACATTGTCAAAACTTGGGGTACAAAAATAACTTTATTTCTTTTTGCAGTAATACAGTTTGGATTTGTTACCCTGTTTGTGGCTTCATTTCCACTGGCACCGTTGTTTGCTCTGTTAAATAACATCATTGAAATCCGCCTGGATGCAAAGAAATTTGTCACTGAGCTCAGGAGGCCCATAGCTGCAAGAGCAAAGGATATTGGTAGGTAACAAGTGTATAATTTATTTTATTCTTCTTTATGATATTTAGTGATATTCTGGTAAAACAAAAAAGAGCTGCTGATTTATACTAAAACCAAAAAATCTAAAAGGTCTCTAGACCTCTTAGCATGTGCTTGTAATTACATTAATAGTTCAGGCAAGTTCCAGTAGTAACAGGGCCCTCTATACACTTTAGTGATTAATTCAGCTGTCCTTTTAACACTTTTTATCCCATCAATCATGGCCAGTTCTGTGCTTAATGGTTAGCATCCCCTAGTGGTGACTGTTAAACTTACCGAATGTTTTTGTTGATAATTCTAGCACACTGTAATTTTGACATTGATTTAAAAATCTGTCTTCCCCTGTCCATCTTGTTCAAATGATTTGACATAATGTATTTTCATAACTTTGGCCTTTAATTACAGAAATAGACATTTTCAGCAAGGATCTGACCTGCCAACTGACATTTCGACTTATGTTTTAGGTATCTGGTACAACATTCTCAGAGGCATTGGAAAAATAGCAGTCATTATTAATGTAAGTGTTCCTCTTTTAAAGGGAAAGACAAATGGAGCAGTTCCCTCAATTATACTTGTTTAAGTTTAATAATTTTCAGTGGGTGCATTAAAAGATGTCTCCTTTTTCAAATTCACTGCTTTAATAGCAGAAAATTAAACTATTATTTTTATCATTTTTGGTGCAGTTCCTTTTTGTACCATATGATTTTGGGATGGCCATCATGTTGCTGTGACCCTCATCATTAACATTTTTTTTCCCCCAAAAATGAATCAATATACTAATTTTAATAGAAAAATAGACAAAAAAAAAAGAGACCATGGTAATCTGAGTATTATTGAGTTTTACAACAGTTTCAAACAAGCATAACATGATGGCCTATTTTTCAAAGAACTAAAGCACTTTAAGTAATGTATGAAAGTGATATAAACAGGGACAATTTAAGAGTCTTAAAAAAGATTTTGGTTATGTAAAAACAAGTTTTTAGGCAACTTTTGAAAGTATCCTGATGTCTGTGTCTCAGGATCAAATTGCCTATAGAGACAGCAGATTATTGTGCTTTGCACTCTCTTTGGAACTGAATGATGTTATAGTTAGGACTGGCAGTATCCCATTAAATCAAAGCAGTCATACAGTATGAACATTTTCTGTGACTCCTTGTAAAATATAATCATTACCCTCCCTGTTGCTTAGTTTTCATGGAAATCAATTTAAATAGTTGACTTAAAAAGAGAAGAGAGCTATAAATGGTCACTAACACCATTTTTCTGGCTGGTCTTAAGACCATAAAAAATATGTCCAATGTACTTCCGAAAGCATTTACTCTGAGACCTAAGACTGAAATCTAAATAATTTATTGTCAGCTGTGTAGTCATGTCATTTGCCAAACCACTTACCATATGGTGTCGCGGGAAGCCGGAGCCTACCCGGCAAGCAACGAGCGCAAGGCAGGGTACACCCTGGACAGGACGCCAGTCCATCGCAGGACAAGTGCAAGCCAATCATACATGGGGACAATTTGGAGGCCACGGTAAAGGCCGAGGGGGGAAATTTGGCCAGGACACCGGGATAGCTCTCTAATTTTATCGAGAAATGCCCGGGGATCTTTAATGACCACTGAGAGTCAGGACCTCTGTTTAATGTCTCGTCCGAAAGATGGCAGCTGTGTAGTTTCAGGATTTATTTTCAGATCATGATGAGATTGTAGGTGATTGCAGTTTTTCTTCATCTTTTCAATTTATATTTAAAATTTAAAGAGGTCCTTTTTAAAGCTGTACCCCTGGGGGGGAAAAAAACCAATTCCATTCTGAAGCCCATCTACAAAATGGAGATTATCATAGATATTCTCACCTCGCAGTTCCTGACTACTGATACAGCTAGTATCCCACAAGGATGAGTCCGCAATAGAAAACATTCCAAATAAGGCAAATTAAGACTTTGCCATAAAGGAAACTCCTTGCATGAATTAGAGACAAACAAGCAATCATGTTTGTCACAATTAAAAGGCACCACAGTATGATAACACAAATGGTATTGTGTCAGTACTTTTGTCATGCCTGTTATATAGAACCTGGAAAGCTCTTTGCTACACATTCTATTCTTTATCCATGGATGGGACAAAGATTACCTTGCAAAGAATTTGATCCTTAGCTACTGTGTCTGATTTCTTCCATTTTGTTCATATTTAATTCTTCAGTTTTTCTCCACAAGGGGAATAAGGGAATCAGATTTAACTCCGCTGCTGCAACAACACCTATTTAGGATGGTAGAAGGCTGACTGTCTGTGATCTTTTAACTGATCTGCTTCTTATCTTGTGTTATCCTCCTTTAATACTGTGAAGAAAGCCAAGAATAGAGCACAACTGAAAAATGCTCAATTTAACAGTTTATTGGAATTTATTCTGTTAAATGTGTTGATACTGTTTTCCAGTCTTCCATTTAGACTGAATTTAGTGTCATGTTACCGTGTCTCTTGCGTGAATGTCACATTACCGTTCAACATCAATGGATGTCTAATTTCATTTTTAAGCATCTTATTCATAAAACCGAACGTTAAAACAAAACGGGATTAAAACAAAATAGGATTCCTTTCACTCTGAAATTCTAGCAGCAAACAAGGAAAGGTATTTTGTTAGTGTTTTCCATAACACTCTAATTGTTCATTTTGACATTTTGACCACCCAGGCATTTGTGATATCATTTACATCCGACTTCATTCCACGCCTGGTGTATCAGTACATGTACAGTCCAGACGGGTCAATGCATGGCTTCGTCAACCATACTCTGTCCTACTTCAATGTCAGTCACTTCCAAGAGGGAACTGAGCCTCACATCCCCTCGAACCTGGGCTACAAGGTGGAAATATGCAGGTACTGATTCTCACAATTCTCTGTCATGCACCACCTCAAGGTACAATCTGCCCTATTTTTTGCTTTGGCGATATTTATGCTTAATCAAATACCTTTTACAAAGGAAAAGGCAATCATATGATTCATAATAGAATTTTATTGTCTGATGACTTTGTTTCACTCAAAACACAAAATATTCATCTCTGTAGTGAAAAGAGCCCAGCGAAATTAATGTCATCACAGTTAATACTAAATCTTCAGAAGATACTGACCCATGGTCAATTGATATAAGAAGTAGTTTGCATTTTAAATGACATTTGTATGAAAATGTTTTACTTGCTAACTGAAAAAATAGGAATGAACAACACCGATGTTGCTTTTTAATAATGGAAAAAATACGAGTCGTTTGTTATAATCATTCCACTCAAATCCATGGCTGGAAGAGTGCCACTGCGCAAAGCTTTTAAATAACGTCTTGTCAATTGTTGCACTTGGTCTGCTCTCTGTTGAGGGACTGGGATGGAAAATTTTGGTCTAAATATAAAAGACATAATTTATCACACAATCTGCCAGTCTCTGGTTTAACTTCAGTGTTCAGAGTGCTGTAATTACTGTTTTGTTTGATGTTTAACGTTCATTATAATTTTCTTCATTCCAGATACAAAGACTACAGGGAGCCTCCATGGTCCCCTAGTGCATATGACATCTCCAAAGAATTCTGGGCTGTGCTGGCAGCTCGACTGGCATTTGTAATAGTCTTCCAGGTCAGCATCTATCACAGCTTTTCCCTTTCTTGGATTTCAGCTTCTGAACCTGAAACCTCAAGGTGTTTTCCATCACACCACGAGACAAGATCCCCAGAGATCTCTTGTGACCCATCACCTTCTTATTAAATGAAAATCAAAAATGATCAGAGCTCACAACAAAAGGTTCTTAGAAAGAACAGAGCCCAGTTCTCACTGGCTCTCTAGGATAAAAATACAAGGCTTTAGAGCATTTCCCAATATTTCATCATGGTGACACCCCGTGCTTTCAACAATGCAGTTGCTTTTTGGTTTATCATAGTTCTGATTTTCCTGTCCATGTGACCAAGTGATTGTCCTTTAAACCGCCAAACATACATTAGCAATAAATGCTCATTCTTCTTCATAATTACATTAGGGTTTGTCTCTATCTACTAAAATACCCTTCTGTATATATTATAATTACTAACATTACTCCATTAGTTGTTGGTGACAATTTGACCCAGGGCTCTCATCCAGAATATTTTGAAGTGTTCCAATGGATTCGCTTTAGTAACATGGTTGAGTAGTTTGTTTCAGACATCCATGTGTAATGAAATGTCTTATTTTGTCTCTCCTGTTTTTCTACGATCTTCATTCCAGTTTAAAAACATGATGTAATTTCTGAGACAGATGCTGTCAATATGCTAAATCTGTTCTTAATTGTATCCTTTCTCCAGAATGTGGTGATGTTCATGAGTGACTTTGTGGACTGGCTGATCCCAGACATTCCAAAGGATATCAGCCAGCAGATCCATAAGGAAAAGATTCTGATGGTGGAGCTCTTCATGAAGGAGGAACAAGGCAAGCTGAACATGCTGGAGAGCCTCGTGGGAAGAGGCAAAGATCCCAAGGGCATGGAGAACTGTAACAGCCACAGTCCCAGCCCACAGGCCCATGAGCTCAAAGGAAGTGCTGTTTCATTGAATGCACAAAATGTGGACATGTAAGGATGTCTTCAGGGAAAAGAACACATAGCATCAAACATGGAAAAGACTGTTTTTTCTCATCTGGGCATTCCACAGGATTCTAGGTACTTGAGAATACAGGGTGGCAAACTTCATGATATGTCAGTTTTTCCGGTATGTTTCTGTCAGTCTCAGTTCGGTCACTGCTCACAAAATGCAGGGATCCTACTAATATGAAGGACCACATTCCGAACAGAGAAAGATGTTTGTTTTTCTTTTGCACAAAAATTCAAAGCAGGGAAATATTTTTAATAAGGATTTAGTCCAAATGTTTTGGATATATTAGATAGTTGCAGTTCACAGAACACATCAAAGCCTGGTTTAGAGATGAAACACCTTCACAGGTGACTGCGAGTGTAAGCTGATAATATTAGTAAGGAATTAAATTTAGTTGTTTTTCTTACAATGTTGATTGCAGAACATACATTGCACTTCCCTTTAATAAAACCTCATTTTAACATGTGTTTTCAGGTTTCATAATTGGGAAAACAAAATCCATAAAAGATTCAGCAGATTTCTAAGTCACAAATACATACATCAAACCCTACTGATAAAATTTTCATGATGACTAAAATGAAAACAGCCCAAATATTTTTCTGCAAATTATTAGAATTTGGCCCACTAAATGCCTGAAATTACTTTTTCACTTTTGTCTATTAATACACACTTTACAGTTCTAAAATGTCTGCCATTAAGGTGTATTTATGTATTGACATACTCAATGTAAAAGCTACCAATCATTTTGAATAGCAATACTTAGGTCTTTGAAGTAAGCCACCCAGATTCTTAGAACTCAAATTTCACTTACATCTTAAGTAATGACCTTGTACACAAATAATGCCTTCTGGATTTCATATTTCTTGTGCAATTTCTAAAATAAGTTAAATCTGTAAGATATAAACCGGAACGCTAATAGGTTATTTCACTATTTTAAGAAAAAGGTGTTGGATGTAGAATACTTGACTTTATTTATGCTGTTTTATCAAGACATTCTCATGTTTATTAAATCCTTTTAAGTCTATGCTCTTGTGATTCCTGCCTGTTACTGAATAATTTCATCTTGGCCTACATCTGTCTAAAGCTATTTTTGTTTTGTTTTTGTATAAACCCTCATTACTTCACTGCTTAAGTGTGAAACACTTTTGTTTATATGAATCTGGCTTTAACTTTTGTAATAAACAGTAATAAATGTCAGGAAAATGTACTCATATTTAACCACTGGGTAGTAAAATACCAGATATACCAAATGATTACAATGCAGCTATCTCCTTTATTATATTCTAGTATTAATTATTTATCATGCAGTATGACTGCACCAAACTCTGTAATTGAAAGTCGGAATTAGAAAGTCCCACACCTGACTTGATTTTTGGGCATACATAGTGATTCTTCTAATAAATTGCTTAACAGCAGTCCACATAGCAGATGTTAAACATACATAGGCAATGTAGTACAACCTTTCTTTTTAATTTATGAAAAACATTTTGTTTGCAAAATTTTCAGATCATGTTAAGATTTCAAAATACCGGGGCAAACACATTTACATTGCAAAAACATGGTGTACAGGTTATTTATTTTAATGAACGAGTCTGTTGTATGCACCGGTATAATAATGTGTATAAAGAAACAAATATACTTTAACCTCTTTGAATTCTTTAGATGTTTTATTCGTCTCGCGTTTTTATTTAAACTTTGACGGCCAGGTTTTATATTTTTTGAGGTGGGCCTTTTGTCCTTTTTGAGAAACAGTCATCATGTTACAGTCATGAATGTTCACTATAATATTATGATCTCATAATATTAGAAAATAATCCTCTTCTCACATATTGCCTGAAAGGTACTGATTTAGCTGCTTTGAGTGAATCAGTGGAAAATTAATGGATTGAAACCCTGAGACGTTCCTATTTATAATGTAAGGAGGAGGCAGAAATGAGATCTAGCCAGAAATCCTTGAAGAAAATCAGTAAGAAGATCTCTTGAGCTACAGCATCTGTGTACACGTGAAGTTAGCTTTTGCAAAATGCAGCAACTCTTTATGTACAGTAGCTTTATCTTCGGTGCATGGCAACAGAATGTTATTTTTTCTGATAATTGTTTCAAAATATAGTCCTATTTAATGTTTTGAGTATTGTTACATGTTTTGTTTACTATTACCTGACATAATCTTTTTACTTTTCCATATAAATATTTGTATACTTTGTAAAATACTGCTTTTTTCTTTGTATAGCACATTACATATTTCAAAAGGCACAATAAACATTATTTTGAAAAACTTAATATAAAGTGATTCTGAAGAGCCTGTATACAATATTATGTTTTAAGCTCATACAATACATTGTATTTTCTTTTAGGCTCTTTACAATTATATTTTGATTATTTGGAAATATGCAAAGTATTGTAGTGCGTAAATCCATTTTAATTTTCTCTGTTCCCTGCTGTGCTCTGGGTAACGAGATCTCCTCTTTTCTAATGTTAGAAATGTGTTTCACTTTTATTTCCTCACTCTAAAATACAATTGGAAGTGATGTGTCAACCATAAAGTGAGCACTGAAATGAAACATACAAAAACTGATCTGGCTTATATCATTTTTTCATTTCCTGCTGTTGTTAAATTTATGAGCGGTTTTCACTTCTGTTTTAAAATGTATGCCAAAATGTTTTTACTTAAAATGAACATTTCTTAAATTTAATTTAGAATATTTTATCATCTTCTGATCAAGGATGTTTCCTTATGGAATAAAACTTAAACTCTTTACATTTTTCATATTACAAATGCATAAGCAAAACATGTCAACTCATATATGAAGCTGCTGTTTTTTTTCATTTTTATTATCCTGTGTCTGACAGAATGTCCCCTTTCTGAGTATTACATCAGTTCTCACATTTTTAGCTTTTTCATTTTTATATATTTTATATAATGTATATAAAAAACCATATTATATAAATGAACATATATTTTTCATCTGGTGAACAGATTCAGAACAGATAACAGATAGTAAGGTACCACAAAAGATCTTTAAGTTGAATGTAATATTAGTTCTATTTCTAAAGTAAATTCAAAAGATACCATGACTGAACTATTTCAGACCCGTTCTTTGATTTCAAACATTTCTTTAAATGGAAAAAAAAATTGAATTACTTTAGAGTTTAAGTTTTCAGCCCTTTGGTCCATGTTGTATTTAAACATTTTTTGGTTCTGCTTTATATTATATTTGCATTGTCACCCTTTTATTATGTTTACATTTACATTAGATTTACTGAGATCAAACCCTGGTGTATGGTATAAGTTTGTGTTGTCGCCTGCATTGCTCCAGTGTATCATGAAAATTGAGATATTTTATATGTTAACTATTGTATTCGAATCTAGCAATCTAAGTCAAATGTCATTGCAATACAGTACATTTCTATTGTATGAAAAACAGATGAAGTTGAAATTGTACAGAGATCTTTTCTGGTTTTTGCTGGGGGAAATTATTAATGAAAAATAAACTTAATGTGAAAGATATTGGTTGTGTTTAAAAAAAAACATCAGGTACAGACGGAAGACAATACATTCCATAAAGTTTTCGAGTCATTTTTGTTTGGACAGTTTATTTCTGAAAATAGAAACTACTGTAATGTGGAAATCATTTTTTGTACACTGCATGTATGATAGGTCTAAATTACAACCTACTAATCTCCTAAAACAATCTGTAATGCCTGTGTACTGTATACAGTATGTAACAAGTTTTATTATGCTTTGATGTTACAATGTAACATTTTAATATGTTTACATAAAATATAACATTTTGGTGCTTAAAATCCCACATACAGTATGACAATGAGTAAAGGTTTTTTTAAAGTGACGTATTCTAGACAAAGAAAAAGCAATGACAAACATCACTTTGTAATTTGAATACACAAAATATGAAATATTCTATAACCATTGCATGCAAATTAAATTGCCTGTGCATAATACTGCTGAAACATATAATCATAATAAACACAATAATGTAAGAGAACTTACAAATGGGAAGAGGCTGTTAGGCCCATTTAGCTAATTACATTTACAGTTTGTAGTATCTAAGTTTGAGCCATTTCTTGAAATAAATGAAGGTACGAGCTTCAACATAAATTATAATATAATCTGACAACCCTTTTATAAAAACTTCCCTCCTGTTCTCATTTTAAAAAAGCACATCCCCCATACAGTACCTAAATCTACAGTATGTTATGCTAAAACATTGACTTCATACTTTATATCAAACTGTCAAATGCAATAAACTGATTAAGAGGCAAAGTACTGTATTATTTTAAATATTCACCCAAGGGAAGAATTATGATGTTTTGAAGTTTTTTTCAAGGTTATTAAAGCTAATAATTAGCTATCATCGCAGTTAAAATATTGTCCCTACAAACTTTTCAAGCATGCCATTGCAAATACTGTATAACAGCATAAAAATTACTGACTGACTTTTCTAATTGAGGAAATAGTTCTTGCACTATTGTACTTTATTTGAGTCAAGCCACAAATAATTTTTTCCCTCCTTTTCTCTCAATTCATAGTGCTGCTAAATTGCAGAAAGGAATATTCCTTTCAAGGGTGTGAAGAAAGGCTGGACAAAGCCTGGAGTCTTGCAAAACCGATTTTTGAAAATACAATCTTGACACGGGACAGATAAATTATGACTAAAGTTCAGGAAATAAAGTGAGAGAAAAGCTTGGGAAATGTAAATAGAGCAAGGAATATTCCATTTCAGAGCACTGTGTTTTCTCACCTTGATAAGCACTTAAGCACAAAGAAAGACAGCACTGCCAAATGAATGAAAGTTCTCACTGTTAGTGAGAACTACTTTAACAGGACCAGAATCGTGTTGTTTTCAACGGGATAAAGAAATTCATCATTTTTATTTAGTCTACATTTACAGGTTGTGTATCTTACTGGAATATCAGACTAAACTCAACCTGGTTGTAGAAAGTGGCAGTGCGTCTGATGCAGGCTCTAACACCGCAACGGCATTGTGCTGAAGAGATGCAGTTGATTTTCTGGAGTACTGTTTTCAAGTATGCCTTGTAAAATTATAGCAGATTTGCACCTGACCTACTCTGTGTCTTTGTTTATTGCAAATATTTGCATTTAAAAAAATAAAAGCCTCTCTTTTAACGTGCAGTGTATTAAATACCAACGTGTTAAAATAAAAACAATTATGGCTACCCATATTTCCAGAAGTACGAATAGAATGGGTTCAGAAAATATAAAGGTTACAGCAAGTTCTTGACAACACTAACTTTTAACATAACAAAACTAAAATATCCTTTAACCTTTTGCACTTTTAATTTTATTTTATACAACATGTTTATTCGGAATCACTGAACTCTACCTTTTTCCTTCCTCCCTCCCTCAATAACTAAAACCATATGGGACACGTTGTCACATTTTAACATATATCGAAAAAAATAATAATAATCTTCATAGTAAAATATCTGGACTTTCACGGTGTTTTAGAGTTTTCATTAGATTGTTTTCAGTTCAACAATGTGTATCGTGTCTGTATACATAACTAAATGGTTATGCAATTTTAGTATTACACGCATGTCCGGGAATCTCAATGCCATTAAAACAATCAAATATGTTTAATTCCACCAGAAACCCGAATGCATCCGAACATTATTTTAAAAAGTGCGGACTCGTCTTACTGGGCACCAGAATATATTTTCTATGTTACGTGGTTAACCTCTCTAGCTAGCAAGAGAAGCTCTATCGCCATCTATTGGTGATAGTCTGACTATCAAGAAATGGGCCGGGGCTACATTAATCCTTAATTTTCACCAATGTAATTTCTTAATAAAAAAGATTAATATTATTTTCAGATAAAGTACTTTTAATGACTTCGTGTCGACAGAACGAATCCTTTTTAAAATACAGTATTTGTAGATAGGTCATGTGCCGTCTGACTTTGAATGACGTTTGAATGCCACACCAGTAGTTGGCGCTGTTTCCTGGCAAGAACATTTTTTCCACCAAAGGAACTGCTTAGTCAGGAAGTAAACGTAATTTTGAGATGAAGTTAAAGTTGGTATGTTTAATTTAATATTTAATTTTTTGCAGATTTTATTAGGGCGTTCTATTGGTAATGTATGCAAATTATATGCTTTTTTAAATATTAAGTGCACGGTCTTGATAAATGTAAAACAATCCGAAAGTGAAAGTAATGGTAGGGGCGCAGCAATAGTTACAAAGCGAAGTCTCGGTGTGTGGTTTCTGCCCTCATTTATTTGTCTTGACAGACTTTTTTCTTGGCCAAAAATAATTTTGGCTTGAGTGCTGAAAACCGGCTGACCCTTCGTAGGCTAAGATGAACGGGTTTTTAGATGTACTATATCAGATTTCCCAACGTCTGAGTAAAGATAACTTGAACTCTCTCAAGTTTCTCTGCGTGGAAGATATAAAAAAGAAGAAGCTTGAGCAGATCAACCAGGGCACGGAGCTGTTTCAGTGTCTAATGGAAATGAACAAGATTGGACCCGACAGCACGGAATTCCTCCATTATCTCCTCGGACATATTGACAGGCAAGACCTCATAGAGTTACTGCAGAGGTTTGAAAGAGATGGGCCCGCCGGACTAAACGACAATCAGCCCGATGTGAAAGAGAGAGGTAATTTTAAGTAAAACACGAGTTTAAAGCAGTAGATACATTACTCGTCTTGTTGTGACATCTTTGCTTGCAGCTCACATTTGTACCTCACGTCTCCAGATGCAGACACTTGTGAAGTTAGACACACATTCAACTTCTGGTCTTATGAGAATCTCTCTTACCGGACCAAATAATTTCCTTATTGAATATGACACCTTTTATAACAGCTGTGAATACTGGAAAAGTGACCTTATCCACAGAGTATTGAATTGGAACGTGGGGTGTGGCTTTCGAAGTATAGATGAACTGGAAAACATCCATTAACATAAATGCTTCGTTTTCAATATGAGGAAGAAAAGACACGAGTAATTTCTTTACGAACACCTAACACTGGTAGGAGCTCTTTTGAATGAGTGAACCTTTGTTTCCTCTAAAGGAGTTTATCTTGCATATCAAGAGCTCATAAACGTATAGTATATAATAAAGAAATACAATACAACAACAGTTCAATACCATAACACATTCTTTTAAAGGTGTATTAATAATATTCATTAGCTAGAGAGAATTTGAGTCCACTTTAGTACTGTAGGTATTGTGCTTGTGTGCACTATTAAAACGCTGGAGATACCTTTTGTTTTACAAAAAGAGATTGATGACATTTCATACTTAGTAAACCACTCTTCATCTTTTGTTTATGTAGTTGTGATACTTCAGTTCTTTGGTTTTGTTGATCTTTTACAGTGTTTGTCATTTTTGGATATTCTGCCCCCAACACAGAATAGAATGAATATTTTTTCTTGAGTCATGTCCATTTGCCTATAGTAAAGAGTGAATCTGGTTTCTAAACATTCCTCTCATTTTGCTGTTTCCTTGTCTAATAATACAGATGCGGTGTAGCTCAATTAGTAACTCTCTATTCCAGAAAAGCTGGATGCTGCTTTCGGAGTCATTGTTGAAAACATGGGGAGAGACTGGAGGATGTTTGCTAGAAAGTTAGGCATTACTGATGCCAAACTGGACCACATTAGGGAAAAACACCCATTCAACATGGAAGAGCAGGTGAGAGAGGTTTTGAGAGTGTGGCAGAAGACCAAGGGAAAGGAAGCCAAGGTCATGGATTTGATAGACAAACTTCGCGAGTGCAAGATGAACCTCACGGCTGACTATGTAGAGAAAGAACTGGACTCAATGAAAAACTTCTGCTGAAAAAGGTGAAGTTTCCTTTTGGCTTTTGGAGCTCTTTGTTCCTGTTATAAGTTTGTAACCAAATTAAACACGACATGATCAAAATGTCTATTTGAGGGCTTAACTGTAATGTTCATATTGGTGTACAATTCTCTGTAAATATAAATTCAATACTTGAATGAAACCTCTGAAGAAGGCTCCACAGCTGAAACTTAGTGTTTGTTTTCTTTACCTTTCAGCATGGAATGAACCTTCACCTGTTCCTTTGCACCCTACGTATGCTGATGCCGATCCCTACTCAAATGTCTAAATTCAGTATTTATTTCTTAATCTCCTAAAGGTAACAATATTTAGGTTTACACATCCTGGATCTGGTGATAAACAGGTTTCACAGGTTTACAGGTATGGGGAATGCGCACTCCAGGTGGTGCTGTTGTGCAGGATTCCCTCATTGTTTCTGCACAGACCTTTCACTTTTTCAGTGTAACAGCAGAAAATGAAGAGAATAAGAATGGTTGGACTTCTGCTCTATAGCCTCATTCTCCATGTGTCTTCAGCTGATTCTTCTAAATAGAGAACATAACATTGAACTGTTTCCATTTCCAAAAGCAATATTATGTTTTTTTTTAACAATACATTCATTTTAATTTCTGTGATGAAAATAAAATAATCATGCACTTTGAGTATGTTTTATAAATGTTTTTTTTCTTACTGTTTGAGAGTCTAAAGCAACCAGACCTGGAAGATTTAATGTCTTTTACTTTGGCTGAATGTATTCCCACATGTAGAGATCCAGGTAATATTGTAAATTTTGTTCCCGTTACATGTGTCTACAGTATATATAATCTTATTCATTTGATTAATTAGCGTTTAAACAGTTTTTAAAACATAATTTGATACCCTAACTGTATGGTTAGGATAAGGATCTGTTCATCTGCAACAGAGTTTGGTAATTATCCCATTGATGTCACTTTAGTGATACTTTATTATATTCAATCTACAGTATATAATCCATATTTATAAATGGCATTTGCAATCAATAATCTAAAGTGATACAGGATTAAAGTGAATTTCCCTATGCTCCTCCAGCAAGCAGCTAGCTATAAAGAATATTGTACATTTTGTAAAATGGATAACATAAGTAAACTTTAAATTTTCATTGCAACAGAGTCCTGTTAAATTAGTACTGAAAAAGAGGTTGATGCTTTATTTAAAATTGATTTTCAGGCAAACAGAACAAACAGATGGTTAGGTCTGCCAGATCTTCAGTCATCACTTATAGACTGCCATGAACTGATCAACTGTAATAACCATGCAAATATTGTGGTAATGTATAAATATCAACAAAATATCAAAAATGTGAGTTATTTCATCGTGCTCTGGTTTCTGAGTTAGTGTTTTCAAATTAGACCTTAATTATACACCTCTATATTCCACATCTCCAGAATTCAAATGAGGACATGAAGTTCAGTGTAGGAAAATCCAGTTTCACGTTTTAGCTGCAGACTGAACAGGATGCCAAGATTAGTAATGGAGGAGCAAGAAAGGGCTGTAGGACTGCTGAGTGCCAGACTGTCACCACGTGAGGTTTCAAAGAGGATTACAAGCAGCTCCACACAACTGTTTCACAATGAGCCTTGACAACAGCCTTTAAAACACTGGGCATACAGTATCTTCCTATGCCAAGAGGAGGTGGAGGGAGGGAGGGAGGGTGATTGTTAATAGGTTGGATATCCTATCACAGGACAGCTGCACATCATTAGTGGATGTGATAATGGATAGGCCTGCGTTGTGACGTTATCAGTGGGGTTATAGAATCATTCTACAGACCCCTCAGTTCTCTGTACCTTCAGTCACATTGCTGTGACTGAGTGTGTTTCCAGTCCATCGGTTTTCTGAAACTAAACTTCTTAAACTGCTCTTGTGAAGGAGTGGGATAGGATTACCCCAGACTCAAACACTTCTTTGATCAGTGAGGTAGAGCATTTTATGTTCTAAAATGGAAAAAACACACTTTTAAAATAACACAGAAGCACAAGTAACTAATTTTAGGTCAGAAATTAAGCAAATCAATTTAATACTTTAGCTGCTACAAATTATCCTGTCTTAAAATAATGCTGTGTTTATATTGGACAAATATTATTTTCACTTAAACACAAAGTTCAAGTTAACATTATTGTTTGTGGGAAGCATATAAAAGTAATGTTTAACTATTGCTAACTTAATTTTAATAACTTAGTAAAATTGAATAGATGTAGAACCTTACCACATGCAATTAAAATACAGAAATAAAAAAAATATTTCTGTATTTTACAGGACTGCTTTTGCTTGAGGCAATTTTTATCATGTTTGATTATTAATTGATTTATCCATTCAGTGTTACGTACCTTGTAACCTGTAGCCTAAGTAATTCCATTTTATGTCTTAGTTGTAAAAATTGCAATTAATTCTTCACCAGAAAGTTGAAAATAATTCTTGTGGATATCTTTCAACCCCTGTATAGACTATTAAAAGCTCACAGCAAAAAAAATCTGAAATTAGTAAGGCATCACCACACAAATATACTGTTTGAATATTCCCTAACCCCCCAAAAATCCACTAAATCGCACCCCCCTTTTCCTGCAAGACAGGAACCCAGATGATCGCTCCAAGCTGTAAAAACATATTTTAACAGCTCAATAGACCTTACATAAACAGAAAATTTGAGGTACTGCAGTCTTTTTCTACACCAGCATTGCAAGGTATTCGCCTAGAGAAAGACTAAGGCTATGTTTATACTGGTGACATATACAATATATACCTAACTTGGACAGACTGAAGTAAGCAAGCTAAAGGCAGTGCCATTTAAGTAAAGAATGCACTAGATTTAGAAACAGCTTGGCAACTGGACAAAACAAAACAAAAAAGTCAGGAGGTTTAAGTGACATTATGACAAGTTAAAATAAAGCATAGAGATTCTGGTATAAAAAAATAATATGGTAACTGAAGATATAACATATATACGCATGCATATTGTTCCTATATTGAAACATAACTTATTCTTGACTTGATCAATTATTTAAGTACTAAATCCAGTAACCTTTTAGACAAAAAAGCAAATCAAATGTACTTTCAAGTGTACTTCATAGGTTTAAAAGAAGCATTTCAGTATGTGAGTACAAACATTTAATATTGTATGGATTATTGATGTATGTAAGATCAATGTTCTTTTCGTAAATAAAATAGCTGTCATTTTTTGTATTATTCACATATGAAAATCTATTCTTGCAGGATAACACCACAAGAAGTCAGCTGAGTCTGAAGTAATTATTGGTTTCACAGTAATGTTATTTGCAGTCAGTTCAGTAACATGTTTACTGTCAGTGATAACACTGTGCATTTAACCTTAAATTAGTGAGTCATACTTGACTGAAAATCATCTTACTGAAGCTAAGAAGTCACTGCTCTTGTATATTAAGTTATGCAGTTGTGGACAACTTACTGTAATTATGAAATACAGTATGATTTCTTGAAACACTGTACAGTTGGAGAGGTATTTTATTACTATTCATTCTATCCTAAGTTCCACATAAAGTCTAACTATTTATTGTTCTTTTATGCATAGAAAGAAAAAGCTTATTAGCACTGTTAACTTTAAATGTTACAGCTTTTTATAACAGACTGTCTGCCTGTCACTCATATTGGAAATAACAATCTAAACATTTTTGCTGGGCAGTTATGTATCAATGATCACTTTCCTTCATGCTGGAAATGATTACATACAGTAAATGTTTCTCAGTTTCCAAGAGTCTGCCCAGCAGAGTGGGCTAGACTGATAAAAAACAGATAAAATGCTAGAAACTCATAAGAAAACTCAATGTAAAAATTAAGAACGGTAAACTTCATTATCTTTACAGAACAACAAATACAATTCTGACAGATGTAAGTATGGTTACTGTGTCACAAATCTAATTTCTGACAATGTCATTGTTCACATTTCTTCATTTTAAAGAAGGCTCACTTTCTACATCTGAAGTTGCCAGTGAATCGATGCGTTCCCTCCTTTTGTGTTCAATTTTGCACTGTTTAATACAGTACTCCCTGCAGCTGTGTCAATGCCACGCTTCTGTAAGAATTTATACAATATGTCAACTTTGGGTATGAATAATAAGGCAAAAAAAATCCAATTAATGCAGGAAATCAGGGTCATCCAAGTGTTTGGATAGACCATATGCTTCACTGACTGTTTTTCTGTCCAAGCCAGATTGCTCTCAAAATTTTTCCATGCATTCCCTTAGGGCATCTAAATTCTCCCAAACAGCACAGTCAGTTCTGCCTTTAAAGTTCCAGCGTGTCCTGCTGGGCCTTGGAATTAAATTGCTGGTTGTTTCAGCAAGAACAGAATATTTTTTTCAGGAACAGAGAAAAAAGTAGCAAAAGCCAAAAGATCA
The DNA here is from genome assembly GCF_055471065.1 of Atractosteus spatula. Classification (NCBI taxonomy): domain Eukaryota; kingdom Metazoa; phylum Chordata; class Actinopteri; order Semionotiformes; family Lepisosteidae; genus Atractosteus; species Atractosteus spatula. The sequence goes on along the minus strand of NC_142721.1, from coordinate 11,776,685 downwards.
GGAAAATGAGCTTTCCTTTTCCATGTTCATCATTGCTGCTGTTTCAAGATCAGTGAACAAAACATATGTGGGGATATGTTTTGTACCTAATGAATAGATTAGGTACTGGGGAATGTAGATTTTGTACCTAATTAATATTTCAACTTGTTATGGCAGCAGTATTGTAGATTTGAACAATCAATTTGCTTTACAATTTCAGCGCTTGTAGCATAGGCATTAGTGCAGTGGACAGATGTACAGTGTATTTGTCATTATAATAAAGTCTAAAAATCACAGTATTGTTGCTATCTTGGGCTTGGAGGAAATGTCAAGTGTCTCCCCAAAAAGCAAAAATAATGCTTTAGAGATGCTCCTTAACAATTTCCTGCCTACACACTTGAAACGTACAACCTAAATGTCAATTCAAGGTTTTGGATGGTCCTTTAAAATAATTAGAGCTTTTTAATGATGTTGTCATTTTAATTAGGAGTCTCCATCGCACTTTGTTTTGAAAATATCCCAGAACACCCCCAGTGGACTCATTGTGTAGAAACAGTCCTTCGCCCAGACCAAGGTCTTCCCCTCCCCAAGTTGTCCTGCTGGTTATATTGTGTTTAATACTGTTAGCCTTGCAGCATCGCACACTGGTATACACACTCTCTTTGTTGTCAAATCCTGAGGAACCGCCTTCACTGGGATATGTCAAACCTGATGCTCTCCATAAACTGGCAGAAGGCAGCATTGCACTTTGTCAACCAAAAGATGCACAGATTCTTCCTGGTAAGGTCTGGCAATATCTGTGAATTATGGCATGAAGCAGCAATAGTAGAAATGAAATCCAGACCCAACAACCCAAAAGCAAATGACTGTCTCCACCTAATCAGTTTGTACCTGCAGATTCCTTCTTTCTCTCCAGAGTTAAGATACAGGAGTTGTAACAATAGAAGCCAAAGAAGTCTTCGTAACCCTTCTAATTTAGTCTTGTCTTTAATTGCAATTTCTTTTAGTATTGCTTCAACTCAAGAAGCAATTGAGTGTGCTAATTTCTAGCTATTTATACAGAATGTTTACAATTCCTGAAGAGCTTGGAATCGCCTACACTTTGGTCCTGCCCACATGCCTAAACAAGTTGGATCTTTACCCATTTAATTCAATGGAACTCAATGTATAACAACATAACTTACATAAATAACCACAACTTCTAATGCCAAAGAAAGATAAATGTAATTGCACCAAACCATATTCAATAGACTCCAGGCTAAATTCTGCTTTAGTCAGACTTCTGGAATGAGTGAAATTCCATGCATTCTTTACATTCTTTACTGGTACCTGTAAAAACACATCAGTCTGCTTCTAACTGTGATTTTCAAATAGCAGTGGATGTCAGGGATGATAAAGGGATGCATTGACAAATACTCTAGATTGGAATTTTTGGAGGAGCCAAGTTCACTGCTGTTATACACACAGTACGTAGAAATTTATGCAGGGACTACTTTATTTACATATAATTAACATCTTTGTGCTGTGTATTGCTTATAATTGTTGAAGTGATCATTTTCTTTTTAAATAATGCATAAATGCAAATGATCAAATACTAAATAAATAATTCAGCATAAATTTGTTTAATTTTTCCATGTATTACCATGCATGCTTTGTATTAAAAAAGTAATAATGGTGAAAAACATACACATGTTGGAACATAGAGTATGTAGCTAATGGAGAGAAATACCAATCTTTTGTGGCTGTTTTAATGCAATGCCCTCTTTTCCTGTTTCTATATCAACATTTATAAAATGCTGGAAAACCTGTCACAGATTTATGTCTGATCAGGCTTATTCACCATATCCACTGTGAGGTTTCTAGTGGCAAGTGTGCAGCTGGTGAATTAGATGCACACTATTAATAATCACAGGCAACGCATCTGCTGAGACAGTGCCATCCTTGTCTCCCCAACAAACTGAGTAATGATAGAACCTAAAATGCAATACGTGAAACATGCATGAGGCTTTTTGTTTTCCTGGACATTTTATTTTACTGTATACTTGGGATCAAATAAATACAATGCTCCAAGTATAACATCAAACCATCCATCAGCCAATGAAAAAAAAAAACAGCCCGTTCAAAGTATGCATTTCCCATGGTCCTGTATACTCAAGTACAGTTATGCGATCACTTGAAATATAGATGTTAAAATATCCAAGTTATGACCGAAGTGACATAAACACTTTTAGATGTGTACATATATATATATGTATAGATATTGTACATGATTGTGTATTGCATGTGCTGCACTTGTACATAAAAATTGTATATGAAGATTAATCAAATATATTTGTCAGATATACCACTTAAATGTATTTTTTCATGTGGAACTACAAGACATTATGCTAGAAATTACAATGATAACAGCATTTTCCAAAAACATGAATACTGTACCATCTGAACTGTTGTTTGTACGTCATGTTAAACATACTGTAGATCAGTTCCTAATATTTCCAAAATATTTTGAAAGTGAACTGCTTATCCTGTCTCATGCCAAAATGTAAAACCCTTGACAAATCTTACACAGAGACTTTGTTTGGCAGTGAAGAGACTAGCCTGTATGATCATTGCCTGATCATTATCACCATAACGATAATGTTATTTTACTGTGTTTTTCCAGTGTATAGGTCTTACAGTAACACAGTTTCGTGCTTTGCACAATGAAAACTATGAAATAACTATGCTTTAAATGTTGGTCCTGTTCTTCCAGCATCTGCTGATGACAAACATGTTTGGCACCATACAAAAGTCAATATTGAGCTAAAAGTCAAGGCAATAATTGTTACTCCTTATTCTACACACACTATTTCATACTTTGCCATATTTGCTTAACTCCTAAAAATTTTTTAACATTACTTTCGTGATCACAGCACAAATGCTAGTGATGAAAGGAGGGGGTGTTTGTATGCACAATATATAATTAAAAATTATGTAGCTGTGCTGAAAGTTGTATAACACATTGTGAGTGTTGCTTTCAGCACAATGAACAGGATATGTATTATTGTGCTTCTGTGAAACAAAACCATGAGTCATCACAAGTCAAACTTAATGAAAGTTACTGTATTCCCAGAACATATACTAACTATAAAAAACATAGAAAGTTACAGACTGATTTAAGACATGGATAACCTGTGTGTGCGTTGTAAAATATGTTATTTCAGACAAAAAGATTTTCATAAAAATAATGCCACTGTTTTCCATTTTCAACTGTGTATGATCACATGCACTATCAGCACATTTCAGCCAAGAGGAATGCACTTCATCCTCAGTAGAAGCCATAACTCTTTTGTTCAGACAGCAAGACCACAGAACAAAGAGTGTTTATTTATTTATCATGATCTTTGTCTCAAAAATGCTGGTCTTGTGTTTCAGTAAGTGGTGTGCTTTTGATATATGCAACATGTGCTAAATAAAATCTTCTATAAGGAAAGCCCCCTAGAAATATAAATTAAGCATCTATTTTTGCCTTACTAGTCTTCTTTACTAATAAAGAGTGGGGGGAAACATTTTCGTTTGCTGTATTCTATTTGTTTTGTGCATCTTCTGTGACCAGTGCATTCCTTTTCATGCAGCAGCTGGTAGGTGTGAAAAAAGCAGTCTTCTTCTATTTATAAAGAGGAGGCAGAGAGAAGAAAGTGAGAGGGTATGGGGCACACTGCTGTCCTGAAAGGACAGAGTCAGGAGAAAATCGCAGAGTTAAGTCTGGTTAGAAAGTGCCAATCTTCTCCACTCCTTTCGGTTCGTCCATTTACTTGAATAAAACAACTGAATTATGGAATAGGGAAAGGACTGGAAGAAAACAATGAGTAAGAGCCCTCTGTGTGAGAATGAAATTTTAATGTTTTTTTTTCTCATGCTTTAATATTCTGAAGTTCTGTTATCAGAAAGTCACAGCCTATATTTCGGGAAATTTTAAATGAAGCACTTCCCAGAAATCCGTGCGCTCCCAGTTAAAAGCAGAACTGAAGTCCCATCTTTCCCACAACCATACTGCAGTTATTGTTACTTTATGGATTTACCAGAGGGTTTTAAGGCTGTTATATTATCCTGGTAAATTGGAAAAAGAAGGGAAAATAGAACAAAACGAGGTGTGAAGAGCTTAATCTTTGACCTCCATCTATTCAGAAAGGATGTTCATGACTAATTACAGTAATTTAGAGTGATAGGTCCCTCAAGGCAGGGGGAAAGGCTGGGGCCAGTGAAATGACTAGGGGTGTCAATATGGTCAGGTAATGGTAAATTATTTAAGTGAAACAGGAAACAGTAGTATTAGTAATCTGAGTGTTTTATGGTATAAAGATTGATTTCTTTATAGTATAATGTCATTGAAATACATATTTTTTCTTATTAAATAACTTCTGGCCATGTAAGTATATAACAGCTAAAAACATACCCCAGACAAGGCCATAAAATAAAGGCTTGCATTTTAAACTATTGATTGACATTTTCATCTTTTTCAACCCTTCCCGTTTTCAGTCTCATGTGGCACATTTCTCTTTGACAAAGAAACATCAGTATAGTCTTTAATTATTCATGCACAATGGTTAGAGGCTGGTATATGGAAAGATGTGGGCATAATTTTAAAAAAGCCCTTTTAGCTCCAACCATACAGCACACCTCCTATGGCTACATGAGGCAGATTTTAGGAAGGAAATAAAAAATTTAGTAGATTTTAGTAAGAAAATAAAAAAAAAGGTTACAAACAAAATCAGGCCATTAGGCCCATCTAGCTCAATTGGTTACTAATAGTCAATTGGGGGCAGTTTACCTGGCTTTACTTGATTTTGGGGGGGATATTCCCGTATTTAATTCCGGGGATAACCTCAGAGGGCGCTGCAGTTTGAAAGTGGATACTTCCCAGCGCGCAGTGCACGTTGGGAACGTCACGCAGTGATTTATTGGAGAACAGGAAACTGGAGATAACGAGAGCCGAGGCTCCAGCACGGAAAGGGAGAGAAGTAGTTCTGACAGGAGAGGACGACCAAACCGGGGTTGAACCCTGTTACATTAACGGGCGCTGGATGACTTCGGCCTCGGGCATCCCGGAAACAAAGGAACCTGGGACATCTGTATTTCCGAATTGAGGATAAATTGGGATTTTTATCGACTAAGGAGTTTCAAGTATCCCCTCTGCTTCTCACTGCTCCTCGGATCCCTTGGAAAAGGAGTCTGCTTTTCTTCTGGGCTGGTGACGCGGCTGAAAGGAGAGATCCTCGACAACAGAGAAGCAGCGAAGAGGAAATACTGTACCAATTCGATGTTTTCTGTCCGGCGTCCTCCTAGCTGTTCACGATGGCTCCCTGGTTAATAGAAGCTGGATTATAACGCGTTGCGGGCCCGATCACTGGTTGCAGCTAAAGAAGATAAAAATTGCAGGATTGCCTTAGTTTACATCTGTTTTCCAGAAGCGTTTGGTATTATTATCCCACTAACACTGTGGGTGTTTGTAGGTTATTATGATTGGCTGTGATCGTTATATTTTACCTTAATAAGGTAACTTAGTTTTTTTTTTTAGCGCTCGTAGTTCTTAAAATACATAATTAATTCAGGAAGTCACGGGAATCCAAGTGTCTTGCGCTCTTTCGGGCCTTTGGGATTTTCTTTTTTGCCATCTGGGTAGCTGTTTAATATTTTATTTTACGTCTTTGATGGATTTATTACTGTTGGATGGCTTGGAGGATACCTGATAGCACTTTAAATATTGTTTTTCGTTTTTTAAAAAGCTGCTAACAACAATAATCATAAAGGATTATATTAACAAGATCATACAAGAGGGGAAAGTGGAATTGACAGAAGATATTTCCTCCTCTCTGGCAAGGTAAACAGTGTTCTTTGTGTATTTATAAATATGGAGGGAGACAGCGGTTTCTTAACCCCCTCGTTTTCTATTGAAAAGTGTTCCTTTGTTTTAGCTAAGCATCCGACTGTAACGCCGGCACACTTGCAACAACAGAGGGTTACTTTTTCTAAGTTTTTTTTTTTTAAATTAAATTGTTTATGAATTTGCAAACGCACTGTTTGATACAAGTCGAGTTAAATTTCTTTATGGTAAAGCTCCGAGATCACGCAGCTCCATTATCGTGCTGTACAAAGCCTTTAAATGAGCAGACACCTCTAACAGGGCAGTGGAAAACTTAATTGCTTGGTTACCTACTGGGCCTCTGGCTCGCGAATGGGACTAATCAATACACACACACAGTGCGTCACTGGCACACAGTAAACACTGTTGAATAAGCGCTTTTCACAAAACTGTTACAGCTTTTCCTTCATTCTGTTACTCCAGACGAACACATCTGCTCTGACAGGTAGCCGCCTCCGCTTCTTTTTATCATAAAGGGTGCAGAGCATAATTTTTAGACCGAATAATGTACCTAAATAAAAAGACCCTATCCGTTTTTTAAAACGTATTTAATATACAGTAAAACTGGTTTCGTTTGAATTCCATTTTTTAAATACATTCAAATGGGTTTTCTTTCACAATAAAGGCCAATACTTTATAAAAACGAAATTAGAATAAGAGAACTAGCAGCTTAGTTCTATCCAGCCTATGCTGTACCAATACTGCACAGGAAGGATCTTGCTTGGTTTTCAGGGGGTTGGAATTCGTAAACATTGAGTCTGCTAAAGCTGAAAATATTTCCCTGTGGTGACACATTGTGAGTTTATGAAGAGAAGACCAACATGATTATTTAAATTCTGCACACAATTTATTTTCTTCCCAGTAGAAGAACCAAATATTTTAAGTCAGAGGGTGTTTTACTCGGATGTCCTTTCGGATGATTTATTTGTAAGACGTAAACTTCATTTTGAGCAACCAATAGACAGAAGTACGTATCTCTTTAAAGCGTGTGTCCTAAGTGAATGATCATGAATTATCCCAGTACATTAAGCCTGTAAGCCTGCATTGCTAAGTAACTCCAGACATTCTTTATGCAGTCAGTAATGCATTTAAGATCATTTCCAGGACCACAGGTCTTCCACTTTATCAGTTTAAATGGATACAGCGCTCTGTGTCAATGAAAAACTAAAAAATAACTTATTGATAACAGATATTGAAGTGCCCAAAAAGTATTGTCCAGATAGCTTTTTAATTTTCCTCTCAAATTGATTGACATTTATGGGTGTACTTTGTTCCTGTCTGTATATCCTCAGACCTACCAGTTCGATAGCTAATAAGTAGATAATATTAACCTTTGCCCCACACTGTGTATCTTTGTAATCAGAACACTGTTTTCTGAATAAAAACACCCATACTCCTTAGTGAAGTACAATTAAACTGCAAATTGTTGAAAGAGCTGCTATCATTAAACCAATAGAGGAATGTTGACATGCAAGTAGGTGGAATTGACTCTTGCATAAGTACTATGTTGTAAAGGGATATTATTCTGATTTCTATTTTTGACAGTGCATTTGATAAATGAAAACTAAATGCCTTTAATATTAATTTCTATATCTGATGACCATAAACGTCTTCCTGAGGACAAATTGCCCAGTGTTGGACATCTGGCTGTAAGGAGCACTGAGCTGAACACAATGGTTTCTGACATGCAAGCCATAAAAAGCAAGTGCCTTTAGCACTGAATGAATGTCTTCAACTAGGGATTTTAAAAGGCATGGCCCTCTTGTTTACTGTTGTTTTTTTTTGATCCCACATTTTGTCTGGAGCTTGACTGGTAATTCCTGTAATGTATTGCAGAATGTCATAGATCTTGACCTGGTTGTGACATTTCCTGGGACTTAACTACAAAAAGAAACCTGGAAAATAAAGTTGTAATAGTAAAAGGCTGTCAATCTGCAGAGCCTAGCCTTTCATTGTGCAGCGGTTGCTATGGCTTTTGTTTTTATCTTGGCGTTCTAAATTGTGCTTCGCTTCTGCAGAAACCTCAACAGAAGGTCCAGTTCTTTCAAATTAAGATGTGCTGTAACCGAAGTCCGCGTCAGGGCCATTGCTTCTGATTTGAAGAAGGCTTGACCAGGGTGCGGGCAGTGCCAGTGTACCTTGAGCTTTGCTTACTGTGCCCTCCTCCTCCTCCTCCTCCTCCTCCTCCTCCAGATGATGTGTGAGGTGATGCCCACTATCAGCGAGGCTGAGATCCCGGCTGGCGGTGGGGGGGGGCGAGGCTCCGGGTCTCCCCTGCAGTCGGACTCGGATGGGCACTTCGAGCAGCTGATGGTGTCCATGCTGGAGGAGCGGGACAGGCTGCTGGACACGCTGCGAGAGACCCAGGAGAACCTGGGCCTGACGCAGAGCAAGCTGCACGAGGTCACCCACGAGCGGGACTCGCTACAAAGACAGCTCAACACGGCCCTGCCTCAGGTAACACTCCCAGAGCAGCCGGTAGGGCTGAAATAACGCACTTTCAGGTTTCTCCCATTGCTGCCTCATTTTCAATTAAAACAACCCCACAGTGGTAAATTCCCCATTGCCCAAGATCAAATACCACATCTTGCATTGCAGCCTGTAAGGTTGCTTTCTTTTATACAGATTTCTGCTGGTTGTATTAGTGTTGGATTATACTAATGTGCCTTTTTATTCTGGTAAGACTTTACGGGGATAATTGTGCCTACCTGTAGCATTTCCATAGTTACAGGAAAAATATTCTTTTAACATTTAAGTAATGTTTTTCTTTGGGCTGTTTTTGTGGTAGTTGCTTATGGTTGAGAGGAAGAAATGCATCTGTGGCTTCTGTTGGAGGTTAAAAACCATATCATTAGAAATATTGCTAAACCCTTTTTATCTGTAATTGGTTGTACTTATTAACAGTTGTATAGGTCCTGCCTTTGAGAGTCCAGCTTCCCTTTCTATTAATTACAGTAATACATGCATTTAGCTTAATTTTTCACATTTGTATGTCTGTACTCCTGTAGAATTGCCAGCGTTTCCTAATTGTGTTTTTATATCTGCCATTCGTTTCTTTAAAGTAATTCCTGCAAGAAATCATCAATACTGTATGTGGATTGAGTTGCTGCTTACCTCAAGAACAATGAAACTGCTTTATAACTGGTTTAAAAGTGTTGATGAATCACTGTTTTCTTTAATTGTTAAACTGAAGAACTTGTCCATATATTACTTAAAAACCTCTTCAGTGAAAGACAAATCTCAACTTTGTTTTTAAGAGCCATATTTTAACTTTTGTGGTGTTTTATAGAACCAGTGTTTTCACTAAGCAGTTAAGTGTGTGCATAACTGGCAATGTTTAACTGGTTTGTTGTACGCATTTTACTTGGCAAATGTTTTCTCAAAGAGATTTGATATTTTACCATGCGGAGACCACATAGTAGTTTGAACATCTAGGCCTCTTTAGTGTGCATTTTAATTTAATTCCATCCTTCACCAGTGGGTAACATGATGCGTAACAGAAACTATGAAAGTTGGTAAAAATGTAGATCGTCAACCTGCTTCAATCTCTCACAATGGCTTTTGAAAATAATAAACTCTTTGTTTGAGACCATTATTTTCCATCAAGTTATGCTTTCGGCTTGTTGACATGACCTGTTGTACGTGTTGTAAATTCATGTGATAGCATGACAACATATCTGTATGTGTGGGCTTGTAATGATGTGTTTTTTTTCCTGTTGATAACTTGTTTTGTCTGTTCCATAAAGGAGGCTTTCAGGTGTGCTCTTGAATACCTCTTTTATGTTGTCTTGGTTATTGTTGTACAGCTTTACTTCAGCAATGTAAAAACGTAATATCTTTTAGTTTAAAGAATGAAGGGTACATTTTATTACATGATGGCAGAGAAGTGCTTTGGATCTGTACTAACAATAGACTTATTTTTTACCAGAAGGTATTTGCCTCACATTTACAGTTGATGAGTGAGTTTTTGTGTGTTAGCTCTATGGAATTTATGGACTTACATGAAGAATAATAAAAAAAAATCCACAATTTATTTCCCTTTCTTTAATGTTTAATCATTTGGCCTGTTGGAAACCTTTACAGTAATCAGGGTGCAGAAAAGCCATTCATGTAACAGAAATGCTTTCTTGAGGATGTTTGTGGCTTGGATAGGGATAGTGTTTTTGTTGGCCAGAAGTGGCAATAAAGCTCTCCCTAATATAGTCTGAGCTGAATCCTACAGTAACTATAGCTCTGGCAAAATTGTATTTTGGTGTAAGGCCCAAAAAGGCAGTAATTGCTGGGGGTGGGTTTAGAAATAAAACTGGTGGGGTGACCCTTTTCTTTTTATTGATGGGATCATCACGGGCCACTTTACAGCTGGGAGATCTGCAGCTACACAGGCATGGCCCTTGTGCCATTAGCAGGGGCACTGGAGCAGAAATGTTGTAATTAAAGGTGCCCTGTGGCTGTGGTCAGCATACAAAGAGGCAATCATCTGCTGGCCTGTTCTTAAGTTTCCGATCCAGCCTCTGTGGAAGTGGGAGAGCTCTCTGAGCAAGAGCTGCTTTGTTGACATTAGGGGTGCTCAGATAGAAACCACACACAAGGGAACATTTGGGATTAGTGAATCAATTAGTGAATGAAATTGCAGAATCCAGTGAATTAGTGAGTGTACAAACTACCTCTTAACAGGTAGGGTAACAGTGTTTAGGACATTAAAATAAACTTGGGCATAGACCTTTTGTGGATTTTTGATAATACTAGTCTTCTTTTTAAACTGTGCTCCTATTGGAAAGCTGCCTGTTCATTCGTGTTGACTATGATATAACAGGGCAAATTCCACCATTGTTTTACCCCTTTTTCTTGCATCATTTTGCTTATCAGCTATTTATGAAGTTCTCTTTAGATAACCTTGTTTGTTAACTCTTTTTTTGCCTCTAGGACTATTTGAAATGAGAAATTCAAATTATTTAATGGAAGAAAAAGTGTAGATGGTACTAATAGTGAGTATTGTTACAGGCTTTAGTAGAAAGCTGTGGTGAAGATACACTGAGTTTCTATGACTGTGCAATTTTGTTTGAAGGATGCGTGAATCATGGCCAGTATTGTGTAGTTATGAAAAAAGAATGATGCTGTTAGGTTTTGGCTAAGAAGTTTTACTTAAATGCCTGGGGAAAAAAAGGAATAATAAAAACCCTCTGGCAACCAAAGCTATATAACAGCCTGAAGGTCTAGTCTTTTCAGTGGCCAGTAGCTAGTACTTCTTCATAGTAATCAGATATTCAGAATACAGTACCTTAGAAATGAGCACTGCTTCTCAACCCTCTTAACAAATGGCTGTTGTGAGTCTATGTGAATTATGAACTTAAAGCAGTATGGTTAGTGGAAATGTTGACCTTGTTTAAAACTCGGTTTATGCTCATTCATGTCTTTAGTGTCTCAAAGTAGCCAGATAGATGGGTGGATTTGTCCTTATTCTTTTTATTCAGGATAAAACATTATTTGGTTCTGACGCGTTTTAAGGAGCACTGCAGTCCAAATTTCTTAGACCCAGTTAATAAATCTCAATAAGAAAATAAATTAATGGACAGTATTGCAAAACTTCACAAATCACGATTTTGTGCTTAATTCGTGATCTTTGTGAAAGTACTGCAAGTCACCATGGTATCGCAACCCCTCGTCTCCCCACAGGCGAGAGCGAGAATTTTCTAGAATTGCGACATGATGCGGCCCTTCCTGCTCACTAGTCTCCGAAATGACCAATGTAATGCGACATACAAGCAAATAAGTATAGTTTTGCAGCAGAACAGAAATGTTCCGACTTGCTCTGCATGCAGAGTCGCCAAGTACAACAAGTGTTTGTCAGCAAAACCGTCTCAAAGTCGAGAGCAAGATTTCTATTGGATTAAAAGAGATGTGTTCACAAGTCTGTTTATTTACAATGTAATAGAGCCACTTCATGTTACTGCAGATTTTGTTGTCTTGTTCTGAATAGCAGAATATGACTCTGCCGATCCCTGGAAATTTCATCTATTTTGTGATGTAAATCAGAGGTTTTTTTTACATTACTGTGTACATTTTACTTTCATTGTGGTTTGAAATGCACTCATTCTTACCCGGAAATATAAAAACAGAATTTAAGGTTCCCCATAAAATTGAGCTTTTCATTTACTGGAGTTTAGAAAGAATGCAATAATGCTCGAAGAAATTGAATAATTCAGCACCGTGGTGTTTGAGTAGGCAATGTGCTACCTCAACATAAAGTGTGTGTGTGGTGGGGAGGGGTGCTTTCCTGAAAAATGAATTTTCTGTCGTTAGGCTCCTTTGATTTAAAATGTAATTTAGTGCTGGGCCTGCCTGGCTCAATGTAATAAAGGAAGCAGAGAGTGCTACTAAATTCTTTCCTTCCTGCAGTGAGAGGTTTTTTTAGAATAGATAAAGTTATCTTACTCCTCTGAGAGTATAGCCATTGGGCTCAACTGCCTGGCTACACAGCAGTCCATTTTCTTTTTTCATGGGGAAGTGGCATACAGTGTGTGTGTATATATATATGGAATGCAGAATTGCATTCCAGAGCAGTCCAGCATGAAGTGTTATGTATGTTGAATGTCACGGGGATTGACGGTGCAGTAGTTATTGTGAAGCCCAGGACTTCTTAGATTCAAATAGATTCACAAATGCCTTGTTTTCTCGTAAATTGTACAGAAACAGTAGTTATGTAAACTGTGGGATTGCCATGTAAGACTGTTTTACTGTAATGGGCCACAAGGACTTAAGCTTGATTATTTTGCTGTTTTTTTTAAAGTAATTTAAGGCTGTTTTTCTTTTCGGGCAGTAATGAATTTGAATGTAAATATAGTAAATAAGGATTAAGGCTGTATAATCCACTCTGCCCTACTGTCGTTTTAACCCACAATGTGCAAATTTTCATGAGCCTCCCCTGACTGACAAATTAAAAGGGATTAAATCTCGTTGAGGTCTGAGATTCTGCGTTTGTTTCTAACAGCACAGTGTGGTCTTTGTGCTTGTGAGAGAATAGAGCACACCTCATGTGATTTATTTATTTTTTTTAGTCAGAAGAGGGAACAGACTAATTAGTCTTGTGATGAGAGCTGAAGATGAAAGCAGGGTTTATGGAAAGATGAAAATGGGTTGTGCAGACCCCAATAAAGCAGTGCACATGTTTTCCCCACTGGATCGTGTGTCTGCCCATATTTCTCCATCTTAAATAGTTTCCACTTGCTAGAAATCGATCATGATTTGGGGCCCACATCATATGCGGCAAGTTCATTCACGGACAGCAAAAGACTATTCTTTCTTGCAGTAATTGTTTTACTGAGTCCCCGTTTTAAAACCCTGAAGTGAAAAGTGTGCACCAATGTTAGAAATTGAGAGGAAAACTTACTCTCCTCTAGATATGTGTCATTATCAAAATAGATTCTTGTGAGTGTTGGGGAAAAAAATGTTAATGGCTAAACTTTAAATGGTTTCATGACTTGTAGTTTGTTGTGCTAATTGCAGCGGAACATTCTGAACAGCCCTTAAGCATCTCAAGCTTGCAATGCGTTTTCCATTTTAAATACATTTTCATGTTAACATCTGTCTCTCCAGTGAGCTTTTATAAAATGTTAATTGTTTATCTGCTCTTTAAATTAACTGTAGGTTAGATCCTCACCTCCTGCTGTGTAAAAAAACAGCAACTTTGCGGCTGTGTTTTGGTGTCAGAGTGGAAACTCCTTTGTTTGACAGATGTTTTAGTGGATGTGGTTTTGTCTGAAAAAATCACTAAGCAGGTCACAGGATTTTGCTAATTTAGTTTTCATAAGCGTATATTTAAGGCATTTATAGTTTCACAATTGGCTTTTTTTTTTAACAAGTAAATCGGATCCTGCCTAGACTATGTATAACTTCAATTGTTTGTTTTACCCTCGGTCACCCTGTTATTGTAAATATACCAAGTCATCATTCCCTCCCTGAAAAGTGTAAGACATCTGCTCGGGCCTGGAAGGTCTTTCTTTCTTGGGGCAGATGGAGTAGTTCACCCTCCATGGATATTGCCACCAGCACAATCACTTTGCTGTGCTTACTGCGTAAAATAAACATGAGGCGCTGCTGTTCTGCAGTGTATGACGTGAGCACATTTCCTGAATTGCAGCCCTTTTACAAATCACGTTGAATTAAGGAAACTGTTCAAAAAAAAGAAAGTGAATGGGTACAACGCAGAAATGGACTAATCCGAATACCTGAAGAAGAACTATCTGAGAAAACGTCCCCTTTTCTTTATTTTAACTCCAAATCTGATTTCTGTTTCATAACATGAATGCAAAAAAATGGTTTCTGTGTTGTCCGTCCAGTACAGATTCCTGCATGTGAGACTTCTGGCAGTAGTTACCTGTTTTTTGTCTTGAGTAGTTTACTCTCTGCACAGTGTGGCGGCCCAGGCTGTCAGGAATAGAGTTATATTTTCTTTCTATGGGCTGGTAACTTTTTTTTTTTATTTCAAATGTATTTTAGAACAGCTAGTCTGATGCACCACTGGAACAAGCAAGGTTGAAAAATATGCGTGTTGAATTCAGATCCTTAGAACTGCATTTGTCAAAGGGTCTAGCTGCTGGTGGTGCTTGGTCACAAAATCCATTTGCACGTATGCTTTGGAAGAGTTTTTTTTAACAGGATGGCGCACTACCCACACAACCTTTTCATGACTTAAGATTCTGAAACAGTCAGGTATCGCTTGTAGCCACATAATCTGCCAAAGCTAGCTGTTGGTCTTCTTTTTTCAGACCTGATTTCCGTCACGGATTCTGTCAGGATTCGAGTCATCGTGGCATGTCGGAACAGATATTCTATCTGGATTAATTAGAGAGCATTATTTTTGTTTCCCAATAAAATTCCATTGTGGTTTAAACTCAAGGACTAAAAGACTGCTCTGTGTGACTCAAATACTCTCTTATAAAGCTACCTGCTACTTGGCAATCCCCCCCTAATATTTTGACATTTTGTTTCTCTACTTTAAAGGTAAGGTGGATTTTATTTTTTAAATTGCGGAGAATTGTTTGTTGGTAAAGAAGCACCATGGCAAAAAGTAACAGGTCAAAAGACAGTTCAGGTAAGAGTTACAGAGCAGGCATTTTTCTTCAGCAGGCTGGCTGGAACACAGAAACGCACAGTGCACTGAGAGAAGCTTCAAACACAGATGGTGTTTGTAATGTTGAATTGCTTTGAGGTTTTTTTTTCTTTTCATGTTCAACTTTTTTGTGTTTCAGCAAGAGTCCTAAGGAGGAGACTAGTATAAAAAAAATGCTGTCTGTTCAGTTGGATTTTCAGACTCTGCCAGTTGTTTCTGAACAACAAAATGCCATAACTGCAAATCATCCCATCTGCTCACTTCATTTTGCCTGAAAGTTACTTTTCATATGAGCTCAGCTGATCTTAGGCCTCACAGAAGCTTTGTAGAAGACATTTTGTTTACTAGTTTTTGCTTTGCTTTTGTAAGGATCCTCTTCAAAACATCCTGTTCCAATTTATAGTTTTTGAGGACTGTGCATAATGTCTGATCGTTAGATGGTATGTGGATTAAGGCTACAGATATCTCTAGACCTTTTTCTTGTTGCCACCAAGGACGTTCTAGTGAACTGCTCTAA
Organism: Atractosteus spatula; assembly: GCF_055471065.1. Taxonomy (NCBI): domain Eukaryota; kingdom Metazoa; phylum Chordata; class Actinopteri; order Semionotiformes; family Lepisosteidae; genus Atractosteus; species Atractosteus spatula. The sequence goes on along the minus strand of NC_142721.1, from coordinate 11,761,178 downwards.
ATGTGGTGTGAAAGTTCATTTACAAATGCTGGGGCCAGCGTGGTTTGTCAAGACGTGGACTGTATCGCAGAAACGGGTAGCTAACTGAATTGGGATCCCTCAGATGGCATGCACGCGATTGTAGTGGCGTTCTTGCTGTTTTGGGGTTGGCATGATCTGGGCGTGTGATGCTGATGAGCTGGGAGTGGGCAGTCTCCGTGGCTATGGGCACTGCGGCGCTCGCTGTGCGCACGACTCGGAGGGTTGTACCGAGTCGAGATGGTTCGCAGCTTCTGATTTAGCATTTGTGGGAGCTTTGAACAAACAAGTTATTTTAAATAAGAAAAGCACTTTTTCTCCCAAATGTGTAAATACGTGATGCACCACGTCTTTACAGTTATGATAGTATATTGTTTTTAGTGGCCATTTGATACCTTTTTTTCTTTGATTATTTCAGAAAATTGGAAATTCAGAAGCCCCTGTATCTGTGATCGTAATAGTATTCTCTATACTTAACATTTGCAGTGTTTATGACCTTATCAGCTCTGTTGTGTTTTGAGCCATATAAGAACTGCAAAGTACAATGGTACAAAAGATTTCACGAGATATAAATTAAGAAGTAATGCGAAATTAAAAAAATACATCTACTGTACTAGGGTGACGTACGGTATTTTTTTAGCAGTTTGTGTGGTTTTAAATGTACAATAACCAGATGTTTGTTCTCAATGGCAAACTCGTACTATGGTCTGTGTGTAATACAGCTCTGAATTGGAGCTGGCCTGTTCTACTTCAGCAGCCTCAACAAATATTCACTGATGTGAAAAAATTAAAAAGCAGAGGATAAAATAAACACACCTAGTGATGTATTTCTAGTTTACGTTGCAGATTTTCTCATTGTTTTTAGTTTTTCATTCTTGTAATAAAAATGAAGAACCTATATAAAGACACTAGGCTCTGATGAGTGCACTAGTAGGTATTATTTGCTGTTGAAGCATAAAAACAATACATTTCTTCATTTTTATATGTTTTTCTGGGGACTTCTAACTTTTTTTTCAGGTATCTCTGCTGCAACGTTGTAATAAAAATACTGTAGCATTTTTCAAAATGTTTGAAAATGTAATGAAAAAAATACACCTACTACATCATTCCAAAATGATTCTAACTGAATATGTGAACTTTTACAAAGGTAGTGAGGAACTGTCAGGTAGGCAGTTGATTTGTAATGTAGAAAGGCATGTACCTGGATAACATCTGTGCACCGAAGAGCCAGCACAAAACTGTCTCTCATTAGCTTATATGGTTTCCAATGCATATTTTATAAAGGGGCTCTGTACTGTATTCAGTATACTGTACCTGACTGCACCAATGACTGCGTAATGTATCCAAACACAGCAGTAAGAAAGCTTGTCACTTTAAGAAGCAATGGATGCCTGGATGGGGTTTTATTTATGTAATTTATTTATTAGGATGTCTGCGGAGTTGGAGAACAGTTTAGTATTCAAAAGAGACATTCACTTGGCAGATAACTGACCACAAGATCTTTAAATACCTCTTTATTTTAATACTCTTAGCTTGAAAGCAATGGTGCAAGCAAGCATACATGTATTTTAAGCAGGCTCTTGAGGCTTGGCTCTTGCCATTTCAACTAACTTTTTGGGATCCTCAAGCCTGAATTGCCTATGCAATACTTCCCAATAAAATAGGAATCATTTTTAGGATTGGACAGCCTTCTATTCTATACATATTTACTGTTAAACAGAGCATTAAAACAATGTAGCCCTCTCATATTGCATATTATTAATTTTTATTAAAGAGAAAGGAGCCTGTTCCCTTACCTGTATAAAGAAACAATTAGGGCACTTTTAAAATGTATGTCTTGTGACCCTGCTCCCATCAAGCTAGGAGGAAATTGATCCACAACACCTCCTCACTGAGCTGTCCCCTCCTCCTTCCTTTATGTAATGAATCCCTGGCTGCAGGGAAATAAAGGCTTAAGTATAGTATCATCTGTTGTACACAGCTGTAAATTTAATCCCCCCAGGAGAATGGCCATTGACAGAGGAGAAACTTGCTTTCGCTGGTGCCCTCATTGCTGCCTCTTTCTGATTGCATTGTAATGGCTTGTGCCTGGAGACAGCAGTCACACCTCTACTCATCACCCTCACTGGAGCTCATAGGTGACCTCCGCTTAAAGGAAAGGGGCAAATTCATTTGGGGGTGCTGTTGCTGTATTGTCTTGGACGTGAAGGAAGTTTTTTGTTCTAAGCAAGGATACAGCAGTCCAACAAAATTAAGGTCTGTAATATACAAATAAAACTCATGATGTGCCTTTTTTGCCAAGACTCATTTTCAATCTGTAAGACATAGCCTACTTCACATTTAAAACTGACAAAAGGCTGTTTTTGAGGGCCACCTTATGTGGCTGTTCTCTTTTAATAAATAAAGATCACTTCTAGTTTTACCCAGAACAAATATAGTACTGTGGTTCTTGGATCTCCCCCATTAGCGACTTTCCAGTATAATAAATTAGACCCCACACTGCCTTTAGGAAGTGTTTATGTAGTGTTTTTTTAAATACCCAACTTTAAAGTTTTTGTTGCTAGACATATGAGCTTGTACATCATTTCAGCTTGTGGCCTCTTACACTCTCCAGACAGACCAGCTTTAGTGCTTTTAGCATTCCTCTTACTGTATCGGTAACACTTAAGCTATTTTTTGGAAACTGAGTGGTCTTTAGTTACACATAAGTTAAACCCCTGCACATGTGTTATTGTTCTGTAAAGCAGCTTAATGGGATTTTATTTTGAAAGTATTTTATACAGTATTCTTTTATTTTAAAAACAACACATCTAAATGTGCATTCTATAGCCGTTATTGTGTAGTACCGGTCAAATGTGGTCTTATTTCTTTAAGAGCATGCAGTATTTTTTATACTCTTTGGATTACCAGGCAGACCACTTCTGTAAACCACTGAACTCTTCCCTAAAGTCTTGAAAGCAAACAGATTTGCACTCAAACATGCCATGAATAGTTTTTCAGTATTCCCTGCTGGCTGGCTGCCAAGGTCAGAAATGTTCCTTGAACTGAACTGCTGTCTCTGCAGTTCCCCTCTCACAGAGTGACCTGAAAAGAGATTCTTCTGCGTTAACATGGATAGGATTGGACTCGCCACAAAACTGTGTGGTAGTTCTTTAACAATATGGTTAGGATTTACTTAGGTTTTTTTTTAATCTTAAATGTTGCATTTAAACCATGATCCATATTTTAATAATCCTACCCATGATTGGTATAAAATTATTGCAGAATATGGATTTTTTCAGGATTTACACTTGGCTATAAACTCAAACCACAGTTCAGATGTGCTTCAGCATGGGGATATATTGGCCATATGTTATCTTGTAATGGCTAAATAATAAGTAGCCGGATGGAGCCAGATGAGTTGCGCATCTTAAATACCAATTTAGGGGACTCCGCTGTTTAGTTTACTGTTTTCTTTTACTGACTTTTTTGTGCATCCAAATGCTATTTGACTCATTAGACCTGTGCAAGGTTTCAGAACTGCTGTGTAATGTTTCTCAAGGCTTGGATGAGATTTCTGAGAAAGCTGGGTAGGCTCTTAATCTGAAATACCATTTCTTGAAGGTCAAAGAATGGGGTAATTATGTATGTCTGGGGTTCTATTTTTTGCCTTGGATTAAACTGTACCAAAGTACAGCTCAGAACAATAAAGTTCTTGTTTTTGTGGACTGAATCTCCAAAAAACATAGCTGAGTTAGATCCAAATGTAAATTTGGTAGGGGAAAAAGCAGATTTGTTGTATGTTCTTAACTAATTCAGGGAAGTAAAAACAAGATTTTGTAAAATCTTACAAAACGTCTTAGTTATGTGAACCTGAAGAGACAGGAATGTACAAAGTGTGAGGTCTTGACTGTTTAGAAATAAAAATAAAAACTTGGTTACCTAAAATGAGTTGGATTGTTATCTAAAACATAGATGTGAAATGTATAGTGAAGTGAATCAAACAATTGCAATAACATTTAGGCTGTGTTTTTTTTCCCTCCTGTACCTGTAAGGATACAAATGCATCATAGTGTTGTGCTTTTGTTTCATTTTGTTTATTCACTACAAAGAACTTGGCGGAAAAATGGTCACATTCTCTGAGTTAGAGGGTGCGGTTAACGTAGTAAAATAAATGCAACATTACACTTGGGTAATTGCACAGGAACTGGTGTTGCCCGAGGGTTTATATGTTCCAAATCCAGTATGTCAGTGCTGCTTCAACACTTGTGACTGATAAAGCTTTCACAACAAGCTATATACCATATTGACTTGAGAAAAACAAAGCACAACTTTCTGCACAATAGAGAATCTCCAAAACACCAAAAATTGTACCCTTGCACTATAAGGTATTGAATATGAAATATCCAGAAAGAATCATTTTTTTTTTCTGATTAAATATCTGTTTTTGAAATGTGTTAAATAGCTGTAGTGGTTTTACTTTTTGTAAAACATGAATTCTAAAATTGTGCAGCCTGGTTTGTGTGTTGTGCATGCAATTGCAACACCCTTTACAATTTACACGTGCTTGTGTGTTATTTTGTGATCTTTTGTGGTTTCTGTGGCCTTGGTAATTGTTTAAAGAGACCTTGATAATTGTTCAGTAACTAGGCTATCAAATCCATCCATTTGGGGAAAAAGCAGCAAGAAACAGACAGTCCACAGATTTTCTTGGCACTCTCTGTACATGATAATGCAAAAAATAACATTTTAACCCTATTTCTAATCACAGCTTTCAGATCTTATTTCCACCTGAGAAATATGCCCATACTTGTTTGTATTTAGCTTTTTTTTCTTAGAAATGCCTTTAAAAATACTACTATAGGGGTGGTCTCTTCTAGACTTAGCTTTTGCTGTTTTGTAGCTTCTCAACTTGACTATCTGTGGTACATTTTGTGCTTTCAGGAGTTTGCAGCACTTACTAAAGAACTTAATGTATGCAGAGAACAACTACTTGAACGAGAAGAAGAAATTTCTGAATTGAAAGCTGAAAGAAACAACACACGGGTCAGTAACTGCTTGTAAACTTTAACCAGGCCATGCAGTCAGCTTTTCATACAATAGAAAGTTTTAAAGATGAATGCCTGCATGGATTAACCTTGAACTGATCATGACCTTGGCTTAATGAGTGTGGGTATGATTTGATGCATGATCATCAATTTTGATTAGACATTCCATGGTAAAGGTTAAATGATGATCATAAGACATTCTAGGCAGTTTGTATTCCGTCACCTTTGCTAACATGTCTTAAGAGACCGGTATCCTAAGCATGGATTTTGTCCGGTCTGAAAATATCGGAGGAAGATATAATTGGATTCCATCTGAAGCCAACCTTGGATTGACAGGAAGTTCTGGTGATCTACGAAGACGGTCTGGGAACCATTTGGAAAGGGGGACTTGGGTGGGCAGTTCTGAGAAAAATCTAGCTACTAATTAGAGTATGGTAACTGTTGTGTGGATTGAAGACCTCTGCTTCAGCACCGTTCTTCAAGCACTTTTTGTTTACATACATACAGGAGCTATTTAAATATCCCAGTGTATTTAAGTATCCCATAATGTGTAGGAAGTGCAGGTTTGCTAGGCACTTAAATTGCAGTTGTGTAGGAAGGCTTTTTATACAGCTTCTGGTGCTGCCCTTCAGCTTAATTTAGTAGGTTTTATTTCGGGTCACTGGAGTTTTTATCCTCTTTTTACCATGCATATAAAAATGAAAATCATGATAACAGATTTTGGAAGTCACTCTTCTGGCCACTGGTAGCGTCTTCATGTATTTTAAATCCTGTTTGTGTGGCCTTTGTTTTTTATTTGGTTTTTGCAGCTGCTTTTAGAACACTTGGAGTGCCTTGTCTCCAGGCACGAGCGCTCTCTCAGAATGACGGTAGTGAAAAGACAAGCACAGTCTCCAGCAGGGGTATCCAGTGAAGTGGAAGTCCTCAAAGCACTAAAGTCTTTATTTGAACACCACAAAGCTTTAGATGAAAAGGTAATTCATGGCTTGATCTATATTGTATAAACCCCTTATTTGGTTATAAGAAGCAATAGCTTCTTCCTGATAATATGTATGGGGTTTGTGGTGGATGTTAATATAACTGAAACCACATCAAATTATAAGTAATGTTAAACAGTTTCAAATGCATTCAGAAAAAAAGCAAAATTAAATAGTTTTTTAAAATTCTATGACCTTTTATTTTTTGTGTGTATACTGTAGCATATTTTCCAGTTTGAAATATATTCTTTTAACTTAACCTTTACTACATGTTAATTTATGTGGTTGTGAATTATTTGTCCTTTTATCTTCCCTGTGGGGAAAACTTTTTATGGTACATGGATTAGATGGCCAATTTAACCATGGAGGAAAATGCGAAAATGTCAGTCTAGATGTCATTCATAGCTTCAATTGAATTATGTTCTTGAAAAAATGAGCATTTAAAATTTGGAATATGAGTATAGTAGTCACTAATTTGATTTTGGTTTACATTGATGTGTTGAGGTATTAGCTTTTGTTTTTTTCCAGTTACTGTCCTTGTAATCTAAATCTATGAGTTTTTATGTCTTGTGACCAGCTTCTGCTTCATGCAGCAGTATGTTTTGTTTCCTCCCATGTTTTTCTTCCTTTATGCAATCTAGTACATGGTTAACGGTCTCTTTGCTTTGGCTTGTTAACATGTTTCCTGTCCAGGTAAGGGAAAGATTGCGTGTTGCATTAGAGAGATGTAGTGCATTGGAAGAACAGCTGGCGTCTTCACACAAAGAAGTAAGTGCCTGATCTTAATCACTCGCTTTAGTATTATCTGTAAATTTGATTTTTAGGATGAACAAATCGTTTTAATGTGTGTATACACTGGGACTGATTATGTTGCTCTTAATAATATTGTTTACATTTGTTACTACACAGTAATTAAGAATAATCAGACCTCATCAGAAACATGTTGCTAAGTGATGGCGGTCATTACATTTAATAAGCGCACTTACCTGTATGACCACTAGAAATCCACCCATAGGTTGAAAAATACAATTCATGACGATCTAGTTTAGCCAGTTTTCTTTTTCCGATCTGCTAATGAGTTCTAGTTTTTCCCTTTATCTGGCACAACATCTTCATTTTATTTGGAGGTGTTCTGCTGCAGCATTGTAACTGAAGTCAGTTTTCTCTGTAGTCTGCTGTCCTGTTTCTTTGCTTTTAAATTTACAAGGCAAACAGCACTTTTTAAAACTCAGTTTGCATAGATTCTATCAAATGCAACACACCCTTAATTCATAGAGCTGTAGAGCAGGTAGAAGGATTAGAGAGTGATAAAGAATTAGATCCCTGGATCATACTCTGTAATAACAATGGAGGCTTACGTAATGGATTCAGAAGAGTTATATACAAACTTCCTGATATCTTGGCACGTCGGATTTCGTGGCGGGATATTGTGAAACAATTTGGGCTATATAAAGGATTTTGAGCAAGGAAGTAATAGTGTAACCACATTTTGAATAGTAATGCCATCTCTCTTTCTCACGTGTGTGCCAGCTGAAGATTTTAACTGGCGGTTTAGTGAAATTGCCTTGTTCGTTCATAGCAGCATCCCAACACATAACTGTGGTGCGAATTGCGGTTACAGATTTCACAAAGAGACTTTAAAAACACTAGCAGTTCCTAAAATACTATGTCTTTTAAAGAAAACCCTGTTGGTCTTTTTCCAACCTTACCATTGATCAAATTTACAGTGTTATACTTGTAAATTATACTTTTTAAATGTATTTTTTCATAACTCGAATGCATTTTTGTTTAATCACAGCTGATGATTTTAAGGGAGCAGAACAGCCAGAAGAAAGCATTTGTCGATGGAACAGTAGAGTTAAACCATGATGCTGAAAATACACCAAGCACAAATGGAAAGGTAAGGTTCTAATATTTCCATTTAAAACTCATAGCACATTTAAGTTTATTTTCTGTATTTTTCTCACCATTTTTAATTGTTCTGCACTGTCAGATTCTGAGAAATAATAATCCTTGCAAAAGCAGTAGTAGTCCTTAAAACATCTGTAACACCTGGTAATGAGCATTTTTCATTTAGACTGATTTAGCCGTTCATTGTGTTCAGATTGATAAACTGTAAGACAGTTGAGTGTGATTAGTGAACAAGCTATGGAAATCTTTGTTAGATCACCGCGGACTATCTTCAGTGTGGTGAAAGAAAAGCCTTGATGCTCAGTGCAATAAGTTTAATGCAAGTGTAATGTCAGTTGGTGACCGTTACTACTCTACCGACTACCTTTTTGTAAAATTGGGAACAAGAGCTTTTGTAAGAAAATACATTAATTTTGCATTCTTATGAATTTCTGCTTGGCTAAAATAATGCCTTGCATGGAAAGAAACAGTCCTAATATAGACGATAATGATATAGAACTAGGAGGAGCCCTTAAATAGGATTGATCTGTGGGGAACAGATAAGAACTTGTTAATGTGTTTTTGCTCCCTCTACTGGCAGTAATGTCACTTAATGATTAATATTAACAATGTAGCAGAAGTGTCTCAATGGGTCATATAGAAATTAGATCAATATAGTCTGAGCTCCTTCCCTACTTAATCCTTGAGTTCAACATATATGTACCTTTTTAATTTGTAAATGTTAGGTTCTGTCTACCCAGAACAACCACTATGCGTAATCCGGGGTACTGGGTTCAGTGTAAAAATTGGTGGGTGTTACATTAGGGCAACAGTGTTGAGGGCTGTTCAAATCCTGGGTAGGATTTCTCCAGTGAATACTGTGATGTAAAAATGAATACTCTCCAGGTCATCATTCTGAATAAGTATAGCTCAATTGACTTATTTTGTCCAGTCAAAAAAAATAACTAAAGTGGTTGTATGTTTCTTGGATGGCAAGCAGTCCTTATGCTGGGGTTGTAGCTGTCTAGTTAATTTGGACAAACAAAATGGGTTGGGGAGGTGTAAAAATTCCTTTCCTGGTAAAGGAAATTAAGCATTACTTGTTTTTGTTTTCATGCAGAGATCATCAGATGAATCTCTGAACCACGAGGAAGATCTTGCTAAAGTCCTAGAGCTTCAAGAAATTATAGACAGGCAGAGTAAAGAACTCAGTCAAATGAAGGAGAGACTAGCATCTCTCTCAAGCAAAGTGGTGGAACTGGAAGAAGATTTGGATACAGCTCGCAAGGATCTCATCAAATCTGAAGAAATGAACACTAAGTTTCAGAGAGATATCAGAGAGGTAACTAAAGTAGAATTCAAAACTTTAAAATAAATGGTGGCAGAAGGGTGTTATAAAGTTAAAAAGCATTTAGAAGAATTCTGAAATCTTAATAAGGTGTAGAATTGTTACACTTTTGTTAAATGTTAAACAGGTGTTTTGTATTTTTTTGTAAGATTTGAGCAACAATTAGAATGTATGTACTCTTTTTTTTTATATGCTGTGATTTTGTTGTTTGCAAATGTGCATGGTTCTTTCCTGCACCTTATCAACATTGCAGATTTTTTTTTCTTTGAATCAACAGTCCATGGCCCAGAAGGAAGATATGGAAGAGAGAATCACAACGCTTGAAAAACGCTACCTCGCTGCACAACGTGAAGCCACATCTGTACATGATCTCAATGACAAACTTGAAAATGAAATTGCTAACAAAGAGGCGATGTTCAGACAGGTGATTAAAATATCATTTTGCTTTAGATACTTCCCCCCCGCTACTCTGCTCGAGTTAACTTTTCACTTATTTCATGTACTGTGGGCTGCCTACTGTGGGTGGGATTTATCACCCTTGATAAAAACTGTAGGGAAAGCATGATTTTAGTTAAGTTATGAGCCTCTTCCCATGCACTTCAGAGCGTTGTGTGATACACTTTAGAGTTCCACCATGAATTGGCTGCTTAATCCGAGTTGCTGTTTCTGTTGGAATAATTCTAAGAGCAGCACAAAACTGAAAAGAAAGCACCAGAATCATGCAGAACAAAACAGGGCAACCAGGAATTAAGGGGGGGGGAGTAGAAAATGCAGGTATCGGCAGCTCTTTTTTGCTTAGTTTGCAAAGCTGTCTTTCCTGCTACACCTAAAGGATAAAAAGGCATGCTAAAATGTCTGCTGTAAACTTCTTAGCAAACGAAGAATTAAATGTGCTATTTAGTAAACAATTAGTGTACAGAAAAAAGTTTCTTTAAACTATGAAATCTGTTATTTTCTCTGTTTAAGGCCGATGTTGCGTGCTAATCGGTGGAAAATGGTGTCAGAATTGCAGAGAGCTCTACTGACAGTTTCCATTGAAAGCAGGAAGGGCCTGTGGTGTGTTGGCAATAATTGTAGGTGTTAGGATCAAGTAAATGCATTCAAGCAGTTTCAAAACGTTTATGAAAGCAGTTTCTGAATAATCTGCTCAATGCAATATTTGTTTAAGATGCTCGCAAAATCGCAGAGACTAGCCATGAGACTGTATCAGACTTTGCACCCAAATTACCAATGAATGGTGCATTGTGAGAAGACTTTTCAGCGACTGTCCCAGAGAAAATATTGGCTTTATTTTTAAACCACACCGAGTAATGAAAAGTCCCAAAAGTGTCCGTTTTAAGCAAGGTTTTATTTTTCAGCATTATCATAATATAAATTAATCTCCATTTACTGCGTAGTTACCGACATTAAAATTCTATATGAACGGGGAGAAAATTAAGTAAGTGCTCCTGCAAATGGAGCCTCTTCTCAATCCAAAGTATTTTATTTTTCCTCTAGGAAAAAGTTCTAGGAAACGTCTTCAAATCAGGGCCTTAACACGGCAAACCATTACGTTTGTGTTTGCAGAGTGAAGAGAAGAGCCGGCAGTTACAGGAAAGGTTAGAATTGGCTGAACAAAAACTCCAGCAAACGATGAGGAAAGCAGAGACTTTACCAGAGGTAGAAGCCGAACTAGCCCAGAGAGTGGCAGCACTTACCAAGGTGAGTCATTGGAGCACTATTCTTAAAAATTAAGTTTTACCTCGCTTTAAGAGGATTAAACACCTGCTTGTACTTTTGTTTTGCCCCTACCTCTTGTTTCTGACCCCTGGGAGGTGACATTTATTTTGCGATACCATTTCTACTCCCTCAAAATGAAATAAAAAATCCAGAGTGATTAAAAAAAAAAGCCACATTTCCCTTCTCTGTCACTTGATGAAGATCAGGTGGAATATCACAATTTAAAAATACCTTTGCCTTAAAACACAAAACTATTTTTCTTACAAGATATGCAATACAGCAGTGAATGTTATGAATGGACTTCTGATTTTATCCAGGTATAATTGTCGGGTATCGAGAGCCTTGAGATTTAAAACTTTCTTCATTTGTTTGAACATTAAGATATTCTGAATGATGCTAAGAGTAGTCCTAAGAAGTAATTGTTACTGTTATTTCATGACTGTGCTGGTACATGTTCTTTGCATGGAGTCTGATGCTTAAAATATTGTAACATTTTAGAATATCAGTTGTTACAGAACAATATTTGCTGGAGCTGGTGTAATATGCATGGACTAATATACTAACTTTCATGTACTTTGAGCATCTTCCTGTCTTGTAACTAAATCTGCAGTCCATTGTCAGTGTGTAGCTTAAAGATCCTGCTTGTTTTAGAAGTTGTTTTTAAATGCATCCCAGTTCCTTAGTACTGGATCAATTTTAATTCATTCCTTTTTGAGAGGCATTAATCTCCACCATGATTTGTCATCTTGTTAAAAGATTTTAAAGATTAGAAAAACATTTCTGAGCAGATTACCTCATCTTAATATCCCATGTTTTGGAATTTCATTAAAATGTTGAATCTTTTCTTGTAAACTGTTTTAAAAAAAGTACTTTTCCAGAAATGCTAGTGTTTTATGCATTTTCTCAAATTAGGCTTGGATCAAAGCCACCTCCCCCCCCCCCCCCACTGTGCATCACAAAAAGTGTAATAAATGGCAATCTGTGGAAAATGTATTTGCGTGGCAATCATCCCAGACCTACAGTGATCCATTTGCTTTTGGTTTTTCTGTCCTTAGATTCAAGCTTTAGTTCTATTAAAGCTGCTTGTCTGAACTCTTCTTGTATTCCCGGTCTGTGCTATATACACTGACCCTTTCTGGCTTCTGTAGTTTGATCCCGCTGTGTCTGGAGACTCTGGGGTTAAAGAAGCTAAGTTGCTGGAACTTGCTTCAATGCTGAGGAAGGTAGATGATGTCCAGATACCCTGCTTGCCTGCTGCTTGCTGCTTTTTCCCCCTTTTTTTCCGTAATCCGAACCATGACAGGAAGTGTGCCAACCCACTTATACAGAGGTTCAGGAAATGTCTGTCAATCTGCGGCATACAAAATTTGACATGGATAAAATCACTGTTTAAGCATGGGCTGTTTTTTTTTCTTCCTTTTTAAATCATTTCAGATGCAAGACAGTTATTTCAGCAGGGAATCCAGAACTGAAGAACAGATGGGTAGAGTCTAGTTCTTCCAAAAGATTCTGGACTCTGATGTATTTTTGAAAAAATTGCATTCCTTCACCTCTGTCTCATTTCAACTAATTTTACATGTTTAAATGCTGACTAAATAATACGTTTTAAAGCCAGGTTTTATGTTTTGCACTGCACATCCAGTACAGAGCTTGTTTCATGCTTCTAGTGCATTGTGCTTGTGCCCTGGCCTGTTTTCCGTGGGCTGGAGCCGTCAGAAGCTCAAACCAGTGCTGTGTTTTATTGGCAGGCCGAAGAGAGACATGGGAATATAGAAGAGCGACTACGGCAGATGGAGGCGCAACTGGAGGAGAAGAACCAGGAGCTGCAGAGGGTAAGCGATAGGCCCATCACCTTTGAAAAGAAGCCCAAACACTCAATTTCCTTGAGTAAACATGCATGCTTCCAGTCTTGCTTGGCTATGGAGTTATTAAAATAAATCATTTGGTGATCATGGCCCTGCACGTTTTTTTTCTATGTTTTTTTTAACAGTGGATGGGTTAGGTTTGATAATCACTTTGAAAACGTACTTTGCAATGATGGAAGAAATTGGTATAATTTCAACAGCTGGATGCATATAGATTTCATACACGGTACTTAGAGGAGAGCAGTATTGAGATGAATTGTTTGTGGTCATGTGAGTTATTCAGATTAAGTTATATATATTCTATCAATGATGGATTTACTATAAACTGAGGTTCTGTAAAATGCCAATTAAGCAAGGATTAGTGTAGTTTAAAATTCAACATAACCTTAATTTATAGTACATTTATTATTAGTAGAAAAGATACAAAAACTTTTTTCCTTCTTAGTTTTGATCTTTTTTTATTTTCTTGGGAGTTCAGTTTTTTTTCTGATTTTCTAGGCACGCCAGAGAGAAAAGATGAATGAAGAGCACAATAAACGGTTATCAGAGACTGTGGATAAACTGCTTTCTGAATCAAATGAGAGATTACAGCTCCATCTAAAGGAGAGAATGTCTGCTTTGGAAGACAAGGTAGAAACTGCCAAATCTCATTCTGTAGGACATTTGCACAGGTCTGTTTAACCAGTAGGGTCACTTGAAACATGCCCTTAGGAGCAGATACTGCTCATTAAAACCTAAAGAGAAAATATTTCCAAAAGTCATTGACTCCTAAAAAAAACAATTTTAGATTTGTGTGTAACTTAACTGTAACAGTGATTATTTGTGAGTACATTAGTATTTTTGTGTTATTATTTAGAATGCACTCCTTCGTGATCTGGAGCACACTAAAAAACTCATTGAAGAAGCACATCATGAGAAGGTACTTGATATCTTGCTGCAAGAACGTTTTCTGAGCTTTCTATCTTCGAATGCCTGCTTTCTGCCTTTGAATTCTACATACTGTTTTTATTTAGAGCTTCTGTAAGTTGGGGTCATTTTGTAGCATTAAAATTTTCACACAGTGCCTTGTTTAAATGTCCTTAATCTGACTTTTGTGTAATTTTCATTCTTTCTGATTTCACAGTGGAACTAAATCCAGGAACTACAAAAAAGTACTTTTTTTCCCTCTGAGATATGGAATTGTTCAGACAAGTTATTACCCAGGAACAGTTACATGGCATGATGTACAATGAAAATATAGCCAATGTCAAATTTAAAGTTAAGTAACTTTTACAACTATGATTTTTCTGACTCTTAGGAGCAACTTCTTATTGAAATAGAAACTATGAGGGCTGAAAATGAGCAATCAAGAGCAAGAGGCACTTCATCGCTGCATCATGGGTGAGAGACAACATTCATAAATCCTTGCTGTGAGATCCCTTGGGGGATAAAAAGTGCTCTATAAATGCACTTTATTACTATTCCCTATTTTTCATTGGAGCAGCTTTCTGACAGAAATACCAATACCAAATCTACAAAGTTGGTGCCGTGTGTTCCCTCTGAAAATGCCCCTATGCTTGTGTCTTAGCCGGCCCCACCTCGGCAGCACACCTGACTTCAGGTATCCTGTATCGGCTTCCTCTATGATGGACAGTCACGCGGATCACTACAGCACAGCCATGGTGCTGAGACGCCCCCAGAAGGGACGCCTGACAGCTCTCCGAGACGAGCCCTCGAAGGTGAGGGTCTGCTCAAAAGGCTCGCTCTTTAAAAAGTGAAAAAATTACATTTAATACACACTTTTTTAATATTGTCTGTTGCTGTAAAACAAATAGCCCCTTGGGGATAATAAAAACTCTCTCTTCAAGTATTAGAAAATAAGACCTATAGTCTTGAATAAATACACTTCTGGTTTTCTTCAGCTGTTTTTTTTCATTCATTTATTAATTTTGTGACCTGTATCTTGGCTTAAATGAAGACAAGAGTTCATTGATCTTCTGTTTGAAATGTTACAACAAACAAGTGAAAATGATTGTTTTACATTTTTCCCTTTGCTTTCTTGTGGGACCTCAGAAGCAAGTAAGTCATATATGGAATAATTAAACACTGTAAAGATATTAGTCACATTGTATTAAATGTTCGTAAGTCTCCAGCCCCTTCATTCCAGGAACTTGGCGCAGACCTTTTTTTTTTTAATGACAAGAAAGAGGTAAAGTGAGGTGTTATCTGCTTGTAAATAGAAACTCCTTTTGGTTTTGTATTATGTTCAGGGCAGTTTATCGTATTTGATGCCTCCTTGGGCAATGATCGTCTGTTTTGTAACACATACTGCTGAGTTGTTCATATTGTGAGATTCTTTGCATGTCTTAGTCTGAATTTGACTTCAAAAGGCCACCTCGGAGCCTGTTTTAATGACCTGCTGTGCTTTTCTGCATTATCAGGTACAGACCCTAAATGAGCAGGAGTGGGAAAGAGTGCAGCAGGCCAACGTCCTGGCGAACGTGGCACAGGCGTTCGAGAGCGATGCGGACATGTCTGACGTGGAGGACGACAGGGAGACCATCTTCAGCTCCGTCGATCTCCTCTCCCCCAGTGGCCAAGCTGATGCACAGACGCTGGCTCTGATGCTGCAAGAGCAATTGGATGCCATCAACAATGAAATCAGGCATGACCACTTTAGTAACGATAAATGGATTCCAGACCACTTCAAGCAGGAGAGCAGCACCCACCCAGGAGCTCACAGTAGGCATTATGTCAGCAGCTCAAGAGGAAAATTTTAAAAAAAAATGCTTCACCAAGTGAATCAAGAGGGATATTTAGGTAGATTTTTTCAAGCCCCAAGTGGAATTTTGCCATTATACTGGGTTTAGCACCCCTTATCTTTCGAATAGTGCCACAGGAACTTCAGGGGCCAAGCAAATTCTAGTCCAAGGAGAGAAGTACAACCTACTGATCCACTAAAACCACTTCCAGCAGCAACCTGGTTATCTTTACAGGTCTCATTATTGACCAGACCGCTGTGCTCTGACAAGATAAGTCAGTCTTTCAAAGTCAGTAACCCTTCTAAAGAACTCCCACCAGTTGTACGTTTTTCACTGCCAGATGTGTTTTAGAAGATTGGTCACACGACAATTTACATCTATTATTTAATAAATAGATACAAATGATTTACGTACAGATATTGGGTGTGTAAAGTACTACACAGAAGTAGTCGAAAAGCACAATTTTGATGTATAACACTTTTTTTAGTCAGATTCTCTTGTCTTTATAATACACCTGTGATTGTGATTTGAATGCTGAAAAATACTTTCTCAAAACCCTTACATCCTAGACCTCACGTTGCAGAATGAGCAAAGAGAACACCTGACCAAAAGGCATTAAAGTTGAATCTTGGCTTTAAATTAAGCCTTAAATTTTAGTTTGCTGTTTTTTAAGCCTATGTTTTGTTTTCTACAATTTTGAGTTGTCATTTTATTGTTGCATCAGACCCATCATCGATTCTGGGTTTAGAACAGGGAATAGGGATCAGAGACATTCTTGTCAGGTCAGAGCTAGGCAGTCCAGTTGCCCAGCTCACACCGTCATTGGGACCCGTCAGGAATTGAATTTTGGACCCTGGCATTACAGGTGCCATCTTCAGGCAGTCCGTGCTGCCCAGCACTCTTGTCTTTTGGATCTACTTGTCGCTGAGTGCCTTCAGAAAGGAGCTGTTTCCAGCCGCTCACAGCTGAGCCTCTGTTTTCAGGATGATCCAGGAGGAGAAGGAGACGACGGCCCAGCGGGCCGAGGAGATCGAGAGCCGGGTGGGCAGTGGGAGTTTAGACAATCTCGGCGGCAGGTTCAGGTCCATGGGCTCCATCCTCCCGCCCTACACTGGCTCGTCTCTGGGAGGCTCCTCTCCCCCCGGCAGTGGACACTCCACCCCTCGGCGAGTCCCACGCAGCCCGGCCCGGGAGGTGGACCGGCTCGGCGTCATGACCCTGGTGCGTTCACCCAGCCCTTTCGTGTTGGTTTTCGCACGGTGGTGTTGGAGCGTGAGCTACGCTTGTTTTAGGCTAAGGAGCTGATTTTTATCTTTAACACTTGTTGCTGCATGAGTAATGGGAGTTATTTTCCTTAAATTGTTTGCTTATCAAGTGATCCCTTTTCTGTTCTGTGGCAGTAAGCATTCTTTCATAGATGTGTACTTTTTGTATCTCTGACTCCCTTGAAATATTGCAGCATGGTTTTAGATTTTGGTTTTCAGAGAACAGTATTTTTCTAACATGCTGTTTGTTCCTTGCCTTGTTTCTCTAAAAAAAAAAAGAGCTGTAATACCATTAAACCATTTTTGTTCCTTTTTGTTTTGTTTGTAGCCCACATCCCATGATACATATGTAATCCAGACCTCACTGCCCCATCAGAATGTAGTTTATTCTTCCAGCCCCTGTCCTAGTTCAGTCCTACCATATTGTGATTCTCCACACAGCTGTCAGGTACAGATGAATCTAGCAATGTGTGGAAACTTGGGGTCATATTTGTACAAAGGGTATTCATATTTTCTTCATCAACATAAAGCTCAGAATTGCAGGCCTACAAGCAGAGCCAAAGCTCCGATATCCTCTGATCTCTTCCAGACGCCTTTTTGTTTGTGTGCTATTTTTACCACAAGCTGTTTTTTGCAAGATTATTTTTTCTCCGTTAGAACTACGGTGCCCACTTTTCCCTTTCAGTCTTTTTTTCCTGTGTGTGTTATGTTTGGTGGGATTGAAGAGGAAATGGCCTGTTATCTTTAGCAAGAAACCTTCTCATTTGAAGGATGGCCTCCCAATGAATATTTACATTGGAAATGCCAAAACAGAGCTCTCACTTGATTGAATAAATTAAAATAAACTACTTTTATTTTCTCCATTTCATTCTGTTTTTCATCAGTAGCATACTACCTAGGGCCATTAATTCAAAATTGGAAATGTTGGGGTTTAAGATGGTTACCTCAGTGCGAATGTGACCCCCAGATTATACCAGCAAAAGTGCTTGTTTGTTGTCCCAGGAGAATGATATTCTATGTGACCGCTGTCCAAGTCTTCTGTTGTATCACTTACACTTTCACGTCTTGATCAACGTGTTTAAATCACTACTTATATTCAAAACGTTGAATATGATTTCTCAGATTTAGTTATTGAAAGTCTTTACAACTTTTTAGTTTTTGAGGATCTAACATATTGCTTTCCATTCTTCTTTGTTTTCCTCTGCATGATTGTAGAGTTTAATGTCGATTTTTGTGCTAACTCCTCTTCCCTTTCTTGCACGCTTCCATCAGCCTAGTGATTTACGGAAACTCCGTAGGAAGGTAAAAATTATGCCTGGACTGGGTCTATAATTAATACAAAAATGCAGGGTTGCATCCAAGATTTTTATACATTGCAGCTGTATGAAGTTACAGTTCCTGTTCTGCTCTTAGAAATATTAAAAAATGTAGTTAAATCTGCTCATATGTGAATTATCTTGTTTTCTTTGTTAACTTACACATGGCATAATTAATGATTTATTTCCCATAGTGGAAAAATAAAAAAAAAATGAAGATTAACAGATCAAATTAAGTCACCACCTTTTTTCCAGCTCTCAACCAAGACACCAGAACTGTACGGGAAAACCTGCTTTTAGTGTAGTCTAAACGTACATTTTTGTTCCAAAAATACTTTTGACTTGTCACCTTTTCTCTTTGGGGATACTCCATTTTCTTTCTTAGCGCATATTTGTGCTTATTGCCTTAAGATATAGGGTGCAGTTATATGGGTCTTTTTCTTTTTAGTCTGCAGGATCACAAGATGACAAGGCTACAATCAAGTGTGAGACATCCCCTCCTTCAACCCCGAGGTCTATGCGATTAAATAAGGGTGCCATTCATGCAGCCAGTCATGAAGACATCAGGGATATTCGGAGGTAACTGCAACAAACATGTCTGAAGTGGAGGTAGGCTGGTAAGTTGTCCTACCTTCACGAAAGAAGCACTGTGGGAATTAAAGAACAAGTAATAGGTTTATTTCATGCTGAAAAGAGAAAAAAGAAAACACAACGTTTCGGCTGTGGAGCTGTCTTCTTTACACCCAAAGAAGGCTCCACAGCCTTCTTCTCTTTTCAGCTTGGTTTAAACTTATTGACGCAGTATTGACTTACAGATGCAGCTACCCACCTGAACTACTGGCGGAATTAGTGTACTAGAGGCAATAAGAGAATGTTGCTTGCATACAAGCGATGTACGACGGGTTCCATTTGGGTATTGGTCAAGGTATTGCTCATATTTTAAAAAAGAAAAAAATCTGTATAAAATGGATTTTATTTAAAAAATGACTATAATTACAAAAGAAAAAAATTGTCTCCACAAAAAACACAATCGGCCAGAGTGAGAGGCAGGTTAACTAGCACCTGCTTTCATTCCTCCAACGTGGCCACAGAGGGAGACCAATGAGAGGAGCTACATTACCCAGAATGGGTCAGGCTGTCACTCAAAGGAATATTAATAAGGCAAATAGGTGAGATCACTGCAGAGCTCTCCATACACAGACGCAGGAGAGTGACTACAAATAACAGGCCATTTTGTAGGTAAAAACGCATACAGTATCATGTGAAACGCGTATCCTGTCACATTCTATAGCTTGTGCACCGTTTTTCCATTGCTTCTTGCCTTTATCACAGTTGCCAGAAGCACAGCTAACTACAGCCTGCACGGAGGCTGTAGTTAGCACGGAGTGCTCTCGGAAATGTTCAGTCTGGGACTGAGAATGTTCTGCTTAATGGAGGGCTCCATCATTCACAGGTGAAAGGGGAATCTAAAAAAAGTTGTTTGCAGTTCAACAGGTTCCCAAGATGGCCAGGGCAGTAACCCCAGCAGCAGCAACAGCAGCCAAGACT
This sequence comes from Atractosteus spatula, assembly GCF_055471065.1. Classification (NCBI taxonomy): domain Eukaryota; kingdom Metazoa; phylum Chordata; class Actinopteri; order Semionotiformes; family Lepisosteidae; genus Atractosteus; species Atractosteus spatula. The sequence continues at coordinate 11,741,464 of NC_142721.1, read as the reverse complement.
CCCTGAACAAAGCTCCCAAGAAAAAGAGCATCAAATCCTCCATTGGCCGATTGTTTGGCAAGAAAGAAAAGGGTCGTCCTGGCCCACCTGGTAAAGAGTCAACAGGACAAGGTTTGTTGGCTGACAACTTTTAACACTGACCATCTCTATATTGTGAAGCGTAGAAATTAAATTAAATCTGTTAGGGCACACTGCTCATTATTTTTTCCTATTAGGTCATTTGTGACTCTATTGTTAACATTAGTTTATTTTTCCTTAGATGCACATGATTAAAAAATTAAGCCAAACTTGAGTCTGTTCAATGTTAATAGAACTGCAAACCTATAGTGTGTTTTTTTAATTATTTGCTATTGTCAGTGCTGGGTTTTGTCATCAGGATTTCATTTAAAAGCCTCAAAATGTAGTTGTTGTTAGTCATTCTTCAACAATGATTGTTTTTTTTATCGACTTCATTTACTTTTTTACTACAAGATTGCTTACCATTTACTATCCTGATAAATGAAATGTTGCATTAATGGTTCCCTCAAATATGAACTGTAATTTTAATCCTGTCAACACAGCAGGCACTCCGGAAGCTGAGAATTCTCCACAAGATGCCTTAGGACTTAAACTTGGAGGACAGGTGGAAAAAAATAGGAAGCTGCAGAAAAAGTATGTGAATTTTTTTAATCATTCATGTTTTTGCATGATTTTGATAATTATGGTTAGCACTTGATTAAACACATTGCCTTGTATGCATATCACGTGCCTCTAGACAGTGTCTTGCATTCACTTCCTGCAAACATTCATGGCAACAAAACTGTTCATTTGATTTTTTTTAACTACTTAATTCTGTGTTTGAATGGATTTATTTTATTCCCATGTAATTTTTCTTGTTGATTTGATTTTATGATAATTCTATATTGATGTCCATTGCAGTGGATGTTTAAAACTCATTCATTTAACTGAATCATCGTCATTTAATTAAACACTTTATTTAGCTCTTATTAGTTTGCTTTTACCAACTTTGTTTTGCCTTTTTATTTTCTGACTTCCCCTTTTTTCATCCTTTTCTTTCATATCATATATATATAGTGCAAAATCAGGGTAAGTTAATTTATTCATGGTTTTACCCCTCATTAATGCTGTGGATGCTATATTAACCCTTCATTCTGTACTATAGGGTGCAGTTTGGCTTGGAATGCTTTACTAGCTTATTAAAGAGTTTTGTTCTTTGTCTTGACTTCTGTTTCCAAGTGTATTTTGTATATTCCAGTTACAAAGGAGCAAACGCCTCTAAAGTTTGTAAAGCATCTTGTTGCAGTCATAATACCACATTCCTTTTTTGGCACGGATCTGAAACAATTTGCAATCTAAAAGGATGTCTACTATTTTGTTGATCGACCGCATATTTAATTTTAATGGTTACACTGAATTTTCTTTTTCATCAAGAATGCTTTTAAGCCGACGCGGAGAATAAATATTCCAGTAAAATGTTAACAAGATGCCGTTTTTGAGAAAGGATAAATTACTATTGTTAGAGCAATCTTTTTTTAGTATGGGGTTATAGATTAGCAGATGTGGAGCATGTTTTGAGGGTTCATTTCCATTGTGCATTATAAACATTGAGGACCATTCATATGTCTAGAGCTAAATTGTAAGATCGTTTCAAAAAAGGACTATTCATTAAAGCGAACTGCTCTGTAATGGTTCTAGTTTTTCAAGTCTGAAGTAGAGAGTATACACTTATTGACCACTGTTTACATGTGAAGTGTATTGCTTTTACAGATACTTGTCATACTTTGCTCATACTTGGGATTAAACCCTGCAGACAATTAAAGCTGTTAATATTATACATTTCTTAAAATTAGAACATTACAGGCGGAAGTCTGCTCTTTAATACTAGAAAGAATTGACTTCATTGAAGGCAACACTTTCTAGTTATGTATTATCTGTTTTATCTCTATATATCCATTAAACTGCTTGTGACATGTTTTGTACTTGCTATGGTGGTGTCCTGGGTTTCTGCTGTTTGTCTGGCTCTCTTGAGTGTTATTTACTAACAATATAATAAGGCTGTTAAACCTCTTGAATGGCTGTACTTATTGAAAAGCTTCAATTAACTCATTGACACCAGGGCTATGCTTAACTGCAATGTGCACTTCCAAACATTTTCAGGATTATTAGTTTTTAAGATCAGTTTTAACAGATGCAAGGACAAAACTGTATTTGTGGACACTTCGTGTTTTAGCCGTGGCAGAAATTTGCACAATAACATGCACTTTGCATTAAAGTTAGAAGAGGTAATGTTTGAAAGCACATGGTTGTGTATTTTTAGGAATTTGGAATGTAAGTGGACTTCCTTTTCAGAATATCTAAATAACCTCATTAGAATTCCACTTGTTTTTATAATGCAGTTTTTTTATAATATAGTTCAGAATATGTGCTAGGTGAAGGAGTATTGCTTTAATCGGGCATTGTGTGCATCTCTGTTATGAACACAGATGTTCTAACTCCTTTTAACCCTACAGACACGAACTGCTGGAGGAGGCTCGCAGGCAGGGCTTACCCTTTGCACAGTGGGATGGCCCAACTGTTGTTGTATGGTTGGAGGTAAGACGAGTCCTGTCGCTTTGAGTACATGGACTTCTCTCGTTGTGGTTCTTTTTATACGCAGTGAGCTTAGTTCTAAAGGATTCCAGAAAAGAGTAGGAGCATTGAATAGGGAGTATGGAACAAGCTACCCAGCCATGCTGTAGAAGTCGATACCCTAGTTTCTTTCAAGCAACAGCTGGATGAGATCCGGGGATCAATTAAATACTACCAAACAGGCTAGATGAGCCAACTGGCCTCTTCTTATTTGTGACCTTTTTTTATGAATGACATGAAGAGCATTCTGCATTTTTCTTCAGGAGTTTTTCTTGTGTGTAGTTTTAACCGTAGTTAATTTGGGGAATCTTGTGACCGAGTGATGCTACGCTCACATCTTGTTTTTTTTCCTTCTCTGCTCAGCTCTGGGTGGGGATGCCAGCCTGGTATGTGGCAGCTTGCAGAGCCAACGTAAAAAGTGGTGCTATAATGTCGGCACTGTCCGACACCGAGATCCAGCGGGAGATAGGGATCAGCAACCCTCTGCACAGATTAAAGCTGCGCCTTGCTATTCAGGAGATCATGTCTTTGACGAGCCCTTCTGCACCCCCGACATCCAGAACGGTAAGCTCTCTGCGACAGCCCATTGCCATCTATTCCCCAGGTCGCTGAGACATTTAAAAATTTGAACAAGTGCTTTAAAGGGTGATAGAAAATATCGTAGTCTGAATGATTTCTTAGATGTAAAAATATACTTCTGGAACAATGGTTTCAAGCCCGCACCTGCAGTTTTTTAGCTGAATACCCCTTTTAACAGTACACAGTTGCTTAGTCCCTGCTATTTGCTTCTTCCCAATTGCTCCTTCGTAGGCTCCAGGCAGTCCTGCAGATACTCATTCACCAGCACAGGACAGCAAAGTGCATCTCACTTCATGGCCCATTAAGTCATTGAACTGGCTATTCGTATAGAATAGATCTCCTGTATTTCCCTTAAACTAGAGCCCCTTTGAATTTATAATTACAGGTGTTTTCATGAGATGTACATTTTTCTTTACCTCGTGCTTCTTTTTTTGTCCATGGAATATAAGCGTTTTCTAATGTGCACATATTAAACATTTTAAAATGACACCATTTTTTAATGTCAAGTGTTGACAGTTTTTTTACATTTGATCAAATTGCTAAAACTTGTTCAGTCACTATAACCAATATTGGTTTTGTTCTGCAATGTGAAAAATGACTTAATTGTGGTTTGTGCTATTAAAAACATATGAACTTTTTGGGAAGGAGGGCAAGACTTGGATTCCAGACTTAAATTTATTTTTTGAAAATAGTCAAAACGGCCAGCTCAAGGCAAACTGTTCATGACCCTTAATCATTGCATGTTTTAAATAACATGATCTGTCGAATTTCAAATAAATCTTTCAGCATGATGCACTACACACACTAGTATGTTCTAAGCCAATGAGTTTGCTTAGATTTTCACAGAATTGCTTGTGCCAGTGCTTGCTATTAATTAACGTACCTTGTGCTTCAATATTCTGCCACCTTTCCTTTTTATTTCTGCTTTCCTCACAATGGATTGTGATTGTCACTCACTGTGGGTCATGTGATTAGTCCACGGGGAATGTGTGGGTTACACACGAAGAAATGGAAAATCTTGCAGCCACACCTCAGACGGTTAGTTCTTGCACTGCTGTCTTCTCCATTTTCAGCACTTTTGACTTTCCACTTATCTGTTCTGTGGGCTTGTGTATTCGTCTCAAGTGTACCTTTACTAATCAGGAGGGATTCTTCTTGCAGATACAGTCGCAAGAAAAGGTTTGTGAACCCTTTGGGATTTCTGCATTAGTCATAAAAATCTGGTCTGATTTTCTACTAAGTCACAATAATAGACACACAATCTGCTTAAACTAATAACACACAAACAATTGTACTACTTGTCAGTACTGAACATGTCGTTTAAACGTTCACAGTTTAGGTTGGGGAAAAAGTATGTGAACCTCTAGGCTAATGACTTCTCCAAAAGCTAATTGGAGTCAGGTGTTGAATCAATGAGATGAGATTGGAGGTGTGGGTTGGAGGTGCCCTGCCCTATAAAAAAGGCACACAAAGGTTGGTTCCTAACAGAGTGTGCTCTTCTCAAGAAAGGGCTGTTCATGTGAACCATGCCCCAGTCAAAAGAATTATCAGAGGACCTTAGGGTAGAGATGCATAAAGCTGGTAAAGGCTACAAAAGCATTTCTAAAGGCCTGGGTGTTCATCAATCCACAGTAAGACAAATTGTCTACAAATGGAGGAAATTCAGTACTGTTGCTACTCTCCCTAGGAGTGGGCATCCTGCAAAGATCACGGCAAGAGCACAGCGTACAATGCTGAAGGAGGTGAAAAAGAACCCTAGGGTAACAGCAAAGGACCTGCAGGAATCTCTTGGACTTGCAAAAGTCTCTGTTCATGTTCAGTGTTTTTCTTATAGTGGCCACAAGAATGGTGTTAATGGAAGGACACCACGGAGGAAACCACTGCTCTCAAAAAATAAACATTGCTACATGTCTCAAGTTTGCAAAAGACCACCTTAATGTTCCACAACACTTCTGGGACAGTGTTATGTGGACGGATGAGACAAAAGTTGAACTCTTTGGCAGAAACGCGCAATGCTATGTTTGGAGAAAAAAAAGCACTGCACACCAACACCAAAACCTCATCCCAACGGTGAAGGGAGCATCATGGTTTGGGGCTGCTTTGCTGCCTCAGGGCCTAGACAGCTTGCTATCATAGAGGGAACAATGAATTCAAAATTGTATCAAGAACTTTTTCAAGAGAATGTCAGGGTAGTGGTCCGTCACATGAAGATTAATAGAAGCTGGGTGATGCAACAAGACAATGACCCGAAACAGGAGTAAATCAGCAATAGAATGGCTTAAACAGAAGAAAATCCGTGTTCTGGAATGGCCAAGTCAGTCCAGACCTCAACCCAATTGAGATGTTGTGGCATGACCTGAAGAGAACTGTTCACGCAAGGAATCCCAGAAATATCAACGAACTGAAACAGTTTTGTAAGGAGCAATGGTCTAACATTCCTCCTACCTGTTGTGCAAGACTCATCAGCAGCTACAGTAAACATTTGCTGCTATAGGAGGTTCTACCAGTTACTGAATACTAGGATTCACATACTTTTTCCAGCCTGGACTGTGAATGTCTAAACGATGTGTTCAATATTGACAAGAAGTAGAATTGTTTGTGTTATTAGTTTAAGCAGATTGTGTTTGTCTATTTTGATTTAGTTGAAGATCAGACCACATTTTTAAGAGTAATTAATGCAGAAATCCAGGTAATTCCAAAGGGTTCACAAACTTTCTTGCAACTGTATATCTGCTGTCTTAGTGTGCATATAACATGAGACCATTTCTCCTTTGCCTAGGAAATCTTCTCCTTTTCAAATGGTAGTTTAATTGTGCCCTACTTGTCTTTAATATTTTCAGTAATATAGAGTAATAAAAGTGTGATTTCAGGAGTTCCTTAAACTTTGTGTGCAAGTCAGACCTTTTTACAAATATTTCTAATGACATATCCAGAAATATCTCTATGTTGATGACTGGAAACTGTAGAACTTCATTTTTCAAGCTTCAGCCATGCAGTTGCATTAGAAAAGGATATTGTCATGCTGATTGGGGATATGGATTATCTCAAGCAGAGTACATGCCTTTAAAAGAAAGAAGAAACAATTGCTACTAATTTTTTAATTATTCTTGTCCTGGGATCTGGGGCTAATTCACCTTTCTTTACTTGACCACAATGGATTTTTTTTACTAAGCACTGACAATCTACTAACACTTCTTAATTTTCTCTTTGCACTTCTAACAATGCTAACAACAGGAGGATGAGGAGGGCAGCTGGGCCCAGGTTTGCCATTTTTCTGTCTATGTGTTGTAGACTTCTAAATGTTGTAAATCATGACTAATTCTGGAGGAAAGGTATTGAAGGGAGCCAAGCAGTAAAAGCTTCCCTACTCTCGGTTCCCTGCTTTCTAATCTTGCCCTTTTTATGAAAACTTTGTCTTCCATAACTTGTAGGAAGTCTGAAGTCATATATCTGTTTCTTCTAATGACTACAGTTAAATCCAGCATCCTAGCTAGTGAAGTTGGAGCTGTTTAATAACCAAACTTCTACTTAGTACCTACAAGAATCTAAAAATTCTTCCTGTTGCCTCTTAGAATGACTAGACACATTAAAGACCTGCACCAAAGATGTACCATTCTAGTTCCCTGATCATTTAATACCAGGATGTACTTTTAAAATGAAGCAAACGTCTGGCCTGTTGATCTTGATCACATTTATGGAACAGATTAATTTGTAAACTTCTGCGAATGTGCCACATAATCCACTAAAACAGGGACATATGAGGGTTGTAAATTTTCAGATATATTTGAAAGTACTGTACCATTTTATCTACTGTATTTCTGCAAGAAAAGTGTCCCTAAAGAACTGACTAGTGAACATCTGTGGGGGGGGGAAAAGTAAAAAAAACTTACATTTGCTGAAAAGTTAGTCAGTACGTAACAGCATTTGCTGCTGAGCCATGGATCTGATTCTGAATGGCAGCCTTAACCCTGAATACTTACGAAAGTATTTCAGTTTTTTAGAAAATTCTGAGATTATTAAAGAGTGTTTTGCAGAGCAAAAGAGCAAAAAGAATCATACAGTGTTATTTAAGTATCTTTTCAAAACAATGAATTCACCCTAGATCTTGTTTTTGTAGACACTAGCGTATGGGGATATGAATCACGAATGGATTGGCAATGAATGGCTTCCCAGCCTGGGACTGCCTCAGTATCGGAGCTACTTCATGGAGTGCCTTGTTGATGCTAGAATGCTTGACCACTTAACAAAGAAGGATCTGCGTGGCCAGCTAAAAATGGTAGATAGTTTTCACAGGTGAGGAGATGCATTGTGGATTTGGATTGAATGCGCATTTAAACCAGGTGGATTTTTTCAAATAGTTTACTAGGATAATGAATTTATAGTGCTGGAAATGTAATTATTCTGTGAATTACAGTCCAAAATAGAACATTTAAAAAACAAAGTTGTTAGAATATTGCCTCAATTGCTTGGTTTTTGTTAATGGGGAAATGAAGAAATGCACTGACCATCAAAAATGAATGTGCACTAAAGACTGTATAGACTAATCTAAGGAGTTGATATGAAAGACTACAAGCTCCCTCTGGTGTCAATATAAAACGGAATAAAAAACTTTGGATATATGTGAAAAATTGAGCAAATACTTTTCTGTAGCGAGTCATTTTAATGTTTCTGTGGTTTTCTTTCCAAAACAGAAATAGTTTCCAGTGCGGGGTAATGTGCCTGCGAAGGCTAAATTATGATAGGAAAGAACTTGAAAGACGAAGAGAAGAATCCCAAGTGGAACTTAAAGGTAATGATGGATATTTTCTACCTTAATCCTAGATCTGCAGCTGCCCAGTGACTTGCAAATTCTGTTTTAAGTCATTCAACCACATACCACTTGTATCACAAGTATTTCAAACTGTGACACTTGGATGGTTTGTCACACAATAAAACCCCTCAGATATTTCTAATCTGTATTCCACCGCCAGGTCTTGGAAGTATTTGTTGTAATGGGTGAAAGCTTCTCATGTCAATATATTTATTGGGAGATTTGGTTTCACAAGAGCTCTTTGCCTGCTGTTTCAGATGTGCTGGTATGGAGCAATGACCGAGTGGTCAACTGGGTTCAGTCCATCGGTCTCAAGGAATATGCAAATAACCTGTTGGAGAGTGGAGTCCATGGTGCACTACTTGCCTTAGATGAAACTTTTGATCACAATGCTTTAGCGCTGTTGTTACAGATACCCACCCAGAACACACAGGTACACTTATTTCATTTGTATAACATTTAGTTTGTGATTTCCATGTTATGCCTTCATTGCATTGCAGTTGGTTGACTAATGTTTCATATTAGTTTCTATTTCCCCTTTTGTCTCCAGTCTTTTGTAGTGCTCATCTGGACTGTACTTAGCCAAGTACCCACTGTGATAAACATTCCTGTTAAACTAGGGAATTCTTAGAGGCATGTGAAGTTCAAACATTGTATTTAGCCAAAAGAATGCTTAACAGACATCTAATAGTTTCTACCTTCTTTGTGCCTTTTGAGTGTTTCATACACATGTAATAGGATGCAACTGATAGTCTTAATCTTATTAACTTTTGGAGGTTTCATTGTTAGGACTATTACATCAACAGCTTAGCTTGTTTCTTTCCACTTAGGCAAGAACAATTCTAGAGAGAGAATATAATAACCTTCTTGCCCTGGGTACAGAAAGAAGACTGGATGAGGTGAGAAAAACTAAATATGCAGCTCTTTGAAGTTAATTTTGCCTGTAAAAAAACAATGTTGAATTTAAAATTATTGCTGGATGTTACTATCAATGGGCTATTTTTCTCTACTTAAATACAAAATTCCAGTGTGATGCCCTAAATTATAAATTTAAGCTTTTAAATGAAAATGTCTAAGCTGTTTTATTTTCAGCTGAACAGACTGTAGTCTGATTTGGTGAAATGTGGTTCTTTCCTTGTGTGGCTAGGATGATGACAAGAATTTTAGGAGGGCTCCATCCTGGAGGAAAAAGTTTCGTCCAAAAGACGTTAGGGGGATGAACCCTGGGTCGGCGGAGACTCTTCCTGCAAACTTCAGGGTGACAAACACAATGTCCTCACCATCTATTCAGCCAAAGAAAATGCAAATGGATGGTATGACAGCAAAATATTTTGATTTCATGGGCATGACAACTGCATGTCTAACAGCTTTATAAAAATACGCTAATCCATCTGAATTGATATGAGTTTTTATGCTTATCTTTTTTTTAAAGTGAAATCCATAACCACTTATGCATTTACAAGAAATCTGCAGAGAGCAATTGAAATATCTTAATTTCTGACAGTGCTAAAATGCATGTTCCCTTTTTAGGCAGCTCATGCACTTGATATTGAGAACTTTCCTAGAAAGCATTTTGAATCATATTTTCTGATATGATACTGAATATTTAGCGTAGGTAATTTTTACAAATCTTTTTAGTGTACATTGTTTGAATAGTGTATGTGTTCTTTAGTTTTATTGAACAAATAAAAACGTACCCTTAGCAGTCTGTAAAATGGCCAACTGAAAAGACCAGCTGTTTATTAGATTCTGCTTTGCTTTGTTTGCTAACATTTTTGGATTTGACTAACTGCATGTTGTATTGCACCTTGTCTCTGGATGGTTGGGACCAGGCAGTATATCAGGAGCTCAAAGATTGGATTCTGCCACAGTAAGGACCTACTCGTGTTAACACCCTCTCTTGGTGAGTTCCAATGTCATGTCACCATACATGATCATAAGTCATTTAACTGGAAGAGCTTGTAGTTAGTGGACATTATTCCTATTGATTACTATTTAGTAACTCCACAAGTACAAAATTAAAACAAATCATTACTGTTTGGAAAAAGTTACTTCATAAGGATTGACTTAGTGTTCACTTGTCTGTATGAAAACTGGGGAATTTAGACTAAATGATGTCAGTGGTTTCATGATTTAATAAATATAAAGTCACCTTAAATGTAGGTCATTTATCAGGAATTTGGTTCAAGTTTTTCTTACCTATAGAAAATTTAATCATCTTGTCAATTAAGTAAATCCTTTGTTTTCAAGGTAACCAGTATTTTACAGTTGGCTATCTGCTCACAAATGAAGACTTTTGAATTTTCTTTTCTGTGTGTTAAGTATTTTCTCTTACATCGGAAAAAGGATTAGTCTTAATACTACATCTGATTGTTTTTGTGCAGCTTCGAATTTTTCTGAGGTGTGCAGAAATAGAACAAGTTTCATGACATGCACTGTCTGTAGCAGAAGGCTTGAGTTCTTATATGTAGCTGACACAATGTGAATTATCTACTGATTACTCATAATTTGCACTGACTTTGTTCTTTTCTCTTTTTGCAGTTTATCCCCACTATTTCTATCGATGATTAAACAGCATTAAATCAATTGAAGACTACATTTCTGAAATCAAGATGAGATCTGTGACATTGTTACTTCTTACAAGAACACTATAAATATTTTATTACAGAGTTTAGAGAATTCACAAATTTCCTGAATACCATAGAGAAAATATTTTAGAATGAAAGTTTCTTATATTTATGTAAACTGATTGGATATTTCATTTACTTAGACCTAATACTGTATCATTGTCTGTATTCATTTTGCTTTTTTCCTTCAAATTCTCTTGTGCCCTTATCAAATGTAAAATCCTTTCAGATGTAACTGAATGTATCATGAGTCTGAAGGTTGTATATTTATCTACAGACATTATCTAATCTTTATTTTTTATATATATATACCTGTTTGTGCATTGACCACAGACTGTTTTTTTGTTTCTGATTTTAAATGTGGGGTTTAAGCTAAAGTGACTTTAACACGAGTGCATTTCTAAAAGTCCTTTTTTTCACATTTTCTTAATGGTTGATTTAAACTTTTAAATGCAACTTTTAGGTCAGTTTCAATTTCTGAATTTCAAAAACTGGTGAAATCTTTCAACTCTTTAGCGTTTTAGATCGCTCTTTGGTATGTCAGGAGGACTGAAGATCAGGGTGTGGAAAATGTGAAAAATAATTGAGGTTTGACCACCACCCCAAAACACACACACACACACTCAATATTTGTATATTTGTGCATCTCTGTAAATCATTTACTGTGATACCAAAATGTACTTTGGAAAAGCCATAGAACTATGAAGAAGAGAGTCACTTATAGATGCGTTGTTTGGCTATAAGGTCCTTTCAAGTAAAAATACTCAACCAGCCACAGATGCTGAAACTTTCCATTCCTCTCTCTTCTTCATTAAAAGCTTAAAAGAAGCTGATGCAACGCGTTTCATTCATCATGGACCAATGCCTGATCACTGTGGTCTCATTTCAAGTGGGAAGTCAGTAGAAGGTGGCACAATTTTCATAACCTTCTAATGCATTGTATGATGACTTTAAGCCTTATTTTTGTTTTTACTTTTTTTTGTGTCACTTTGTATAACGGTTGTCATTTCCTTGGATCGTATCCATGGCTGAAGTGTTTCTGAATGTGTATTCACTTGTCATTGAACACCAGGTTTCTCAGTATTTATATAGACTCATAATGTTGGGAAATCGACAGACTCATTAAAATGTTTTTAATGTACTGATTTATTTTACCTTGTCTGTTTGATAAGACGTACGTAAAACTCAAATCATGTTACCCTCATGTTCTTCGTTTTGTTTTCTCATTTCAAATTTCGTGACCTTGTAACAAATATGTACAGTCTGACTACTTTTGAACTATTTTTATCACAGTATTATTTATTGCTTACTTTCAATAAAATACTGAAACTTTTATTTTCCACTGCCAATAAAAAAAAAGACTGTGTCTTTGTTTAAAAAAATCATTGTTGCATGTAGTAGTAATTGATCCGATTTCTTTATACAAAGGATTTCATTAAAATTGCATTTTTTTTAAAAAATGGTCTTTAAATGCTTTTGAACTTAATAAAGTCGTAACAATTTTTGCAATACAAAAGGTTTGTTTTTTTTTGTTTTAATGTTGCAAAAATTGCACAATACCAACAGAGGCTAAGAAAAGTTTTTTTAAAAAAATACGGTTGCATTAACTTTTAAAAGGAGAACTACATCCTTATAAAGGTGTAACATACACAACATTTCGGTGGACGAAGGCACAGTATAACACGAAAACGTGCATTTACTCTCTAGAAAAATTAAATACACGTGCAGGTGGCGTAGTTTTCGAAGCGTTTGAAGTTTTAGTACTTACAGCTGGCGTTTCGCCTTGTCCCCTCCGCATTCCCGGCACGGCTCCCAGGTGGTGCTGCTGAGCTCGTAACAGGAAGTCGGGCTCTGGGAGAGCCGGAAGGATCGGGAGTTGGAGCAGGAATACTACGGAGGCTTGGGTTAGCTTCAGAAGCGTTTATTTTTTTATCTTCGGCGACAATTTGTGCGAGAGGAAACATTCGGACAAAGTAAGTCAACGTGACAGCGGTACCACAGTACAGGTAGAACAGATTCCGACGTCGCCTTACTAGGTGTCGGGGGGCACGACATCAATGCAGACTCGCAAGCAGGAACACATAAATCATAGAAAGAGGCTGAGATCAGTCTTGAGATTTGGAGCAGGAAATGATGCAGTGCAGAACACATTTAGTAGTTATTATACAATGAATTTATTTACTCGGTAGCCACAGGCAGACATTTTATCTCCTTTAATGATATATTAAAAAATGTGTGCTAAGAGTGTCCCGTTCGATGGATGACTCAGTAGCTTGAAAGAAAGGGCTGCCGCAGGAAGAGAATTTCGTTTTGTGGTGGACGTTGGGTTATCTAAAGTAGTTTCAGCGGAACGGATCCCTCTGTAAACGATTGTTAAAGGTGAGCATGCTTTGCATGTTAGTTGGATTTGCATTCCTGTTTAGGTTTGCTTTGGTTCAGATGTGCTGGCCTAGTCTGTGTTTATGCAGCAATTATCCTTCTAAATGAAACAGTGCCCCAGTCTCTAATATTGGTCAAAATAATGTGGCTCAACAGTTTAGATTCTTGTAAAAAGGTATATTCATAATGAAGAGCACTCACACATCCCTTTTTATAATTTCTTCTAAACTGTGTCATTGGGGAAGTAGATTTAAAATAGCATTTACACTTTATAATCCCCATGCGAGGTTACAATCTTGAAAATGGAGCTGTGTCGTCTATTGTTCGAGGAGTTTGCAGTTAAACACGTGTGATAAAATAGTCGAGTTTTCAGTGGAGACGTGTTCCTTAAACTTGTCACGGGAAGGGGATATAGCAGCACAAGTTGTGATCTGGGTGTGGTGCTGAAGGGCAGCTGTAACTGCACGGAAGGTATTTGTGCTGTGAAATACCTAAGATTGCAAATAACTGCACTTCAAGTTTATACTTCAACACCAGAGGGAGACACGGATACAGGCTGGGATTAAGGGGTTCAGTCACCCCTCCCCTCCCCGTCAGTATGTTTCAAATCCAAGTTTTGCGCTGAATTAGTTCGGTTGCAGTAGGCATATGCGAACTTTTCTTTTAAATCTGGAATGCAATCCTAACTTTTTCCATTGCTACACCGCAGATGCCTGTGTGGGGCTGAGTCAGACTGTACAGTCTGTATAATGGAATAGTTCTCGAGTTGGGCCGAACGCAGCAGGGCTCAGAAATCCCCATCTTGACATGAATTGCCGTTTTACTTGTTGCTATTTGATTGCCTGCATTGTGGTCGACATCCGAGGAATGCGAGGTTTCATCCTACACAAGTCAGGCCTAGGGAAGAAATATGCCTCAATAGATATTGTTTCAAATGTTGCAACTGACAACAACTCGACTATTTAATCCGTCTTCTTTCAACTTCTTATTTCAAGACAGTTCAGCTCCAGCTGGAGAAAGTAGAGTCCAGCTCCCTTTATCAATTTGACAGGCCATCTTGACTGGGTGGATAATGAAACTTTGTTTTTACTGCACACTGTCTTTCTAGTTTCAGTTCCTGTAGCATTGCAGTTATCTCGCAGTGTTTTATCATGATTAATTGCACAGTTTCTTTTATGGTCTGTGTAGAAGCTGATACCTGGACAACAGTATAGATTTCAGCCTGGTAGTTTAACACCTTAATGAAGTTCCTGTCTCATTTGAAACTTTTTAGCAGTTTGCAGCCCAGGTATTGTTTTTTATCTTGCATGAACCTATCCTATTGTATAGTAGCACATGCAGCTGTCCAAAAAATAAACAACTGTAATGATTAAAATGAGAAATAGTAGTGCCTTGTTCAGGAACCATTGTGCTAAAACTCCTCCATTTTGCTTCCTTAGATGTGGAAAGCTGCAGGCGGAAAATCTATTTCCATCACTGATGATGGCTCAGATGACTGGGAGACTGATCCGGACTTTGTGGTATGGAGTGATTTATTCATTATGTCCTTCTTATGTCTCTTTGAGAACACATCACAAATTTGCTGTTTTACACGGTGTGGCTGTAAACAATTTGTAGTCCTTTTCTCATTTGTAAGATTAAGAAGAAAGCTTCCCACCCCCACTACATTGTCTGATTACACAACAGTGGCTTGCCTGAAAGCTGTGGCAGAATAAAGTGTTTGAAAATTATGCTTCAGTGTATGTTACTACAAAAGTATTACATGTAATGGTATTTCCATGAATCATTTGTACAGCTTATCATTGGGCTGGTAAGGATGTTCTGTACTATAGCTAACTGCAGGTAGGAAGTCAGCGGTATAATAAAAAGGTGTAGCTTGTTGACTACTTGTTTTGAAATGTATCTTTTTTTTCTACTTTGCTGCCACTAGAATGACGTATCTGAGAAGGAGCAACGATGGGGAGCCAAGACTGTTGAAGGATCTGGACACCAGGAGCATATTAAGTAAGCAGCTCTTCCCTAGCAGATCCATGTGTATTAGATTGTGTGTTATAAAGGTGGCTCCAGTTTTAATATTTGCGTGCATGGGATGTTAGGTTTGCACATAGGGCAACTGAAGTTTTCTTGTTTTGCTTGGTGAACAAGGAGTTGGAGTATCAGGGGTGAGTTGATGGTTTCTAATAGTATTTTGCCACTTACGGTTTATTTTTTTTCTTTGTTGCTTCTGTGCAGCATTCATAAGCTGCGTGAAAATGTCTCAGTGGAGCATTGCAAATTGAAGGAGCAGGAGCTGGAGAATATGCCTAAAGCGTCTCATGGTTACGGTGGAAAATTTGGAGTCCAGCAGGATCGAATGGATAAGGTACTGGAGATGAAATGTCATAAAAAAAATTTTTACACTGAAATCTGTTAAATTAAAAAGCAATTCTGTGTATTAGTGATGATATTTTGGACATGTTTGAAATGACATTTGAATTATGAGTAGTCGGAGCAAAGTGTGTCACCGAGGTTTAAATACAGTGTGCTCACAGGCCGTGTGACACTTGTTTCATTGCTGTATATTGTAGTGGTATATTTAAACCTGTAAATTACAGACTATTTGTCTTTAGCAATAAAAAATACTCTGGTCCCAAGTGACATATGTGGCACATGTGCTTTTCAACTGCAAAAAGTTTTTTTTTTTAAACTGCAGGTAAAAGTGTGTATGTATATTTGCTGGTTGTCATCACTGACAGAACAGGAGTTGGAGCACAAAATGCTTTTTTTTTTTCTAACTTCTCAGTTGTACTACTGATCTTGGCTTTGGCACGCAAGATAACTGTCCCTGTTTGAAATCCATTATGTTCTAAATTGTCTGGCAAACGTCAGTGCATGTCTCCCTCCCTGCGTTCCTTAATTGTCAATTTCCTGGTGAAATAATCTGCCTGCCAGAGTCTGCCACCTGATCGGTAGGCCAGGGAGCCGATGCCAACAGTAACATTGTGAGCCAGTCATACACTCCTCATTCTGGCTTTAATGTGTGAATGGGATAACACCAGGCCTGCCAGGGAAAAAAGATTTTCCTGTGAGCTACTTGTCTGTATGCAACTGGTACACAAATCCCTTTCTTCATTGTGAGTATTGAACAGTGGTAATATTTGATGATCCAACAGCATTACTGTGAAAAATGTGCATGGTGAGAAGTGGTATGACATTCTTTTCCACATGGGTTCACCCATTTGATCTGCCCTAATGGAAACGGGGTTGTTCGAAAATGTATCTGAATGGACTCGGGAGATCGGAGCTGTAAGCATTTACAGTTCACAGCAAGTGATGATATTCCTGGAACAGTTAATATGAAAATGCCTATAATGTGAAAATAAAAGTTATATTATAGATAAATTAGCAGTATAAGCAATTACAGCTAATATTCTGGTTTAAGTTCTCTGCTTGAGGTGAAAGGTAGTGAAAACCTTGTCGTCTTGTACTTTCAAAGGGATATTCAGTTCAACAGAGAAAAGCAATCCTGGACTTCTGATTTGTTTGTCCTTCCTCCTGTTGAAAAACAAGGTTATCAACTTATCAGCTAGCTTCCAGAAAAAGTCAGAAAGTTTAAAATGGCTGCTGATCTCGGGGCTTGTATCTGCTCCGTTGTTAGAATTCTCCTTAACTTGGGGACAATGAAAGCATATCCTAAAATAAAACGGTGACCTGGACTTCGGTGTGCATCGCAATCATACCTGCATACTTCAAGCAAGCTTAGTTTTAGCAAGTTATATTTTTTTATCACCAGTATGGATTCAGAATTTTAAATGTCCAAGTAAACATGACCTATTTGGCTTCTATTGTGTTGTTTTGGTGTGTTCTTGTAGTTCGGTGCTGGCAATGAATGTCTAGGATGTTTGTTGTCTTTCTGTAGTCTGCTGTAGGCCATGAGTACCAGAGTAAGCTGTCCAAACACTGCTCTCAGACCGACTCTGTGAAAGGATTTGGCGGAAAATTCGGTGTCCAAGCGGATCGTATTGACCAGGTACAGCACTGTCATCCTTTGCCGTTTTTCAAAACCACAAACTTCATTTTGCCTCTGCTGCAGGGTCATACTCTGTGTAGTATTGAAGGCAGTGCAGAAGGAAGTGTCCACATCAGAGAAAGGTGTCGATACTGATTATTGAAAAAAAATCTTATTGTTCTTACTGCTCATTACTAATGTGAAAGTTGGGGTGTCTGTTGAACTATAGAGTATATCTTGATAGTACTTTATTTTGAGTAGTTAATCAATCCAAAATATTGTTTAATATTAAGTAATTGTAAATTGCATTATAATGTTAATTGGGTGTTCATGTTTTTTATTTTAACACATTAATGTGTGGTGTGTAGTAGTAGTAAGATATCTTTTGGATAGACACAATAAATGTGACTTTGAACATCATAATCTGGATAAGGAAGCAAAATGTCTTTGACTTTGTAGTCATTGGACATTTAAAGCTAGGCTGGTTTTCAGAAACATTACTTTGTCATTCATAAGTGGTTGTCTATGACTAATCTTTCCCTTGCTGTTTTGCAGTCTGCAGTTGGATTTGAGTACACTGGCAAGACTGAAAAACATGCTTCACAGAAAGGTGCTGGTTTTCTTATGATCCCTGTACAGTATGAAAACTGCATCAGATTACATGATTTTTAATCATAAACCGCTTTGAATGTAGTATTCTCTTATTAAAAGCAATCTTAAGTAATAGCCCTTTATAAATGATAGTACAGAATTTATATTTACAAACATAGAAAAAAAGAATGTATTGTACAATGATTATCTAAAATGTAGCTTTATAATAAGGGAATACTGTCTGGTCTAGTAGGTTTGTTGCTTACACGTTTGAATTGCTATCTCCTATGTGACAGTTACAGCTGCTCACTCTTTTCTTTCTGATTCACAGCAGATTGTACTGTAAATGGTGCTAAAATGAATGCCTTTCAGACTCCAGATTAGTTTTTAGTTACTGTGAAGTTTGTTTTTTGGGGGGGTAGTAGTACATAGAGATAAGGAAAAATATCATCTCATTTGTTTTAACTAATTAAATTTTAGAGGAACACGTTGCAGATTCCAATTTCTGATACTGCACAGAAGTTTGATTTGTTTTTATTTCTTCTTATAAAAAAATGTCATATGCTCTGACAGTAAATAAATCCAGTACGCTTTGTGGTTTAAGGCACTCATTGTAGCTTTTTGCTACTTCAGAAGAATAACAAAAGATTAATACTTTTGTGATTTTCAGCATCAGTTCATATTGATAATGTTGTAAACATACTTCATGCAGTTGTCCACTAAGGCCTAGAATCGGGCATCTGCATTTCCCTGAGTTGTACAATTTGCTATCACAGCTCCAAAATGCTGAAGTGTTTTTCTGTGCTTTTTCTGCAGTGTTCTGTTGATCTGTTAAACATTTATTTTGCTTCAAATCGGAAAGTTTCTGTCTTTGCTCCTGTGTAAATTGAAATCCGGCATGGCTTTGCAGCTGCTTGATTTTTACTTTCGCTTGATGCTTTTGCTGTCTTAAACCATGTAGACTATTCATCTGGTTTTGGGGGGAGATACGGTGTTCAGACTGATCGTGTTGACCAGAGTGCAGTAGGATTTGATTACCAGGGCAAAACGGAAAAACATGACTCTCAGAAAGGTTTGTTGACGTTACTCTTTTAAAACATTTTGTTTAGGGGTTCGTTTTAGTAACAACAAGTGCTGTATAGTTGCATTTGTTTCCTTTTGCTGTATCATTGCAAATGTTTTGTAGAGACCAAGCTCCATCCAAAGTTTTTTTTGTTACTGGATACTTTTTGTTTATGATGAGCTAAATATATATACTGTATAAGTTAAAAACACAAAATGTTGCTTAAACAGTGAATTAGAATCATTTTGTGTTTAGTGCCACTTTGCAACAATATTAAAGCAAAATCTACTAAAAAAAACTGAGAAAATGACAAATCTCAAGGTCGTTATTGAGATAAGCTGGGATCTCCTCTTAATTGTTTTGCAATTGTTGTGCTTGATTATTTTCCTTTACTTATTGTAAATTATTGTGAATGTTTTAATAACAGCTCTGTTCAGTTGAGTTTAAGATGTCAGAATTTCTGTATTGTCTGTATTTGTATTAAAAGTTCCTTTTCTCTTGTAAATCCTCAGATTATTCCAGAGGCTTTGGCGGGAAATACGGGGTAGAAAAAGACAAAGTGGATAAGAGTGCAGTGGGATTTGAATACCAAGGAAAAACCGAAAAGCACGAGTCTCAGAAAGGTTTGTAAAATGTTGATTCTTACATGAACAGGCACCGATTTGTTTTTGCCTTTTTAATCACAACACAAGAAGTGTCCTTTTTTAGAAAAAAAAAAAGATTCTAAGAATTTTAGAAATCAGTCTTGGTAGACATGTCCTTCACTTGGTGAATATGGAAAATACTTGGAGAAATACTTTTCTCTCTTGGAATGTGGAGGCATGTTTTGTCTTGACTGGGAGAGAGCGTAGCGTTGTTGCTTCACTGGTACAATGTGATTTCATCATTGTTTCAAAACATTTATCTTTTAAAACCTGCTTACCTATCGAAACATGATTTGCTAACTCTTAATGGTGGAGGTGGAATTGGGCATCTGGGTTCTGGGTATGTTTTATGCTTGTTCACTACACTTCCAGTTCAACTTAAACATTGAACTATTTAGCATAAGTACACACCTCAACATACTGTAGTTGAAGTATTGAAAGTTTACTTAGTGGTGTTATTAAATTGAAAAGAAACTTAGTAAGAGATGGCACAAAGCTCTGAGTGTTTTTCAAAAAAGTATACCTCACCTACGTTATTTTACTTTTCACAGTAAAAAAATACTATTAGCTGCTTCAAGAAAGTAATATGTTACTTTACATCATTAAAAAGTGCATTTCTAATGTGAGTATTCCATTCGTCCACATTTTGTAGAGAAATTCTCTTTATATTGTGTTCCTTGGAAAGCTGATTTATTGATTTAATTATAAAATTTAGAAAGTGCCATTGAAATGAAAACTTGCTCAATTATCAATTGAGAATAAGCTGAAACATTACCTTCATGGATGTATTGTAGTATTTGCTCCATAAAATATAGTGAAGATATGAAGTGCTACAGTAATCTGTAGCACTGAAATAAATAGGAACAGTTTATTTATGGAGTAATAGATGGAGAGAAAAAATGTATTTTAATGGCGTGGAAAATAAATCCTAATTAAAGAGCAGAAGCGAAGGTACCTGAGCAGAGTGAAAGGTGGTGTTTACACAGTGTTGATTTGGCTGCTTAAAGAGGAACTGCAACACTATTTTTATATTTAGGGGTTAGAATGGATTCCATTGATACATTGATGAGAGCATTTCAAACCACAATACACAGTAATGTGTAAAACCTCCCATTCACATCACAAAGAGATTAAATTTCCAGGTATAGTTATATAGTATACCAGGAATAATTTCGCAGCGCCATATTGCTGTCATTTTCTGCGATTCAGAACAAGACAAAACTTCTGGTTAAGTGAAGTGGCCCTATTACATTGTAAACAAGCAGGCTTGTGAATATCTTGGTTTCGAGTTGGTTTTGCAGAGAAATACTATTTACCTGTTACCTCTGCATGGAGATCACGTTGGAACATTTCTGCAGTGAAGTGTCTGCTGCACAACCTGTACTTATTCTCTTGTACATCGCATTTTGCATTACAGTTAACCAGTGAGCAAGAGGGGCCTGTTTAAGTCACAATTCTTGCGAACTCTCGCTCTCGCCCATGGCAAAACCAGCAATTTGCGACAACATGGTATTTTCACAAAAATCACAACTTTGTGCTCAATGCAGAATTCGTAAGATTTTGTGATAGTGTTCATTCATTTGCTTTGTTACTGGGATTTCATAGCCAACTCGAGAAAGTGCGACTGCAGTTCCCCTTTAAGTTAAAATCTGATTTTAATTAATACCTGAGTGCAAAGAAGCCACTCGAAAAAAACGTGTGTGGATGTGATGTTTCTTGATTAGGTTTTCACAAGACTACTTGACAGGATTTTTTTTAGTACTTGCATGATTGCTGCTAATCATGAGGGGATTTATAAGTGATCTGGAAGTACTGCTTTTTTATCCTGCTGCTATCTTTCTGCTGCTTTTCACTCCCTGCAACAATTAAAATTGCCACATAATAACTCCAGGAATTTGTATTATGTGTGCAGACTATGTAAAAGGTTTTGGCGGGAAGTTTGGTGTTCAGACAGACAGACAGGACAAGTCGGCCCTCGGTTGGGACCACCAGGAAAAGGTTCAGCTACACGAGTCTCAGAAAGGTACTTCTGTTTCCGGGGACTTTACACTGCGGGCAGCTGTTTGTTTTGTTTGAAGGTCATTCAAATGTCTGTGCTAACTTCCCTAAAAGGGTGCTTTTTCTGCACATGAGTCTTGCTTGTTATATACAAACTGTTTTGAACTGATGTGTGAAATGTCTGTATCTGATTCACATGGTGCCTTAACTACGTAGGCCTTTATTATTTCTATGATTTATAACTTAAAATCTTAAAGGATCATTTATAAGAAGTTCTCTGTTCAGGTTTAGAAAACCAGTACCATAAACGTAGCAATGAGGATGTTTCTTTTGTTTAAACGTATAATGGATGTTGCACCTCTGTTTTATGTAGTAAAAGAACAGACGTGATATGGATTTCAACATCTGCAGTTGTTCTTAAGTGCAGGACTAAGCTTTTTTTTGATCCTTTCCATTTTACTTCAAAAACTTCTTACCTCAAAACTGGTTTTGAGTTGAGTATATGTAAATGTTCATTTGCATAGTATCTTTAAATCTAGTCTAGATTTGCATCTTGATTAAAGATTAGGAACAGTTAACAGTTGCCATACTGCACAGAGTTTTTGAAATGCAGGGACTATTATATAAATGTTTTAGGTGTTTTTCTGTTATCCTGTATTAATGCCAGTACAGCAGATCACGGATGTGAAACCATCACATTCCTACTCCCATTCACATGCCTTGAGGAAGTGGTTTGTTACAGTGAGATCAGATATTATTTAGGTCATGTGCTGTAAGGGCTTAGATGAAAAACACTAAAGAAAACCCTTTAAGGTCTTTTTTTTAAAATGATCACCACACTAAGTTTATCAACAGTAGTGTACTGAGTGCTTAGCCAAAATACACCAATGTCTAGCAGTTATCCAGGATTGACACGTTCACTGTTTCCATTGGAATACATCATTGTGCTCACATCCTAGTAGAGAGTTTAAGAAACAAAGCAGGGAAAACCCTGATTTCAAACGTTCATTTTCTTTAAATTGAGTTTACATTACATGCAGTATTTCTCTATATTATTGCATGGACCTTTAAGGCAAATTCATCAGATATCTAAATATCTAAATTTCTCTCTGTTAAAGTGTATATAATGTGATTATGTGTAAATGTCATGTTAAAGTTTTTACATTGGTGATTTTCCTGTGCCTGTTAAGAACATTGTTGGACTTTTGAGACTCCTTTCTTTGTTACACAGGAACAAGGATAGAATTAGAATAGGAACTATGATTAAGTGTTACAGTTTCTCAGATAAGACCAGCTGGACTGTCCCAGACAGTCCTTTGTTGGATTCAGTGCAATATTGGGGTGCATGTTTATTCCGCTGCCTTTTCATTGTTCGTTTTTGCATTGAAGTGTAACAGTCACTGAAGCATACAGTTTTTAACCTGACTTGTGGTGTTTTCATTCTTTACAAAATCCCCCAAAATGGAATGCATCATTTTATAGAAAGAAGAAATGTTGGAGAAAGTAACCTCCCTTCTTACAAACTGAAATTTTGAAAATGAAACGTAAAGGTTACCTTTTCTGTTATTTCTATAAGGCATTGTACCTTTCAAGGTTCTGAAATATGTACAAATATTGAGTTCCATTTTTAGTTAAATGCATTATAAGTAGAACCTAAGATATAACTAAGATCTATAGCCTAGTTAGAGAAGTAAGTTTTTAATAGATAATTAGTTAATGGTTTCTAAAATTGAAATCTGGTCAACTGCTTTCTGCTGCATCTTTTTATAGAACTCCATTCCCTTGAGCCATTTATTTCTCAAGGACTATTTCTACCTGGTATAGTCGAGGAGACTTTGTCAGAGGGGGGCTGTTACTCACTGTGTGTTTTTTATTACCAAAGTCTGGTGTGATTTCCCATTTACGTTAACCCTGTTCTGTTTGTCCTTTTTCTTGCTTTCGATTCTTTTTGTCTCTCCTACTTGTGGCTTGTGGATTTTTTCAGATTATAAGAGAGGGTTCGGAGGGAAATACGGTGTTCAGATGGAGAGGCAGGACAAATCTGCTGTGGGCTTTGAGTACAAGGAGAAACTGGCCAAGCACGAGTCCCAGCAAGGCACAGTCATGCTCTAGTTTATGCCCAAACTGTAGCATTTCCTGGCACAGACTTCATACGCATTGGTTACGTTTGTAACCATCTGCGTTTCGGCTTTTTGTAATTTACTTTAAAAATTCAAAATGGCCTCGAACATGCGAACTTCAAACATAATGCATTCATTTTGCATATTTCCTGTTTACAAAAAATCTTATTTATGGTTGATGGCCTCTAATTATTGTTGTACAAGTATCCAGAAGGTGGCACCAGTACTCTGCTGAATTATACAATCAGAATTACATGTAGTGTAATTTTGCCTTATGTATTATTGGATTTATGGTGTACATATTTTTAAAAATGTGTATTAAACCAAATTCACATTTGATTCATAAATTAAAAAAAATATATATAATATGATCAGATCAGCACATGCAAAGCTATTATTACAGAATATATTGCTTTTAATTTGTAATTCTCAGTGTAGTGATGATAGCAGATGTATTGCCCCTCATGTGTAATTGCTTTTACCATTATATTCAGCTATATAATTAATAGTCAACTTATTTCTAAGCAAATGTGTAGTGCCATATACTTGTCAGAGAATCCAATATGAATTGCATTGTAACACTGCACAAAGGTGTCATTTTGAGTAAGTAAATATGTATTTACTAAGTAATTATTATGTAAATACTCTGTTAGAGACTTTTGCTATGACGGCTTCCTTAGAGGAAGTTTCAGTTATTGTAAGGTCCCCCTAATAGAATCAGTAACCTCAGCCTTCTAAAGGATGAATGTTAACATAGCTGGTGTGTGTTTTTGCCAAAATATATTACTGTTCACCAGATTGTTTTCTTTTGTTATTCACTAGTGTTTAAGTAACGACTAAAACACTTTAATAATAAGTCTGTGCTTGCAGAGTGCTATGGTTTTGGAAAGTGCCTTCACTTGTCTTTTTTTTTTTTCTTTTTCCCTTTGGCAACCGTTTTGGATGTGTTCACACCACTCTAATCCAGTGCTCATTTGCTTATTTGCCACTTTACAAGACTGGCCTATGCATGCTTGCACAGCCTCCAGTATCACAATGCACCATGCAGATCAACTTCCTACAATGTACAGCTTCAGGTGCAGCACGTAAGCCAAAAATGGCTTCATTAGATATTTAACAAGACAGGCATATATATTTGTGTTTTGAGCTTTGTGCATTCAGATGTGCATGAATGTGCTTTGCGCTCTTATTTTTTTTCTGCAAAATTCATTCAATCCTGAAGCTAACTGTAAGGTCTTATGCTGTTTTAGACTATTCAAAGGGATTTGGCGGAAAGTATGGAGTACAAAAGGACAGAATGGATAAGGTATTTTTCCTTCAGTTCCTGATTTAGTTTCAAGTTATTATTCGTATTTTGAATTGTTCTTTTAAACAAATGTTGTTTTTTTACAAGTAAGTAAATGTTTTTGCAAGTAAGTTCTAAAGTACTCCATTTTTAATTGATTAATTAAACTTAATTGCACTTGTTGTTATTATTAGAATGTAAACAGCCCTATACTACCTCAAAAATAAAATTAGTTTATATGCATTAAGACTGATCATAATGTGATTTGCTTGGTTTAATTTAATTAGTGGCTGGTAAAATGTTAGTAAAAATGTACATATAAACATGATATGAAGCTGGAACTAAGTCTTAGTGTGGTAAAAAGCATAATTACATTGTAGTCTGCTGTATATGGTGTTGGTGGACCTGTAAAATTTCCAGTTTCCAGTGATTCAGTATGGTGAGTGGACACAGTGCTCTAGGAGATGCATCTTAGCTGAAGGACAGCTAAACTGAGGTCCTGGCTAATGGTTCCTGGTTATGAACCATTTGGTTATTAAAGATACCATGGCTCTTTTTTCAAAAGCTTTCAAAAGGGGTGGGTGCTGCACTTCCATGCTGGATGAAGTGTCTGCTCCTACGTGTAGAGTGCTTTGGGATAATTTGGGAATAAGCTGTTGAAATGTAGCAACCTATCCTTCACTTAAACCTCAGGAGAATAAGTAGATTCTTTGTCATGTGTCTCATATTGATGTCTTTTTTTTTTACCTGTATCTAATCTGCCGTGTTTCTAATTGTATGTCTAGAGTGCAGGTACCTTTGAGGAGGTTGAAAAGCCATCTCCAGCCTATAAAAGAACCAAACCTGTGGAAGCTGGTATGTGACTGGAGAGGCCTGTGGGCCATAGTTCAAAAAGTGTTGTGCTAGAAGTGTGGATCCTTACTAATGTTAAAAGGACTACAGAGTAACAAAAGCAGAGTAACACATTGAGAGTATTTTTTACCATCAAAAAATGGCTCATTAAGAGCAGAGCACCGATTTCCAGGAAGGTGAAATTGACTAAACTGGTTATAGTCTTAGCAGTGAGTTTTTGAGAAAAAAAGTTAATTTAATTTACATTTGATGCAGTTTTTTTGTGCACTTCTTGAAGGAGGCGGGGCACTTTCTTCAGTAATTTTTTAGGCATTTGCCATACATCATAAATTAACCATTCATTGTAAATGAACCCGAGTAATCAATTAAACAACCTAATTATTTTCTAAAATAAATATATAGGATTCATCTTGACTGAATATCTTTTGTACAGTAGGATATTAATTTCATTAAAGGCACATATATCTACTTATAAGTCACCTCAGAGCCTGATTAAAAGTACAGTAAACCCTCAGTTTAAAAGACTAATGGGGGGAAGGGTGCCTCTTATTTCTGAATGTACATTAAAACCTGAATGTTTCTCATTCCAAAACACACTTTATTATGAATAATATATCTACAGTATGTACTTTCTGGATTTACAGACTTATTTTAACTATTGCAATCAAGGAAAATCGTTCCTGTGCCTTTTTATGTTTTATGTTTATGTTTAAGTATTGTACATATACTACATAAAATTCACTGAAGCATACAAAACATTAACACCCACCATGAGCATTTACCTACCTCTATAGGACAACATTGATATTCCTGAATTTTAAACCTGTGTAGTTTTTATTTGTACCTTGTTTTATTATTTGTGCATTTTACATATTGCTGGCATTTTGGTGTATTTTTTAAAATGTTAAATTTTTACATTTAGAAAGCATACAAAACACAAACACAGAAGCAATTTGCCCACAGTTATTGCAGTGAAAGAGCGGTATTTGATTTTTACAGAGAAAAATCACCCGTAGTAGATTTTTCTCCATCAAATCCGAAGCCCATTTAACTGAGGGTTTACGGTATTGCAGTAAATAATTAGACCAACTGTGTAACTGAAAACGTAGTGGGAATAAAACCCAGAAAACTCTAGGCCCTCCAGGAACAGAGTTTGAGACCCTTGCCAGGAATGCACTAGATTAGAAATTAGATGCCTTGTTTGTTTTTTTTGGCTTCATTTTCCTTTCCTTCTGCTATAGCTGGAAGTAGTGCTAGCAGCATCAAGGCCAGGTTTGAAAACCTCGCCAAGCAGAAGGAAGAGGAAGATCGGAAACGAGCTGAAGAGGAGAAGGCGCGTCGCCTGGCAAAGGAGAAGGAAGAGCAGGAAGAAGCCAGGAGGAAGATTGAGGTACAGCTTTCTTAGCTGGGTTCAGAAGTGTACGATTCCTCCCGGTACCTGTTTGGAAACCAGATGTTTTAAGTACTTTGAAATCTCAAAAAAGATGGCCTCCTCATATTTCAAATGTGAAAAAAGACTGATCGGGGAAGATCATACTATTTCATTGTAACAGTAGCTCAGAAAGAAGCAAATCAGCAGTGGATTTATGCATGACCTTTATTAATGTTGATATTCTCAGAAATGAGCAGGTTTTTAATAACTCTTTGCAGGAATTGAAATGCGCCTGATAGGCCAACTGATTTGTAACATCTCATACGAAGAGTATGTGGAGCTGCTGACATTCTCTCCAGACACAAGGACTTCGCCATTGTTTTCGATTTGCTCAGCTTAGTGGTCTTTGTTCTTCTTAATGTACGTTGTGGCTTATGGAGGAGTGTAATGGAGATGACAGATGGGAAGCGCCACAGTTTTTCATCAAGTAAAAAGTTAAAATCTCCCCTCTGCTCAGGCTGAAGGTAGATTTTATTGGCTCCGACTTTGCTGTGTGGAAGGATGTCCACACTGAAGGAGTTTTGAAATATGTTTTTCTGTTTCTCTGGGGAAACCGATGATTTGGCAGTTGGCCTAGATGGCTTTTGATCTGCACGGCCCTTTGAGAGCCATGGCGCTGAAGAACACCGCGCGCTCTTTCAGCTGTCGCGTCTGTTTGAATTGACACAGGAGCAGGCAAAAGCGAGATCCCCGTCCCCAGAGCCAGAGCCGGAGCCCACCCCGGCCCCAGTCTCTGAGGCCGTTCGCCAGGAGAAGCCTGCCAGCCCTACTTATGAGGTCAGCTAAATTCTCCAACGGATAAAGTGTTAAACCAGAAAAGTGGAATAAATCTGGAGATTACATCTTAATTTTGTAACCCCAGGCATGCCATGCAAATGCACTGTGACACAGTGACAAACAGACATTTGCTGTGACCCAGCAAACAAAATCTCAGAAGTCCCTGTTTCATGTATGTTTAGTTTATAATGTTGTATAATGCACTGTTTGACCTTTTCCTTGACGTCTGCAGACGGAGACATTAGTGTTACAGCCTGTATGTCTGTGTGTGGACTGCAAGAGGTCACACGTAGGTTTCTAAATATGCATGTAGGCATGATTGGAAATGTTATTAAAAACCAGTAGCTAGAAGTTAGTCAATCTTCGGGCACAATGTCTTTTGCTAGGTCTAACTGCAGCCAGACAAATCTGTTGTAAAGTTGCAAACTGAGATATCCTTGAATTAATGTGATCCACTATGATTTACAAAAAAAAATTGTATGGAGAGAATTTTAGCTAGATTACATTTTTGCAAGTGCATGAACTGGAACTGTATTCAGATGCTTTTTATCATCTTTAAGGTTCATACTGTTTTGTTTTTCAAGATTTTGCCGCAACGTTTTTTTTTTAAAGCAGGAAGTTAAAATTAACTCAAACATTGAGTTTTTTTATCTTGTCTTTTGTTTTTTTTTTTGTTTTTTGAGGGCATCAGTCTTGAGCATAAAAAAAGGGTGGTTATGTCTTACAGGAGCCAGCTCTATATGAGGAGCCAGCTGCTGACGAAAAAGAGCAAAATGCCGACCTATATGAAAATGCAGAGTCTGCCCACACGGTGCAGGAGTCCCACTACCAGGACCACACCTACGAGGCAGAGCCCCAGGACACCTACCAGCAGGAGGCAGTGTACCAGAGCACGGAAGACGAAGGACAGTATCAAGGTGATCCAGTGCAGGAGCTTGTATACACTGTTTCCATTACGCTGTTTAGAACATACAACAACAGGATTTTCCAAACAACCGCCGTGACTGTGTGACATTCGGGTAGAATGTAGGCTGTTCAGTATTTCAAAAAAACACCCAGCTTTACATTTGCCCTTTACTGTTGCTGCTTTTTTGTTTGTACACTGGGGGGTCTCTGACCCTGGTCCTGAAGAGCCCAAATCACCTGATGTGTTTTTAAAGATAGTAGGTGATTTATGTGTAGTGCACTACCACTGGGATCTGTACAAGAATCACTCCTATTCCTAATTTAGATTTACTGATGATCTAGATTTTAATATAGTTTCAGACCTAGTCTAGTTTGCAGATGGTACCAAATTAGGAGAGTTAGCAAGCACCATAGAAGCAGCAAATGAAGTTCAAAAATATTTAGATAAAACATAAGAGTGTGTATAGTGGAGCAGTGCATATGAAGGATACTTTTTATCCATAAAAACAATGTAAATATAATGCAGCTTGCAATGAAATGACTTCACATTGATGGTAGAGGGGTGAGGTTAACCATTGTCTGGAGAATGGGAAAAGAATTGGAGACCACAGAGACTACAGATTTGAAGCAATCATCTGGCCTTTTTCAGTTGAAGTTCAGGCACAGTATAGCAGCTTGAGAGAGAGTTTTTCTCTGACCTTATCCTCCTAGCTAGGCTCCCTTTATAGCCAGGTACAAACATGCCTAGCAAATCCACAATAGCGACTACTTCCTCATCTCAAGGTACGCCCTCATTCTTCGATTGAAAAGATGGTTGGAGTGCTCTCTGCCCCCCTTTCTCCCTGTGTCAGACACTCATAATTTGCAACTGTCAGCAGTCTACATATTATTTATATCAGAATTACAAAGACATATTTTAACAATAGTGCAAACCAAAAAGTGTAAGCAACTTTTATAGGTATAAGCTCATCAGTGCTTCTGGTGAACGGTTAGGTTACACAGAGGACATAAGCCTGTTAGTAATGCTCTGATTGCAATCATGTTATATTTAAAATAAAATCCAGTCCTTCAATATCCATGAGGAATCAAGTATCTTAAGATAGTGTCTGAACTCTGTTGGGAATGTATGTCTGAACTACTAATGTACCAATAACCTATAACAAATAATACATAGAAATAGATAGATAGTGTCACCAAGTCTTTTTGAATTAGTCTTGGTGAAACCAACAAAGTCATTCACTTCTTCAGGGTAGATTTTTTCCACACACTGTTCATGTATTTAAAGTTAGCAATCACACCTTGATAATTGGTTATTTCAGTGTCAGAGTGCATGGTGTTGAGAACTTTAATGTTGAGAGATTCAAGATTCATCGTCAATACATGTTCAGTGGCATCATCTACAAAAAGATAATTAATGTTAGATTGGCTCACGGCAATATTTTTGTAATTTCCCAAACAAAATAATCCACAAACTACCTACGTTGCTGGCTTTTTGTGCCTTGAAAAATTATGTATGTTTTTCAATTCATCAATGACATAAGTGCAGAACAATGTATGGAGGGGTGACCTCAAATGGGGTCACCCTGTAAACCACGTTAACCGTACATAAACCATGCCTGTAAAGTATACATACAAAATGGGAAACATTGAACCAGGCAATGTGAGGAAGTAATAAAAAGGCAAAATGCTAGAGTATTCAAAAATGTAGAGTTCAAATAAAGGGATACTATGTTAAAATTGTACAGTACTCTAGTTAGGCCTCACTCATTTACAATGTTGAGTACAATTTTGGTCCCCATGATACACAGAAAAAATATTGCTCCTCTGGAGTCAGTCCAGAGAAAAGCAACAAAACATATTCCAGGAATGAAATGAATGTTGATGTTCTTTGGGACATTTGCAGGTTTTTGGTAAGTCTAGTAGTTTGTTCAGTTATTCTGGTTCCTGTGAGCTGAAGGACATTCAGATTTTGTGTTCCAAATATTCTTACGAAATAAATCACTTGTTTTAATAGATTCTAGAAAAGATATCCCAGCTATTGAGCAATTTAAATCTACATGCAAGACATGCTAGTTTGTGGCTCTTTAGGACCTGGTCTGAAGACTTACATGACTTAAATATTGCTTATTTAACCCAAGTACATTAATTTACATAAACATATTTAGAATTAACTGTGCAAATGTTGTCCCCTTGTCAGCCTTATATATTCACTGACTAAAACTATTGCATTTAGGCCAAGAAAGTAAAATTTGTTGTTTTCTATTAGATACCCAGACCTATGCAGAATATGGAGAGGATCTTGGTGTCACTGCAGTGGCTCTGTATGATTACCAGGCTGGTGAGTAAATAATATTACCTTTTTGTCCTTTGCAGAACTTTTAAGCACTGCACAGAAGTGAGGAAAATATGCACCGAATCTTTATGAATGAGAAATACATGCAAGACACCAAAAAAAGTAGTGAGCGGATTGCAGCATTGTGTACAAAGGCAGTTGCCCTAATTGGAAGAACTACAGGCTACTGTTGCCCAGCCCGTGTACAGATGGGACTGTGATGTGTTCCCCATAAAAGTGCTGGCTGGTCTTGTCTTCTAACAGTATTTGCAGCCTCCTGCACCCATATGCTCCTCAGACTGAGGGAGCAGAAATGTGTGTGAGGTGCCCCAGGGTTGATCTGGCTTTGTCAGGGGCTGGCGGCAGAAGACAGGGAATGGCATATTCTCTGGAACACCTACCTATGCCAAAACCCCGGGTTTCCTATTGGCACAGGCACACAAAAGACAGGACTGGAATACCAGGAGCTTCATTTTCCATTATAATCTTGAACAAAAAAAAAAGTTTCACCCACTTGTTTGAAAAACATGTATTGCAAGATCGGTCATTAATAAATGCTCTAAAACCTTTAAAATGTTCTGTTGATCGTCACAAACGTGACACTGTGTGCTGGCTATTTTATTTGTGCAAATAGATGATCCACTTTGATATTTGATCTGTCCTTGTTGCAGCTGGCGATGATGAGATTTCCTTTGACCCAGATGACATCATCACCAACATTGAAATGATTGATGAGGGATGGTGGAGGGGCGTGTGTAAAGGAGCTTATGGGCTGTTCCCTGCTAATTACGTGGAGGTTAGGCAATAAAAAAGCACTTTTCAGGGTACAGTTTTGCCTTAACTGCCACCTGCTAGTGCTCTAGCTCATCTCCATGAGGAAGAAAAGGTCGCCATATTCTTTATTCTGTCTGTCATTCCTGTGCCACTTGTATACAAAGTGTTAATACATTCTCAGGTCTGTCCATTGTTTCTTTTCACCAGTTAAGGCTATTGCAAAATTCGAAGGCTGCTTCTGTGTCCTGCCTGTCCTGATCTCGGGAGGATTATAGTATAAAAGAAGTATCATGGCATAATTAAGCGGTAAAGAACAACTCTCAGGCTTTTCTTGGTTTAAAATAAAGATGTGCCCTAGAGGCATTCCATCTGCAGTTACTGCAGTAGGGCCACTGCACTGCTTCTAGAGAATACTTTTACATGTAATTAACAATCACTCATTATCATCGTGGCTGGAGTGGAAATAACTACCACCTGTCTGATTAAAGTCACTCAGTTAAAAGTGTTACCATAAAGGAGATGGGAGTTATCATGTGTATTTAATATTGAATGCTCAAATGGAATTAAGCTTTGTTGGCTGGTTTTACAAACTCTGATTAACCCTGGTCATGACTAACTTCCTTAAATTAATTTTAGTAAGTCCAGATACAGCGCTAATTAGGTTATGTGAAACCAGACCCAAAAGTATTAGCCAGGATTTAAAAACATTTTAATGGCCAAGGGCTATCTTTTGAAATATTGACCACCAAAGATTTTTCATGTATAAAGCCCATGTTGCAGTGCGAATCCATAACTAAAACAGTTGTGGTTATCCAGAGACTATGAGAGCAACTGATTATCTAGAAAGGCCTGTGATGACTGGAAATTCTATTACTTGCTCGAAGAGCACAGGCTGTTAGTACCGTGCTGCATCATTTCGTGTAGTGTAGAATTGCTTTTATTTTTCTGTTTTTTTTCCTCTTTGGAGTTCTTAATTGCTGATTAAGCAGAATTGCTAATGCTTGGAGAGACAAAAAAACAAGCAAAGATCAATTTGTTTTGCACATGTGATCAAATGTTTTATTGTGTTGATAATGGCATTCATTTTACATCAGAGGCATATAATGCAAATAATTAGTGGACATGCTGTTAAACTGGTTTGCAGGACTTTATCCCAAAGCCTCCCATTCATCTGCAGTGTCCCCAACTTTAACTTGATATTCCATATTTTATTTGAAGAAAATGTACATTCAGATAAATTTGAAATTTCTGTGACTTCCTAATTTTCCAAGTTCTGTATACAGTATATGTTTCATTGGCATGCCATGTTGTCAGCCGGAGGTAGGAGGTAGGGGATAATATTGGTATTCCACAACCTTTGTGTTTTAATGTTTCAATTTGAGCCACTGTGTTCAGAAATGGGGCCATACATTTGCTACATCATTCATGAACTTTGACCAACTAAATGTACAAATTCAATGTACAAATAAGGGGAAACTGCTTATGTTTAAACTTAAAACCCAATTAGTGCTAATTGTAAGAACGGATGTTAATAGTTTTATGTAATGAATGGGACAATCCTTAAAATGCAATGTAGATGTCATCACTTAATTGCTTTAGTGTTAATTTTGTTTACTACCGATTGGGAATTGCATAATCATTTTTGGGTTGGGATTTTATAAAGTGACCTTTTCCGATATTTATCTTTATATCAGCTTGCATAATACACTACATAACCTACACTTTATTTTGTTTTTTTTTGTAATTGAATAAAGTTTTCAGTAAATTATTTCTATGCATCATTTCTAAGTGTTGAATTTAATGGTGCATATAACAGTGTAATGGGTTAACATGGATGTGTATTTTATTTATATTCTGGCAATCTTCAGCAGGTTGACTTCACATATACCTCTATGTACTGTCATTATGGGAGCCCAGGAAAACAGTCAGAAGGTAATAAAAACCTTCTGACTGTTCAAAAACCTTCTGAGTGTGCAGATCTGTGGGGGGGAGATATGTGCTAATATACACTTTTTAGAAACATTCCAGTACTCTTGAGAACACCCCTTTCATTTTCAGGTTGGTACAGCCCATGAGTGCAGGTTTCTCAGACTGCTGCCTCTGACTGAGCAAAAGTGTTACTACAACACTGACTGTAAAGCTCCCAAAAAACCTTCTCCTAAATACAAATAGAAAATACCAATGAATATTTTAACTGTAATATAACGGATTCCATATAAGCTGTGGCAAAAATCAGTGAAAGTTACATTGCAAAAAATCTTTATATTGGATGTAACAGAATATTAGAAATAATGCTTTTAATTTTCCTTTTAAAGTAATTGATTTATGGACGTAGGTGATGGTGCGTAGTGCTTATATTAAATTGAAAAGCACTTTTATAATATATCTTTTTAAGAAAAAGCCTGTACATCATACTTCAGCAGAATTTCTATTCTGTTGTTGGTGTGACCCAGAATGCTGTCTTAATTCATACTGACCGATGCTGTGGCATTGCATTTCTGTAACTATTTTTCTTTGAAATCACTTAACAGTAATGTTAATGGTACAGTATCTACAAAACAGAGATGGGTGCAAAGATCTCCTTTCACTTGTCACAAGCTCAGGTTAATTCTCTTGCAGACTTGCTGCCTTTCATTTTAGATGAAGACCGCTGTTACCCTTACAAACCATTACACCTCAGACTTATTGACCAGAACAAATTCTGGTTGCTTCTCCCAAAAGGAAATGTATTACTGCTGTATAAATGAGGAATTTGTGAGAAAACCATTATGGGGAACTGCAGTCTCATTTCTTTGATCGGTTATTACATTTCGGTAACAAACTGATGGTATTATATATTATAATTATATACAAAATCATGAACTTTGTGAAAGTACTTTATGGTCGCCATTGCGTCGTAAACTACTGGTCTCGCAGTAGGCGAAAATGAGAGGTCGTGTGAACTGTGACGTAAACCGGGCCCACCTGCTATCAAGTCACTATAATGACTAAAGTAATGCAATGGAGGAGCGAGTAAGTTACACGCTGTGCAGCAGACAATTCGCCGCAGAAATGTTTCAACGTGGGTCTGCATGCAGAGTTAAACAGGTAAGTGGTACTTGTCGGAAAAACTGTTTCGAGAGCGATATTTCTACTGGATTAAAAGAGATGTACTCAGAAATCCTGTTCAGTGTAATAGGGCCGGTTCACCTCACCAGAAGTTTTGTTGCTTCGCTCTGAATCGCAGACAATGACGCTGCGCTTACCTGGTAATTAGGTCTTTATTTCTGTACGTTTGATAAATGCTCAATTTATTTTTAGCTCCGGTTTAAAGCAAATCATTTCTTGGTGTTGAGAAATTGCTTAGGAAACCTGACCGTGTGACTAATTTGTACATGCATTTCAACGTTTTTTAAAACCTACCTTTTATGCATTGCATTTACTTTTGCCTGTTTAGACAACTGAAGCTCTCCCTTCATTTTCAATAGTGCTATTAATTTAATTAACTATGGCATTTCTGTGGAAGCTTAAGACACAACATCGTACCAGCAGCAGCTGGCGATGTGACGAAGCACACCTCAGCCCATAAAAAAAAACTTTCTCAAATGTCTTCCTTTGTAACATTTTACAAACTTGTAACCTTGGCCACATGATCAGTGTGGTCGCCTTGAATGCTCGAGTAACCACTCTCTGAAGAAGCTCCCTTATTTCACACTAGAGGGCGCTTAAATTCAAGTATACACGGCACTCGGCGCAGCAAACAGCAGTTTATTCATTTACAAACAGTAGATTTGAAGTCTCTAGGACTAGCAAAGCAAGAGTAACAGAAGTAGACTATTCTGGAAAAAAATCTGTGTTGTAGTTTCAACAGAATGCAAAAAAAAAACTGACTGAAAATGGAACTGAGGCTGACACGGTGCAGCTAGTTGGTTAAGTTAATTAAAATGGATTTGACAGATTATGATGTGTGTACATCACAATTCCTTTGACAAGTCAGTTGATCTGAGTTAGAAAGGCTGAAAAGGGTGTTTTGTTTCTGCATAGAAAAGGCAAAAAACTAAATCATGGAGTTGGAAATTGTGAAATTTGATCATTTACAGTATCGAGGGGGACACTCGGATACACACTTTACTGTGGTTTGTGGCAAAAAGGATGTTATTGTTCTACCATATCTGATTCTGTTTCTGTAAACATTCCTTGTTGGACAAAAATAAGTATTCATAAGTATTTAATGTAACTTACCATGGCCACTTTAACAAAAGTTATTTTAGAATTCAGCACACAAATTCAGCTGTCAGTAATTAATGACCATAGACTAGTTTTCTTTTGTCTTTGGGGAAAATCATCTGTTTCATACTCCACACAATTAGAATTTGGGATTTTACAACAGCGAATGATAATGTTTGAGACGTAAATAAGTGTGCTTCTTTGTTTTTCCTACATGAAGGTGTATAATATTTCAAACAATCTACAGATGTAAATTGTTTTGTTGTTTTGGTGAATATTTATAACAAGGGGTGTTTATATGATAATAGGTACATCAGTAGGATAGCAAATACATGAAATATTTTATTTTTTGCATTAAGTGCTAGACTTAATCTTCAGTTGTTCGTATGTACATATAACCTGTTTCACATTTCACACATCAAACAAGCTGACATCTTTTGGTTATAAATCCATTCATTTACCACTCAGTTTAGGTGAAGGTTCTCCATATCGCGATTATTTTTCCAAAAATTCTACTTTATATAAATCTGTTTTCTTAATATTGCATTTCCAGAAATGAGTTTAATTGAAATAGAATGATCTTTGCATGAGTTGAAACAGACTATAGCATGAGTTCAGTACACTGGACTAGTTCCAGAATAAAAAATGTGACAAAATGTAGTGCTATTTTTACAATTTGATGACTCAGTTTAGAAACATTACATTATCTTAATCACTGGTTCACATGTTCTTTGGGATTTTCCTTAAATGGCCATACCCCAAAAATGTGATGTGGTAAGAAAGCCAAAAATAAAATTCACCATATAAAATGCTAAATTTGTTTTTTTTTTACCAAATAGATTTTTTGGGGAGTTTCTAATGAGTCTGTACTCGGATTACAACATGTTATTTGCATTCTGTGTCGCCCAATTGCTCAGTGATTATCTATGAACTAGGGGTCTTAAAAAAAAGAAAATGGAAGCCTCTAAACCAGGTGAGGAGCACCCAGGAGAAGAAACACACAGAAATACAGGAAGAACATGAAAACATTACAATCAAGGCCAGAATTGAACCCTGGACCCTAGAGTTGTGAGGCAGAAATTCTAACCATCACCATCTAAAATTAAATATATATTCTTAACTGCTCAGAAACGCAAATGAACTCTCAAAATGGCATTGCATGCTAGTGGTATGAGATTCGAAATACGTACCTTGAGATGAGGTTATTGAGGGTTAATAGTAGAAAGGCAATCTATAAATGACAATCTGTGTTTACATGTAGAGCTCAATGCTTTTTTAAGTATGTTTTAGAAAACTGTAATGAGTTATTAAGTCACTGAACCTTCTCTTTTAACTTTCAGGTTAAATGAGCAAAGTTTTATTTAGTTTCATTAACCCCAATCTGTTCCACTAATGAATTTAGCTCTGCAATGCCAGCATTCTCTATGTCACTTATATAAGATTTATGCCAGCTCCCTGGTGTTTTACAGATAGACTCGGTGCTCCTAATTAAATCATCTTTTCAGCCACCTTTTCCTCCACAAACAGATAGAGTAGATTTTCTTCCTTTTAGAGGACAGCTGTTGGGTTTCATGGCAAGTATGCCGTCTTATTTCAGTAGAATGTGAAGTGCCTACAAGGACTAGCAAAAATGTGCAATGCCTCATTATATTCACTTCCTTCATTCTCCATCATTTTGGAAAGGCAAGACAACCTTTTTAAACTGTGTAAAATTTTCATATGTTCATTGTAAGCAGGGGTCTCCAAACATGGTCTTGGATGGGCTGTTGTGTCAGTAAGTTTTCATCCACTTAGTCCACTAAAGTTTAAATCAGTTGTTAATTGGTTTATATTCTAGTTTATTTTAACATAATTATATTTCCATAATCACTGAGGGTTATAAATTACCTATAAAACCCGGTGAACTGTGACCCTCCAGTACCAGGTGTGAATATCCCTAATGTAAATTAAACTAAAGATACAGAAGTATAGATTAACCTCTATAGATGACTGATATAACAAAAGCTATACCTTTTCTACAATTGTGCAGTTTTCAATCTGGCTGCAGGTTGGAGCAGTTAAGGAGCTTGAAAGCACCCCTCAGTCACGACTAAATTGATAAGAAGTTTATCACATACTCTGTCATTTCTCAATTGGCACTAAATGACAACAAATACACTAATGAAAATGCATTTGGAAATAAATGTGTATCCCTTAATCAGTCAAATTCTATACAAAGTTACAAAGAGACAATAGACAACAGAGTTGACTGTTTATTCAGCACTATGTGCTAGAAATGCATAAATGATATACGTTATGAATTCAAGGGAGGTTCATTTTGTGAGGCAGAATTGTAAGTTCACAGATGTACAAAATTAGCAAAATGTTGACTATACTGTAAAAAAACAGGTACTGTAAAAAACAGGTCATAGAAATTCATGTGGTTAGGAAATGAATGGGATTTACTCCATCACTATTTCCATGTCATGTCTTCAATAAACTGAAGATTGAGTTCTGTATTTAGGATTTTAAGAAAACACTTGCCTCTTGTTTGTCACCAAGTGGTGATATATCATATTTGTTATTAAGCAAGTCCAAAAGCATATATTTCCCTTCCCTTCTTTTCTGGACCATTGTACATGGTAGGATTTTTTGGGGTTTATGGATCTCTTAATTCTAATACCATATCTTATGTATGTTATATCTTTATGTACAAAATTTGGCAGCCAAAATCCTGACCAGGTTTAGTGTAAGTGATCACATTACTCCTATCCTGGAGTCCTTGCACTGGCTTCCTGTCAAGTTTGGTGTCGACTTCAAAATCCCCATGCTGACCTATAAGGCTCTACATGGCTTGACACCTCAGTACCACCAACAGTTACTGTCGTCCTACTCCCCACCTTGCGACATTTGCACTTCTAATTCTGGTCTCCTGTCTGTCCCTTAAACCCACCTACACTCTATGGAGTATGGGCTTTATCCTGTTGTGCCCCAAAGCTCTATCCCCAAGGATATCAGGGAGTCACCTTCTCTAAACTGCAAACCTTCTTCTTTAGAAGAGCCTTTACGTAACTGGTTCTGTTCTTAACCTCTCTGCTCCTACTGTACTGTCAGTACCCCCATCTACTGTCTCCTCTCATTGTGTATTCTCATTGTACATATCTTGTGTATTTTTTTATTGTTGTTGTCGTTCTGTAAAGTGCTTTGAGAAGCCACCATTAAAGGTGCTATATAAAAATAAAGTTTATTATTATTATATCTTCAAATAAGACTTAGGGGATTTTAAGGCAACTTCATTATGGAATATTGAATAGTCTTAGAGGGAAAGCTGTACAAATTGTCCATAAAGCTGAAATCCTACGGTATAATACTTAAATAACTTGTGCTTTCAAATGGGGTAAACCTGTAGTGGGCACTATGGGCACACATTGTACTTCATGAAAATAAAGCAAAAAAATGATGCAGTTGAACATTTTGCTCTTAAAATTCCTACAAAAACTAAAGGAATTTCTAACAGAAGTTCGGGAGGAAGATTAGTTCGCTCAACTACATATTTGAGTCTTGCACCCGGGACTTCCTTTCACATATTTTTGTCGCTACCCCACCCCCATCTTTCCCAACATCCCCAACAGCACCCTTGTAGCAGCTCCCTAGCTCAGTCCTCACATTGTGAGGGGGGGGTGTGGGCAGCCTGTCCCAATGGCTGCTCCCTCCGCTAGGCGAGTCACACCAGATACGCTCTTCATACTCCTTCCCTCTGTCACATTCATTAGGATCTAACTGAACTACTGAAATGCTACATGGACGTGAACTACTTTTGTCAGCTCTTCATTACAGAGCATGAACATAACACATTCTAAATTGTAACCAGCTGTAAAAGACCGCTAACACCATTGAAATACACAGTGCACAATGGTAGAGATTACACACCAAAAAGGAAACATAACAGAGGGAGTATGATTTCTTTAACATTGGGTGCTGGGACCTTCTAAATGTATCAGATAAATCAAATAAACTATGCATGATACAGACAAAATTTTAAAAAGTAACAAATGAACAGCAGCCTACTTCTTTTCACTTTGCTTGCTTTTTGCCTTCTCCTTTGTGTGACCAAAATTCTAGCTCCAACTGAAAGAAACCCATAAAAGGAATACAACCATAGTGCAATATTATATTTATTTCTTACAGTAAATTTTGGTTGCCATACAAGAGTATTGAGGATTTTGGGGAAAGTGCAGTTACAGGAACTTCTCTTTCTTTTTTTAAATAACTCTAAATAAGAGGATTTTGTAGCACAAAATTACAGCAACATAGATAACATGAACACAAGTCTTTACACAAAGTAGAGCGAGAAACATCTTAATATCTATGAAGAATTAAAAAAAGAAAGAAGAAACCAAATTGAAATTGATCTCTAAGAGAATATAAATTTTAAATGAGATTTGTGGCGCACAGACGTTGTTGCCAGATCCACTGGGTGATGGTTCTTTATTTTTGTTTAGAACTCAAGACTCCACTATTTTGCTCTAAAGTTAGTTCCACAAATAAATTAGCTTAGTGATATGTAATTCCATAAAATCAATTTGTCAACAGTCACATCTAGTCATTTTCTTTAAATATATACGTTAGCGTAAAATGTGCTCAGACCCTTTGCTATAAAGTGGCCTGAAATGTTATACATAATTTACATTCTGTGAGATTTTGGTCATTTATACACACATTATACACAAACTAAGCAATTGTAATTTTAAAATTTAATTACAATATGTAACAGATGCAGGTGAATACCTTTACCGGTGACTATAATTCAGTGTGTCTTAATGCCAATTCTTTAATCGTGGTTACTTATTTCCTTTTTCCATATATTTATGACCTGGGAGTTGCAATATTATGCTCAAAATTCATAAACTTGAAAATAACTACCAAGCTGATCCATTCAATATAAATATTGCTTCTAAATTGGTACCTCATAAATCCAATATAATTATATATTTGGCAAACCATACTTAAGAGTTGATGC
Organism: Atractosteus spatula; assembly: GCF_055471065.1. Lineage (NCBI taxonomy): Eukaryota > Metazoa > Chordata > Actinopteri > Semionotiformes > Lepisosteidae > Atractosteus > Atractosteus spatula. Next base: position 11,700,474 of record NC_142721.1, on the reverse strand, counting down.
AGTAACATTATATCCAAATAGCTTTATAAAATTTCATATAATTTTCTATAAATCATTAAAAATACTGTGCTTTCTTGAAGCTCTGTTGTTTTAAAATAAGATCTATTTAAAAATTATATAGTTAGCAGCTTATCTCTTGTATATCTTCTCAAAGAAAGACTGTATTCCCTTTTTTTCCAGGACTAAAATGTATAAAAGTGAAGAATTTGTAGAGTTAACATCTGTTAACCATTACATCCAGTATTTAATCATGGAGGAAACAGTTTCAAAAGTGCAAACAAGCAAACTGTCTCACAAAGCTGATGGCTCATTCATCCCACTGTAATTCACATATACCTTCGTCACAAAAGTAACTAGCATACAAGATTCTCTTATCATTTACCTGGAAAAGGGAACACAGACAGTTTAAATCATGCTTGCTTTCAAAGAACAGTTCAGATAACATCAGCTTTTGAACTATTTTATTGTGCTGAGTAGTTTTCACCACATGAATATTTATAAGCAGTATATTTTCAATTAAATGGTTTCCTTTAAAGATTAAAAATATTTCTTTCTTCTATAAATCATCTCTCTGTGCATGTTAAAAGTGATCAGCATCCCATTTTTGGAAATCTGAAAATACCTCTGAGCCTGGCTAAGAAATGTAGATACCTCCTATTTTTTTTAGCTCTGAAACTCTGAAACAGAGTCTTTTTAGGTTTTTGTCCCTTTGAAAAAGAGTCGTAGTGAGACAAAAGAATATATTTTTTTCTAGCCCAAAAAGGGCCTTATGCTATTTAAAACAATGCATATAATTTTCAGAGTTTTCCTTTTTTTATAAATATCTGGGATTACCTGACATAATATTGGACATGATATTGTAACTGTAATATTGGATGATTCTGTTTTTGATTGTAGCCATGGTAGCAAAGAAATGTAGAAACAAAACCTGAAATGTGAAACTCTCAAATATAAAGTTGCCCTAATCTGTCCTGCATTTTAAATACTGTATTACAAAAGTATTGTAATCAGTACAGGAAAATAAAAACATAGGTTGGGAAAGTACTAGCAGTCACTGAAGTTTCATATTATTCTCAAAAGGCAGTGACCTGAGAATACAGTTGAGAACTACCCACGCGCATTAGATCCCTTTTATTCAAAATGTGTGTTCACAGGTTTGGAAGTCCTCTTGAGCAGGTATAATGGCATTGCTTAATCCACTCCCATTTTGTCTTCTGAATTTCAGGGACACCTCATACCATTCAAGCAAACCGCATCCAAAGCATTAAGAAACCCTGATTTCTCAATTGTTTCTGTGATTTAAACTTGGAGAGACCAGCAGCTTTCATAAAATATAATACAGAGTTAAACTGTACTCAAAACATCCCACAAAATTCATTTCCAAGTTGGCTAATTGAGATAATAGACAATGTCATCCAGAACTGGAAGCATTAAACTAAAATCTAATAAAGATATATTGTATATATATATGTGTTTAAATACATGTTTGGATAGCAGCATAAAATCTCAAAACACTTTCACTTCCACTGCAACTATGCAGCACAGTATTGGTCTAATGTATTGTAGCTAATGTCTTAACTACTAATAGAAGACACTGTACTTGTAATTTGATTTCAAGATTGTAGGTTAATCCAACTCGGACAGTAGAATACTGAAAAAGAATGAGGTGGGATCATTTACTTTTTTTCTGATATGCTGGCTTAAGATCTCTTTTTAATTCAGCCTCTTAAAACATGGCCAGCCTTCCTTTTTCAACAGAAACCGCTTATTTCCACAAACCTCGATACAGAATAATACCTGATAAGTAATTGACACACAAGCTCCTGTTTAGAAAGGGATACGGGGCTGTTAGTAAAGCTGTGATGCTTAAGTGATCCAGCATTATGCCCACCTAAATGGATTATAATTCATAGATCAGATTCAGAAAAAAAAAAGATAATGGTTCAAATTTTGACAAATAGAAAACATCTTTCTCATTACTATAACCCATATTCTCTGGCACATCTCTGAAGATCCGAATTAATATTTAAAATAAAACTATAGGAAAAAAGTATGGACCTCGGAATTCACTACTCAGTCCATTCACCTGCATTCATGTGGAAGACAATAATGATTAATTTACACTTTACACTTTTCAGACGACTCAGAAAAGAAAAAAAAAACTTTAATATACTGAATCAAAAAGAAAAATATCTCCTAACCAAAGGAAGAAAGTGAAAGCAAAAGAAAAACATAACTGCTACAATTGTGCCCCTATAGCTGTGAAATAGGTGCAAAATGTTAAGGAGTGATTTTTCAAGTAGAACACCAACGTTGGGACTGTATGTATATATGCACTGAAAGATGAACAGATTTAGCATATATTGTAGCTTGATCTTCTTTCCAGAGAAAAAGGTGAGAAGCGAGACAATTTTCGCAACAGCTGATGCATTGTTAAATATAACCCCTTTTTTGAAGAAATATTCTCTGAAGAAATTCTAGCAAAGATAGAAAATGTAACACAGCTCTGCTGGTTCGGGTGCATCCAAATGAGGTTGATTTAAAAAGTTCTTATATTCCAAAGCAATGGTCTCTATTATATCACAAAAAAGGAATCTCACTTTTTTTTCTTATCTTCTTGCCTCTGCAGCAGAAGGAGGTGGCTCAATGTACCAACCACTTGCTTTCATGAGAATTATTGTGCTTATTAACGAACTGCACAATTATTTCAAAATTGCAGTTCTTAAGGATATGATAATTCCTATACTCCAACGAGAGCTGATGTGAATATAATTACACACTTGATATCAATCAAAAGATGGATGAACTTTGAAGCCTGGAGTCCTGTAGATAACAATCACCCTTTCTTATCTGTCTAGTAGCAATTTCAGTGCTCTTTCTATGTTCATTCGATGCCCAACTCTAGTCACTCCTAGGTCTATTAAATCTTCTTTTTGTAGGTTTGGTAGATGGGTCCCATCGATTTCATTGTCCATAAAGGTGTCCTTATGCTCTCCCAAATTGAGGCTTTCCAGCCAGTCTGCTACATCGTGCTTCGTCCATAGATGGACTGGCTTGGTTGAGAAAGGCTTGTTGGAAACTGGCTGTATTAAAGTTGAAGGAGAAGGTGATCTACTCCGGCCCGAACCCAGACTGAATCTTTCCCCTGGAGTGGGAGGCGTAGGAATCCCAAAGACGTCTGTCAGCGTGGGGGAAGAGACTGTGGGCGGGAGGGAGGAAGGCCTGATGTCTTTCCCTGTGTCTGGCGGTGACACTAAGGGGCTGGGAGCCCTCCGTGTAGCAGGAATACTGTCAGAGTTCCTACTCTGAACTGTCACTGGCTGGTTCGATCCCGGCCGGATGGCGAATGTGACCGTTGTGTTCCGCTGTGTACCTGAGGCTGTAAGAGTACCGTCCATTCCCCTGAAAGAAAAGGGACACAACAAGTAGAATTAGAGGAGTCTCAGTCCCTGCACACATCTGACACTACTGCACCCCATCTCAAATGCCACACAGTTCTCAAAAGGCATTAATAAACAACAACCAAACATTTGTCATCCATGTGCTTCATCTTCCAGTAGCTTTTTCCGCCCTAATTTTCCAAATGGTTTCACAACCACTGCTTTAAATCTCACTCCCATCTCCACAGAAGTAAAGAACCCGGCAGTCTTCTTGACAACTTATCAGCAACATATTAAACGGCACACTGCATTTTTTCTTTGAAACGGATGTGATATTTTTTTGTTTTACATAATGCAAATTTAGTTTAATAAGATGGGATGTTATATTATTGTCTAGTGGGAATAGTGGATTGTGGATTGGTGCAGAAAAAAGCAAAAAGGTTTAGTCATAGAAAATAAAAAATCCAGACTTTACTTTCTGTTTCCCTCCATTCTTAGAACTCAGAACTGGTAACACATTGTGCTTCATCCTGAATACCTTACATGATGGTTTCCAATCAAGTAAATATTTATATACTACTGGATATTCTGGATTCTACTGGCAAAAGACACAATTGATTAAAAGTGATTTTTAATACTGTAATATTAGACTGTAGTATAATGTAATATTTTTCTATTAATGTAAACTGTAGTGTGTTTTTCCAGCTATTTTGACTGGATAGGTTATTTTTCTTTTGTTCTCTAGCTATAGGAAAATTAGAAAAGCAGTTGAAACTGGGAGGTTAGATTTCAGGCTAGATTTTAATTAAATTAATTGTTTTTATTTTTTAATATAATACAAAGTGATCCCAGTGCATTTCTGTAAAATATGTTGATTTTCTTTAGGCCAGGATAAAGAATTGAGATTTAAAATGCTTTCTTATCTTACTCCCAAAAAGAAAAGAATTAAGTTATAAACCCTGCAAAACAAAACTGAAACATGCCTAAAATCGGACCTGGTAAATTAAGACTGGCATACAAATTCTCTTCCCTGAGCTCTGTCCAGATTAATCTATGAGCTCGGTGCTTTAAACAGATTTATTCTTTATTACTTTACGTTCTTACAGGAAAGATTGCTTTGTAATGAAAATTGAAATCAAAAGTAAAAGGATTTCAGAAAGATATCCATTTATGATGCTTCATTTACCTTGTGTATTGGAAATAACACATGGGAACATACATTTTCAATTTTCTCCCTCTTTTTTTATGAAGTGAGGAAAACAATGTGAATATTCGGAGATGAGGGATTTAATTCCTTTGGTCCCAAGCCAGAACCTGACACCCCTCAGGTTAAGCAGAGCAGGGACTGCAGACAGATGGAGACCCCCAGCCCAAGAATCTCATCCTAGCCATGTGACAATTCCCCTGCAGCTTTAGTCATAAATGCTGTATGCTCTCGTCCATGCCTGTGCAATGCAGAAATAATACTAAGCATTTAAGGACATTGTTTTTTCTGGCTTTAGTAAATCTGCAAAGAGAATATTTTAGCCAGGCAGATTTTTGTACCTTTCTTCAGTTTATTCAGTTAAAATAATGATAAAATATAGGAAAAGCAAAACTAAGGATACAGAAATATGAATTTATAAAAAAAAATAAATTATAAAAAAAACAAACAAACAAGTGTTGACATCATGACATCATGTGTTGACATGCATGCTTCAATGTATTACTATTGTAATGTGGCACTCTTATTTCACCACAGATTTTTTTTTTCCTTTCTTGAAACATAAAGGCCGTGTTACTGACTAATGATCGTCATTTGCAAAGAAGTAGGTCATCTATCCCTGTCTATTCTATTTAATAAGCACTGTAAAGTAGCACTGGAAAAAATGTAAAAAATTAGGTTCTGTTTGTTTTATGCAATGGAAGTTAATGTTTTGCTTTGTCTTTGTTGCAAAGCAGAACTCCTAGATACCAGTATGATGTTTTTAAAACAAATCTCAAGTACAGAAAACTGAGCAAAGATGGCTATTCTCAAAAGAGACATTAGAGGGCTCCGTCGTCAATAAATTTAGCCTAACATCCAACCCCCTTCAGTTTTCCTTTAAACATTTAGAATGATAAGTCTATTTGCAAACATTTTAAAGCCTTTATTTCCAAGTTTAAGAGGTGATAAGGATTAGCAAGATGAGTGGATTAGCAAAAGACAGAAAACAACTGTTTTTTGTGTGAGTAGGCAAAACTGACCCAATTAAAGTTTTGATGAACCAGTTTATTTATCACCATGGCCTTTTGATGATTTAAAGAGACATGGAAAACATGCAGGATTCCAGACATAGAGTTTGGAATCCCAGTTCTAGACAGAATGTTTCCATGAATAGAAAAACTACTTCATTTGTACCAGAACTCATAAGCATGGGACCACAATTTTCACTTAACAGACATGTTGCCAAGAACATAATCTCTTAAATATACATACATTTATATTGCTGTTCTCTTTTCTTTAATGCTGATGATCCAGATTGTCTGTCATTGGATGTTGATTGGAATATGGTTTTATAGGGTACAATATCCAAATGATAAAATCCTGATAAAGCAACGTGTCAATTAAGTCATCACAGGTCTAGAGAGAAGTCTAAGGACTAGACATAAGGGAAACCTAGGAGTTAGTCTGACTGAAGAGGTAAAGGGGTGAGAGGGCAAACTTGAAAAATATTTTTTACACACATCTAGCACTTGCTTAATAGCTTCCTGGTAGATGTATGCTGCCCACATTACTCTAAGCCTTGTTTTAAAGATTGGATAGGAGACCTACTGCCTTCCAAATAGACTTTGAAACAATAGAGTGCAAATATAAAAACCATTCTCCCTTTGCTTCTGCTGTGCACTCTATTTCACCACCTGTCATCATGATGGACTCATGAGTGCTAAAACTGTTGGGTGCTTTGCCAAGGATAAAGAGTGCCTATTAGCTTACAGCAGTAATAAAAAAATAAATTAATTAAAAAGCAGTGTTTACCTACTATTAGGAGAGATTAGTACTCTTCTAGGTGAAGTTAAAAGTGGTTAAAGTAAGTTTGAGGGTCTCTAAATTCATAAACCCCAAATCCCTATTATGTTACAAATGAAAATCATGTTTTTTCAGACATGTTTTTTTTAAACAGGTGCTCAGTTTTCTCTCTGAATTCGAGATGTGTAGAAAAGCGTGAACTCATAGAAAATGTTTACCAGATGAGATTGAATGCAATGGCCCGAGAATTTTTTAAGTTTAATTAACGAGTAAAGAGAAGGTGATTGAAGAGGCTGGGAAAGATCTCCGAAAACACCCGGATATCAAATAAATTACAGCTCAAGATAAAGGAAGCGGCTTGTTTGAACTGCCTTCCTCTGGGGAGGCTTCTCCGAGGTCCTCTATGACCCATCTGCTATGGGATCAAAAGCATCTTAGCAGGGAAATGGGAGCTGTGCAATGAAAATCATACAGCTGCAGCTACTTTCAATTTGCCTCCAGTTCAATAGGTTCATTTCCTAATCTGGGCTTGCTTATTTACCGTTTGAGTGATAACTAATGTGAATTGGAAGAGGTGTGAAAAGAGCAAACCAGAGTAACCTACAGAAAGGCGTTTAGCCCCAGGAAGCACCAGGCAGCTGTGAGGCTGGGCCACGAGTAGGCATGGCTGCTTTTTTCTTGCACTGCCCTATCAAAGCATCTGACTCGATGCCACATGGGACAGCAGTAAAGCTGTCAGCCTTTTGCTCGTTATTCCCTTTAGTTTTCAGGCCTCGTTGAGCTTTCGGGGCGCACAGTCAGTGGCAGCTTGGGAAGTATTTCGGAGGTGAGCTCTGCCACTGATGAGCAACTGTGACTGCCTAACAGAATCCTAAATTAATATATCTGCCGTTAATTAAGATTTCAGCAAAGCTTGGATTTCCGGTCCGATTAAACACGAGCTCCCGCAAAATGCTTATTGTCACTTTTGAAATAATCAGGTTTTAATGATGAAGGCTGTTAGGGCACAAATTAAGTTGAGCCCTTGTCTTGATTCACATCAATGACATTTGACTGCTCAGATTAGCCCAGAGGATTTGTCAGTGATGTGTTCCTTTCAGGGTTTTACCATAAAGCACAGAAATGTGAGATCTTGACATTGAAATTACATCTGCATATAATAATTGCCATGGCTAGATTTTTCATATTTGCCTCAATGATCAAGAGTGCCTATTAACTTACAGCATAATATTTTTTTTTTAATTAAAAAGCAGCATTTACCTATTACCTTTATTAAACTATATCCAAAAGTTTGGATATTGCCAAGAAGCAAAAAATTCAACAATTAAAAATTATTGGACAACCAAAACCTTAATTTGAAGGAAACAGATATGGTTTATAAATGGAAAGGCAAACAGTGTTTAAAGAAACCACTTAGGCCACAGTGTAAGCAAATGTGTTAGCTAGGCAAGTTTTTAAAAGGATTTTCAGAATATTTACTGGTTCTTCTCAAAATGCTTGCAAAAAAAAGTGATTCGAAAGTAAATGACCTTGTATGTATGGACTGATTTTGTTATGTAGCCAAGAAACTGATTATTTACAGTTACTTAATCGTCATATCCAATTAAAAAAGATCTTAAAGATTGAGCATTTTGGGAAGAAAACACCAATTCTGAAAATGAAACAAGAAAGATGTGGGGTCATATTTAAAAACCACACAGCACCAGTAAAATTCCAATTAAACAGCAGCACATCTAATGCTGAGTTCCTGTATGCTTTATAAATATGGCCCAATTTTTTTATAAATGACAAAAAAAGGGGTACAGTAGATTTACGCGGTATTCATTTAGCAACTTATTTTCCTTTCAGTAAACATTTTTCAGAACCAGAAAATGACAAATATAAAGAAACACAAATAAGTAAAATGCTTGGCAGGAGTGTAACAACCAAAAAGAAAGCAGGGTTAAAGGTGTTACTTTCCACATTTTACTAAATGCTCCTTGCTATGTTTCTTGTCTCTACACTTCTGAAGTCCATTCAGATCAATCCTGTTGATATGGCATGTCAAGACGTCTATTCTCTAGTGGACCTGTTACAATAGCATTCTGCTTCTTTATAGCAGCTTTCCCTCTTTTTGGTGGATCATTAATACTGCATGCCCACAGAACACACAGAGTCCGCACCAGTGCTGCTCTCTGAGCTGACAGGAATGGGCATTTCTGAACAGGACCGAAGCACAGAAGAGAGATGACGTTTATTTATTAGTAGTAACAGAAGAAAGGCGAGAGGAAAAAAAAAAACATCTGTACATGACAGCTTAACTGAGGATGGGCAAAATATATATGTATATACTATTTTATTATTGACATTCAAATGATAGTATGGAAGAGAGTTTGGCTCAATCTGCTGGCCATGATTATTATTACTATTATCACTACATGTGTAGCACTTAGCTGGTTAACTGGGAACAGAATATCTACTTAAAACTTTAATGTACAGACAGAAAATTCAACTTTGAACAAAATTTCTTAATGCATTTTCAGCAACATCCCTAAAAAAGGAGCCAGCTGTATAAAAATGTCTTCCAAGAAGTATCCTTCAGGGCTACAGGGTGTTTTAAGAGCAATCAGTTGCTATGAATTATGGTAATATGAATATAAATAAGCTCTGGTGGTGTCTAGTGTTGTGAAATGGCCAGAGCTAATTAAATGTAACATTTTCTCAAGGTATAAGAATATGTATACATACTGTACAGTATATAGATGTACATTTTTTGCATCCTCAATAATAACTGTCAGTGCAGTTCATCTTCTCCCTCCTCCCCAAATACTTTTGAACTAGACCTAGAGACACTAGAGTGAAAATGACTGGTGCACAGCAGAACATCCCCAACATGAAAGCACAAAGTTACAAACCTTGTGTGCTTTGCACTGCGAACTTACGTCTCTTCAACATGAACCTCTTCATATGCATCAATCATGGGAGCAAACAAGGAGTGATAGAATGAAATGAGAAGAACAGAATTGTCATAAAAAATGAAACGCACACACATTCAAAAAGAAAATAAGGCAAACACCATGACAAATGTATTAATTACCTTCAAAACTGTTTTGATCCTGCTTGTTCATAAAACAGGATTACAGTTTTCAGAAGAACAATGTAAAGGTAGCCTTTAATGTGATAGATGATGTAATTTATATCATAGTCAATAAAAGTAAAAATGAATACCCTAAAAAAATAATTGGATTCTCCTTTGTTTTTTGTACTGCTGATAATGTGAGGAATTGTTGAACGTTATCCACTTTAAGACTTTAATGTGCCATATACTTTGAAAATGCTCTGCATGTACACTGCAGTTCAGAATTTTTCATTTGGAAAGACTTGCACGTAAACTGGAAATGGCAAACAATCTTTCAATGTAAAGGTTCTAATATATCTTAAAGAATGACTAGTATGAAATTCTCTGTTGATCTGATTAATTCCTCATTACCCCCTTGATACTTCAGCTTTTAGCTGTCGGCAGTAGCATTCCTATTGCTTTATCTTAATAATAATAATCTAGCATTTACATTGTACTTTTCATCCTGAAGAATCTCCATGCACTTTAAAAAGGGGAACCACCTTATCTACCACTGAAATGCAACACCCATCTGGGTGACATCAAACAATATTAATACTGTAACGGTTTATGGTGTTGGTAAAATTATTTATTTTCTTACTTTTATTACTTAATTTTCATGTTCTCTTCTAAATTATAAATTGGTAAAGCCTGCAGAGAAATCAAAGGTTGCATAGAAATAGCCTCAACAACTTGACAAGAGAGTTCTGGAAAGTTAAGGCAACAATGTTTATATAGACCTCAGTGAAAGTGTCTCTGGCTATGCTTTTTGTTGGAAAGATGGAAGATCACCAATATCGTATTGTCCAACATTGCTTCCATCTCAAAGGAAATGGCAGATCTGCCAAAGCGTGACAGGCCTACAGACTGATCTTTAACTGATGAAGCATGGTGCTAGACTCCAGCACATATTACAACAGCTGAACTTGAATGAAGTGCAATAGAAAGTTTGGAAAGAGCGTGACAGATGCACATTACATCAAAAATTATGGAGACAATTTATGTTGATTGAGGTTGAATACAAAGTAATTTCAGTAACAAACACAAACAGCTTTAAAACACAGTGACCATTAAATTAACAACTGCAGCAGAAAACTTAGATATTATTTTAGCAAGTTCCAAAAAAGTAAATCAACATTACCTGTAGCCATGGTAGCTGAGACTTCTTTAAAATCAATTTAACATTTCTTTTCATAGAATGTATTTAATTAGCAGAAACGATGCAATATAGAGTGAACCTATTGTAATGCAGAGTGCTGTGATGATTGTGAGTGTGATAATGCCTAAAGTAAGTAAACATACTTATGGATACAAGCACATGCATAATTTAGCCTTTAGAGTATTATACAGTAGTTCATTCCCAAGCAAGATGAAAACGAATACATACATTTAATAAATTTTAGGTTTGTGCTGAACTCTTTACACTGACTTAGAGATTCTTTGCTCTGGCTGTATGCCTTCTTCTTTCCCCAGAGCAGTTTGGTTCATCCTGTGTTAATCGGACTGACATTATTCATCCAATCCTCAAGGCTGCTCTGATCATTATGTTGCTAAGCAACTGTTTCGTTCATGAGCAGAATGCACACTAATCTGTTGAACCTAAAAAATGTAATATGGAAGTCTTCATTTAATACTTACAGAGAAATATGATTGAAATACAGATTAAGTCCTAGAAATGACCCAGTCCATACTTGGGAGTACTAAGGTGAACCATGAGAACCATTTTGAGTTGGTAATGCTTTTCACACAGGTAATGTCAGCTTATTGACTCAATGAAAAAAGACCTGGTACACCTGGTCTCCACAGAAGATCCAGTATATTCAGATATGAAAAGCAATTAATAAACAGTCCTTCTTTACTACACCAACTGAAAGGCAGAAAAACTATCAAATGACTGCAGTCATGAGTATATCACTTATATAAAATCCTCCCATCCCCTTTCAGTAAGCAGTTTAAACCTGGAGAGTGGTGGTGAGCTGGAGCCTAACCTGGCAGGACAAGGAGGGACCAGGTCTAGACAGGACACCAGTCATTCATAGGGTACACACATACAGTACAGGAGGGGGCAATTTAGGGCTGCCAAATAACAGCATGTCTCCGGAGTGTGTGAAGGAAACGGAGTACCTGGAGGAAACCCATGCAAACATGAGACAACACGGAAAATACCACTCAGATGCAGATTCAAAAAGTAAACCACAGCAGCTCACACTGCTGAACCACAGCAGCTCACACTGATTTCTATACTATTAGGTAGACTAGGGAATAGTTCCCCCGTGGATGAGATGCTGATCCATCACAGGGGTTATATCCCCCCACAGCAATCCTGGTGCCCACTTATACAGCAGGGTTAACTGGAACAACAGGGGTACAGTACCTCCCTCAAGGTACAACAGCAGTGTCTGCAATGAGGACTCGAACCCACAACCTGTCAGTCATGAGTGCAAAGGCTCACCCACTATGCTGTGCCACCCTCATAAACCACCTTGGCTTAAAAAACCAGTGCAAATATTAAAGCAATTAGTACATTATTTATTTTCATTTTATATAACCCTGTGAATTAAAAATACATTAATACAAGAAGTTTAAATCTATTGGATCTGTTTTGACCTTTAGCCAGACCTTTGACCTTTTAAACAATTAGCAAGACCATAATCAAGCAATGGTGTTTTAAGACCAGATCAGTGAACTCCATCTGAACCCAGGTTTTGTGGTTTCTAATCTGAATACGTGCAAACATACAGCTTACAAATATTATGCAGGGTTTAAGGTAGCTTGATAAAATATTACAAGACTCTTATGGTGGTACACAGATGAGCATCAGAGTTTGCATAGATTCTGTTGAGATTTTAGAAATCCTTTTATGGATATGGAAAATAATTTCTAAATTGGCGAACCGCAATAAGAAAACTAAACAGGAAACCTTAAGAAGGAGCTCTCACACTGCATTTTCATACATTTCATATTTTGACAAGGGTTTTATATATAAATACACAGTTGGTCATGAAAACAAACTTATTAGTAATTGAATCAGCACTTCTATTTCTGTCCAAAAATAATTTTGCTTAGGGCAATCAAGATACTAATCATACATATTTTTCAGACTGACCAATTACAAAACAATTGGCCCATGTAATATGCCTTTAGCGTACAATGTTCTAATCATCAAATACATGAGAAATGAACGTGGAGTAAATCAGAAAATCACTTCTAATGAACCCTAACAAACTCACCACACTTTGTAAAACAGAGTAGCATAAAAAAAGAAATTACCATAGTCAGGGCCCTGAGATGATGATTATGAATTATAATTAATATTTTCTGGATCATGTTTAACAGTGAGCATTCCCAATTACCATCCATGAAATGTACTTTGATTTGACTCATTTGTCATCCTTACACTTTCTCTTAATGTACAGATCTATTAAAATCAATGCCAAGGTCATTGTAAAGCTACCTGATTAATCATGATTTGGGTTGAAGCAATTACCAATTGTTCAATGTCTGTTAGCACATCTTAAAAAATCACAAAGCAAAAAATAATTAACAGGAAGGGATAACAATACTGCAAAGCACCACTGTAACAGAGATCATGTCGAAATGGTGATGCACCGTGTTTTGTACGGTTGCTCTTAGCAACAAGTAATCTCACTTGCAATTCATAACATTTGATCTTTACAGAAACCACAAGAAAGAGGTGATCCTGAAAGGGTTAAGGTGGAAATCTTGTTTTACCTCTGCTAATGCCTTCAGCTACCCTTGCACTCTCCAGTACAGACACACATATCATTTCTGTTCTGTGTTGCTTTTAAAGTGCTGAAATTCTGATTCACTACACACCCACTCAGTAAGTGTGCAGCACAAATATGGGTACACAGCAACCGTGTTTTTTCTGCTCTGAGTATCCTACAGTGTGCAGAAAGCAGACCTGCACAGACAGAGAGAAAGGAGCCACTAATACCCTGCTTTTCGCTTTTTTTCCAGAACAGTTTAAAATGAAAGAAAATAACAGTTAACCAAACATTATTAGAAAGCTATTTATTTCAGGTAAGGGCCACGATAACCTGGATCCTAGTCCAGACAAGGTCAAACTATACCTTGGATGTGTAACCAGTCCATTGCAGGACATGCACACAGGTATAGAGAAATAATTTGGTAATACTGATTAACCAAACAATCTGTGGAATGTGAAAGGTAACCAGAGCACCCTTAATATGAGAACTATCATATCAAATAGAGCATGCAAGCAAGACACCCCAGTCCAGAAAGGAACCTTGAACACACGAGCTGTTATGCACCAGTACTAACCACTACTCCACTGTGCTACCCACTTTTGATCACTTAATTTCAATAAAAAATATATGCATTTGCACATCATTCATTAATAACACTGTCTGTATGATTGCACATTCAGAGTGCAGCAGGGATGCTTGAATGTGAAGTGAATGTGTGTCTATGAATGGCTGCTTTGCCCGCTTTATGCTTTTTTTCTGCTTGACACAAGTTCTTTAAATATGAAGTAGAAATATTATTAGTCTATTCCCAGTGGATTCCAAACTGGATTAACCCTGAAGATTTAGAGGAAAAACTATGCTCACTGCATATTGATTTGCTTTTTTCTCTTTATTGCTCTGTATGGTGTATTTTAATCTTTTTAACAGGCATTTACATCTACAGGGGTGCAACCTGTAGTGTATAATAAAATTTTACATCTCAGCAAAACATATGTCATCCAGGTGCAAGGACTCATGCCTTTTTAAAAATTTAAGCCATACTTATTTTCTAACTATAAAAAGGATTAAATCAGAGCAATTTTTCTTCTGTAATGGCTGAGAAGGCAATAAATGTGTATGTAATTAAATTATTCACATTAATACACGTATTACACTGCATACTGATTTAAACTAAAAATGCAACATAGAACATTAATAATGAAACAGAAATTTGTGCCTGTGATGTAAGGCTGAATAATGGTTGTTCATATGTAAAATGGTTTTGTTTTGTTCTCTAAAATAAAAATTAAAAAAAGAATATAGAACATTAATAATGAGGTTTTAATGGAAAATGTGCAAATGGCAGTAAAGTAACAGATAAAAACCAGTAGAAAGAAAATTAGTCACAACATTTATGTGTATAACTCTTGGTGGAGTACAGTATTGATTTTCAGTATACTGGAGCAGATTAAATTACTTTCTGCTTTTACAGAAAAGGAATAACACTATTTAATATTACAGAGAGTTTTAAGGAACATTTTCTGTGTTTCTGTCCTGACAGGACAGGAGAGTTATCTGTCAGGACAGGTATGTTTCTAGATGTAGTGTGTAATTAGATTTGGCTGCTCCAGAAAGGAGTCACATGAGCCACACTGTTAAGTTAGGAAATAGTTGTCCTGCACACACTATTGGAATGGCCACTGCGTTTTTGATGCACCTTGGATTTGAACTCTTGGCCTTATCGATATTATTTCTTTCCAAATGTCTTTCACATAGGACTAACCAATTGCGCAATAAATGAAAACACTATTTCTGCAGACCAAGAACTAACATCAATTTCCCTTCGGGATCTATAAAGTCTTATCTACCTAACCAAGAATCAGACCAGATATTTTTCCTTGTCTTGGAACACCTCCAGAACTTTGAACTGATGACAGCAATACATTAAGGTAGAAAAGGGATTATGTTAAGACAAAAACACTATGCATATTGTGATGCCACATGGGGCCTTCAAGGGATGGTGCCTTTCCTGTAGACTTATGTATTTTTTTCTAAGCTTCCCCCTGACCAAGATGGCAGCTCACAGATCAAAGGTGGTTTAACAGTATACCAACAATCACTGGAGCAAGATCTTCTGTGCATCCTACTCCAGAGATGATAAATGGAGCACTAGGCAGAAATGAGATGGTGATGACCAGGATTCACATCAACAATGAACTCTGTTAGATCACCCATCCTCTAACCTGGAACAGGCTAAATCTGTCTCTCTCTTCATTACTATTATCAGGCTTAAGGGCAGCTGTGCTGCTAGCTGATATTTTTCCTCAGCATGGGCTATTAATTCTTCCCCTGTCCTGTTGGACATTTATTGACTACAGGACAAGACTACTATTAATGTAGTTAATTTAATTTACCTGTAAATAAAAATGTCTCACTTATGTGTGGGGTGTCTCTGTGCTTGGGGCCCCACCTCAATCCCTGTGTCCTTACTGTGGGCCACCTCCCAAAATCCCATGGTCAGACTTAATACATATTGACCTTCCTGACTACATTCATTTTTGGACCCCCAAAATTTTGAAGGTTAATAATACCTCAGTGTGTTACAGCACTGCAAACTTTTTAAATAATGCATAACATATTATATGTGGGCTCTTTCCTCTACCCAGGAGTTAATCTTGATGTGTATTACACTGGTAAATAACTGGAACATTGTAAGAGAACACTAAGCATGAATGCTCGATATTTGCTCATTTCCAAATTTCAAGCACACGTCGCTGTACATTTTTGTGTATGGACAACAGGGCTCTTTAAATTTCTACCAGAAAAAGAAGAACTGCTGTACCTCTGGAACAATTCTGTGCAGTATGTTATTTTAAAGAATAAAAAGTATTCAAGACTATGGAACTATAAAAAAGATATCTACTTCATAAATCGAATGCCAACAATACTGCCAGCCTTGATGTTATCAGCCAATGTTGCAAAATATAAAATAGAGATATCACAAAGTACTGTAGGTGTCTTGAAAATACTTGGTCCTTTCAGAAATGAAAAATCTTCCTCCCCTTCTATTTACAACATTTATTTACAACTCTATTTATTTACGAGTTTTTTAGTTGACAAAACCTGTTGCCGTAATCAGTGGCTGAACATACTGTACACTATTCCAGCTGTCTAATAAGGAAATCTCACAAATCTTCTAATACTTGTACAAACCCTAATCACATTGTACATAAATACACTGGCAACTCTTGCAGTCCAACAGCGGGATGCATTAGATACAGGAGCAATAGTAGCAATAAATACTTCATGAACAACAACATTTTCTTATCAGAATGTCAAAATAATTCTATACTGTTAAGCTTTAGAAAAGTTAAAGTTCTAAAACTAAAAGGTAAGCATAAGCAAATGGAATTGGTATGAGAGGGATGTAATTACCTTGCTCCAAAGTTAGTTCTGGATCCTGTGGGAGAATCCAAAGTATCCCCTGGCTTGGGTGTCTTGTCCCTGTTCATTTGCTGCAAAATTGAGTTCAGTTCACTAATCACATTGGCCTTGGGGTCAGGAGTAGGTGGGCTTTTCACTTCTGGCGGGTCACCCCAGAGCTTTGAGGTCCTTTGTGTTGGGGTTTTAGGAGGATCTGATTGGGCTCCAGGGGGTGGGGGCGGGGCAGGGGGAGGGATCACAAAAGTGTCAATATTCTCTTCAATCAGGGCGTCTTTGTAAAGTGCATTGCTTTTGTTGATTATGGGCTTCATTTTTGGTTTCGGAGGTACGGGAGGCTTGTCAACCAGAAATGCTTGCCCATCTGCATAGACAGTGCAGGTGTCCAGGTTCTCCCCGCCCTCAGAGGAAAGGGTGGAAATGCTGGACACCGTTGAGATAGTGCTGGTTGTTTCCAAGTGATGGTCACTGCTGCTCCGGCTGTCCACCTCCTCAATCCCAGAGTCGGTGATGTTGTCGAAATTCTCAGGGGGGGGCACAAATGCAGGAGGCATGCAGTTCGAGAGGCCAACTGGCTTTTTGCATTCTAAAGTGTTTGTTGCTGCCACTGTTGCTGCCACTGTATGAGGGTTATAGGGTGTCAGTGTTGTGCCAGTGGCTCCATTTTTCCTCTGCTTTAGCAGTTCAGCTAATGCTCCTGCTTGGTCCTCAGGAATATCAAAACTGTTGGCAAACTCCAAAGGGGGTGGCAGAGGTTCTGTGAAGACAAACTCCTCATCAATGTCGACAGAAGCCAAAGGAGGAGGGGGAATGCGGAATGGCAACACTACTGGCTCATCTACTGAACTTATGGTGATGATGGTCTTGGCAGGTGTGACAGTAGACTGAGGGTTCAAGGCCGGTGACTTTGTCTCTGGGGCTGGCTGGTTAGGATCTCTCAGCTCTGCTGGAGCATTATCTGGAGCCTCTTCTTTTTCACCTTCAGCGAGACTGTTCTCCTCAGATTTAGCTCCATCCACGGTGTGAACCATTAGCAACCCTGCCGATTTCTGCTGTGAGGTATCTACAATGTTGATCAACATGTTTTTCTTCTCCTCTGGCTTCTTGTCATCCTTTGCTGCCTCTGTTTCATACTTAGCCTCCGTCTCCTGCCTCCGCAGTCCTCCCCGCTGGCCTGGCCGGCTCATGGTAGCTGTCACAGGGAAGGTGGTCTCTATGTTGGCCCTCAGCTTTGTGTCAATGAAGAGCGGCTTATTGAGGTCAGGCTTCGCAGGCTCATTCTTTGCCGGGGGTGGCTGCGTTTGCTCTTTCATGGCCCTATCTCTTGCAGCAAGAGCAAGAGCTAAGGGGGAATTGGGGTCCAGAAGTTTACCTGTCACAGGATGCACGTAATTCCCTCCATTTGAGCTGTAGTTTTTACTGCTCACTGCACTGTTATCTGGACTATCGGTTTTAGGAGTATTTACTGTCCTGGTGTTGCTAGGTTCTCTTGGATGACTGGGCTCTGGGCTGCTGAAGGCTGTAACATTCCCTCGAGGAAGTGCGAGAAGGGAAGGGGCCATGAGGTTCCTCAAACCTTCGTTGTTGCTAAACATTCCTTCATCTATGGATTTGGAATGCCTGAGCCTTGGAGCAGGTGTTGGTCCAATGTCCTCATCACCCAAGTCAGTGGAAAGAAATGCTGGAGAGTTCCTGCGGGCCTCTAACCTCTTTTCCCGGTCCCTTACAGCTCCGGCGATGGCCGCTGCGAAAGGACTGCTAAAATTCAGGCTATCCTCGGGCCGCAGCTGCCCAGGCTGCTCGGTCATCTGGGTGTCAATTTCCATGCTGCTGCCTTGACTGCTCTTCCCACTGCTGCTGGTCGATGGCTCCTTGACAATAATAGTAGGAATTGGGATGGAGCAGGTCTTTTCAGGGCTGTCCTCCACGTTGGACTGTTTTACCAATGTCCCCTTCCTTCTGGCAGGTTTGGCAGGCACATAAACAGCTTTGTTCCCCACTTTCCCTACTTCGGAATATGGGTTTTCAGGCATCTGGCCTCTTCGATTTCTGAAGTTCTGCTGGGTAGAGGCATTTTGCTTGTATGATTCGTCTGCATCATAGTGTTCTGAATCTTGTCTGTAGAACATTCCCTTATCTCGCCTCATGGTACCAACGTTTTCTCCTCTGTTGGAACCTGGGCCTTTGGATGCAGAGTTCTGGGTGAAGCCGGGTCGAATTGTGCCATATCCCCGCCCAGTGGGGGATTTGGGTGTGTTGTAAGGGGGTGAAGGTGGGGAGGTGGCTGGTGGGGGAGGAATATCTTCTGAGGTGTCTGGCATTGAAAGGCTCCTGGTAAATTTCAGCAAAGGAGGGGTCAGAAATTGTTTTTCCTCTTCTGTTATGCCTGTGAAAGAAAAGAAAGCAGATATTCATCTCATCCAACTCAGTGGCAGTTTCGGCAAGCTGCGGTATCTATTTTCAAAACGTTTCTGCAAACCGTTTTAGAAGTCTTATTTTAGAAAGTATGCTCCTGTCGACCCCCATTGCTTTTTAAAGCACGGCAAGAGAAACGTCTGCTAAATATAGATAAATACAAGAAGATGTCCATGTTTTAAATTTAGTATTGAAAAAGACTGAAAAGCCATTACCTATACTGTCTACAAATAGCCTAAAGACATTTTGGAAGAGTTTGAGGAACACTGGAATAATGAAACCATGAAACACATAGGAGTAAATTCTACATGAATAACTGCTTCAACAATTATTTTAAAGCAAATGCATAATTACGTGATAATTCTCTGCCTAGAACTTCTGATTTGCATTAACAAATGCTTATATTGATTTTACCACTATGAAATTTTTGCAGCACAAGAAAACATGGAGCTTAAAATAAAAAAAACAGTCTAACAAAGATGTTAAAAACCCAGTATATTGATCATCATGCAACTAAATTATATATTTTATAATTAATTATAATTATAATTAATCTTTTAGATTTACAACATAAAATGTCTGAATATAGACAGCAGTATTTGTAGTTACAGTATTTCTGTGATTTCAATATTAATCGATAGATATACAGGGACTACTAAAATATAACTTTTGCAATAAAGACTCAGATGGTGATATTACAGTATGTTGATGTAAAATCAGCAATACAATATTCACTGTTAGTCATAGGGTATACAAATATGTGAGTAAAGACTGGCACTAGATCAACACAGAACTGTAACTTAAAACAATGGATATACTAGTTCAAATATTTAAAAGGTCTTTTAAAATCCCTTTCAGAGGTTCCTGAAGAAATAACTAGTGACTTTGTCAGTAATGAATAATTTAATATGAAGTAAAATATGTTTTGATGCACCTGTACAAATGTCTACAAAGAGATTTGCAGAGTCCATCTAATGGACTTCTTAAGAATCAACAGCTAAGAATATGAAGCACCTTATACCACAAAGGCTTGTGGGAGTCATTTGGAAGCTACCTAGCCATGTTGTTGAAACTGATACCCTGGCTTCTTACAAAAAATGGATGAGATACAGTACTTGGATTAATTGGCCACTAGCAACCAAATCAGCAAGATGTGCCAGATATTCATAAAATATAATATATATAAAATCAGCCCTTTTTAATTAAATTTGCCATAAATGTTTTCCCCTATGAGAAATGGTTAGACTGTAATTTCTGGACCGAAATGGGTAGCCATTCAGGAGACAGAGATGCTCAAAATTAACCCATTTTGGATATCCTCATCACTGAGGAACACATGACAGTGATTCTCATACTGTTTTAAAGCTTAGCTCACGTCTTTTTTTATTAATGTTATATGTAATGACACCCTTCCTATGTTCTTTTTTAGCCCATCATTAAAAATGTAATGGAAAGAAGTTAGGGAAGTTAAAATAATAATTGGCAATTTGAATATATTATAATTCAGAAATTATTGTACTATTATACTACTGTAAAAACGAACTGCATCCCTAATGACACATGAATAAGTCTGTACATATAGTTTTCTCTGCTGGGATGTAGAGTTTCTGTGCCAGAACATATTACCTATTGATTTCTGTCTGCGCATGGTACCTCGAGGCACACCCAGGTAGGCACTTCTAGGACTTCCAGGGACTGTAGGGGGCATCACAGGGACACCCTGTCGATCATACATGGACTGCAATAAGAAAGAGGAGATAGAACATCCACAGCTCTTGAATTGACCTGTTAGTTGTTCTGAGAGATTTCCAGCTTTCCTCGTCATATTACAAATATCCATAATTTAAATGGATTTGAGAAAAACGGGAAGTAGGCAAAATATTGTTTTCTCTCATTTTAAGTTTTGACTGTAAAGATAAAGTATAGGCAGGTACACTGATGATTATCTGTTTCAAATTTTCATTCCACTAAAATGAATAGCTATTTCTAGTTTTGCAATAGCAGAATGACACAGCTCAAGTGTTTGGATTGAGTTGGCTAAAAGGTTAAAAAATTATAATCAATACAATGTACAAGTGCAAATATGACTTTAAGAAGTGACACCAAAACAAAAATGGAGTAGCAAAGTTATAGTTAAAGTTATAGTTCTGAGACTTTTTTATGAATACATTGTAAGATATCCACATCTTTCATTAAAACAATTAATCAGTGCTGTACAGGACATCGGTTTAAATACCAAAACATACATTGATAAGCACACAGCAGCAGCCAACATGGACATTTCCAGCAAAGCAAGGCATTATACCTTCATCTGCAACAAGCAACAGGCAGTGCTACTCAAGGCCGGCATGTTCAGTTAAAGTACATTAAATTAGATGCTAAATGCCAAATGCATTCCAATACATGCATCTCAAACGTAATGCTTTAATTGATCAAGCTGCAAGTGAAGACTAATTAAGTCTACTTACATTCATGTCCGTTGAAGCTGTGAAACACCTACTGGATGGTCGCTGTTTAATCGTGGCCACCCTCATGTCCACAGACACGTTGTCTCCTGTTCGGCTGGGTTTCTGGGGTGGCATTATTTCATCCACTTTATCTGCAAAAGAACACACACCCCTCTTCTGAGTAAATGGGGGAGTTAATCTTACAGAATCATGTCCGTCAATGAACCATCAAGCCAAGGAATAAGGATCCTTCCCAAAATGCAGATTTAAAAAAAGAAACAAAAAAAAGGAAAACTGACATTTGAAAACGTAAAAGCCGTGCAAGCTCTTTATTTTATGTCTTTTTGCTGCTGCACAACATGCTTGCATTGTTGGAAAGCCACCATGCATTGCATTTGATGATTACTTAGTGTGACTTGAAAAACAATCCTCTTCTTCAGACCCTCAATATTTGAAGGCTGAGCATCTACACAAAAACGAAGAAAAGGAGTTCAGTATCTGCAAAGTGTTCTGTCAGGCATTAAAGGAGAATACTTCAAATAATCTCTATATATGTGAATTTTTAATATATCCTGGATAATTACATTAAACATTGAAATGCACTTGTGGGACAAATACTCTGTAGAGAATATAAACTGAGAGAATTCCTTGCATTACTTGTTTCCGATTGCTTAATGCAATATCACGCCTCACTGTGCATGAACCAGAACCATTAAGAAAAGTGGAAAATGGGAGCATATGTCTTATAAGTTAATTCAGTATCCAAGGTGGACTATACTTCTTTTAAAACAGGACATAGTCTTTGTCATTTCTTTAAATGCTTGTATACCAGACAATAACTGACCCTAGACTAGAAAAGGCTGTCCAAAGGCTGTTATGTTAAATGTTAACCATTTTCTAAAACATGTTTCAAGCTAAGGGCTGGTTTGCTTGTTTACTCCTGTTATCCACTGTACATCTTAGTATTCATTAAAAATGCATACTGTCTGGTACCTCAAGAGCTTACATATTTGGGTTACCACTGTAAAATGTGCAGAACAAACTACCTGTCCTTTCCCAGAATTTAGACCAGGTGTGGCCAATCTTGGTTCTAGGAAACCACAATCCAGCAGAATGTATTGGTCATCCTTAAGTTATAAACTTCAAAACACTTGGAACAGTTTCATTTTGACAACGTAAACAGGTGCTTTGTGAAAATAGTGTACCAACAACACATGGCTCTCCAGGGTCACATCTAGCCACTCTTGATTCAAGTGAAAAAGTTAGCTTACTGAATTGCTTTAAACTCACGTGTTCCAAGGCTTTAGGAATTGATTTAAGTGTGACCTGTCAGGCCTGTTGGGTTGTGGCACACCAGGAGCAGGGCTGGCCACCCTTGTTATAAATGGTATAGATTGATATTGGACACTGAAGAATGCTGACTGTGTGCATGGACCTGCTTGAATTACCTGTGTGGCGAGAGAGTTGAGAGGGTCAGTTTCAGTTTTAAGAAAATGGGCAAAGGCCTGGATTTGAACATTTTTTTCCAAAAATAAATGAGAATACAAAGGAGCAAAAAATCTTTTTAGCTATAAATTTGATATACAAACTCAGAATATGGCAATAATGGGAGTTTTCCCCAACCTCAGGAAGGAAAAACACTTCTCTGCTTTAAAAGGCCACTCAGTGACACTACAAACAGGTACAGCAGATATATAGATTTATATCTCACTGTGGTCTAAAAACTCAAGCGTTCTATGGGCTTATGTACAGTATAAAGGAAATACATAGATTCTGAAAAGTGCAGCCTTGTGCACTTTTGTGTTATTTTGGAACAGAAATACCTATGGTTCAAGTATCCCATTTTATTTGTGTGTAATGAATGTATACATGTATCAGTATAAGCTGTATCTGTACACTAGATCAGTGCTTTAATAATAAATTAGAGTGGTAGGAGTGGTTGAAAGCAGTCATTCAGTGACATGTTAAACTGGATGTGTGTCTCACTACACTAAATAGTAGTGTGCTTATTTGTAATAAAAAAGCTTAAATATGAGGACTGCCACAAGTTTAGGAAGGCATTGCTTAACATACACTTAAAAAAATAATATATCTCTTGAAGTGTAAATGTGAGATTAATCACGAATTGAAAACTCAGTAGAAGCCACTTTCATGCCACCCTGCCTCTAAAGACATCCTAATTGAGCTTTACCCCTTTCTCTTGCTTTTGAGCTGGGCTTGCAATCTTCCCATCTTCCTTTGTGAATTCCAAAAGATTGTGTCAGGATTTACATTCTTCTGCACTGCTTAGCACACAAACTATCAGCGTCAGAAATCTAATGTGACCTCCATTTTACACTGCGAGATTAATGATGCTACATGTCTTTGGCATGCTGTATAAAGCATACATTTCAATGCCTCAGTCGCCAGCTCTTTCAAATCTAATGGCATGTCTTCTTTTGAAAAGGCAACTACCCTATTTGTGTAAGTGGTGGAGAGAATAGTACTAAAAATTTGGCTTTGATTTTGCTTTCCAGGTGGGAATGTTTCTATATTAAACAAATGCGGCACTATTACCATAGCAACATCTTGGATCTAACTGAGTCAGTGCCTCCTCAAGTGGGCCCAGATATTGTTATGTCTTTAAAGAAAGAACAATTTATCCTTTTAGAATGAACACTGCCTGAAATTACATATTTGTTATAAATTTGTGCAATTCTTTATGAGACCCCTTTTCTTCTGATAATACCCTTGTAATTTTTAAAATAGAAATTAACATCCCACAGAGCTCTTGTGTATACTAAATCATTGTGTTCATA
The DNA here is from genome assembly GCF_055471065.1 of Atractosteus spatula. NCBI lineage: Eukaryota > Metazoa > Chordata > Actinopteri > Semionotiformes > Lepisosteidae > Atractosteus > Atractosteus spatula. The sequence goes on along the minus strand of NC_142721.1, from coordinate 11,676,197 downwards.
TTTTTCTAATCTTACATAATCCTTAAGCTTTATTGCCAAATAGTTCTAATAATAAAGCATAGTAAATGTATAACATTCTGACAGAAAATCTCCAGTTTTGTGACTAATACACACAAATTAGTCAAATCCATGTGTACACAATCTATGTACATATATATGTAATTGCTCACAGTTTAGTCATGTTAGTAAAATATAGCCATAAAGTTCTCTTTAAAACATTTGAAACAATAATACTTCAATCTAAGCTTAAATGTCACGTTGCTTTTTTATGCTTTGTATACTAAACTGTTATGTCAGCTTTTTATTTTGATGAGTGTATTTCATTATAATTTGTTAAAATAAACATGCAACATGTAATTGCATTTCACACAGACATTTATAAAGATGACACTTTTTTTGCAGTTAACATACACAGAACCCTGAAACCCCACAACCATTTTGATGATACAGCGATGTTCTCATTGTTCATTGCTTCAAACAATATTGCTAAGAAAATTGCTCAGATGTACTGTAAGTATACAACAATGAGAAGGTTATACAAAACATTGTTTGAAAAATGCCTATTGAACTTACCACCCTTCTTTTTCCTCATGGTGGCTTGAAAATAAAAGGGAACAAGCTGTAATTCTAACCCTGAGAAAGCACAAGACTGCCAGGGCATAGGTGTTACCAAAAGACCTTAGTACTTAAAGACACTTAAAGTGAGAAAAGGTTTATGGGGAAAACTTAGCATATACTGTATTTTTAAATAAAGTCATGTATGTATAGATTTATAAAGAAAATACTGTAAGTGATCTTGATAGATTCTGTTAACAATTAGTTTTACTTCACTTTAGCAGTTTGGACAAAATGAATCTGAAATCAGCTTTGGACTATCCCCTGTTTGTTTCTGATGTGGAAATGGAGTATTCAAATAAGCCTATAATAGTGGCATTTGACTCAGCAAACATTACCCTTAACAATCCACTAGAGAGCAAGCTACTGTGAATGTTCTGAATCACAGGTTAATGCTGTTTGCATTACCTGCATCTAAGCTTAGATTTCCCAATGCAATCCTACACTCGTAGACTTTTAACATTACTTTATATTTTCCACTCCTGTATTGGAAAATATATCACTTTGTAACCTGTTTGCAACATCATTCTGTGTAGAATTTAAATTATTGGTAACTTACAATCAGGAAATTGCTTGTGGTAGTAAAATAAGTAAAAAATTAAAATTATAATCAACTATTGGGGGTAAATATTGCTACTTCACTTGTGAAAATGGTAATGTTGTCTGCTAGTTGTTAATTTCTATGATGTATCATCAGAAATACTGTATGTATATTCAACCTAGAATTTGAAGAAGAATAAAATTGGTATATCAATAGATAGAATTAAAAAAAATTGCTTCTTAATACCAACTAAGCTGGCAAGGTGAGAAACATACAAAAAAGAAACATTTTTCTTTTACAAATGGATACAAATGGCACAGAATACTTGAAATTGTGGATTTCTGCTTCTTAGACCTTCCAAACCCACTTGGATTTTGTTGTAGTCTCGGGATGGCTGAGACAGATTATTATTATTTTATAAGTGAATAAAGATGTATTTATGATACATTCTCTGTGGTAAAACTTAAGTGCTACATGGGACATGGTTTGAACAATAGCATAAGAAACATGTTCCCCAAATAATGGAAATGGAAAATCTTTCTACACTGTATACTACATGTACTGTAGATAAGCCACCTCTCTCCATCACACAAATGTAAAGAACAGCAGCAATAAAGGATCTCCTGCTGACATTGTCTTCTAAAGGCTTCCAAAAGTTGCAAATGTTTTTGAATTCTGTTGAAACAAAACTACAGTACGTCCATTGTAAGAGCACAGTAAGTAGAGACAGACCACATTTCCCTGAGACCAACAAACTGGTAAGTAGCTTGGTTGCTTGGTGTTAAAGAGAGAAACTGAAGAAGTCAGGAGTTTAGAGGAGAGCTTAAGGTTTTGTTTTGTGTTTTATCTCAGAGCTGTGAATGTTTCTGTTGTTCCTTGACCCCCCTATTTAAAGATCCCTGTTATGGCACCCCTCGTTATATAAGATATAACTCTTTTTTTAATGAAAGGGCTATTACCACTATAGACAAATAAAATTAGGGAAACTGTGTTAGGAAAGCAGGTAGCAAATTGTTCATAATGGACATTTTGGGCAGGTGCATGATTCAAATGAGAAAAGCAATTGATGGATTCATAAACAAAATACATATATTTTAACTTAACTGAGTTTGTTTAATTAACATGACCTAATTAGAAGTAGTAGTACTCTCACAGATTTTAAAACTAATCTGATGAAGGGGAGCTTTCAAAATGGAGTATGATAAGCATTTAGCAAACAATGTATTGTAGCTATAGGTCAGGTTAGCCAATGATTTACTCTTGTGTATTTCTCTATATATACAATATGATATATACTGTATATACAAGCACAGGAGGGATGATAGGCATGCAGACGTTGCTCAAAAACATGCATTCTTAGTGCCATATGCAATTTCCACACAACATCAGATGGAAGAGTGTTGCAGCTCTCATAGCTTTATGCTCACAACTGTCCAGCAAGCCTCTGCTCAATGATGAGGCTTACTCAATTGTATACCATCACTTAGATAATCCTGGTCACAGGTGGTTAATAATGTAGCCAAGGTTAAAATCGCTAATGTGTGGGCTATATGGCTTGGCCCGCACTTCAGACAAGCTTATTTTCTGGTGGAACAACCTGGCAGTCTAGTACATCAACTTAGTTGCTGGTGGGTTAAATGTCTAACAAAAATAACTTCATGTTGCAAATAAAATTATCGTTCCTCAAAGCCCATTGCAGTTTGCATTGCAGTTCTCATCATACAGTAATAATGATGTAAGAAGGCTCTGTGTTATTTCTCTCTCTAGTTTGCCCTGGAGCAGACACATAGCGTTTTAATGGAAGGCCACTGTGCTAGTAGTTATTCTTCAAGTAATTTTCTTAACTTCATAACATCACAAGCATAGAAATTAAGAATTTATTAGCAGGTCATCAGACATTAATATTTAATTCCTCTTAATGTGACACCAATTTCCATTTCTGTCATTTCTTCCATGAATTTTATTTAAAAGCCAATAATTGAACCTTTATGCTTGCAAGGTCTGTGGTTAGCTTTAAAAAAAACATTGTAAGCAAAATGCTATGGACCTGATATGTGGAAAACTGAATAGCCCATACAGGGTTATGGGAAATCTGGATGAGATTACAGTTAAAAATGCTAAATTTTGCAGCCTACAAAATGGAGAAAAAACCCTGCTGCTTACCTTTGTCCACTGATGGGCCAGATAAAATTTTGAAATAAAAAAAAATAAGATTAGGGAGGTAATCAGAGTACAAAGGGACAAAAAGCAAGTGTTTTTTAATTGTTAGCACAGATGAAACAATTAAAACTGTAGCATCACTCAATAGATGAAGGCTATTATGCTTTTAGATGAAAAACCGCATCGACAGGATTGTACGAGGGTGCCCCATGATGCAAAGCATGCACTTTTTATGACTCATCACTCTCTCCATGCGTGTTACATAAAAGCTAGAGAAATGCTACACTGTCTTTTGGCTGTTTTAACCTTACAGCATGCATGGTTTTCCTCTATTTCTTTTTAGCCACAATCTTGCTTACCCAGCTCCTCAAGCTCTGAGGTCATAGACTTAGAACGTAAGGTCAGTGCTGTGGTAGGTGCCCTCTTTGGAGGTGGAGGCGCTTCAGTAATGGAGCGGAAACAAGGAAACAGGGAAGGGGAGGAGATGTTTTTTATCGCATGAGAAAAGTTCACCGCTTTCACTATTTTCTGTTTTGGCCTTTAAGGGTTTCTGTTTTGTGAGAGTACTCATAGGCCAGTTGTATTGCTCATGCATTTGACAATTAATGATGGGAATACTACACATAAAGGATTTGTTCTTAAAACGAAAGTGGCAGCTGGGTAAAGAATTAAACGGCTTCTGAATGTTGCAAATCTATTTAACCTGAAGGATATTCATTCATGGCAATCAAGGTATTCCATTTTATGTAAAAAGGTAGAGTATTTTTTGTGCTCTGTGAAATTCCAGTGATGATGAATTTTTCTGGAGGTATCATTTTAAAATTGTAAAAACATTTTGCTTATTAAAAACTGAAACCATAATTGCTCCAAACTATCAACAGAAATCTGAATTAAAGATACAGTAGGCTTATTTTTTTCTCCTACATAAATATCACCGATGCTTTCTCAATCTGCACCACACACTAAACAGCGAAGCCATTTGATCGTCTAAATAGTAGCTGATCCAAACAAAATACTATTGTATTTAAATTTATACTGTAGGCAAAAATGTAATGCTTTATTGTATTCACAGATACTGTACTCAGTAAAAGTGATGGATACTCTCAGTCCTGTCAGATGCCCTTTCAGATTGTAATTGCAAAGAAAGGTACTGTAAATAACAGAAGCACATTAAACAGGAATGTTACCTATCAGTGGGCACGATAGATCAATCACCTTCTTGCACGACAGACAAGAGGGTCAACAGGCACTATTTACACTAGGAGAAGGTTAGTAGGTTCTATTCTGGTAGGTGTTTTCACATTAACACTAATTCTCAATAGGACCGTCAGGGAAAATGACACACTAGTTAAAGAAAGCAGAAGTAGGTACCAGATGTGTAGATGATAGTGTTAAAAACTGTCCTGCCTTCCTCCTTCATAAGGAAAGAATTATTAGAATGTGCTCATTATGCAGATCAAATATAAAGCTGCAGAATTCCATTTAAACTTTAATTTTAGTCCTGATCATGCTGGAAGGTATGAAAAAAGTATGTTATGCTAACATTGCAGAAAAGTCGGGCAACATCAGAAAAAAAGAATAGCCACATTTCACCGAGAAGAAGGTAAAGCATTTTATTTAAAGTATAATCATATATAATGCCCACGACTGACATATACATTTAAGGTTTTTTGAAGTTTAACCACATAAAATTCTTTATTTTCTTTAAGCTGACGTTGGTGCTTGTGCATGTATCCATTAAAAATTTGACGATGTTCATGAAACTAGCTGGGCACTCTCATAGCACTGTCTGGCTTAAATATTTGGTACTATATTTATTTGGTCATAAATAATATTTGGTACATTTCCAGGTATTTTGAAATATTAATGAAAAGCAAAAGTACAAATGCTTACCTTTCTTCCGGGCTGTATCTTCAGGATCCATATTCCTGCTGACTGTTACCACCTTGAGAACCAGGTGACTACCCCCCTGGCGTATCATGTTGACAACTTGTCTGTGTCCGACTTTCACTACATTATCAGTGTTAACCTGCAAGGCAAAATAGAGAAGCTAGGTAGATAGACAATTATTAAATAATCTGACATTTGTTTTCAAATATATAGTTAAAAGTATCACAATACACTTTTCATTGTAGCACTGTGTAACTCCCATCATCATATTTAACAGTTTTGGTAAAAAAAAACCAACAGAAAAAGTATGTGATACAGTAGCTTTTTCATTGTGAATTTTTCAATTCAAAGTTCCTCCTCTATGGTTCAGTTCATGTTTTGTGTTTTAGAATACTAAAGATCAAATCAGGCATGTGAAGGCACATGGGATTTAGTGTTCTGAGCAAAAGCCATCTCTACCATTGAAAGATGACATTCCTGTGACATTAAGCACCTTTTTCCACTTAAAAAAATGTTCAAATATTATGCAAACAAATATAAATAGATGATGTTATGATTGGTTGAGGTTAGTGCCATTATAATGATATAAACAATTAAGTTCATACTAATATTAATGACACAAAAGTTAAATTAGGAGCGACAAAGTATTTTCCAACTAAAAAATACAATTCATGAATTCCAAAAAGAGGCAGGTAATTTAAAATAGGACATGTAACAAAACATTTAAGTGCTTTGTCCATATAAATTTGTAAAATACCTTTTGTATGAAGAGAGAACGATATTTGACAACTGCTGTGTGTTAACACAAATATTACAGATGAGTAGAACACTCAATTTGTTTTTTGCTTGCAGTTTATTTTTCATAGAATCCTTCCTGAAACATCATATTTGTGTAAATAAGCAAGTGTGCTTTGTAGAACCAGAAATTTCCAGCCCAGGAAAAAATGATTTTTTGGCTCAAAATCTTTAAGGTACAGTATATGTAGCTGAATCTATCTCAATTTGGAAGGCATAAGAACAGGTCATGGAACATTGTAGGTCATGGAGCAGCAGAATTTTATTTGTGTATAAATCATAGGAAATTACACTGATATACATACAGATTAAGGAAACTAAATCCACTAATGTATTTTTACAGTGGAATTTGATTTAGGTAATCAAAATCCTGTAATGCACTGTCCAAATGTATTCAATGTTCTTGAAATTCAACAATAACACCGCTAACACTGGTCATTTACAAAATAGGCTATATGTACACTGAATGACATTTAAGAAGCATCATTGTTTCCAACGTTTATATTTTTTTTTGGTAAATTCACAACAATATGGGATTTTAAGTAATGCCCAAACTTATTTGGGCATTGCAAAGCCATTTTTAGGGGTGAAAATTGCCACTCCTTGCCATCCATCTGGCTACGCCTCTGCCAGCATGTGAACTAAAGTATGTATTGTATAACTTAAGCCTATTAAAAAGGATTAGAATATTTTCAGATTCTGTCAAATGGTCAAAGATTAAGGCAAGACATAAAGCTGTACAACTGCATCGCCACCACTGAGTGCCTCGCTATGCAGAATATTGTTCTGAAACTCTGTGCTATGAGATATACCCACTTGGTTCATCTATACTTGTACCAGAGTGGGTGTGTCTCCTTTGGAAGGAGTGTCTCATCATTCAGTAAAGGCTAAGCATTAACATAATTAGCAGTTTGTTCATAGAGTATATTGTATATATATACACTGAAGCTATTATAATTCATTCTGAACTACAGATTGTTTCTTATTTAAACTTATGTTTTAATCCTCAGCTTTTCTTCAGATATCACACTAGCTACAGTCTTCCTTATCAATTTTAGACCTATATGAAATCTTGCTAAAAATCACAAATAACACTAACAGTAACAGTTATTTAAACAATATTGTAAAAAATCCTCAAGAAATGTTGCAATTCAGATCTGATCACATGATATCTGTGGTCCAACAGTAAACATAGGAATACATGTTTTATCTTAAAAACATGTTACAATATGTTGTTAATTGGCTGAGGAGATTGTGACTGAATAAGGCTAAAAATCATGTTTGAAAATTGTGCTGTCTAAAAATATGTAGCAGAAAATCACAGAAAAACAGGACATACTTCAAAATTCAGCTGTACCACTCAAAAGAAAGTTATATTAAAAATGTTTCTGGTTTACATACTTAAAAAAAACCTCAAAGCCATAATTTTATCAACTTTGTTACTTTTGGAAATTTGATGTAATACTAAAGATACCTCAGAGGAGTACAAGTAATCTGTTTTATTTGCTATGAAATACAAGGTTTACAAATGTATTTGGAATGCTTTTTATGAAGTTCCAAATAATATATTGTTGGGTGTTGGCATTCAGGGAAATGTGTGCATCATTTAAAAAAAAGAGCACTCTAGAACAAATTTTATTGAATCCATAAACTTAGAATTAATATATAACTATACAATTCAAATTAAATTATGTCATTTTAAATTGTATAATGCACTTGTAAGATCTCATTTAAAAAAGTGGTCACCACATTATAGAAATAGATATTACTGCTCTAGAATTAATCTAGAGAAGAGTAACCAGGTAGGTTATGGAGCTTGAAGTATTATCCTAAACTGACAGGTTGAAAGAACTGAACCTTATTAGTATTAAACAGAGAGGACTACAAAGTCAATGAAGTGTAAAAAATCAACAGTGAAATTTGAGCCAGAGAACACAAGTCAAAACTTGGAGGTGCATTTACAATGTAGAAAAAGAGACTCTACTCAGAAAAGGGTTGTCAGGGGAGGTATGAAACAAGCTACACAGCCATGTTGTTTAGGATGATACCCTGACGTTCTTAAAGAAACAACTTAGAGCCAGTGAGATCCTTAGTGAGATCCTTGGATCAATACGCTACAGTCACTACATTAACAAATGGGCATGACAGGCCAAATGGCTTCTTCTCTTTTGTAACTATTCTTGTAAAGGTTTTAAAGAGTTGAACCAGGAAAGATAACAGCACAGTTTAAGAAGAAATAGCCTGGAACACTACATAGTAATGTAGTAGTTTTCAAATATTAAAATATCCTGAAAATCGACAGTTACTCTATTTATACAGACAAATTCTAAATGAGAAAATAGAGTATCTTCCTTCTGGAAGATGCTGCCTCTATTTTCTTGTATTCTTCATAGATAAGGACACTTATCTCTTTTAATGTATGGAGATCAGTATGATTTCTAAAAGTATTTTTACAGAAACACTATTTTGATTTACTGTGTCTTCCTTTATACAGTATATATATATATTATCACTACTTTCTGTAAGGTAGTGATGTGCACAATATTGCTTGTACTGCACCTGTACTGCACCTGTAAGGCAAGAAGACTGTGTGAGAGAAAATTCATTTTATGAGAACCTGTCTCTTGTATTGCAGATATCTTCAATTTTGTGTTAGAAAAGAGAAACTCGTGGCATGGTCTTCAATTTACAGAGTATATATGGCAAATCTGTGAAGCATTTTATATAAATATATGATTTCTAACTGGTTGTGAACTTTCTGTCAGTGCCAGAAATCTGACTAGGATTATAGGACTCTTACTCCAGAAAGACATCAGAGGCCAAAACTATTGTGAAACATGGTTCTTACCTTCCTCAACCTTTCATTTTCAGACTGATTTCTAAATCTCTCCACTCAATTACAGGTTTCAGTCTTCTCCTGGATTTCATCTGTTTAGACGGATATATTTGCCTCATATTCCTGGAATTCCATTCCTGGAATGGAATTAATCACTACTTTTTCTTAGAATGAGAGCTGCAAAGGAACAGCTCCCTACTCAAAAATTAGGACTACTTTAAAATGAACACAAAAGTAGGTTTAATTTTTGGGATTTGTGCTGCACATTTACATACCTTCATAAATGTGTAAACCATGTTCAACATCACAACTCAGTATATTTGAAAAAGCTCTACATGAAAAACACACACAGCATAAGAAAGAAATGATAGTTCAGATATCCTTATCAGCTATTGCTTGTGTAACTACAGGCTGAGTAACTACTTTATCATTACGGTGATAAAGAGCACCATGTGTTCTGCCTCTTAGGCTAAGGCAAGAGATAAGAAAACTACCTTCTTTACCTTCTTTCCTTAAAAAAGACATATGAAAGGTAAAGAATCTTCACATTATATACTCTGAACTTGGCTTTCCAATTATTTTTGAAAGAAAATGAACAACTGAACTATAGTCTTTAAATGAATAACTGTACAGGCAGTAGAGTTATACTGTACGCAATTGATCACTGAGTTTATTTTCCATTGTATTAAATATCTGAGGCTATTTGTTTTTTATTTCTTATTTAATTATGAGATATATTTTTAAACTTAGTATAAGGGCTGTGTTTCCCAGGTTAAAGACATTTACACTTTGCTAATTATGAAACAATGCCTGAGCTGCTTTTCACTTAACATCACAGCTTCTGAGTGTTGTCCCTCAAACATTTATAGGTGACACTGACCGCTAAGCCTAGAGCCTTTTTAACACACTTTTCTGTCCAGAGGTTAAGGTTACGAATTTATTTGCTGCACTAGTTACATCTGATATCCATACAAGTTACGCTTTTCATAAGACTGAAGATGTTTGATATAAAATAACCACAAGTAAAATGTTTAAAATTATATTTAATAATTATAGCCTCTTAACCCATCTATCTTGTTTGGTTGCTAACTTGTCTTGTGTATCTGTAATTGTTTCTATTGCAGTAAATATTCTAGCATCTTCTATCTTTATAATTCCATAAGAATGTATGCAGGAATAGTATTATTCAGAAGGTTGAAATACTGAAGTATGCCCTATGTAGAGCTGATAAGAAAGGTATTTAGAGTGATTTCATCCTTTGCTGAAGTCATAGTAAGTTTAGGTTGATAGTATGTATCTAGTGAAATATGTCTTCACTGTATGCTATGTAACTCTTTTTAAGCTATTTGGAGTCTTTCAAAAGCAGTTACTGTACACTACCACCCATTACCAGCCAGCTAGTGGCCAAAGAAGAAAAATTACTATGTCCTGTGATTTAATTGTGAAGTCGGGAGATGACTTTGTAATTGCTCTATATCTTATTATGTTCTTCAGGGTTACCCTAAAGAGTCATTAATCAAAGAAATCGATTTGCAGTTACAAACTTTACAAGCAGCCTTTAGAGTCTCATTCATAATTTGTACAAAACTGTACCTAATAAATTCTGCATGTTGTATCATTGAGACACAATGATAGCACACAAATGAAAATATGCTTTCATTTTTTCAGGATTTTTATTTTCTTTAATTTATTGTCCATTTGCCCATAATATTCAGATTTGGATTTTCTCTAAAGCCATTTCTACCTGAACCAAAAGATAAGATAAGTGATAAGATCACTTTATTAGCCATTTACAATTTCTTGCATTAGGAATTTGTCTTTTCGCATACCCCCAGCTTGCTCTCCATGAAACACACAGACAGGGAGAGAAGCTTGGTGTCAGAGTGCAGGGTCAGCCATTTATACGGTGCCCCTGGAGCAGTTGGGGTTAAGGGCCTTGCTCAGGGACCCAACAGAGTAGGATTCCTCTGATGGCTGCGGGATTTGAACTGGCAACCTTCCAGCCACAGGTGCAGATCTTTAGCCACAGTGCCACTGCTCCGCCCCAAAATGCTGCCGTGATAGCTCTGGAAACCTCTAGGGTATGAGGTCTGAGGTATGAGGGTATAAATTCATTTTTTTACATTTAAAAAGGCTTTGTTACAGCAGCGGTATGCACAACTGACATGATATTGAAGTGATAATATTAACTTTACGGACAACAAAAAATTCAGTCACAGTCATATATTTTTTATGTGTCAGAGGACTTATCACAAGTGTTGTATGGCAGTGCAACTACTCCTTTTTAAATGCAGGCACTCTTGTTGGTATCTCTGGGGTTGATGTCTTGGGGATTAAGTTACCCATGTTTTTCTCTATCACACTTATGACTGAAATATTACAAGGTTGTCAATTTTCCACTTGCATAACATTGCCCATTTACAACCCTGTGACTTGTAACCATCATACAAGGCTTCGTCTTCTCTAGGCTGGATTATCTCAGTATGTCCAAAATTCACATGCTAGAATTTCGACCACGTCTCAGTCCTGCAAGCACATCACTCCTGTTTTAGCCTCCTGAATAAACTGGCTTCCTGCCACCACAAAGATTTGATACAATTCTGGTTTGATTTGTGTCCACATGATGAGGCACAATACATTACATAAAAGAAAAGGCTTTCCACAGTTATTCAATTTTAAAGGTCATGTTTCATGTTTTGCCAAATGGTCTTAAATTAGTAATCAATATACTCTCTTAGATTAAAACTGTGGATTTGGTTTATTCTGGGCCAACTCTGTACAACATGTGACCTTTCTGTACAGTTCAGACCTTTGGCCAGTACATAAAATGATAAAAGGATTTAAAACTAGGTGAAATTAAATGAGCCCTCCAGCCAGTTCGACCGTATTATGGAAGCCATACCCAAGTGCTGTGAATTGTTCTGTCAAGTAATCTGCACCCCTTGAGCTACAAAAGAATGTTGAGTGAAGCTGATACTGTAACAAGAAAAGACTTAATGTGACACAATGCTAGTGAGTCAAACGTGAGATAAAAAAAATACAGTACGCCTTTAATTGAGAGAAAGGTTACATGAATAAGTCTTTGTAACCTAGGAAACAGCCAAGAAAGATGATGTCAAATGAGAGCAAGAAGATGTCGACTAAAACTAGCAACAGCGTATGGGATCTCACACAGAATAGCTATAAAGGCTGGGCCCTGCCATTTACCCTAGTTCTTTTAAATATAGGTTTTATTTAACTGTCAGGAAAGAGAGCCTAAAAAATTAAAGATAAAACTGTTTAGTCTCATAAGAATCCTAAATTGTTGGCTAAGTAGAGCTGAATGCCAATGACAAGGACAGAAAAAAAGGGTTTAGCTGGCCTCTCCATCCTTGTACTAGGATATTTTGTAAACCACCATGTCAGAGAATAGACAGTGGCAAAATTATAACTCTTCTATTGCTAGGGGTGTTTCAACTAAAATCAAAGAAAGTGTCTCAAAAGAATTAAACATATTCTTAAATTTGTAGTAAATGGAAGATGGCTATTTATACTTTCTGCCATCTTCTCTTTACTGTATATGTTTCTAAAACTGTACATTTCATATCAAATATATATACCATATATATGGTATTATGGTGTACTAATTTGGCATCATTAATAAAGTTCTCACAAACCAAACTGTCCTGTAAGCTAAGGGGCTGTCAGACCCTGCTGTGATTATCTGAGGAGACAAGCATCACATTTGAATCTACCACAATTGCAGTTTTCACCTCCACCGATATACTGTAGTAACTGTAATGGTTAAGAGGCTATGTCTTCATCTGCAGTGGGTTTAGGATCTGATTGGCACAGTCTGTCTCTAGTAATTCTAATTTCTGTTTCTGAATATTCCATGCAATTGAAAAATGGCACAGGCTGCTAGATCCTCACTCCCCATGCATTTACAACAGTCTGGGATTGTGTTAAAAAATGAGAACAATGTAACAATTCACAACTGAAATGGACAGTTAGCCAGTGACCTCAAAATACACTTCAACTATTCAGTCCCAAAGTGCATACTAAGGACTAATTTCTTCAATGACCTAGAGAGTTATTTTTATCAGTGATCCAAGTTCCTGGGGAGCTTGTGTCTGTCTCTTATTATTGTGGTCTTTTGTGACTAAAATGTGAGGTGAAAAACCACTGTGCATCTCCAATGTCTTCATGTTCATTTTAGTTTTCTGTGGCTGTGACCAGATGGGCTTTCAGCTCTCACCTGTCCTGGCCACTCACATCAACCTTTAATCTGAAAAAGGCTCTAACAGGCACCATTGTTGAAAACTATGCTGATGTACTATAAGAACAAGTGGCTATTAATGCTTAATTATTAATGATTAATGATTAATGCAACCAACACTAAAACATGGCACAGTTATGTTTGGGTCTTTATTTACAAAGAAGAAACATGGAGATCCATCTGACTTAACAACTGAAATGACAAACCCTTAGAGCATTCCCAACATGTCAACATACAGTATACACCTAGTTATACATTAGACATGTACAGTATGACTGTTTTGGCCATTTAAAATACTGAAATCCAGTTTAAGTTAATTGTTTACAGCTATGTTTTCCTTTACATTTCTCAGTAATATCTGGTTTTATTATATATTCCATATTCTATACTGTGTTTTATTGTATAAGTTATTTAATGTGTCTTGAGAATGCTGTGTATTGAAAGGTGGTATAAACGGACTGAAATTGATTGATATTCAGATACAGGTTGAATGAAATGCTTTCATGGTTAAAACATTGTGCATTTTACAAAGCTTGTTTTCCAGGAATGTGTCAAATGATTCAGCAGTTTACTTTCAGAAAACCATAAACTAAAATAAAATAAAGTATACCTGTTCAATCCAGTTATATTAGCAGATTATGTTAAAGAGGATTGTCTGAAGCACGTGCCACAGTAAGACACATGACATTTGCTGTATGAATACTTTTTAAAAAATGCATTGATCTAACTACACTTTTTTATGTATCCATTGCAAAATGCTCTGAAAGGTCTACACTGATGTAAAGGAACTTTAAGGCAAAACGCAGATAATCAAACAAGTCTTCTACAGTTACGTCCATAATTACTATCATCAAGCAGACATCATTGAAAGCATTTACAATTTCCAGTATAGGAAAAGCCACATGAGTAAGCTTAAAAAAATGTATTCAACCCAAATATTTAACTTTAAAACATTTTTTCAGGGGGGAAAAAGCTAAATTCTTACTTCAGTATTATTGAAGGAGTTCTTAAACACATATTTTGGGTATCTGTCATGTTCTTTTTTTAAGTCTTTGTTGCCATGGCTACCTCTAGCTGTTAAATAAAATTTTCAAAATACAAAGTAAAATAATCCAAAATGAGACTTGGTGTGCATAAGAACTAGGGGAGAAAGAAGGCTTTCTTATTGTATTATACATACACCGTTTTTAGCATGCAGATTACATTACCATATTCATCAATGTGATAAATGTTAAACCATTTTTATTACAAACATGAAATCAATTTTTATTCTAAGCTTATGGTCTTACAAGTCAATTCAGCTATACACTAATGTGACATTGTGTCGTAGTTTGTTTGGCTATCCACCACACCCTCTGGTTTTTTTATTTGAGATTTAATTCAGAGCTGTGTGCTACACTGCAGTTGTGAAAGTGACTGTCTGCCACAAAACCTTACAAATGAATGAGTACTGCAATCTGTCCTTTCCATGATGCGAATGCTGTTGTTTCCAAGAACAAAAGCATTCTTTAAGTAGTAAAAGAGCACAAAGTGACATATGGACATTCAACTATTTTCCAGTATTTTAATTTCACAAGTTAGGTGGTTGTTATGATCACCAACACATCAAGGGAGAAGAAGCTATAGCAACAAAAAAAAGAGGCTCTCTGTTTTGAGTTTACAAAAATGTTTTCAAAACATGAAAATCAGTAATATTATGTATTGTGTTACAATACTTACCTTAAAACACAACTCTAGTCCCACATAACCCACTATGGCACATCCACTATGTGAATGGCAAGGTTTGAATGGAAAGATGTATAAAAAAGTACATTGACTGCAAATTAAGTCTTACTTGTTCTTAGATATTAATGTCATCTTCTACTCAGTGTCCATTGGCAGTAAACAAGTTCTAGCTAAATTGCTGTATAACAATTGGATATATGACACAAGTTCATTCATCACTGATTCAAATTTGTTTTGAAGCTGGATAAAGGAGCACTGACGTTAGCTTATACCTCTTAAGGGAGTTGATATTGTTAGTGAGAAATCCTACCATACGTCCTTCCAAAACTTATGAAACTCTTTTGCAAAAGACACTGCTATTTCTTGCTGACTCGAAAATTCTGTGCCCGTCCTTCATCTCCTCCCACCTGAACAGCTGTGATGCTCTACCTACTGAAATCTTATTGCACTCTATCAGCAGGTAAGGAATTCGGGTGGCAAAAACCGTATCGGGGCAAAGCAGCCTGAACCCATAACTCTTCAGTTAACTCAGTAATAAAGGTTTTAGATGCGATTTTGCATCATATTCATGTAATGGAGTGGCAAAATTTGGAGGCCTGAGACTTGGAGGGGGAAGAATAGAAAATGCATCAATGCACCTGGCACTGTCCGTACAGTCTGTTTGCTAACTGGCCTCTAGCCATTAGTTTGGCCTACACCTAGGACATTACCAGGACAGGACATTCCCCACCACTCTGGTCCAGGAATAGGCGTTATAAGCCTCTGACAGGAGGATTCATATGAGCAGAATTTGAGGGGTTTATCACTGGACACAGGACAGGATGTGGGCATTAGACAGGGACATTACAGAGAACAAAAGAGGACAGCATTATCTTCCTCCTCTCTACCCTGTATGGGACTAAGACAAACAGGGCTTGGGGGGAGCATAAGGTATAATATTGTTCAGGAATGGTGTGACCATCGAAGGACTAGACAATGTTTTGTCCTCTTCGCTGTGGTGGAAGGAGATACACCAGGATACGGGACTGGATGTATTTACATTACAGGATGTTAATGGACTCTTTTTCTTTCTTTTGGGACTTTGGGATTGGGTTACTGGGGAACATGAGGTTAATATATTTGCTTTTGTGTGTTTGTCCCTTGTGCATGCTTCTTTTCTTGTGATCTTTATGGGCATAGACATTGGTATCTGATTGCAGTAGTTAGCGGAATTAAAAAGATCACTGTAAGTCTTGTGCTGGTCTGTAGGTTCACTGGAGTACTGGGAGATTACCAATTACCTGTTGCACTGAAAAAGGTGCTAGCAGCCTTAAAATTGTTCGGCGGTGTAGTCGGCTACAGTTCCTACTTATGGGGGTCACTATCTATTTAACTGTATCAATCTGTGACATGCACTTGTATTAACTGCTTTCTATTAGAATAATAGAACTCTAATATTAGTTATCATGATTAATTATGTTAATTAATATATTGATTTAAATAAGTATATATTAAATATAAATAAGTTCAAGTAAGTAGCTACGTCAGCAAGCGTAGGCTGCAAAGGAACAAGTAAAAGTTTTATTCCTTTTATTCCAAAAGTTCTTCTCTTTTCAGCATGGCATAAAACTTTTACTTGTTCCTAAATATAAATGATATAATTATATATTATTATAGTTATTATTAGTAATTTGTTTTATTTCTTTATCTGTAAAAGAACTATGCAATGGTGTTTGCCATGAGAATTTGCTTCTACAAAATAATGATGGACTCATGTGATTGATTCACCTTTGGTCGTGCATCAAGTTTGAAAGGATTGCATTTGCTAAATGTTTAATTGCATATAGGAAAATAAAAAGGGAGATCCATGACAGACCAACAATTAGGGCAGTTAACAGAATGAACATTTTGTTTGTTGCATCTTGACTACAGTATTGATGACTCATAGCTCTTGCCTGATGTTATGTGATCACACTTCCTCTCTTCAGCAACAGTGATGAAACAGTTTCTATGTAAAACGCTAGGCAGACACAGTTAGTATTTAAATGCATTAACAGAAAAATCCACAGCAAACAAAAACCAAGCTTTGACAAGGGAAATTAAGTGATATGAAAAAACTGAGGGTTCTGAGAAACAATATGTCCAACACAAATGTTACTAAAATACCTTGCACCGTTCTTCAATGTATGTCCTTATGTTGTTATGTGTTCATCTTGTTGAGGTAAGTTCAATCTTTCAAAAAAGGCCTGTTCAAACAGTGCTTTCCTTTTTTCTCATGATTAACTATGAATTTACTGGAATACCTAAGTTTATACCTAATTGCAATGTCTTATATTGCAACATCCATCAGTTCATTTCTTATCCACTCCAACTCCAAGGTGCAAAACATCTTTAGATGTGCAAACTTTAGAAATAGCACCCTAGTTCAATTTTAAGAAATCCTCTTTCTGTACAGTATATATCCACTAACTCTGTATAAAGGTATAAGGAATACAGGAATATTAAGCTCAAGTCAGAAGTCAGGTTTGTCAGTCTGGCACTGGACATTCAAGAAAAACATAAAACTTGATTTTGTAATCAAATGCAGTGAAATTCCTTATTCTCTCAGAACATGTAATAAAAATGACTGAGCTAATATTAATGTGAAACGTGAAGCACACAGCAGAATAAATGGTTAGCAAATGAAATACACCTTTTGTTAGCTGAAAGGTCTTTTAAAGGAAGCACAAAATTTAGTGACCTAGAAGATTAGCACAAATCTGCCCACAACATGTTCACAGCTGCCCCTCCCTACCCACATGGGATCAGGCATCAAGCTGTCATTGCAAATAGCTATCTTCTTTTTTCAGGAAAGGCTTTATAATTATTTTTGCTGTTGTGTAAACAGCAGCATTTTACTTCACTGTGACTGGAGGCTCATCCTTGCTGACGTTTGCAGATATGCAAGAAGTGGAAATTAACAAAAGGAAAGAGTCAGACCAATGTCAGTTAATGTAATTACATCTGCTCTAATTTTGCCCATGCTGCAGCAGTTGAAGCCAAACTAACAAACCAAGTAGCTGATCTAAACTAGAGGTTTAAATATGCATTGAAGATGTACAGAGGACAGATTTTGAAAGGCACAGGTGATATGAAACTGACTGGACTAAAACACAATCATCCCACAGTGATCATTTGTCATATTGTCATCTCACAAGAAAGCTGTTGCTACATTAACAACAATGAGGATGTGTACAGTACTGTCCTGTTGCAATGTTGTCATATTAGGACAAGCATGCAGAAAGTTCAGCAAGTAAGGTCCCAGAACAAATGGAACTCCATGCACTCAGACTGCCGTCAATCACTACAAATGGAGATCTGCAAGTAACTAGATCCTCCTGCTCACATCATCACACTTGGACCTTCCCATCGATCGGTATGTTGTACACAACAATTAGCATGGTGCACATCTGCGCCACAGTCAAAGTCAGTCAAGTGTATCATGTAAGATCAATAAAAGCAAAATGATACTAAAAACTTTTAAGCAATTCCCAAAACGTACATACTTTATTTTTCTAAAACCAAAAATAAATATAATGCAAAGTTTCTTTTGATACTCAGTATATATTTTCTTCCTCCTATCTCATGTTGTCTTAGAACCCTTGCATAATGTTACACATTAAAGCAATTCTGAAACACTTTATGAGGTTTCATATTAGGCTGTTCGAAGAGTTCGGGGCGAAAAATGCACATGCTGTGAGACTAAACACAAAAATTCTGGACACATGGTGGATGAATATTGTTATCATAAAAGCACACTTGCTATTACAGCTGAATGTCTAGTCACCCATATAATGAACATCTTCCGAAAAGATGATTCTAAGGACTTCAGTAGATTGCAAAGTCTGTAACAAGAGGAGTAAGCATTTCCAGGAGAAAGTATATAAATGGCGCACAGTTGATCTACACTGAGAAGTCTGATTTCCCCACAGCCCCTTTTAAACCTCCCTGTCACTACCCTGTTGTTTCAAAAATTATTTAACAACTTGTTGTTGAAGTTTTATATGAACAATAACAGTTTGCAAACTGCATTTAAGTCACTAGACTTTTTTCTGTTTCTAATTTAACTAAATTTCTTTTTACACTAAAATGGGCTGGCCTAAGATTCAATTAGGTGTTGCAAGTAATGGAAAAGGCTGGTTTTGCATGCTCAGTTCCCTCTCCATCAACATTCTTTTCATATAATTAGAAACAATTAAAGCAATTTTTAGATACTGTATTATTTTAGAAATAAAAACCCTCTAGATACTCAATACATCAGAAGACATTTTCAGGTTTTATGCTGAAAAGGTCCCTAAGGATTTCAGAGCTGCAGTAGTCTAGCCTAGCATCAGACAGTAATTCCTACGGATATCTGTGTTTTTTGTTGCATTTTGTACCTCAATGTACATCCAAATCCAAACCCAGTACACTGTGAGCCATTATTGCATGCCTTCTATTCACCTGTGTCCTGCTGTCAAGTATCTCAGACTGAAAGAAGTCCCGTAATATTTAGGGAAGACTTGGGGAATGAGGACAGCATTAGTTTGCTTTTAACTGTATTGTTCCTTAGCATGTCTGATAAAGAACTGCAAAATATATGTAAACTGAAAGAAAAAACGATTTAATGGAATGTATAGCATTTCGTTAGTGAACTATATACATGCAATTCCTTGAAAAACAGAAATTGTGTTAAAAAATCTGGACTGCATGTGTTTCATATTTTCACATCTAAGGTTGTGTGTCAGGCAGAAGATACAGGATGAAGATGTGCACACACTCTTGGATGCCTACTATATTGATCCTGGCAGATTTGTGTTCTTTATATGTGACTTTCTACCTCAAAACTGCAAAATGTCCAGGGAGAGGCAGCAAATGACTCTCTTTTGATGATCTGTGCCCTTTACAGAGCTGGCTACACCAGGCTCACACTATGTGACCACATAAACATAAAGGTTGTTGCAGGATTAGCTGTCGTTTGCTTCCTCTGGCTACAGAGTAAGATTGACAGAATGGTTTTACGTAATTTACTCTACATGTTTCAGCATATTGTCAGCTCAGTTATGTAACATCATGTAATGAATTTTAGAAATCCCTTTAGGAAAGCAACATTCAGATGACACAGAAAAAAATGAAATAATATATAAACACATGTCTTACAAGATAAAGATATCCATCAGTATAATGCACCTTTCATTTGCTTTAGCTTTTAAAATATTGATGGCTCAATGCAAAACAGGAGGAGCTTCAATCTGAAATGAATACCCTCAAACATATTAATCAAATCAGTCCTTCATCTTTTTATCTTACCTTGAAAATGCAAATGCATGGTTAGTATATAAAATGTATGTAATTCGTTGCAAGGGGAAAGCAGGATTCTAAACATTGTTAAGTTATTAAAAATATAAAACCATTAACAGCGAAAAATGATGTACATTTCTGCTTAAACCCTAAAGATGGAAGCTAAATGAGATATTGGAAGCTAAGTGGAGATGTGTGAAGATACTAATCCCAAGCGTCCCATACAAAATGACAGCAAGACTAAGAACTGAAGACTATTCATATAAATGATGGAGTCATTTTCTGGCTCATCACTCTCCTTTCTGCTTCATTGTTTAACCAAATGTTGCTCAATAGATGACAGCTATAATCTTAAGGTATGTTCATTACACTCATTATAAACCCTCATAAAATAATCACAAAACCATAAGCAGATGCACAGATATGTGTGTGCAAGAGTAATAACGAATCAGTCCAGCTGTTGTCAAGTACATGCAGCTTAAAAGCACTGTTGACTACATAATACTACAGCAGTGGTTAGAAGCTTTAGTCCTACAGGGCCATGATGATTTATGTTTTTTGTTCCAGATAATCACAGAGCAAAACATTTATTTCAATTTTAAACTGTGAGCATATTTTCAAATTTCCTATCAACACTTAAAAAGTTGAAGGGGATTTGCAATTGGTATTAGCTCAGTGCCAATTTAGATGCTTCAGAACGCCCCATGTTCTGGTGTGTTGCCTGGAATGTAACCAACTGGACCTCTGCAAAATGAGAAAAAACTCAATGTGGGAGTGTTTGATATAATGCCAACCCCCCTTGTTTCTTTTCATCATAAATTGATCACCTATTAATAGCTGTTTACTTGGATATAAGGGGCAGTAAGGTGAGGTGAGGCTGCTTCCAGTTTTCACTGCTGAATGTGGATTTATTTGAAACTTAGGACTGAGTGCAGAAACAAGTAAAACAAAAGTTTAAGAAAAGCAAATAGGTAAATATAATGCATCGGTACTCATTGGTAATTTAGAGCTCAGTGATAATGAATAATGTTTGGGAACACACTACAAAATGAACGCCTTTCCCAGTGTGATAAGTTTTGCACCTTTCCCTCCACCACAGTGGTCCTGCTGACCATACACATACTGGTTTTCACTCCATCCCACCTTCAGTAGGTAACTGAAGCCTTGCTTGACCTAAGAAATTGCTTCAGTTGAATATTTGCATTTAGCTTCTAGTCACAAGTTCTGGATTTTATTTCACTTACAAAATACAACGGTAAATCCTCTAACATGTTTAAGAGCTGGGGAACAAACTTGCAAATGAATCTTATTATTATTAGGTCAATGAAGGGTTTGATTGTGTAACTGAGGGCTCAGCTGGAACAAAATCCAACAGGGATGTAGGTCACCAGGACTAGGACTGGGTACCACTGCTCTTTAACTCATTCCGCCTTGGGAGGGTTGTGATGTCCTAATTATGAACTACTATCATTTGCTCAGTCAAGTGGGTTAAAGACAAAACAGTACCTTTGTTACTCTACACCCTAAACCACTCAAAACTAGGGTTAGGCCAAAAGCTCTTGAATAGATTTTGTAGACACTTCACCATCACTAGCTCCCAAACCTCTACCATAATAGGATCTACAACTTTTACTCAGTCCACATAACATCTACAGCTTTGGTGGGGCGAGGTCTGTATATGCTTTCCTCCAAAACGAGCACATTGAACCTATTGACACTTTTCACACTGCGAATGTCACACTGGCTGCAGGAGAGTTAGCACCAATCAGGAAAGTGATGAAGCTCTCTCTCACAACACTGCAAGCTCAAAGGCCCTTGGTAAAAACCTTTACTAAAAAAAAACTATTTGGTTTTTGTTCTTGAAGTGCCCTACATTTGTCACAGAAGTATTCACTGACCATATTTGAAAATTCAATATCAATTGCAACATTTCTGCCATATTTGTTCATGAAATTTGACTTGCTCACACACTTACTCAAGTATTTAAAGCACAAGACGTGTTAGCAGATATAAGTTATTCTAAGCAGCTTTTTCCCTGGTAGTAAAAGCCATTTACTACTTAACTACTTTCATTAGTAACAGATATCAGAGGTGTGTGGCGAGATACAATATCTTTCTAATCCAAAATACAGCTAATGTAGCTTATGGTTACATGATGATACACCAATTGAAACTGATAAAGTGATTCAGACATAATAGGATTTTCTTTCAGGGTGCACAGATTTTTCTAAATTGAATACAAGTAACCACATACTGTAACCATTGGGAGTTGGTTATTTTTCATGTTTTTCATTATATATGTGTTTTAGAAATGTAATTCAAATGTGATGCTAATAAACATATATTTATATACAGTATGTAGAAAATGAAGGTTAGATGGGTGTAAATTCTTTATTCTTTATTATGGCCTGTACTACATTAAGTGTTGTGGCACTTTATACAAGACAAATGTCCACGTAGAGTTAACTGAGCTTCAAAATTTCTTCATACAGATCATTTCATATGCTATTTATAAATCAGCACACAATGACTTATATATAAATAATTAAATCCTGCATCTAGAAACAAAATCTCACAGTTTGGCAACAAGCAAGCACTAGAAGACACTTTGAGGGCTGGGTTTGTACCATCTGGACATTTTGCTGTAGGGATGAGGCCTTTTAATTAACTACTAATTTTGGAATGGCTTGTTGAGCGCTTATACAGTATTGCACATTAGGCTCTGTCTTTTCAGAGACCTGTGACCTATGTATCAATCAGTATAATTTGACGCACTGTGACCCAGAATGACTATGAATCCCAGAAGCCAAATTGCATTGGTATCAAATCCCGTTTTTGAAATGATGGTAAAATGCCTTGAAAATGCCAAGGACATGCCAGAGGAAGGTCAGCTTTCAGCAAAAGGGCGAAGTTAAATAAATACTTTGAGGGTTTACGTCTTCCCAAAATGTGTTCCTTAATTTATTTTAAAATTGGAAGAGCAGTCAGGAGAACAAATTCTCCAAATGCTTAAAAAGGGAATGAAGACACATTTGCTATAATACTACTTTCCTGATATATTTGCATCACAGACAATGAAGAGCAAGACAAATGAGTGGCATAAAGGAATGAATAAAAGCATAACATAAAATTGCTTTCAACTATTTTGTCCATAGCTTATCACTATTGTAGTAAGTGGAAAGGTCACCTGCTCATCTGCCTTTGCAATAAAATGATGTAGTGAATGTATACTTTGGAACTGAATTTTCCTCTCTGACCGATAAGTAAATAATCCCATTCACATGAAATTCAGTGTTTGACCGTGAAGGAGCTTCTTTAAAATCATGGGGATGAGGAGATGAAAAATTTAATAACTGTGAAAGCAACCAAGAACTTACAGTTTACAGTTAACTTTCGTGATAAACAGGGAGACCCTAAATGAGAATAATGTAACCTATTTTGTCACTCTGTTAGCTTTGAAGCTGTTTACTGCGCTATGCCATTACTTTTATATCTATAGGATAAATAATCAGATATAAGAGACAGTATCTCAATTACAAATCATTACAAAACTGAAGAGCCGTTTTACTTCCATGGACTACGTTCTGGAAGCTGTGAGAAATTTTTGACCAAATTTCTCACAATGTTCCAATTTAAGCCAAGATAGCTTTTTGAAATGTTTGGCTGCATTTAATTACAAACAATATATATAAAAGGAACACATCTTTCATGAAATTATAACATTTGAATTCAAACTGAATTTTATCGATTTCTGCACTTGAGACTACCATAATTAATCACAATACTTATTGATCAGCTTGTAAAAGAGACATGTATCAATAAAACCCATATTTCCTATTGGCTCTCTTAAAAATAATGAGCTCCATTAAGCATTCAAAAGAGTGTTTAAAAAAAACTGTCATCTTGTTCATGGAACTACTAGAGGGAATACACAGAACAAAAATTGAGTTCTGGCACACTTGAAAATAAAAATGCAATCAACTGAGAAGTCTACACTTGATCCTGAAATTGACACATTATTTCCCAACTGTATATTACTATATGTACAGAAGGGAGACTTTTTTTTTATAAAGGTCAATAAATAATACAAATCCTAAAATCACAAGCAAGTATATACAGTATCACAAGCAACATGAGATATTACTTATCTTATAAGTAGCAAATACTTTTATCTGCCATAAAGTGGATTTGCATTAAGCTGGCTGATACTAATGTTTTCAAATGAAGCTGGTGGCTGCAACATTATCCTAATTGAGATGAAAAATCATAATAATCAAGTTTCTATTTCGAGTGCCATTTTTTTCTTTTCTTCCAGGGAGAAAAAACAAAGCAGGAACTAAACAAAGTTTTCTAAACCTGTGTGTGTTACTGTACTTTAAAGACAACATTAGGCAACAGGCAAAAAAGGTTTAAGTGCATTAGGGTGTCACATTTAATTCATACATTTCCAATGTCATCAGTGTTACATCCCTGCTAAACACATATAGCACAGCTGTAGGATTTTTCTAGGAATAGTGTACACTTGAGCAAGCCACCTGAAAATATATTAGCAAATTAGATTAGTGAAAAGGTACACTAAAGTTCTTTGGGGGTGAAAACTCCATTAGAGTAATGCGATTGCTCAATCATGTAAGAGTACTGAAGTACAATACATTTTAAATTGAAAGTCTGTGTTCTATTACTTATAAAGAAGAAACTAGAGCATGCAGACAGCACTCAAGGGATTCACCCCTCCAACACACACACATCTTGGTCAGTGTTCATTGAGATCAAGCCATTATGAACACAAACTTATGAAGACAAAATGAAGTGGCATATTTTTGCTATAAATGGCCAAAAAACATTGCTTTGCACTACACCATTTTGTTTTCTTCACTTGTGGACAAGACTATTTGTAATAAGCTCCTGTGGTAACTCCAGAGAATCTGACTGAGGTCAATAAGATTGCTCTGAGAAAGGTGTTCAAAAGGGTAATGAAATTATTTTTTAAGTCAGTTCTTGTTGCCAAATTCTACCCACCAAGCAAAAGAAAAGCTAAGCAGAGAAGCAAGGCTTAGAGAAAAGTTTGAGCATTTGCAAGCGATAAGCCCAGAGTCAAAAACAGACCAACTACCATGAGCCTGAATATTAACACTAAACCTCGCCTCTGGAAGTAAGTAAAACATGTAAAAATGATAAGCTGTTTAAAAATGAGAAAATAAACACATTTACTAGATACAGAATTATGTGCATAAAACTGGTCTGAATTGATAACATTCATTGTCCTTCTGTTTATTTTCAAAACAGTATATACAAAAATATTTTGTAATATCTAATAAAAGACTTAAAATGACATTAAATTGCTCAGCAAATGAATATACACTATTTTATCTGCCTTTCTCTCTCTAGAAAAAGGAAATTATATCTTTGGTATGAGAAATGTTATCCTATCTAAAGGAAATGCAGTCACCCTAAGTCAGTTAGACCTGGTCAAGAACCAAAAATGACTCTTTATTGTGTTCTAGAATGTGTTCTAGAAGGTGGTGAACAAGAACACTGAAGAAGACTGTTGAAATATGAAGAAGAATTATTTCTAACTCTACCTTTCATCCTCTGGATATTTGCCTTGCCACTATTGTAATTGGTGATATCAGACACAGAACTATGGTAGCTTGCATTAGGGTAATTGAACAAGATCAATATGAAATCTGACTTTTAAATTAAAAATTAACAGGTGTTACAGAGTAGAATTAGAATGTATGAATGAATGTATGTATGAATGTATTCATACAAACACATACTATATTTTATTTTCTTTCAATATATTAATTTAGTTTGGAGTTTTTAAAGCTTTCCAATTGTTCCAAGTATGTACTGTAAATGTACTGATACAGGAAGCAGAAATAGGGAGTTTCGGGACTCTCAAAGTATAGATGAGAAAACTAAAGCCCACTTAGGCAGGATCTGGAAAAATTAAGAGGAATGTGAAATGTTTTTGCCATTAGAAAAAAACTATTTTTCACCTATGTATGATCCAAGACCTATACACTAAATTGCTAAAGTACTGCCTGTCCATAAGAAGAGTGTCACAACTGAACCAAGGCAAACAATATATAAACCAATTTAAATCAAGGAAGATTATCTTAAAATTATGTAAAGCATGATTAAGGCCCAGTTTAGAACATTATGAACAATTTTGGTCTCCATGTTAAAGAAAAGATATTGCTGCTACAATGTCCTACACTGACAGGCTGCTCCTTTTTAGCCTTGAACACAAAAGGCTATAAGAGGACTTCATAAACAAGTAGTCAAAGTCCATTGACAGGAAATTGCATGGAAATGGAAATGGCTTTAGAACTGAGAAAATGAGGCATTTTAACCCATGGCAGTATGGCACGGGCTACCCAACTATGGTTTTAAAGTTTACTTTTAAGAAAGGACTGCATGAGATCATTGGATCAATTAGCTACTAACTACCAAACAGGCTTAATAGACTAAATAGCTTCCTCTCATTTGTTTTTACTGTACGTTTCACAACACTGTAAAAGTCAGTTACTACTGCAAATTCCTAATCTTGAACAGAAGCAGTGCACCCAATACTCTGTGTCTTATCCCTCATTCATACATAATTTTATGCCTAGATAGTCTCTGTCTTGTTTACAAAAGCAAAAGATGTAAATGTGATTTCCTGTAATGAAAGAGGGCATGAAGTTAATAGGAGTTAACTCTGTTCTTACAAATGCAGAGGGTGATATGTCATAACCTCCTGCTTTCAATCAATTATCCTGTTTGCTGAGGCTGATGGTACCAGAATGGCAATGGACAAAGTGTAAAATCAGGGAAAAAAAAGATTTTACAGGATAAAATGAAAGCCAGAAAGACTGTCCTAAGCACAACAAGAGCAAAAAATGAAAGCAACGGAATGGTTAAAATAATGATAACTGAAAAGCACTTACTCTCTCATTCTGGTATCTGATCATGATGTATTTTAAACAGACCCGTAATTACTGTACTTAAATATGGACTAACATATTTGCTATGTATAAGATATATATATACAGTATAGAACATAATTGTACACTGTTCTGCAAATATCTTAGACACAGGATTATGTACAGTATGTTATAAGCATCAACAATTTATTCTAAACCTCCACTACTGGTTTCTACTCGTATTCTGTTGCCAAGCTTGTCATTTAACAATCTTCAGTTCACTTTGATCAAAATCTTCAAACACCTGTTCACAACACAAGATAGGTCAGACATGAACAGCCAATAGGAAGCCTCTCTAGCAGCTAATCCACATTTATCAATCAAATCTCACTGACCCTTTGCCAGTTTGTCCTCATCATTGTTTTCTCTTTACAAGTCCATGAAGCTAAAAGGTTACATTATGGTCCTACAAAATACTGATCTATCAGAATTAACTGATACTGTACCTTAAAACCAAAGGGCAAACATGTCAGTAGACGATCAAGAGAGAATTGTGTGTCTGCATTAAGACTGAAAAACACAGAGCAAAAAGTGTAGAATAATACAAAATGTGTAAGAATTTGCAGTGCATATACAGTATTAATTTGGGTCAAACAACAAATATTTGTCTTTTTTTTTGTATATAACATATATAGTGTCAAAGATGGCCAAAAATTTGGTCTCCATAGTAAGCAACAAAAATATGTACTCCTAAAATAACGCATTAAAAAGCACTGCCATCTCAGTGCTTTAAAAGGTTCTGAAGTTCTATTGCTGGTGATCTTCTATAACCACTTCCACCCCACCCCCATTTTCGCACATGTTTAGATTTAATCATCCAGCTCAACAGTGTGCATTAAAAGCTGGAACAGCTGTCCTGCTTTTATCACAGAACACAGAGACAATGTGCTGCTGGTTGCTAGGTGACCGTTGCTCTGTGTTACAACTCAAGGCGTAATGGTAAAAGTGCATCATATACAGTACTTATTTATTTACTTAGGTATTGATTTAAAAATAGATATTTAGGTTGACATTTTTTGTTGGTTAAGACTGATATATATTCTAAAAAGTGGGTCTTCATTTTTTGTTATAGTTTTAAAGTGTCATTGTCATACATACAATCCTCCCTTACCATTTAAGGTAAAATGTCTTTCAATGACATTAATCATTGTATTTCTGAAGTGAAAAAGACTTTTTGGGTGACTTCATTCAGTCGTACATATACTGTACATTAATACATAGGCTGGTTGATTCTGAATTCATTAATTGAAATTAAATTCCATTTACATTAAATTAATTTATTAATGTAGATATAATTTATTACTAGCTCAGGTTACAGTACTACCTATTGATACCTGGATCACTGTGTTCACTTCTAAGATCACATTTTCATATTTAAGCCATGGGTGTGCTCTATTATTGCAATTACCAGGGTATGCATCAAACTGAACTTCAACACATTCTGTCCAGCCTGGTACCTTGTTCCATCTCCCACTGAGCTGGACAATCTCTTATACACTACCTGTGCTTCTGTGCCTGTTTGCCGTAACTGGTCTCTATCAGCAACTGTATCTGTTAGAGCTCATCCTAGCTCTGAAGTTCAAATAGTAACAAAAAAAAACACACACTGTGTACTGCATATATGTTATATTTGCAAAAAATGACCTACATTGAAAAGAGACATCAGCCTGAGCTGGAGCTTACTTTCCAGGCTTGTGGTGTAGCACAATGCACTCAGTGACACTTCCAAGGCACATGATACCTCTCAATCGCAGTTCCTTTATCATTTATTGTGCCTCTAACGATCCTTAAAGTGAAATATCCATTATGAAATATTTAATAACAATTATAGGATTATAATGCGAAGTTAAAAAATAAACTTTCATTGCTTATATAACAACATTCAGGTTCAAATGAATACAGTATTTAAATCTCATTTTAGAAATGTTTCTTGTTAAAAGTACTTATTTCTACTTATTGTGCCCTTTTTCAAGGACAATCCAATCTTAATCATAAAGGATAGGACCAATCTAATGTTGTCAAATGGATGGATTTATTGGATATACAGAAATAGAAAACAATTTCTAATGTAATTCTAAAATACTGTAGAGACAATCATACTAGAACCATTTTGATTCTAGTTTGTCAGCAGAATCAGAAAAACCTCTCTCAGTCCTTAATTCAAGTGTAAACCATTGAAGAGTCTATACTTGAAGAGAGCTTTCATATTGTTCTGGGGATTCAGGAAATGAATGTGATCATTCTCTAGGCACTCTCTGCCCATTCTGAGAGGAAAGAGGAAGCAACACTCACAACAGTGCATTACCTTATTCTCCCTCCAGATCTTATTCAACCAGCAAATAGGATTGTCCTGTTGTGACTATTAACCATTACAATGCTGAATGGCACCATCAACATAAAATAAATTTCTATTTGATGAACACTATCTTCTGTGTTATCAGAAACTTTTTATTTAGAGAACAGGGAACAGGAAAAATGAATATTCCTTAGACACTGACTGATTATACAGCTTCTTTACAACAAAAAACAAATGTGGAAGATTAGCATGATATGGCTACGGAAGGCAAGCACAGGATTTTTTTTGGATATTACCTATTCTAATTACCCTAAGAGGATACTTATTATTTGCACACAATACATTGCATAATTACTCTTATTATTAATTTGGTTGATGCTTTTGTCCAAACAAATTACACTTGTACCCATTATTAAAGCATTGCATTTTTACCTGAAGAGCTGTTCGTAAAATACCTTGCTCAGTGGTACACCAGCAGTATTGTACATCTCACAACCTTGTTTAAAGTCCAGGGCCCTAATTGCTGCCATGGGCAAAAAAATCTGGATCCTTTGAAAAACTGACACCGTGTTTCTTTAGAGATGCCTTGACAGAGCAATTTGTTTTCCACTAAATTTATAGTACTATTGCTGTAATATACCCATAGAACAGCCTGGCTATCAGAATGCTGGTATACACAACATTTCACTTTTCCCAGAGGAGTAAGGGCAAAGTCTGTCCTTGCTGTTTTTACTAACATAACATGAACTAAATATGAACGATTCCAAACATCTTGGCAATCATATAAGGAACTTTACATGAAAGTGCAGAGCACAAGCATTTTAACACAAAATGATTTCAAAATAGCCAAAATCATTTTATCAATTACATAAAACAACCCAAAACACAGAGAGGTGGTACATGATGAGGCTATCTGGCAAGTGCACAATTTCTGTAGTCACCGGAGATACAGTGTAGGATTATAGAAACAAACAGTAGCTGCAGAAGATGGAGGAAGAAAACAGAAGAGCAGAAGCAACAGTCATAAGGAGACAAGGGAGCTTGATAAAAAGCAAGGCTTTATGGACAGATACCTGCCCACACAAGCTGTGGTTAAGGGAACTGAAAAAAGAATGGATATCTGCCCGCATTTTGTTTATGCCGTTGAGTCTTATGCAATTATCAGCAAAGACTGGCTAATAACTATACATGTACATTTCTGCTGAGGAAGCAGAGTATGATTTTAAACATATTTTAATTTATTTATAAACATCTCCTTATATACAGTATGTACAGAGAGAAACGAGGCCCAGAATAACTTTTTGATACATGCTCAAATAATTTTAAACCTTTAAGTGACTGAAATGCACCTTTGAAATGCATGCTCTTTTCCTGAAAGTATGATTATATCCTTAGTTCTAGTGTGGTGAAATAATAGGACTGCATCAAGTTGGTTAGCAAATAAAAATTATGCTCAATGTTTCCTGAGAAACTTGAGCTTATGAGGTTTGTGGTCAGATGGTTAATGCACACAAACTGATTGATTGTCTCATGGGATTAAATGGTGTAATACCACTGAAAAGAAACCACAACTGGGTCTTTTAAAGAAACAACTTGTTATCTTAATTATGGAGTTACTTGGAACAAAACTGATTCCTCCTATGATTTTGACAAGTGGTTTGCCTTTTCAGATCAGAATTGCTAATGTCAGAGAGAGAGTATATTTGTGTTTTTTTTCCTCAAGGTTAAAATTTTGGGTTACCATGACCATGTACTTTCTTCTTGCAAGTGAGTTTTGGGGGCTTTTTTTGCCCTGTTAAAAACAGCAATGGAGGAACAAGATGGTCACTGCCAGCAAAGGTGGACTGAGGAGCCTGAGGGCTCCATCCAGTACACAGTCTGGTCAAGGCCTTTGGATTGCATAGCGAAACAGGAGCAGCATACCTTCACTGAGCTGTCAGAAAGGGAACAGGAAGAATTTATTACACTGGCAGAGAGTAAGGCATGGCCAGAGTAACCAGGCATGGGGATAGCGAACAGGAGGGATGGGGGAGAAAAGACACCTCTTTACTCCAGAGAAAGTAATTGCCATCTCTATTTTTTCATGACTTCTTTATTATATGCTGAATACTATACCTGAACAGTACTCGAGTATAAGGATTTCAGTGTCCTCGGACACGGTCATAAAACATTGATGCAGGTACAGATGGGAGAAAACACTAAGCATGTACAAAACATGTATCATTAAATGCCCACCCCACCTCTTCTTTTTGAAAAGCCTCTCAACTGCCTATACTGAACCACAGTATATTAGTACAGCTGCATGAAAAAAGTGTCTTTTATTAAAAGGACAACATTAAGAGTCTATTAATTGTTAAACATGGTGCTTAAATTCAAACAACACAAAAAAAAATCTTAAAGAGCTTTAATCAAGAAAATTTCCTAACAGATTGCTTCTGAACAGATCTCCAAATCATCAAGGCAGCCAACACCTGCTATCTCCCAGGTCCCAAGAGTCTAGGTTCAAGGACATGAGACTGCTGCCACAGCCTCTGCTATTCCAATTTCTGTATGGCAGACTCGGGAGAATTCCCTTCATTTTGTATCTCATTGCAGCATACTAAACCAGCTCGCACCATAGCCAGCAATAACAACAAATAGCAAGCAACAGGAAATAAACAAGCAGTTTAATAGCACTTGCAATCCAGCTGCTTCAGGTTAATCATTTCAGATACAATGGGTGCTGTTCAGCATGGATGACTTCCATGACCAAACAAATCAAACCTGTTTGAGCTATAGATCTGATTTATGTCGCCTGTTAAAGTGGTGACAGCTTTTCATCGTACTTCATAACATGTGCCAACTGTAAAGTAATGCATCATCATTCTCCCATCTTACTGGGGGTGTGACACTACAGGTTCAATAAAGCACCTATCCTGGTGTAATAAGCCATTTTAATCTAGTCTCTTGAGTGACTGATGTGCCCATATCGTAATGGAGCTGTCTATTTGCTCCCAATACTAATTCTTCGAGTTGTATGATGTTCTATGCCAAAACCACTGTTAATGCCAATAAAACATGATTGAGTGGAAGGTTAAACAAAGAAAGCATTGCTGTCTGAGTTTCTTTATCTTGGAATACAGCAAAACCGATTACTGAATATACATCTTCATACTGTGGCTGAGCAATAAATCAAAGTCAGCATCTAGAAATAAACCAACCACCCCCCATTAAAAAGGCCATAAAGCAAACGTCATCACAGAGTAGTAGAAATCAATATTATTGATTAAACAATTACACTGATTTTTTTTGCAATTTTTAATCCACAGGGACATCCCGGGAAGTGCTAATAGCTATGCACAAAAAGGAAGCCAATATGATTAGCACTCTTACTAACTCTACATTTGACCAAAATTTCAATGAATTTACCTAAACTAAAAATTGATACTCACATTTCAAATTCTGCTTCCCTATGAATCTGACCCATGTTAAAATGTGGATCTGCTTGAAGTGTTCTTAGCTAGAAGTAAAATAACAGTCACTATACACATACCTTGACTCCAGGTTTATCCATTTAATCATGAGCCACTGTTGCAACCTACTTATGTTAAAGTCTTTAACATAATATTAAAATAAAACTTCATAGCAAATTTAGTATATTTTGAAAAATATAGTTATACTATCAGATATGGTAACCTCTCTTTAGAGCTATGTGCTAATTATTGCTAAAATAGCATGGCCATATTGCAGAAGACCTAAAGAGCACTGTATATAACTTCATTCAAAGTACATTCTCATTCAAGGTGAGATCTTTCAAATTTACACAAAATAATGTTGTTAGTATTCATTTTAAATGATAAAACAGAAACAAACTGAAATGAATGTGTAAACTGGGAAACATTTCCTAAATCATATTAAAACACTGCATCATACATCATATGATAGTATTACACTGTAATACTAGAGCATATTTTAAGCATCCAGAATAATTCCAAGTTCATATATGTTTAGAAAACAAGCTAATTAAATGACATTTCCATTAATGATAATTTTATGACATCCAAAGACAGTATATATGAATAAATGCAAAGCCGAACATATTTTAGACTTAGCACTATTTTCTTCAGTTCTATGCTGTAATGCTTTTTTAAATGCAATGCCATGTTTTATTGCAACCAGGTCTACACTCATTACTTATTGAAAAACACTCTGTATTTTAGCAATATTTAATATGACTAAGGCACTGGGCTTTGTGATGTCACAGTAAGAGGAAGTACAAAGGGCTCCAGGAATGCTGTGTTATTATTAGTCAGAGGAGAGAGAGAAGGAGAAGAAGGGAGACTGAGAGAAATGCAGCTATTCTCTCTGATCATTTCCTGCTCCATTTAGCAAGTGCACCAGCAAAATCGCATTCTCCATCATGTAGTTAAAGATGCATTATCTCTTCATAACTCACAAAACATTATAGAACACCCACTGTACTACATTTAAACTTGGTTCTCAAAAGATGCCATAGCATTATATATGAAATGTAGGCATTTACACAACAACAAAAATGCATTTCATTACAGAATCGGATTAATTGCTGCAATGCTTTTCAGCTCATATTTTATATATACTTCAAATGTATAAATTATTAATCTTTTTTGGAGAAGCTTCCTTTCAGATCTCATGTCACTCCAAGCACTGATTAGCACACTACTGAATCTGCTTCATCTGCTTCATTGTAGCCCTATTTTTCCAGAAAACAAAAAAATAACAAAATAAAAAGGAACTGAAGCTCAGATACTATAACCATATCTGGACATGCTACCTTTTGTGCCTTTTCAACCAAACATTTGTACTGCATCATTTCCTGAACAAGAACTGTATCATGTGCTTGTAATAAGCAAAGTATGCATATCTTCTTTCCAGCATTTTGCTTAAACTGTCCATATGCCAAATAATTAATCTGAGTTTTGATCTGTTACACAATTACAAAGCAGGAAATATAGTATGCTGTCATGCTTACACTTCAGAGCAATCAGAAATATCAATAATACATTTAATCCTTTAAAATGCTGTCTCACATTTGACATTTGTTTTCTCAAAAACATAGCTTTGAATATATAAAACAGCAAAAGTATCCTTTTGCTAGCATAAATGTTCATAAATGTTAATGCACAACTGCTGAATCATTTCAGTTTTATTTCATGAAACCTTATTTAAATAGAGTAAAATGTCTACATTTCAACTTTGGAAATACACAGATGAATAAACAACTATTTTTTGTTTGAAATATATACACTACTGTTGTACCTCAAAAGACAAACTGGACTTATGACAATTTTTTGTGAAATTGACAACACATCCTTAATGCATATCTACATAAGAGACCCTTTTTTAAAAAAAAATTAAAATACAACTCCAGGTCAGAACATAACTGAATACAGACAATAACATTCATGATTGTTTTGTTAACAAAATATTTGATGATTTCATACAAGAAATTACACATTACACACAAAAAAAAGATTTTCACAGTACAGTATAATTCTTAAGATAAATTATTTCTCTATATTTTGAAATAAAAGCATATGCTACAATTAAATCATGGGAAAACAAGTCTGAACCTCTGCCAATCATATCTTAAAGAATTTCTCTACATTAAACAACCCTACCTAGGGCAAAACACAATTTTTAGCTTAAAAGTGCTGCCATCATTGCAGGCTTATGTAAACCAGTAAAAGAAGAGTGCAACTCTGAAAGGAAACCTTTAAGCTTTTAGTGCCATTTTCAAGAAAGTCTCTTCTGCCAGAAGCAGCTATTCCTTTCTCTTTTGATTCCCAGAATCACTCTAATGAGTGACTGAGTCAACAGATCCTTGTCAAATCCTTGCATTCCAAAATTATTTAACACCATAAACATGTATTGTCATAATCTTCCACGTTCTAGGCTGAAGTTTCACTAATTAAAACCACTTTTGAATGTTTAGATAACTTCCTTTTTTGCAGATTTAAAAAAAAGTCTGTCTCATCAATTACTATCTTTGCAGTGTTACTTAAGGTTTTTCACAAGTTCAACAGCCTCTGTCTGTATGCATAAACTGCAGGAACTTAAAATGACATCAGGAACAGGACCATTACATCTGAGACTGATAAAACGGTTCAAGTTAGCTTATCTCAGTCTTCTGCAATCATGCCCAAGGAATGCTGCATTAACAGCCCAGCCAAGCAGAAGCTAAACTCTTTCCTTACCTCAATGAGGAAGTCGCCTGTTCTGAGTCCAGCTTGCCATGCGACCCCTCCCTCATCCACTGACTCCAGATACTGCAGGGCAGGGAATGCTGGGGTGGGGGTGAACTCTTCAATGGGGGTATCAGCTTCGCAGCAGAGAGGGAGTAAGGAGAAAGCAAGGAATACGATATGAAGATTGCTTTGGTCTGCATTTTAATATGAATCCATGTTGTAAGGGATATAACAAACTGCAAGTCATATATACAGTATAATATACAGTACAGCATGGCCTCAAATATTACATCTTACGCTAAATGACCAACAGCAAAACCTCAAAGAAAGCAATCAAAAATTCCACTTTAGGAATAGCTATCCACTAATCATAGAAGGCCATTGCTATGATTGGGGCCCCCACAGTAGCTACAAAGTACTTGAAGAAGAAATACTTTGGTGTTGTGAGGTTTTTATGGGAAAAAAACAACATTTCAGACTGGTTATTTGAAAAGTTCATTAATGAGCTTCTATTAACTGTACAGTATGTTATGCACTTCCAAATTGTTTTTCCTATTTCATTGTGTTTGTTTGTCCTTCATATTTCTTGCTTATACATATTTAAGAACCATTGTATTTATTGATGCTGTGTTTATCATAAGAGATTCAAACCCCTGAAATGGTTTTGACTCTCTCTACCACAATGGACATTTATATTCAGTTTTGTCCTCATGGTAGCAAGAAACCAGTGGTGACAAGTGACACATTCAATAAATCACCCTTTTATTTGCATGCATTGGAATTGCTGTCCAGATAAGCACAGACTGTCCTCAAAGAGTGTAGATCTCTTTCGTTATACAGCTGTACATAGTTCATACTTTACATTGTATTGGGACTTGATCTCTCAGGACTCGTGTTGGACTTCATCAGCCATCAGAGGTTTCTGCACAATATGGCCTAATTGTCTTTCCTGAGCCTTATTACATAAAATACATATAAATATGATATAAATAAGCCTATAAATATGCTTCCTTTTTAGAACTGTGTGAAAATGTTACTGGGCCAGCTTTGTAATTTGTTTTACAAAATCTAAATCTGGAAATCGTACATTTTTCTGGAAAAAAAAGATGTGAATAAATTACAGAAAGCAAAACCTTAAACTAAATACCTATGCACATACATAGGAGCATACCATGCTCATAGGAGCCTGTGAAAATAGGCAAAATGTAAAATGAGGTGTCCATGTATGTTTGCAATCACTATTTGCGTAATCAACTTTAAAGCTCTTGCATGCTATTTTTAAATTCAGAATGGAAAACTGTCCCATAAAGAATAGCATTATCAAAATGCTCAATGTGCTTTTAATTCATATTTTGCTTCATTACAAAGATTACAATATAGGGGTATATGACAATACAGAGAGAAAAGAAAAATCTGATTATTTGTAATACCTCGAAGGGCAGAGGAAAAAAATGAGATTACATTAAACCATGTGCTAGTTACCCAACATAATCACCAGTAATTGCTATAGCAGATGATCATCCTAAATTACTGGACAGTATTTTTAAGGTTCCTATTGGCAGAATATACTGTATCTATTATGACTGGCATGAAAGCTTATAGCAATGTCAGTAATAACAAACAGTAGGGTTTTGTTTAAGCATTTGCGCAATCATGATGGTACCTGGAATTTGGATAAGTAGAATACCGGAGCAATATTTAGCAATTTCTTAAGGGGAGGGAAAAATAGATCTGTTTAAATGTTAATAGACTGTCTGGGCAAATTTTAGCATTTTTTTTCTAGAATCTGCCCGGATAAGCAAACAAACGAAAGGAAGCAATACACAGCAAAGCAGAAGAAGAAGATGAAGGGAGCATGGATTAAAAATGTGTTTTTGCAGCAGGCATTTCTCCTACCTTTGGCCCCTCGAAGCACAAATCCAAATCCCTCATTGTCCTTCTTTTGCAGAACCACTGTCTTCTCATCAATAATGCAGTCACTGTGAAGAAAATTCCGAGGATAGCGCCCGTTATTACACCCCATCATCCTCATCATTGCAGCAGCTGCTCTTCCCGAGTGGAGGTTCATCATTATCAGTGCCACCAATGAAGAAAATTAATCATTTATTCAAATGAACAAGATGACAACATCGGCACGGCCACTTCCAGAGAAAGCCCCCTCAGATGTGAACGAAGTTGTCTTCCAAGGAACAGAAAGAGGCCTCAGCCGGCAGGAGAATGTGACGTTGGAAAAAAACATAACAGCTAAATAAATAATTAATTGTCAAAAATAAAAAAAAACCAGCCTCACGGAAATATCAACAAAATAGGAAGCAGAATTAGAAAGCAACCGAGGTGGCTATAAGGCCGAATGTGAACGTCTGAATGGATGTGAGCTCTCATGTCATCAGCAGACTAGCTGTAGGAGCCCAAGGAACGCAGGCTGCATGTGATTTGAATGACATTTTCATTAATATAATCCTCAACTGTGAGTGTACCAGATGCATTTTTCAAGTCAAGCGAAACCAAAATGAAAACAAAAGCCAGCGTTTCTTTTTTTTTTTGTGTGTGGTGGTGCTGGTTGTCTATCGTCTGTTAATTGCTGTCAAATGAACTTGCTGCTTCTGTATCCCCCTTGTAAGTCCGTTCCCCCAGCGAGAGCCACAGAAGGCAGAAAATCAGGAATGTGGTCAGAGAGCATAGAGGTTTCGCCTTTAAAAAAAAAAAAAGAGAGAAAAAAAATCTCTTAAATCTCTTTCTCTCTCAACCCATTCAGCGCTGCACACTGCTAGGAGTCCACATGATCAGTTTGACAGCCCACACGGCTAATAGAAAACGGCTTGGCTTAGCGTCAGCAGGCATGCTCTCCTACAGCACCAAGAATTTACATAATACAATTAGGAGAAGAAAAATGTGTAGAAGAAATAACCAAGTATAAACTGAATTTGATCAGATGTTATAGATCTCCACTCTCATTTTCAGTGATCTGATGCTACACATGTTTTTACATTTCTTAATGAATAAAAAAAGACTAATTTATTAATGCACTGACAATTAAGGAATTTACAACATACAAATGGAGCTCATACCCCCCCCCCCCCCCGAAATTCCTGCATGGGGGACTACGTTTTAAAGAAAGAAATGTTTCCTGAATTGTTTGAGCTTTTTCTTTTTAAAAAAACAGGGCTACATGGATTTACACTGCCTGTAATTTAATGCTGAGTACAGCGTGCATAAACCACTTGGAAAAAAAATGCTGCGGTTATGATTCGTTTCTCAAGTAAAAGTACACAAATTCCCAATTAATACATTTCTAGAAGAGTAGAATGTGGCATGCAAAAATTAAACAAAATTGTCTTTCATGAAACAGCATGAAAGCTAACATGAATTACAAATGAAACAATTATAGTAACACTACAGTGCCTGCACACATCATGACATCAGCATGTTGCCCTGTGCAAATAAAAATATCATGAGAAACATTGCTATATGCGGTGGGTGGGGACAGAGTTGGGGGGGGGGGGGGGGTGCACACAGAAATTCACTGCATCGCAGTAATTTCACAAATCAGAATTCAACCAGTAACAGGGATTTAAAGATGATAGGAATTATGTTATCAAAAGAAGACCCTGTCAGTGTATAAACACAAAACAATCCTCCTTAGCCACAATACACATTAGTGTGTATAAGGTTTGGTTTAACTTACACATTTTTTTGTTTTGATTGTTTCCTGGGCTTCTAGCAATAAAGCCTTTTTGGCTTTTTTATGTAAGTTGTTGTTGTTTTTTTAAATTGTACTCAGATTTGGATCTCTGTGGCTAAATCTTTGTAAATACTGTACAAACCAACACCTTTTTGGATTCATTTTGTTTTAATTTTTACATAAGAAATATGAAATCAGGGAGATGAATCCCAGCAGTGCTAGCAACTGCGCCATGGAATGCCGAGTTGCCGTAGTAACATAATCTGTTTTTAAAGGAAGTCATAGTGTAGTTGGAGTGCAATAAGGTTATTAAAATCCTAAACTGGTGATGAACCGGGTCTGTGGTATTATTTTATCATTAAACACTTGTTCCTCAAAAGGATTAATTCGACCTCTACACCTTGTTTCTGGTGTAGGTTGTCGTTTTATCAAAGTGAAATGGCTCTCAAATTATCAAACAATCATTTGCTATTCATTAAAAGGGGAAGAAAAGGCCTAAATATTCCTCTAATTATTTTTCAAAACCCTTGCCTACATTTGGCATAACTGAAATGTTTTTGGTAGAAGAATACCTGTGTAATCAGGTTTATATGTTTAGTTACATTAATGCATGTTTGAATAGACTTGCTCCAATGACTAAAGCTACTCCCTGCTTTTCTATGTGTGTTTTACTGCTTACCCATCTGGAAATGGAATGTCAACACTATTGTTCTGCAGTATGTTGTTCTCATTCAGAGGGTAATTGCTGTCCTTCTCTGAGAAAAAAAACTAGAATCACCCTGACATTTTTAAGACTCTCATTTTGAAAAGAGGCAAAGTTGTAAGTTCATCCTATTCTACATAAAAAAAAATAGAAAAAAATTCTATCCTTATGTATAGTTGTTAAGCATTCACGTCTATGTACATAATTCATTATACAGTTTTACGTGCCGACAGTATTTTAATGTTTTGAAGTAGAATATTTCAATATAAGTTTATGTTTTAATTTCACATGACAATTTTTTTTATTCTTCTCATTGTTAGCAGGTATTTATGTTTGTTTTTAAAGGCTAGTAGTTCACAACATGATGTTTTCAGCAAAAGCAAAATACTTCAAACTAACTGCAAAGCACAATAACTTTTAACATAGATGTATTTTCATCTTGAAATTTCCAATTGTATCCAACACAGAGAAAAAAAAAAGATATAGGGCTGTATTACCAGATCATTATGGAATTATTAAAATTGTAACACACACTTTTTACAGTTACAGTACCTTTTAAAACCAGTGTCATACTAGATTATTCTATTAATACTATTAATAGTATATGCTTCATTAATTCTTACAACTAGTATTTTCTTCATATTTTGACTACTTCAAATAATGGAAAACAATTTAATTACCATGTCTATTAATTCTACTAAATATTTAAACAAAAATTGTCTGATAAAGTTTCAGCATTAGACATACCAGTTGTTGACTGCCTCAAATACCAATTCAAACAATTAGCACAATATTAAAATTGGGCAAAAAAACAATACTGGAAGTTAGATGTATATGAGAATCAGTGAGTACCCTCACTGGGGTTGTAAAGTCATAAAAAATTGTCTCAGCTTGCTTAGCACGATAGTTGATTTTACTAAATTATGCAACATGTGGATGAAATTCTATTGTAATATAATACGCCACTATTAATAATCCTATATAATCCTCTTTTCTCGTTATCAGGGAACCATTTTTAACATTTATTCTTCTCAAAACATTGCATAGAAGTTCAAATAATTTCTTTGTGAACTTTCATTTTCTCATTATTCTAATACAGAATTTTAGCAAGAAATGTTTCACATATTTTAAAGAAATAGTGAATCCAACAAAATGGTTGTCATGGAAAATGACAGGTTAAAACTTTGGAATTGTTGCTTCAGAAAGATGCAAAAAAAGATTAAATGTTCTTGCAAAATGTGATCATCTAAAAAGAGTGATATCATGAAATCCACTTCCTCAGTAAACAAAATACATGATCCTTACATATTCAACACTTAAAAAGCTAGCTTCAGGAATACAGACACATGGGTACACTTTCACACTCAGTAATGTACAGTATTAAAGTGGAAAGGATATATTTTTTAAGCTTCACTAATTTTTATCCTGCACAGAAAACATGCCATAACAAACATTTTGCATGTTTCTCTCCATTATCTGACAAAATGTATCAAAAGCGATGAGTTCATATTCTACAGCTCATATCTTGCAATTATTCTTTGCAAACATACCCATTTAAAAACAGTAAACTACAGTATCGAATGTTCATTATATTGTTTTAAAACAACTACTGGCAAAACCAATTTCATGTGTACAAAAGTAATACATTTCTAGCTTTCAGTTTATTATAAAGGCACAAACATTACCAATGTTAACTTTAACAAAAAAACAGGGAGATATAAATACAGACGTTTTTTTACATATCTGAGATATTTAATTCTAAAATCTCCTTCCTTGGTACCAAGCAAAAGTTTAATGCAATAGGATACCTATGTACAATGTACTTTGATTCATATTGATAATGATAGAAACAAATGCCAGAAAGCAAAAAAACATACAGTACATAAAAATTAATAACATTCACAATCAAGTTCAGTTCAGGCATAATTTTAATTTGATGATGAATACAGTGTTTTAAATGACTGGTATTTTAACTGCTGTACTTGTAATAGTGCTTCAAAGCTCAATATACTTGTTATAAGACCATGTCATAAGAGCAATTCCACTGCTCACCAAGAAGGTACAGTAAGTCCACAGCTATACCTTGAGTAAATGTATCTTCTTTTCTCATTGTGAGGGATGATTTCTACCATGATTCTAAAGACAAATTCTCCTGATCTCTAGATAGCTGAAAAGTTGCTTGCTGAGGAATGAAGGATTGTGATAAAACCTACACTGAGTTTAGCCAAGAAGATTAATGTCCTTCTTTTCCCATCTAAATCATGTCATGACACATTTGTGGCCAATAAAGCCCCATATAAAAAACATACTGCACTGGCACGATAATTAATAGGTTTGAGTATAAGACCTTCACACACTGATTTACAACTAGTCAGAGTCAATAGGATGGCTATATAACAGTGTCAAATCGAACAGGCCTGTACAGTGTATTTCACACTGCTACCCTGGGAAAAGGACAGTCAATGAACATAACAGCTAGGTTCACCTTGACTCACTTAGCCTTTCAGAAAAATATCAACATAAGCAACAACAATTAATAAAGAGCATTACAATAAAAGGTTTTCATATTGTATCGTTTTATAAATTCGCTTATGATATTCCCTGGCAAATGGGTCTGTCTGTGTTATGTAGCTCCAGACAAATATTAAGGTTACAAATACTTTACCTTAAGTATTGCATTTGTTTGGTACTGTCTTTGCTTGAAAGTTGAAAACTAAGCTTCCATTTTATAATAGCAAAAATAATATTTTTTTCAGAAGAACATATGACCTTGACAGCTGTTCAGTCAAATAAAATGTAATTCTATAAAAGTCAAATGAATTCAAATAGCATTATGACTCTCCTATACAGTAGGTATTCATGAATACATTTGAACTGGAGTTCCAATTTCAAACAGATTGCCTTTGCAGTACACAATGTTAAACATGTCTCTATTATCATCTAAAAAAACTGCCTGCTAACATTTCAACAACAAATATTCCAAACCTAGTCATTGCTGGGAGTCAGAATTTATGAGTAATGATTTGCATGCAAGAAGTAGCAGCAAAGCAGTGAGCTGTACTTCACACTTGCCAACAGACATGCACTCTTGAGCAGTTTGGACAGATTCCTAATTAATATAAACTGCTCAGGCCGACACTGAGCTTGATCAAATAGAATGTAATTGCCGAACATGGGTTTATATTTATAAATGTCCAGCACTAGTTACACTGTCCAAATGTTATTTTAATGTAATTTGTTACCAGTAGGCATCAGATCCATAAAACCGTAGCTCCTGCATTGTATAATTAGGAGCTTGTACCATGATCAATCACAACAAAACAGTAAATTCAAATGTACAGTAAGCTCGAACAGGACACTTGATTACTGCACAGAAGAAACATCCAGCATATTTTGTCACTTATTCTATTAATTTTGAACACAAGCCTTATTTATTTCCAAAACAACAACTGAATAACTGTGTGAAAATATAAATACTGATGATTTAATTTGCCTGCAGCAAACGAACAGAAACTGGGCTACATACAGTACTTTACATTCCACAGTTTGTTTTCTTTGTAACATCAAAACTGCAAAATTCATTCACTCCAAGTCCATGGTTTCATGCAACATCAGAAGAAGATTTAGAGTTGCAGTATATTACCATATTATTTTGGAATTATTAAAACTGCAACACACGCAGATGTTCTTTACTATAATAATCCTTTAGTTCCCATGTCCCATTTTTTTACTTCTTGTTCATTATAACTACTAAAAACTAAAGAAAACTAAAAAAAACTTTATTAAAGTTATTTTTATATTCAACAGTGATAACTATATTGAACCTCTATATCAAGATATTCAATAACTACTTTACCTACAGTACAGTATGTCAATGTTATGAGAGCTTGAACTAAAAAAATGTGTGCACAAAAGTAAAGGATGAAGAACATCTGAAATAGTTAAAAGATATCTAGATCATTGGTGTCTCCTCCAGACTCTCAGTCACAGAACAGGTTGCTTGAACTTGTACTGTAAAGGTACTGCCTCTCCTTTACAAACCATTCAACCTCATTTGGATTTTTTACAACTTAGTAAGAAAGAGTAAAGAAAAGCTGGTCATCAACTCCACACGATCCAGAGGAAAACATGGCAGGAAATGGTTTTTGCTTTTGTATGTCACAATGAAGAATATTTCTGTAAGTCCTTTTTCAAAGTTAGGTGAGGGGAGCCTCTTCAAAGGTTTGTGTGAACTCCATAATGGTGAGAGAAGCAGTAGGAGGTGATATTTTGGACGTCCAAGACAATTTGCTTAATATTTTTCTTGTTCTTTAAAGAAACAACGCTTTCCACTCCTGTCTTGAGAAACTTCAGCTGCCTTTTTTTCCATCCGTTTTCCCAACCTGGTGCACTTATCTGACCTCTGTTTTTCACCATCATGGGGTCCACAGGCTGGATCTGATCATACCGGCTGCTTTCCAGATTAGTGGCAGCATTTGTTTTGGAAAAACTTAACCAGATTACACTCACTACATTAACTACTGGTCCTGTAAGGTGGCTTCTGTTTTTTTCCCATCTTGGATTCTAAATTATGATTTGAAATATCTAAAATATGGTTCATTTAAAATTTCTTACAGTTTTGACATTAAAATATGTTCTCATGTTTAAAACAAAATAATAACA
Organism: Atractosteus spatula; assembly: GCF_055471065.1. Lineage (NCBI taxonomy): Eukaryota > Metazoa > Chordata > Actinopteri > Semionotiformes > Lepisosteidae > Atractosteus > Atractosteus spatula. The sequence goes on along the minus strand of NC_142721.1, from coordinate 11,631,559 downwards.
TAATTGCACATGACTGGAATCAATTCTCTCCAAACCCTTTGCATTGAGACCTGCAGCATAAAACACAAATACAGTAAGAGCATCCCCTTACCTTGATGCATCAAAGCTATCGTAAGATCCAACAGTATAGTGCCTAAAAAGCTTCTTTGTTCTGTCCGTTCTGGTTTCTGTGAAAAAATAAAGAAAAAAGTCAAACTAATATATGTTAGAAAAAAATAATATAATAAACATAAAATATAACCCTACATTAAGTTTGTACCTAAATAATCTCTTGAGTAAGAGAGAAGAGATTTGTGATATCATGACCAAGAGTATTCTCTTTTATAGCTGAAATATTGAATGACACAAAATTGCTAGATCCCTGCAATTGTAATAATTGTGTACATTTTTGGAACGTGCAGAAATGTGTTTGGATTTTTCATACATTTACATGCATTCTTTCCATTTTATGACACAGAGCAAGCTATTCTCCATTACACTCTTGCAATAATTGAGAGGAGTGATTTCCTTTGCTTAAGGGGATCAATTCGTCCATGATGCCGATTTCAATGAGACAATAAGAAGCACCTTGTAATCAGAGCACTGCTTCAGCAGCTTCTACAAGCCACATGAGTCACACCTCACTATCGGGATACAGAAACTCCATTCAGTAATTTTATTCCTTCTCTTTCCTCTGACTCACTAACAAAAAAAGGAGAAGCTATACAGAGTTCTGATTTTCTTTACCATTTTCTTTACAATATAAATTCTATTTAAGCTCATAAGGTAAAAAAAAATCCACAATCTCCTTTTCCAATAAACGCCAAGCATACGCTATTTCAGGCTTAGATCCTAGAGGATAAGAGCCTTCTATTGCATCCAGTCACTGATGTTCATAATGAGTACTTTATCAAGACCTGTGGAATTCAACAATTGAATGCAGATTTTGCTGTTTGCTAATCTGCTTCTCTTATTCTCTTATGTCTTATTCTCATCTTTTCTTCCCATTGTGTGTGCACTACGTACATAATTGCATGGACATTTCTGTTCATTCGTATCATGGAAAATTGCTAACACTGCGAAGTAGGTACAAAACAATTACAATTTCAGAACCAACTAATGTATAAATAAAAGACCCAAGCTGTGATTGCTCAAAACACAAACCTTGCCTCCACGGTTGTACTTTACATTGAAACAAACTTCAAATGGTTTAAAAATAGCTAAAGAGGAATGACGTCCTTTTTAGTCTTGGGAGAGCAGAGACCATCACTCCTTTTCCATTTGTGCAAGCCGCTACTCAGTCTTAAAACACTGTACTGTATAGATTCATATGCCTTGTTTTCTGTATTTATGACTACAAAAAGGGTGTGAATAAAATCATAGCAGGAGCTACAGTATATCACAAAACCCCCCTTTCAAGAAGAGCACATATCCAGTCTTTATTGTTATTTACTTACTGTAGTCAGTATGAACAAAAATTAACCACATTAAACAAAAGAATACATTCTACCTCCTAGGTTTAACAGGTATAATAAAATTCCTCATGAAATAAACGCTGTCAAATTATGTCCGCTACATATAGCATGCGGTGCAGAAATATAACTGTTCTGTTGTCTTACTAACATTATACTAAGACTAATTTTTTTTTCCAGTCAATCATCATCCCAGTCAATCATCAGGAAATCCACTTTTCTGTTGTTTTAACAGTTAAACTCAATCTCATGTAAAAAGAACTGATACACTTTAGTTTTCCACTATGCTTCTGAATACTTTAAAGTGTAAAAAAATATAAAATCAAAATTTCCAATTATACTTTAAACCAAGGTTAGTGACACTAGAATGTATAAATCCTTCCACAGCATGCCCTCCGAAACCTTAATGACCTGTTGGCTCTCTACCAATGCACAATAATTACAAGCTTTTTGAGTGTTCAACTCATAATGGCTTTACAATGGAGAGTGTTTTAAAGCCCAGTACATCTGCAGTGATTGATAAACATTAAAAGGATAAAAGTGCCTTCAAATGCAGGCCAGAATGAAGTCTAGGTTCAAGCAATACCACAGCAGCAAAAAAATATGTCTCAGCTGATAAAGCTGTTAATAAATCTAATTAACTGTCACCATCCTGTCTAACACTTTATAGTTGTACTGTACATGAGGATCTAAGTGAATCGATTTCCCTGACTATTCTGGCCTTTGACCCTTCTCAAAAGTAGAACTTGAATGTCAATACTAAGACCTTTCTTAACAGCAGAATTTCAAAAGCCAGAATAATAATAATATGACTACTACTACTTGCACCACACACTAATGCTGCCACTTCTGCTGACAAATGTACAGTAATAGTACTACTAGAACTCATATGAATATTAAAAGCAAGTTAAGGCATTCAGAAATTTTAGCTTCTGAGCATCTGCAGCCCTTAGGCTATGGGGGACCAAACAAAGTATTCTAGACAATTTTCTTTTCTTATTAAAGGGTTAACAAAACATAGATAAACACAGTAAACGTGTACATGTAAATCCTGTGTGCAGCTAATGTTTAATGATGTTATTGTCAAAAATCTGTGTAGGATTCAACATTTTTACCTCCTGACCTAAATTAAATGTTTCATTGCTTGTCAAGGCGGTTGACACGCTACAATGGTTTCGTTTTGTCATGTGTTTCTATCAGATAATTCCAAATTAAAATTCACACAAGATTCAGTTACATTTCTCTTTAAAATAAGATCTTATAATATCTTTATATAATTGAAATTTATAACCTACATGCGTGATTAGAACAAGTGCACGTGATAGCAAATAATAGTTTTTTTTACATTTTTAATCAAATTGCCATTTCTGTCATTCTGTCAAAATAATCAGTGCTCTAAAATTAGTGTCCTCACACTTTTTAGTTAAAGATCATGCAGTGTTGGTGCATACACAAAAAATGTTTTTTAGGATAAGGTAGTATAATGACTAGTAACAGCATATGTCAAATCATGTACAGTAAAAATTACAAGAACTAGTAGCCCTGTCATTAAGTTTTAGTGTGTAGTCTGATGATTAACATCAAGCTCATGCGAAACGTATATAACAATAAAGTTGAATTAACAGTTACAACTTAAACTTAATTAAAAAAATACAACATTCCTAACACAAATACAGTATGTTACAAGTCAATCAATTTACAAGAGCCACAACTCCAGCAATCAGTCAAAAAATCAGGCAATGAGAATTAAACTATTTTTAGGAGAGAGAAAAAGTAGACCATTATTCTAATAAAGCTTGCAGAGCTCAATGGGTTTTGCTATTACTGGAAACATCAGCTGAAAGCTATAGGGTTCACTATCCCCCATAGCAGCATGAAGCATTCATTTGCAGTGTGAATCTACATACTACAGCAAACACGGTAATTTAAGTATGCTAAACAAAACCCAGGGGAGACCAAATGTAGCATCAGAATCTAGTCTGTTTGTCCTGGATCAGTCTTGAGTAGGAAAAGATGATATAAGCAAGTTATCCACATGGATTTTATCATGAACATTCAAAATAGCCTCTCCCTAAATAAAACTCATTAAGTTTCTTTTAAGCTGGACTTTCAGCTACATTCAGTTATCTCACATTACCTCCAAAGTGAACTTTCTTCCTTGATCTAGGAGTTTCTTCCATTTGCTCCCAATTTGCCTCCCAGGTAAGCCGTGAATTTCGGTTTACAAGAAAGACCAAGCGCCAGACTGAAGAACCTTTATGGTTCAGACCACCACACAGCCCAAACTGTGTGGAGAAAGTTTCAAGTATCCCAAAACCAGCAAAAATGCATCCATATTCAGCAAGAACAGAAAACGGCAAAGCCCATGTACTGAGAAAAGCTATGTAGCCTCTGTTCGTACAGCTAGGGAAAAAAAAGTAAAAAAAAAAACTATATCATGCCAAGGCCCACTCCATAGCAACAGAGTTGTACAGTGTAGAGAATGTTTCCATGGAAATGCTTCAATCAGGAATCTACATGAGTGGTGAAGTGGGGGGTGTCTCAAAGCCCATCGCAATTACGCATGCCTTTAGAAAATGAATGGGGAGGGGGACAGACTTTTCCAAAGCTTACTAAAGTATTGGATTTTTCTTAGTACATATCCTGCTTCAGGTGGCACTGCTTCTGAGTAAAAAACACATCACGTGTTGAAATAGAAACCACTACTTACTGGCGCCACTGATTTTTTTTTAGATGTGAGAAAATGTTGAAGAGGAGATGCAGAGCCAATATAAGCCAACAGCTGAGAAGAAGAAGCAGCCTGAAGCCTTTGCATACATGCAAGCACGGATAAGGTGGGCACATGTCAAAATTGTAGAGAACCTGTGCTGTAGGCACTCTTAATAGTTTTCAAAGGCAAACAATAAAGCAGGAGCAAATATGATCTTTCCATATTAAAATACATCTGTGTATGAACACAGACTACAGAACAGAAAACGATCAGACTCTTTAAAATCTCAGCTCTAACAATTTTTATACAGAATGTTTCATACCATGCTTAAAAGCTGCTACATATCTGTTCAGTACAATACTGAGAATAATGCAGCAATGAATTTTAATGAGTTAGACTTTTTTTAGTATCATCTTAAAGTACTGTAATTAAGGTCGAAGTGTAAGCAAGATCCTTTTGTTACAATTGTGCTCTTAAATACATTTCTAGCAACACGTATTAAAAAGATTTGAAAATGATCGTGCTTTCAGCAGTCTTGAAGAACAGGGGCAAAGCTGTCCCAGATGTGTACTGAGAGCCACATGCTAGGTGATTTCCATATCTGTGCCAAATTGGTTCGTTGGGTCCGAGCTCGACCCGGTTGCCATGGTGCAAAGTACACTAGAGAGCACGACTCCCATCCCCCACTGGGGGCAGAATAGAGGTCCACTGCAGGAACTCCGCCCTGCAATGCCGGATACCATTCATACAATCTGGGGCAAACTGGGGTAAAGTACATCGCTTAAAGAAGAACAAGGTTCAAAGTCTGTAGCAGGGACCCATAACCCACAAAAATAACAGAGATCATTCACATAAGAGTTAAAAGTATTCTGTTATCTACAACACATTTTTGCAGAAACAAAACAAAAGTTGTCACTTTCAATTCTCTACCAATCGTGTTTAAGTACAAGTCTAGAAATATAAATTATTACTGAAACAAGGTACTTCACCATTACCATATTGATTAGATTATGAATAGATTAAGGCCACAGAGTCTTCTGGTTTACAGTCCTGCTGACCTCTTAATTATGTAGCTGAAGTAATTATTCACTTAACTCATTTAACTCTTCCTTGAGGTGAAAAATAGACCTTTAAAATGTACTTGACTACAGCTCTTGAGACCTGGAGCTGCATATCTAATGTACAGTACACCATGGTCATAACAAAGTCACAAGACTTCACTGATCATTTTCTTTTGGTTTATCATTGCTTAAAGACAAGGGGAAGATAAATAATAAATGACAGTAATAGATCATGCAGTCTACCCTCTGTGGCCCTTCCAATCCACCCCATTATAGAATTTTTCTACAAACACAGACATATAAGTGCTCATTAACAATACTGGTGTAACACTTAAGTACCTAGTTGTATCAAAATACTGTGAAGGGACAGAAGCTGAGCTGGATCAGGGATCTCAGACTCAGATCGCTGGGGTCTCAGTGACATATTCTTTTTTTACAACCGTGTTCTCATTTACCTACAGTAGTTAATCTAACTAATTAATCTGTTAGTTTAATAGTTGAAGTACTGCACTTCTAACCTGGCTCTGAGGGGATTTACAGATAACTGTGCCCTTAATGAAGTGGATGTCTTATGTACTCAAATGTAAAAAGGGCTTAAGAAAAATCTAATGCATGTCTAATTTAGATTTGATTTGATTAATCACTCAGGTTGAAATAAAAACCAGAAAACACATGGCATTTATGTAACTATCCCTGGTCTAGATAGTTAATCTATCTCATTAGACTTAGTCTTTCTGAGTCAGTAGAATTTAAGCTGCCCTAGTTGCAGTACATGTGAAATCATTTAAATATGACTGTAAAATTATAGAGTAGTAGTAATATGGTGCAACCAATGCACTCCTCAGGTTGGTAAATAATGTGCAACTAACAGGAAAGTTAAATAAAGATACTAAAATTTTAATTCAAAGTTTTTTACATAAAAAATGAAAAAAAACAATACAGTTAAGATGTATCTATGTAATGGAATTCATTTAGCACCAATTTTTGGTTCATTTATCTAAAACTTAACCTTAAACAAACAGCTACAATCTCACATGATGTAATACAGTATTTTAATGCTTTTCTGTACCCTATAAAACAGCACAATTTGGCTTAATATTTAGATATCCACAGCTCCAATTGTGAGATGCTGCAGCAGTAATCAGAAGAAGTCGGAGGGTAGTGGTTGCATTAGTTACAGGATATATCTGAGCTTTCCATTGTGATCCCAGCCTGGCTAACTTGACAGACAAATTCAAATGCAGCTGAAGACACATTAGTTGAATGCCCTATGCCATAGTGCTTCCATAATAAAAATAAGACATGTGTGGAGTTTGCACACCAGCGTGCAGTATATAGTGTGCGTCATTCGTCAGACATGCTCACTCTCTGACTGTCACTGGAAAGGAATGGGTTCTTGAAGCTTCCAGTGGAGAGGAATGCACTGGAGACTCCTGGTCCACTGAGGGGGTCTGGTCCAGAGGAGGAGGCAGTGCGATGCAGGAGGTGTGGGTGTGAGGCTGATTGGAGGTGGGAATGAGTGGGCGTGAGCGAGGGAAATCTACACAGGGGCAGAAGGGAGCAGTAGCGGTGGGGTTTTTTTTTCAGCTGAAGCAGAAGGGAGAGTACTGCACATCCTCACTCCCACACACGCTTTTAGTACATACACTAGTGTAAAATCTCAACAACTTTCACAGTTCTGGGAATAACATGAATTAAATAAGTACCGTAAGGATACATGCAAACATAGGGTATGTGTATACATAAAAAAGAAATAAGAGGGCATCAATTCATATACCGTGTAATATTATGATATAGTATGCATTAGGAAATTAACTCAGAATTACACTTAATATGCACTTCATGGCTGAAATTGGCTCAGGAGCCAAAACTCAGTTTTTTCCTTGTATGAAATATGTATGAACTTGTAATGATGAACGATTGCCACACACTGCAATCCCGCACGTACAATTATTTGTCTGTGATGTGGCAGATGGAACAGAAACTCAATGAAAGAACAGCTGACTGTATGTCAGCCCCATTGAGGTGAAATGCGGAGTACAAGGGTGAAAAGACCTGGCAGGACTAGAGGCCAGAACAGCTTTTTCCGACAACATTAGTTTAGTCTTGAAGACAACAGACAGAGTTGAAGACAATAACACAAGCAGAACCACCCTTGATTTAAATTTCACACTTTCTCATATCTGTTTGCTTTTTTATTTCTTGCCAGAATTTTCCAGATGAGGTCATAGCAGAATCCACATGAACACCCAGATATTTTGCCTGCACAGTCACTTGCTGCTCAGGATCAGCCTTTAATTACAGGGAAATGGCTGTCGCTTGCTGCATGATGAAAATAAGATATGGGCACATTCAGATGGCAAATCTACTACATTACTAAATAGAAAAATACGAAAACAAACATTAATTAAATAAACAAGTGCAGGTTACAGTGTGCTATATAAATTATTACAAGCTTCACACCGCTTCACAAACAAGAGTAAAATATTGTTTGGGTTTTTTTTCCAACAGTAAAGTTTAACTGTTTGATAAATGCCTTTCAGATTTTAGACCAGTACAAGGTCATAGTGGAAACACCTGACAGTATGAACATGCTGCTGCAAGTGAAAAATGTGACTCCTGTAACAGAATTTGTAGCATTATCCTAATTTACTATTCCAATATACACTTCCTATGACATTAAAAAATATGCAGAACACGTTATTCTGATATAATCCATCTCAAAAAGAAATGTGCATCCTGTTGATTAATGTCAATGAAACCTTTCAAGTTTCATTATAAAACATCACTTAAATTTATACAACAATCCATACAACCTACAGTTTCACATGAGATGTAACCACACCATATGGTAATGATTGATCATGCATTGTAATGTCTGGAAGTCAACAGCTGATGAGGTACAACTCAGCAGAGTAAAGCTGAGCTAAACAGCCTTTAGAAGAACCTCTGTTCTGGTACAGCTCCAATGAGACCCCCTCTAGTGGCTATACCATGACTTATTTTTCACGAAAACATTAGTCAGGCACCAACGCCCCCCACTCCCTGCCTGTCACGCATCATGAACCCGACCTTAATGTCACCTTAACAATGACTGGATGATCTTTGATACTATAATTGTAAAAGCAGGTCATTTCTTTCCTTATTTTCTGCACATGTGAACATTTTGAAATTTGCTGCAACACAAAGGACAAGGCATAAAGGGAATGGGGTTTTGATTCCTTCTTTTCTCTGGGTGGAGTTCACAGAGAACAATATAGGTCAAAATCATCCTACCCTGGTTAGGGTGAAGGTCAGAGAGTGCATCGAGCACAGAAACGTACCAAACATAAAAGTTTTCTTTCTGAGAGCAATGTTTCCTATACTTTAAACGCCATACTTAAGTCTAGGTTTCTAGGAAGGCATCAAATAAAGAAAAATCAAGATTGACAAGATTTACTTGTAAGGCTATGTAAGATTTCAGAACAATTCTATCCACATACTGTATTTTATTATTAATAGCGTAGTTCGCATTTTAAGGGAGTCTTTCTTTTTCTGCGAGAAAACACACGCAGTACACATCGTTTCACTAATACAACAAGGCAAAAACTGCCTGATTTATTTTGTTTTTTTTCACCTAAACCCAACCACTTTTGTCAAACAGAAGTGATAAGTAATGCGTTTGTATAAAAAATTCAGTTTAATTAACTAACAACACTTTAACAGAGAGACTGTCTGACCTTTTTTTATCTGGAATTATTCTGGTTACACTTATCAAAGAAATATGCAAAAGAAAAGTATTGATTTATCACAATGCAACAGTTAAATTTTTTGCATGTGAAAAGATGGATTGCTTTAAAGTAGGGATATTGCTTGTTAATCCTGTATGCATTTTGCAATCTAAATAGAAAAGTAATTAAAATGATCATTAGGGATCTGTTAATAAGCAATTTGTTTGCCAAGTGATTTAAAGCATTTTCACAGATGAATAAAAACATGATAATAAAACTATATTTCATTCCTGAATGAACAGCCTTAATTAAATCCAGCCTTTAAAACACCTGTTCAAACAATCTTACTTAATCACTGTGAGATTAACTGTTTTACACATACAGTATAATTCTCCTCACTCCCGGAGTCAATACTTAAGACAGAAAAGGAATAACTGCAACATGAAAATATCACTCTTTATTATGATATTACCCTCTACGTAATAAAGAGTAATATTCTCTCTCCTCTACAAGCATCCCAAAGAATGAAACACAACAATCATTGTTCTGCTTGTTTTGAACACTCGGCAAGTACATTTAAACATTACTCAACTTTGTACAAAACGTGGAGAAATGTCTCTCTATCGCCTGTAATGAACTGATTAAGCATACCTGATTTAGCATAGACTCAGATTAAATTAGAATTTTGAGCAACCCATCAGTTGCAAAGCAGCCGGCAGCCATATCACCCTACAACTCACAACTGGCAACCCACTGAAGCTAAGCAGGTGTGAGCCTGGTCAGTACCTGGATGAGAGACCTCCTGGGAAAAACTAAGGTTGCTGCTGGAAGAGGTGTTAGTGGGGCCAGCAGGGGGCGCTCACCCTGCGGTCCATGTGGGTCCTAATGCCCCACTATAGTGACGGGGACACTATACTGTAAACAGGCGCCATCCTTCAGATGAGACGTAAAACCGAGGTCCTGACTCTCTGTGGTCATTAAAAATCCCAGGGCGTTTCTCGAAAGGAGTAGGGGTGTAACCCCGGCATCCTGGCCGAATTTCCCAGTGGCCCTTACCAATCATGGCCTCCTAATAATCTACCTCTATGAATTGGCTTCATTACTCTGCTCTCCTACCCACTGATAGCTGATGTGCGGTGAGCGTTCTGGAGCACTATGGCTGCCGTCGCATCATCCAGGTGGGGCTGCACACTGGTGATGGTGGAGGGGATTCCCATTACCTGTAAAGTGCTTTGAGTGGAGTGTCCAGAAAAGCGCTATACAAGTGTAAGCAATTATTATTTTTATTATTATTATTATTATTAAAATACTTGCCCATTATTTGATGGCACCTCTCTTTTCTAATTTTCAAATAAACCAATAATCTTTTATTGTATACCAACGAAATTTGGAGCCTCTAAGTTTTTAAGACTCACCCAAGAGGACATGCAGTGCCAACTGAAGCAGCACCAAGTCTCAGAACTGCAGGCATGCGGAAAGTCAGACGGTCACTGTTTTACCTGGAGAACCACATGAGCTGTGACTACCTGGTCTCCTACTCCTGCTGATTGTGCACCAACACTTTATTACAGGCATTTATTTCTTTTAGAAACAGGATTCTTGCATCTACCCAATAGAAATCTGCCATCATGTAAAAGGTTTGTACTCTGTGAGTAACAGGTGGGTCAAACATCTTCTGGCCAACATGGAGCTTCTTTAAAAAGCAATATTCTTACAATCCAGCTGTTATACAGCTAAATCAATATATGGTACAAAAAAGATATAGTTTCATGTGTTGATAATATAAGTTTCAACTTAATATTTCTTAGAAATATGGTTATCTGTTGCTTTTTCTAATCCTTTACTCAATACAGGATAGCAGGGGATAGCAGCCAATTTGCTTATAGCCAAAAGTAAAAAAAGCAAAGTAATTCCTTTAAAAAAAAATATAGGTCACCTTTTTATTATTGTTGTATTATTACAAAATTATTAGGGAATGGTCCTTTATCTCCTTTATACTGTATGCATGGAATTAAATACACTCGATTCTAAGAAATAAAACAGCTGAATATAGAGTATACAGATTTGCTGATGCAGAAGAGATTAATTTGGATGAAAAATACATGCAAGCAAAATGTTGCCAATGGCACCCTTTACCCATTTGGGTGTAACATACTGTACCATCCTTAAACCAGTAAGCTAAAAGTAGCTGTATAAAGTCATATTTTTATATATAAATGTGAAACACAGAACATGGAATTCAAGATTATGCCATTTCTTGTGGCTGCAAGATCAATAGGCCTGCTTTTTGTTGATAATTCAAGAGCTTTTGGTTTAGGTATTGTGTGATACTCTTATTACTCTGATTTCCAGTTGAGATACCGATTTGGCTTCAGTGCTCCTGACTGTGGGAACAACAGCTTGGCTATGGGGATGAGTCCATTGGAAACCCCATGGTAGGTGTAATGAGCCAAGGTGTGTCTGCAAGTCTGAGGGCGGGGCAGAGAGGGAAAGATAAAGCCATGACTATCAGGATAGCCAAATCACTAGATGCTGCGATCAAAGATTTCTTATGTCAGCAACAGGAAACAAGGTTACGTTACGTCTGTACATAAAGCAGTCTGTAAAGAAACAAAGCAATTCTGAAAGGAACAGCACATCATTTTGCGTTACCATTCTACAACCTTCAACTCAAGGAGAACTTTTTTTTTGGATAAGAAGTCACCTGGGCCTCTGTCATGCATGAGAAGATTTGTCCCTCTCCTGCTCTTCCTGTCCTTCAGGAAGACAGAACGGAATCTGCTCTGCATTCGCGAGCTGCAGAGCCTCAGCAGACTGCAGCTTGAGGCTCAATCTGAGAGAGCTTCTGTTTCAAATGCTTGCAACAATATAAATGCCACAAAGACAAACTAAGCCCCCAGCCTCCCTCCCTGTGTTTGCTCACTTAATCAGCAGGTAGATTCCTGATCAAAGAAAAAAAAACAACACATTGATAAAAATTGAGGGGCAAACCCGAATGCAGAAACACAAACTCTACAGTTTCAATGCCCGGTTGCCTGTTGAAAGCAAACAGCACTGAGTCCATGTGACTGACTGCAGATCTCTGTGGGGGGCTTGTTCTAGGCAACAGCACTTGCCAGCATCCGTCTTGTTAAATCTACCCTATTAAACCAGCTTAGCACACAGTGAAATAATTACATCAAATGTTACAGAATCAAATACAGCCATGAGCAATACAAAATTCTGAAGACTCAAGTGATTACTTTATTTTCTTTTTCTTCAATTTACATTAGCATTCAATTATGCTGTGTAGTAGGAAGGACATGCAACTGATTTAAATGTGCTTAAGTTTACATTTATAAAAATAATGATTTCTGATACTGTTATCTCTATTAGTCTTTATATGCATATCCTAGCAATTTAACGAGGCCATTTATTTAATGAAAAAAAGACCAGAAGTTTCATTCTATTTCCCATTATACTGTTAATTATTAATAGCTCAAAGTCATTCAAGCCATCAACATAAAATAAACTATGGCACTTTCATTTCTCAGTACGTTTTTGTACCATCTTCGCTTAAATTGGTCTCATATACAGTAACTGTATGTATCACAATAGTCATATGTAATTTATGCTGTAGTTTAGTGTTGTTATATATTTTAACATCTGGCTTCATCAGCAGTGTAATAAAAACAGATTTGATAGCGACAGATGTCACAAACTTTTTGCGAGTCTCTTTAGGTTTTAATTTTAGATGATTGGGGCAGATCATCACATAAAATGCTTCAGTGATGAATTTAAATATTGAAATGCCTGGTGCTTAGATGATTTACTTCACTTAATTAAAAAAAGATAAAAGCACTGTAGATCCTATTGTGTTTGCTAGATTACAAAAGGAAATTATCTCCAAGGTACTTCAACTACTAATGAAAACAATTCATAGCAGTTGACAGATGAGCAGTGTCCTTAGTGGAAACGTGGCAGCTGTACTGAGAAATTGTTAGGGCTCTGGACTCAGAACTGGCAGGTTCAGACCCCAAGTGGGACAGTGGTGTTGTGCTCTTGAGCAAGGTACTACACTCAGATTGCTCCAGTAACATGCACTGCTCTATCAATGTATCCAAATGAAAGTCACTGTGGATAAAAGTGTCCACCAAATAAATTAGTAATAATAACCGTAGGGTTTCAAGCAACTGGTATTCCCACAAACCCAATCAAATATGGGGCTGATATTTACTGTAATAAAACAGAAACATGAGGGTTTAGGCAATCATTTATGAAAGAAAGAAAGATTATTTGACTGGATTCTGAGTTTGAGAATCTATTCAACAGAACTATCACAGAAGAAGATGCTTCCATGGTGCAGTAATGTTTTAACGTGTTTTCAATGCTTTTTTTATATATTCTTGAAAGGCTAGCACAGCATATGTGCATAGAGACCCCAAATTCAAGACCTGACAGAAATTATTTTTCCCTTCTAGGAAGCTGAATGAGTGGGACTCCCAAGCCAAAAAGACTAAGAGGTAAGAGCTGATTTATTTACAGTTGCTAAGGGCTCATTGTTCTTCCTGCAATGAATCAAGCAAGAGTGTATACACCAGCAAGGTAACACAAAGAGAACCTGTTGTAATTTTTACAACTGGTCGACCAATGCCATAAATTTAGTAAGGAGGGAGTTGGCTGCTTTCTTGCATTTACAAATTTCACACATTAAGTAATTTCTTATTTAATTTATTATAATGAAATAACTTAACCTTAGTCGATAATCAAAATGTGATGCAGATGCTAATGAAACCACAAAAAAGCCCCTTTTACTTTCTCAGATTTTGAGAAATCTTCAAAAGACCAAGTGAAAACAAATCAATTAAATACTGATAATCAAGCACTTAACAGCCAACCAAAGGAGGGTAGGAACAGTAAATCAAGTGAGGCAGAATTATTTAGTGTACTCGAGCATACCAAAATGATTCTCTTACCCAGATTTTAAAAATGATATTATTATAATGGCTCAAACCAAATTAGCACTAATTCACTTTTAACAGCTCTGCAGGGAGTAGAAGTGCATGCTGAGATTTGTTTTCACTTCCTTATCTGGGAAATGGACAGCAGAACCTGCACAGAGGGACGCAAGCAGCATGTTCCAGAAAACCGAGAGCTTTGTACAGGCCTTTTAGCCAAGTCCTCATTCCAGAGGCCAGCAGGACAGCAGGCAGGTCTGGCCAGGACCTGCCAGGACGAGGCAGGTGCGATTGTACAGCCCTCCTCCATAGGCTCGGAGGAGGGTACCTGTCATCTAGAGTCTGAGCCATACAAATGCATGCTGAGCCCCATCTGCTTCATGGTGGAAGAAAGCTGAAGCAATAGTTCTGTACAGCATTGGGAAAGACATTAATTATTAATTATCTCCACAGTGTAAGCTATCTGCTTATACTGTAACTGAATTCACAGACCAATGGTGAGACACATGGGACATATTTATACAAATCTACAATGTTTTACAAAAAACATTTTCTATAGCAGTAGTATTGTTATAATACTAATAATAGATAATGCAGCATTATTAAAAATCATAAAATGATCTCACAGGCAGGAATTAATGCAACCTTTGACACTGCATTTGTTACAGCCAGATGTGTAAGCCCTATATCTACTTTATTTTTCATTCCGGGACTAAGAACTACTGTATAGCCCCATATACTAGATTAGCTACTGTATATGGTTTACACACTATACACTAAAAATACAGCTTACACTGAAGCATAGCAGCTCATCTAAACAAACAAATAGTTCTGTCATCGCCAGTTTATTCCAATGGTACACTGAGACAGTTTGTGCTACTAAATAAGCATGGTTTACAGTATGTATAAAATATAGATATATCTAAATAACCCTGCTTAATTTCAAACTTTGGGATGAAAGACAACCCATAATGCAAGCAAAAATGCATAATGTAAGAAAAATAAACACAAATTAAAAGCTGACTGCCATTGATCTAATTACTAAGACACAAAATCACTATACAATTCCACCGATACAAAATTTCAATGTTGAGGGGCAATAATACCCGCTACTTCTATCCTTTATTTAAATGCTATGGGGGTAAACCAGATATTTCAGGTCAAAAAACATTAAACAACATGTTGACAGGCTTATTATTAATGCAGATACACAAAGCAAGGCCCCATATGGCTGACAGCTGATGTGAAGTGGAGGATGACAACCTACTTTTCACGGACTGGAATACTATCATTCAAAAATGTTTGGCACATTTGCGCAGGCTGCCCCAGATAACTGCAATGAGGTGCTTGAGAGTGTGTGCTATGGTCAATTCTTTCCTGATTTCAGCAACATGTTCAGCACTCGTTTAACGCAGTTCAAATCTGAGCACACACTCACCTCCTGTAGATGCAAGCATGCTCTCACTTACCAGGTTTACTTTCGTTTGGCTTCGCCTGAATCTCCTCCACACATTCTGCAGGGAACCATCCCACATGCCCTCGGGCACTGCCTTCCCAGAATCCCCCTTCTCCTATACTTAGGACTGGGACAAGGAGAAGGAAGAAAAACGATTGGACTTAAATGTGTAGTGTGGTTTAAAAATGCACACACACAACTTTTCGCTTTAAAAGATGTAGAATCCTAACACCTTCTTTGGACGACTGTCTTGCCTGTTAATTCTCACGGATTAATCTTAACAGGCAATGGAATCAATTTTCTTATGGCTCATAAAATCCAAGAAAATGAAGGGCAGTGAAAAATATTGTATTCCTTATTTTGAATACTTTCCATTGTCTCTTTACTTCAAGTGTTTAAAGACTTATTTTATAAGCAAAAAAATGGTGCTTTGGTTCTGTATTTTGTATTCATTGAGTCTTAGGAATTATAATAGTGTATTGTACTGTGCACATCATTACAATGTAAAGCAAACAATTAATCAATTAATTTTATCCTCATTTAGAAAGTCTACCTTAAGTCAACTCTGCCCTAATATCACTCTAATTCTACCTGTAACCCAAACATACTTTTCACCCTAATTAAATTTGAGCTCTAACCCAAATCCAAATTGATGCTGCTTTTTGCTGGAACAACTAGGAAAGAAGAGGCCAAAATTAATTGATTCCCATATCTTTGCTCTTGGATGTTTTATTTCACATCGGGATAGTAAATGTTTTCTGCAACAGTCAAATAGAGCACTGATCTACTGGTACAATCTGGGATAATCATATTGCTCTTATACAGTGAGTTATAATCATCTATTATATTATTAAGATGATTCTTTTTACAAGGATCTTTCTGTATTTTGACAGTTGATAGTTATTTTAAAACTTTAAATAATCTATGAAATACAGAGATCCATTATCCCATGCTTAGAAACACATACTGTATCAAAATATATTACTGATCCATCATTGCTAACCAGAATCTAGACAAGTCGGCACAAACAGCATTTTTGAGATTGGCTGACCAATTTCCTTTTCCATGGAGTTTCTTCTTCTCTGACACACAATTGATGGCAACATGCTTGCAGACTTAGGCCTTGGAGCCGTCTGTGTTGTAGAGCAGTTTAAGAGGATGGAGGAAGAACCAACCTTTTACCCTGTCGCTTTTGTATAGAGGTATCTCTCCATCTCCTTGAGGTTGATATGGCTTCACAACGACAAAATGCCTCCCAGGGACGGCACTGTAAAGCTTCCGTTTCCCTTGAAAATCCAGGCCGGAGACTGCTTCCCTGTTGGCATTCGGACTGCAGGAGAACAAAGAGATGATGAAAGTCACTGGCTGCTAAATTAGAAAGAGAGGAGTGCCAAAAAAGACAATTTCACATAGAGAAAATAAACTTTCTTTGGTGCAGCTTTGAAAACTTTTTTTTTTCTCCCCAAGAGAAACGATTTGAGCAATTTCTAGTTGATACTGGAAATATTTTTTTTAGGTAATATTATCCATTTCTAAAACAGGGTTATACCCAGATCCTTCTTCCCCAGGATGAAGACATTTTATGGTGTTTAAAAAGAAAGGTGTTTAAGAAGAAAATAACTGTAGATTTAAGTCAAATTGAGTGCTTAGTCCATGTTCATATGTTTTATAAAGGAAGCACTATACCAATATGTGCTGTAAAAAGTAAACAAGGTGAAATTATATTAATGCGTAAGAAATGAGTTTGAAATACCAGAATTATATAAAATTAGCATAATCAGAAGCATAAAAAAGCACACTTCATCTGTTCATCAAGAGCACTTGAGAAGTGCCCCATTGAGTACATTTGCTCTGCTTCTGTAGATAATTCAGGAAATATTATGGTTGAATTTAGGACCCTGAAGATTTAATGTGCATTCTTCTAATCCTAAAATTCATACTTTACTGACTTTGATCCCAGTCACACAGTGATATCTTTTTTTCTGTTTTAAGAGATGATGACACATGGGTCCCTTGCATTTTCTTACCTTGTAAAGAAGTCTCCAAGGTATGTTCCAACTCACGGAAAATGACAACTTAATTCTTTTACTTACTCTAGCTGTATTTCAGCAATATGTTATAGAATTAAGATCAACAAACACGTTTGGACAAAAATATAAATCAAGTGAATAAGAGAACATAATCTTTCAAAGGCGTTCATGCTGCTTCACAGTAGGATTTTAATGGGGTATGTAATGATCTACTAGATGACTAGGGAAAAAAGGTCAGGTTAAATCGAAGACTTGAATTTTGCAAACAAGTCACTTTCTCTGTGAGTAACGTGCTAAAAATAAAAACGTTGCGTAACAGCACCCTCAGGTGGCTAATACGAGTATTTTATCGTACAACAAAAAAGGAAGCGCTTTTAACAGATCTACGTAATGAGATTTTTAGTAACCCTGGAGCTCATATATACTAGCAGAAGTTTTATTATAGTTAAGCGTTAAAATAAAAAATACGGAATATTTAAGTAGTATGACTTGAGGATTTTCATACTATATCATACTGTGATTGTCATCGTTTATACGAAGGCATGAAAATACGGTAACCATACGTGTAGGAATAAAGAGGATATGTTTCCTGTTTCCCAACTTCATTATTTATTAAATAAAGTGACATTTATCGCTATTACTTTAATTGCGAAACAGATAACAAAATAAAAAAGATTCACAGAATACTTCAGCCTTATGCAGTAGTAGTTATCATTCATAGTATACTTTTCTAAAATTACACGCATTTCTGTAGAACACGTGTTTAAAACTATTTTTCGATATTTGCATTAATGAAAGCAATACAGATTGAAAAAAACAAGAACGGCACAGGTTAAAGACAGGTCTGGTATTCTCTCTATAGCAGGTCAGACTGCACTCCCAGTAAATGCCTCTAGTGATGAAAGTGGCTGTTTACCATAAGATGACTTGAATCAGCAGTACTAATAGCTTGGTGTGATAAGAAAATTGGAATGTCACAGTGGATTATTAATTCAGACACACATGAACCTTGATAAGATCCCATTATCACAACAGGGAAGAAAAAGCTGTGGCATCAATCTGCTGACATTTTGTTTTAGAATTACCAAGTTAGATCACAAGAGAATACCTTATATATAACAATTCTTAATGTGTCAAAAAAGGGACAAGGTTTAAAATAATATCAGTAATTTTAAGTATTTAAAAGTGATAACTGCAAGCAAGATAAAACAAATACTAAAACCATGATTATTTCACTCAGTATACAATCTACTTCGTTTTTCCTTAGTTGAAAATACATTTTTAAGCAGGTACTGTATGACATAAAATGATATCTGCTGTATTTTTGTATCTGTATCTGTAATTGTCCCAGGAAAATAACACATGTATTGTGTGTGCATTTACTGTAACTGTATTTTAGCACTTAAATCCATTCTGTGATACAGTAATAACAAGCAGTCTTACAGAATATGGCCTTGTGTTTTTGGTTGTGGATTCTGAAATGTTACCCATCCACAGTGAAGCTGATACCCTAGTTTAATCTTAGAAACAACTGGACTAGATCTTCAGATAAGTTAGGTACTAACAATCAATCAGGTGACAGGTGAAATGGCCTCCTCTCCTTTGCTATCCTTATTGTGGTATCTAAATGTCCTAAGACTATTCCAGTAAGTCACCTAAGCAGCAAAAAGACTAACTGAGGTAATGACTTCACAGATAGTTGTTTTCTTATCACTATGTATAGAACCATCACAACATTTAACTGAGAAAAATTGGGCATTTGCCACTGAAATTTCAAATAATGAATGCTGTTGAATTTCAGATGACAAATATTTCTTAACACCAAAATGCATTTTTCAATGAATTCTTGGACATCTCCTTCAAATATTTCTAAACCTTCAAGATGAAATTCAATCAAGTACATAATGTATTAACTTTCAATTTTTTAAGTTTACCTTATTTTTTTCACATTTGAATACTTCTCTACACAAACTGTATCCATTTCCAATGTCAGGGATGTATTGTACATGCATGCATGTGGGCTCAGCTCAGCAGTCAATGCAGCGAAACTCATTTAATTAAGGTATCAATAGATCCAGCAGTGTTGCAGTAAGTAGGGGTTTAACAATACCACATAATTTTCAAAGTAAGGATTGTATTAGAAAACCTAATCTTGTTTTACTTTCTCTATAAATACTTGCAATTTGAAACTTATGTAAGCAATTTACTTCCTACACACTTTAAAATGAATTACACTTGCCAAATACATAACAGGGTGACTAGATTACTCAACCATCCGACTGTCTTTGAAAATGATGGTGAAAATATGAGGTTTAGTTATTTTTCATATCTCAGACCACCAACTCTGTCTGTATGTACAGTATTTGTTCCTCCCTTGCTTCCCTACTTGTTGAGTGGATGGAAAGGTATAATTTAAGAATCGCTTTAATTACTAATTTGATTGAATTATTTAATTATTTGTATGATAGCTCTTATTTTACCCCCACTTTCCCTGAAGTCGTTTTTAACTGAAATACTTTAGGGTCACACATTCAGCTCTAAACAAAACACAAAGCTGAAATGCAAGAATGCAAAAACTCCTGTACAAGGCAGAGAAAGGATGCAAACAGCTCAAGATGGTCCCTTAAAAATAGATAATAGGCAGATGTAGGAATGGGAGACTTTATTCCTTAACCTGTCATTCATACATCATAAGGCTTACCCACAGCACAATCCTCCCCCCCCCCCCCCCACCATAGTTAGTTAAATACCTGTGCATAAATTAGACTTTGGACTAATTCTTAAATTTATATATAAAGTGTAGTGTGAGACAATAAGTTATATAATTTAAAAAAAATATGCAGCACAGAAACCAAAGTGAGGAAAAACAATTTGCCAGGAAGTAAGAGTAAACAACCTTTTGTCACCATGTAGTATCAATGGGACACTATATGTGTAGGGCGATATAATAAAAAGTGCGTTTCCAATTATTTCTCAGCAGGATGTTCTGTTCTTCGATTTATGAGTTGCCAACAATTACCTTTCCTCTAATTTTACTTGTCTCACACAGGGCTTATTAAAAACCACTTGAAAACAACAAAGAAGACAGCCTATATTCTACGGGGATCCATTAATGCGTAAAAAACAGCACACACATACGAGAATTGAGGCTCATGATTAATAAACAGACAAGCTACTTTTACTTCACACTTGCAATTTTTTTTTTATAAACAGCAATAAACAATCTCCCACTGGCCAATTAAAAGGGAGAAAGACCCGTCAGCACCAAAGTCTGACACAAGGCCATCTTTATTAATTTCTTTATTCAGTGTTTGCTGTTTCAAAACTTGGTGCAGCTAGCCTCAGTGGTTGCGGGAGGGTTGGGGTTGAAAAAGCTTCTCCGCATACTGTTCCAAAACACCTCAGTCCTGACTTGAAGGACAACACCTGCCAGTTAGAGAAGCTTTAGACAGCCTTGCCTCTTTGCTGCATCTTGTTTGGTGGTTTGTAAAACCGGGTCATATTTACACAGGAAGCAAACAGCGCCAATTGCTTCCTGCACAATACTTCATGTTTCTTTTACGGCGTACTGTGGCATGTTTGGGGATTTCAATAGGTACCTCTCACTTTACTATATTAATATTCTGCAAGACAATTACTCAATTTATTTTAAATGTAAACCAAAAAAGACATAACATGTATAACATGACTAAGACTGTTCAGCAACCAGAATTCTCAACAACATTAGACTTGTGTTTTAAACATACTTTTACTGTTGCTCTTAAAAATTATTCAGCATAATATATATATTATCTACAGCCGAATGGAAGCAAACCAATTCAATTTGACTACAGCAGATTTCGAGTTGTCCTTTTGATGTGCATCTTTGACAACTCCAGTTGTTGCAGTGGATGGGGTGCAGTACATGGTTGCTTTGGCATGACAATTGGTTGCAAAGTCAAGCCCCAGCAGAGTGACAGACTGTTCCTGGATTATTCTGATCATTGCAGCTGGGATATAACCGAAACATCTTCTCATATTCTGTCATTTTGCTTTGCTGCTGAGATGCTTGAATGACAACAAAAAAAAGCCAATTGTTTATGCCTCAGCAGCAACAATTACATGAGCCTAAAGTGCTAATTCCAAAGTATTACATCAGTGCAAAATCCCATTGATTCTGCTGACACAGGTTTTTTGAAACAACGTTATATAGAGTGTATGGTGTAACAATTATCACTATGCTATAATAGACATAGCAACCATTCTAGTAACCAAGGAAAAGAGAGGATCCCATTTTAAGAACTACTTTCAGCTGTTGCACACACTAACATCTGATGTCAGCTTAGCCCTTCCACTGTGGAAAAGGTACAGTGGTTGTGGGATATACAGCATATCCAACCCACAGGACATGTCACAGAGCCATATTTATGCTTGTGGAGACTGACTTTCCTATAAAAAGAAAAGAAACTCAGAGGCCACAATTAATCTAATAAATCAACCATATGCTACAGCAGGGACTTTAAGTCTTAGAGCATGTCCATTTCTTTGCTTTTTCAACCCATCCTACTTTCTAAAGGACATAGAAATGCGTACATGCAGTTTCTCGTAATTGTATTACTACTTCTTATCTAATCATATAGCTTTTTTAATATTTAGAACCTTCTTTTTTGTCTGGTTATATAGAGCTTATATAGACCTTAAGGCAGTGTGATACCTTTTTGGGCTGCCAACCACTGACGATGTAGTGAATCACTATAAAACTTTATAAAGAAACATTTTGTTTGTACACAAAAGCTATTGATCTATAGAGAGGAATCTGCATTATGTACCCACTTGTTCCTTTGATTCTATAATTATTAATAATTGTGCAAATTTCTGAAAACACACATGACAATTAATTAAAATCATCACTAGTGTTTTATGAGATAACATAACATAAGATAACTTAAAATGTGCCCTCTCTGTTTCACAAGGAAATCATCGTCAAAAATATTTTTTTAAACAACACAAAAGAATTCAAAAAATAAAATATAAATTTAAAAATATAAGAAGGTAACAGATTGTCACTGGTTACAAAGAAATTACAGACAAGTTTACATCAATAATGAGACTTATATTCTAATTGCTCTATTATTCTTAACTCATCTCAGGCCCCGTACTGTATATCTTACAAAGTAAGTAATTCACCTTGGTTTATACAGTAGTTTCTTCATTTTTCCTCTGGTGTCCTTATATTAAACATTTTGTGTGTACCAGTTCACTTGCTCTGCAAATGATTTGCTCTTCTCTACCTTCTCTCAGATACTGTATATTAGAACACCATAAAAAAGGCTTGGCAGTCATTCAAGGACCTCATCTAGCCACTTCTTGATGGAAGCCAGGGCATCAGCTTCTACAATACGGCTGAGCAGCTTAGTCCATACACCTACAACCCTTTGGGTAAAGAAAGGGCTTTCCATTTTCGGTTTTAAAAGCAATTTCACTTTGTTTCCAACTACATTATTCATGTTTGCAATTTTCCAAAAGAAGACTCAAATGGAGCCTAAATACTTAGGGTAATACTTACCTAAAGACTTTATCCTTTATTGTAAACAGAGAATTTGAATTAAATGAAAAGCCTTTAAATGTAAGAATTATATTTCATAAAGAATATGTACAAATCTGAGTATACAGTATAGGCTTGAGATGCCACCAGAATGCTCATATTCTGAATATACCTGTACATACACTAGATAAAATGTTGTCTTCAAAATCAAGCACTTTTTTTAGGGATACAAAATGGCCTTTATAAGGAAAACATACAGTATGGAGATGGAGAAATAATGACAACTAAGCATTTTAACAAGTTGTGCTGAGGAAGGACTGTGATGAATATTATTACCTGCATTCATATTAAATTATGGTGCAGAGATCCTGACTTTGATTCTTCACAACTGAAGTGAAAACTATTTTTTAAATTCCAAATCTGAAATTCACACAGGAAAAGGGATGGATAGATTCTAGAAAAAAGCTGTTGCTGTGTGTCCGCTGTACTGCTTATTAAATAATTTCTTTATCCTTTAAGGGAAGACAACACTCAATCCCCAGACTTTTTACCGTTTCCTAAAATATGTAACAATTCCAATAAATAGAAAACATTTCTGAAATCACAGCATAGAAGTTTGTGATCATGATCACTGCATGCATTTTTTCTTTATAAGACATGAAATCCAACAAAGGGGCTGTTTGTGTCTATAATGCAGCATCAAAATATCATTACAAAGTCATTAAGAGTATACTACAAGGGCATAGTCAAAACATAATAGTGTGCAATAAAAACGTACAGCATGAAACAACTGTCATGAAACACCTTAAGCCTCTTCAAATCATTTAATGCTCATCTAACCCCCAAAAACAGTTCTGAAGCAAAAGCCCAGACTTTTATAAACATCTGCTATTGATTACAATATGTCTTTAATGGACAACATCACAGACAGCACAAAGTGAACACCAGTTCTGTTTTTCAGCCTCAATCTAGACCTCAATCTGATATTGCATTTAACTCAATCAGGGAATGGTTCAATCAGGAAACATACAATATGAAGTTGATGCATTACTGAAAATTGGACCCCTTTTGAAAGCTACTTCTCAGCAAGCACTGAGTGCTGTAGTTTAAAGTACCTTTACCAAGACAGGTTTTAGTTTAATCCTTTTAACAATATGATACACACTTTTATTGCATACAAAAAGACGATGTTTGATGTTCCTTTATCAAAGAGAAAAAAATTTAATAAATATATAATTTATACTGTACTTTCAGACTAATTCTGATCAATCTGGGCCAAACTCTGAAATGGTACTTGCGATTTTTAACTCTACCATGGCCCACATTTTGAATCATTTTAGCAGCCCCCTGGGGATGCAGAAATGTGCATATGATCAGCAGATGAAGACCTAGATTCAGCTGTTCTACAATCTGGACCACATAAGATAAAGGTGTCTTTCTCCTTGTCTGCTGTTCAAGTGTTTTTGTCAACTTGAAAATGCAGAAAAGTCTCAAAAAAGTGAAGGCAGGGTGACAAGCCGGATCTCCACCTTCTCCTTTGATTCAACTCCACCACTGTTCCCAAACCAAACCCCAAAAGGCACCACAAAACACAATTACAAAACTCCAAACCTGTCAGACTGTACTGAATCATCAAAAGACGACAACCGCCCAACTGCACTCAGACTTGGGGATTACACAGCAAGCCCCCACGCCCTTCTCCAATGATGCCACCTGATGAAATCATTTAAATCCAAATCAACACTCTGATGACCATCTCCCCGCACAATCGGACTCCCCAGAAACTGGATCGGGAGGTTTGCCTGGTGCCGTGCCCCCGGCCAATAATCTCCGGCACTGCCCAGCAGTGTCGTGAGCTCCGCCGCGGATACGGCCTCTTACCTGACTTGCCGGTGGGGCTGCCTCTTGGCCTCCTCCCCCAGTCGGTTCAGAGAGGGCGAGCGGCTGCGGGGACCCCTGGCGCCACCCCCGACTGTCTTTACAGTGCCATTGGGGTTGTTCTGCATCTGCTGAAGCAATTGTGGCGAAAGGCTGCGGTGTGAAGAGGGAGCGGAGGCGGCCGGCCAGTCGGGGAGGTTGTTGATGTTCAGGTTGTTGTCGCTGTTGGAGCGCAGCAGGACCCGGGGGGCTGCAAGCGTGCTCTGGGGTCCTCTGCGCCGGTTGGAGTATGTCGGTGCCTCTCGGAAAGGCACTGAAACAGACATCCACAGGAAGAGGAGGTACATTAGCACTCAGGATGATGGGAAGAGCCAATACTATACATACAGTGTAACAGAAGACATCCATGATCAGGATGTTGGAAGACTCAATACCATTGAAACCAGTCACTCCAGTGCTTTATTTGCATGATCCTCAAGTGTCATCCCGTGTCTTGGCAGAACGATCAATTACCCAAAAGCAAGACATGTTTATGTGCGTGTCCAGTCATAGTGGTGTCAATCCAATATAACTGATACAATCTGCACATGAAAGTTCAACTTTTGCAGTTTGATTTGAAACATCAAGACTGTTAAAGGCTTAGATGCTGTTCAAGGACCAAAACCCACTGGGGTTTTTCATTTATGGAATTCGGACTTTACAGTGATGACACATAAAAACTGTTGGGGAAAAACAAATTTGCATTCATTTCTACCATGTGTCCTAAATGCTAAAGAAAAAAATACCCTCGTCATGTTTTTCAACATGGTCTGTAATTTTACCAGGGATTAACGGCTCCATTGGTTCTGATGTCCTCACATGGTACCCATTGTAAATGAAAGAAGTGATTAAATGTGCTCCTTCTAATAGAGATTAAGGTTTCATGAGAAATCTTAAATGCTGGATATAGAGAAATTTGATACACAATCTATTCAAAGAAAAGGTATATGGCAATTCTTTTTCATGGAATCAAATTCTCATAATACTTTTTCTTCACTTGACCATAATTTTATTCTAGTGAACACTTAACAGAAGTGTCTGCTTACAGGTCAAGCACCTGGGTATTGGTCTGTTTTGGTTGAATTAAAGAATGGTTACGGGAACCATTCTGCTGATCATTTTTATGGAAACCATTGTGAAAAATAAGCATTTTTTACAAAAAGCCTCATTTACTACAAAACATATTCATTAAGTGCCATATACTGTATTTTGTTATTAATTCAGAGCAGGGGTGCTGATTGTATTACTTGTCTGTAACAATATAAATACTTGTTGTGGCCAGGCAAGAGTCATTTTCTTTGATCCAACTTAAAAAAACAATCCTCCACGTTCTTCAAAGCTACACAATGCAACAGGAGCAAACTAACAACAAACGCTAAGTATCTCTTAATTGCTCTGCAGATCCACAACAGCTGAAGGAAGGAAGGAAGATCGGTTATCTGAAGTTACTACTGATGCAGATGCTGTCAACTTCAACGTAACTTTGATGTTGACTTTGGTAACCTGGAGGTACAGTATGCAGAAGGGAGAGCAAAAATTGTTGAACTTGCATGAACTTGAGAAAGCTCTTCCCCCTAACAATGATACTGCAACTGTGAGACAGACAATGTCACATGTACAGTAGAAGCATGCACAGGCGCACACCTAATAATGTTTATTAGAATCTCAAACGAGCAACCAACTGCACCATGCACATATCAGTGCTTCCAGTTCCCTTGTGAAATAAGCACTACACTGTTTCCGAGAACAGAGCGCTTGAACCATGCAAATCATTACAGTTGGTCAGTTGCCCTGAGACAGGACAAATAAGTTAGGGAGCACCTGCTTGATTACAATACATTACAGCACATTAGGCTTTCATGAGAAGCAGAAGGGGCCCAACAAATTTAATGCAAATGTGGAGAAAAAGGGCAAAACAACCACAAAAAAATGTCAAAATCAAAAGCATTAATCGCACTGTAAAAGCAATTGTCACACAGGATTCTTATACAAGTTATTTTGTGGGATATATTTTTTTCATTAAAAACAGTGTGTGTTATGCAACAGTGGGATTTAATCAGTGTAATCTATATTATTTCTTTGCCTAGCAGATATGCAGATTAAAACAGCCATCTTATTACTTCACTGGCTCTAATCCTAAACCTTAAAATTTCCTTTAACAGTATACAAATTCTATTGTTTTTTTAAAGAATTTACATATTAAAATGTTAATTAAACATTTGGGGAGAATAAAAAACACAATAGGATGATTGCAATGTCTTATACAGTATGTGTCCAGAGTCTTTTGAGATTTTAATTTCTAGTCAATTTAATGAATGGGGAAGTAACACAGGGTTAAAACAACAACTGGTTCACATGGAAAATTGATTAATATTCCACCCAGCAGAGCTGCCGGTTTTTTTAGAATGTCAGAGAAATGTAAGTGGGTGTCTTTCCTCCACTGCGAATTGTAGAAGAGATATATTTATATCTGTTTTCCATTATATAGCAGCGTAATGAGATATTACACACTGAGACATATTTTGCAAACCAAAAACTTTAAAACAAATCGCCACACATCACCTAACACGCCACGATACTGTAAATTTGAAAAATGTTTGGCAGATCTTTATAATTTACTAGCAAATTAAATACTCTCAATAATACTCTCATCAGCAACGAAAAAATTAAAGTTGTGATTTTGTGCATTAGTTTCAAAAGGCAACAGTATCTTTCTTAAAACATGTTTTATATAATTGAGTTGGGCATCTTTGTTTTCAGGGGAATATACAGATTCAGACCAATATTTTTTTTAAATCGCAATTCATCAGAAACTACAAATGAGAAAGTAGTTTTCATATAAAAAACAAGGCAATGGAATAAAAAGATGAACATCTAGTAAACCAGTATACAAATGTTACAAAAGCACACCAGTTCAAATACACAGAATAATTAAATGTTAACTTTCAGTGTCTGTAATAATTGTTATAGCATGCTATTCATAGAAACAAACTACAGTCTAAAACCACTTCAGAACTGAAGAACAGAAGTAGTCTAACAGCAAACAGAAAATACATGAGCATCATTAAAATCACAACATCAAAAAGAATAACATTCACACATCCAAACATCAAGTCCCATTCTTGAATGCAAAATATTCTCCCTCTTACCTTCTTTCTTTGTTAAGGCATTCAACAAAGACTTCATTTTCCCTCTTTCCCTACTTTAACTCCAATTCCCTCATTATAATTTCTTTGCGCACAGGACAAAGGAAACAAACAAATGAAAAGACTCCCCCAGTTTCTCTGTGACTTAGCTGCCTGCACCCTAAAAAAACCCAGCAGGTTCTTGGGCACTGAGTAATGGCAAACATTGCTAGGCACGCAGCACCCAGCGTTCTGGTGACAAAGCCCACCCCACATAATGCTGTCTGTCAGCTGGGGAGCCGACTGTGAGAACAGACTAAAGCTGTTCAAAAAAACCCTTCTCACAGTATCAGTCATGTGAATGCTACCAGCACACTCTTCTTTAACATGATTCTCCTGTGGTATTACTACCGTTACCAGATTCAGAAGGAGGGAGATACAATAACATAGGCAATAAGACCCCTAAACATTTACTTCTCCCACTGCTACTATTAAATTTCTTATTAATATTATGAGCTGTGTAGATTTCATTACTGTTTTTGTAATGGTTGCTATGTTTGTTATTGAAAATTATGATCCTAAGAACAGTTATAAGAAAAAAAATGTTATTCATCAAACAGTTCTTTAAGTAAAACTGTCCATTAAAAATTAATTTAACAATAAATTTGACCCCAGAGCATTAAATAATCCAGATATTGAGGATAAAAACATTAAAATGTGTTATGGCACTTTTTTATCTTTACAGGCATAAATTAAGCACTTCAAAAGAGAACAGTTTTAAAACTGTATTTTAACCCTTCCTTCCCAAGAAACAGCTGTTTGAGAAACAAATCTACTGTGTTGCTAGGCAACAGCAGAACGGTTGTCTAAATCCGTCATAGCATGTTGTTTTGTTGAGTCTTTGGCTTTCAATTTATTCATTTCTTTTACTATGTCTTCAGCTACGTAAGTAACAATTCTAGTGTTAAAGTTTTATTGAATTTATGAATTCATATTAACTGGATTCAGCTGACAGGAAAACAGGCATTATTTGCGTACTATATGTACAGTAAGTTATTAAACTAATGGGGAAAAGTTCAGCAGCATTGTGTTTCCAATGAACAATAAAGAGAAGCTAGGAATATAATGAAATCATAACATACTTAAATAATTCGAATTATGTTTCCCATTAAGTTACAGTATGTTTTAATATGTTTTAGCATGAATAAGAAAGATTAGTCATTATTTGGGTGGTGTGATGAAACCTTCCTAAATTCAGATACTGGATTTTATTTTTGGACCTCACTGGAGTGACACATACAGGCAGTAAAAACAAATGTTCCATCTGATGCGTGTATTCAAAACAGAGCTTGGCGTTTCTGAAATAGCTTAACTCTTCAGATTTAAAAGGAAAAAATGTTTTCAGTTTACAACAAATCTTTCCTCACGTAACAGAAAGTCATACTTTTGGATCATAACTCCCAAATATTTGTCTTCTTTCTACCCTTTGTACCTGTATTTATGACCTACAGTACAGGTACAATCTTTCATCACAAATGTTACTAATTAGCATCCCACTTCAAAACCGATGAGAAAGAAATACAGGTCATGAAGATATAGACAATAGAGGTACCTGGACCTACAGTACTGTGAGTACAGAAAATATTGTAAAATTTTTCTTTGAAAACATGCATACTGTTTCTTGTTCTTTTTCTTACACAATGCTGTGTGCATAAAAGTACTTCTTCACCCTTGGATTAAAGGATGATCAATAATGGAAAGTACTGTAAATGTAATTGTTAGCTGTCTGGGAACAGGACTCCAGAAATATGCTCATTTATGCTCATAAAACTCATTACCAAGCAACTTGTATAATGTATTTAATCGCTACATTTGAGCTTCCTGCTCAACACAAAAATTCCAGTATACTGCAAAGAACAAAGCTTCACCCCCAAAAAACAAAAAAAATGTTTTTTACGAAGTATAAAAGGGCAAATGGAGAGTTCAGAGAAGAAAATAGATTTCCAGGATTTCTTGTTTCTTTTCAATCAGAAAATGTAAATCTCTTAACAACAAGCATGCATTTGTGTAGTGTTTTTTGAAAAATAGTTTGCCAGAATAATCATGGAAGTCCATCTATTAAATAATGAACAAACCCAAAGTGAAAAATTGTTCAATAGCAAGCCCTAATGGTAACAAACTGCAGCAAATATTATTAAATCACTATTAAATGCAATTTACAAAAAATAAACTTAAATACAAGGAAGCAGAATCTGTCAACTTCATTCATATTTTTTACATGAAAAATATGAATTATATCATGATATTCAATTACTGCAAAATCTGTAATATACCCCAAGGTACACATTGTAACACAGATATTCATATAAATAAGATTAAATCCTGTTCTATTTGTAATATAAATGTATTAAGCACCAATAAAATTTCACAATGTGGTCAAGATTTTCAACAACATGCACTGCTTTCTCAAAAAGACATGAATAATTCACAATACAGAAAGTGGCAGCATGATAGTGAGGCAGTCTGCACTGCTAGCTCACAACTCTTTGAGTCCTGAGCTCGATCCTGAACAGGGATGGCTTTCTCCCTAGAGTCTGTATGTATATCACAGGTCATGCATACTTCCACCAGGTCCCCCACTTATTATAAACCTTCTGCAGACTTGCTGGCTAGGTTAATTGGGGTCTTTAAATTGTCCCTGATTCTGATAGCCCAGGTATCTTGATCAATGTTTAGCCCTTCTTCCAGTTCCAGCACAGGTATAGGCTGTGGATTGATCTTAACCCTTGGGAAGAAGTAGCTTTCTGATAATGGATGGATGGGTCTTGTATTGATGTATTGTCAGGAATTACTGTAGTGTGCTGTTTTTGATTTCAGCAGATCAGCAGTTTTTTCCAATAACATTTACAAAACCTTAAACTCCTCTTTTAGTCATAATTACTTGAGGCAGTGAATATGAGAATGTACAGGATATTTCCTATTTCATGTCTTATCTTCAAACTAACTCTTTATTTACTTAGCACAAGATGTCAGAGGTACAGAATTTGTACTTCATAATTACCTACAGTTTTTCACTCAATTGAGAATATTTCACTTGCTCTCAAATGTAATATTTACTTAAGGCACTCATGAAATAAGTTTTGTATTAAAACACCTGAAAGGAACCCTTCAGTTGAGTTTGATATTCTTCGATAATTGTTTTACCTGTGGTTCTGATGATGGATTATATAGTCTGAGATAAACCACAGTTTGGGCATGTGTTCCTGAGTGAAATGTGTGGTCCTGGTTGTTCATATGGTCCTAAACATGCTCTTTCTGACCTCCATTGTCATCTCATCTTCTATCTTAGTTATGATAGTCATCCACAAATCAGCATCTTCGTGCTGGCATAGAGGACATTTTTTCTCTCATCCTTTGAGTACATGGTGGTGGTGGAGGGGAGTCCCCATTACCTGTAAGGCACTTTGAGTGGAGTGTCCAGAAAGGCGCTATATTATTATTATACAGTATACTGTCAATCTGGAGCTGTACGTGCTGATGATATGGTTGGCCTAGCAAAGCTGATCATTACTTCCACATTTCATGATTCTTGCCTTCATGCTTGTTATGTTTTCTTGTGAGCTAACACAAATATTGGTTGGTCCATCTTCTGGCTGTATTTGAAGGTTATTGCACCGGCAGTGATAATGGCACTTCTCCAAACCCTTGAGTTGCCTTTTGTATATTTCAATAAAAAATTCTGCAAAGCTCCAGAGGGTAAGATGGAAATCATGACTGGCTTGAAAGGCATTTAACTTGGCTTTGGGCCTGATGTCACAATCTTCAAAACACCTCTTTCCTCAGGTACTGTAGCTAAAGATTGCATTAAACTGGATATTTAAATGTTTTAAAATCCCCAGAGCTTAAATTGGGAATACATGAGCTCCGGACTGATCTTCGTAGAGCTTGTAGATAGAACCTACCTATCAACAACCTGTCAAAAAACAGTCCAAAGTATGTTATACCTAAGTATTCTAAGCATTAAGTATCAATCCAATGTTCTTGAGGCTAAATACTTTAACTTCCATTGAGTAATTTAGCTCCACCCCACATGGGAGCTTCTTGGAGGTCAGAGTAAGGGATGTGAAAAACATCACCGTTGAGTGATCTTTTGTTGAGGCACTGCTTGAAGAGCACCCCATTAAAAAAAAGCAGAAGACATCACAGTAATAGGAATTTTTGATCAACTACAGCTCCTTCTGTGCCTTAATTACTGATGTGCACATCAGTCATGCTATGCCAGGAACTGACAACTGCTAGACCAACTTATCTGCTGTCTCCCAGTGAAAGTGAAAGTCCATTCTGGTAGGGGCATCATAGTGGTGTGTCATTCACTGCTAGTGTGAGATGTGGTCACTCAGTTAAGATACTCATTAATTCCAATACGAAAATCAGCAGATCTTTTAATTCAAATTGATGGCAATTTGATGAAGGCGTCATTCATTCCTGTAGACCACTCTAGAAAGAGGTATAGGCACTTCCTTGTACCATGAGCAGTTCCTATGTTTGCCAAGTCTTAAGCAGGGCACAAAAGTCAACATCATATTGCCAGTCTCAGGCGATTATTGCAGTAGAGCTGTCCATGAAGTCTCTGGGTTTGCAGGTCCCGATTTCTGACTGTGTTTTTTTACTACATTAAAGGTGATCCCATTGGACACAGAAATTCAGGCAGGAAAAGGTGAGGCTGGTGAAAGATTAGGTTTTGGGGCACTTTTTCCTTTTTCCATCTAGAGTGAGTTGAGGGGATTCTGATCCTTTTCCCCATTCACCTTAAATACCCAGATAACCTGTTGACAGCTTGGATGTAATACTGTACTACACAGTGTATATAATCACAGTTACCTTAGGTTGTGTACTTGCCAACAATACACACTCTCAGTGTCTCCCCAATGGCGATGTATCCAATTGAATCAAATTAGAACTAGATAGGTAACAGCAGAGTGTAACACAATATAATTCATCATTATAACTTCTATTATTAACTAACAACAATGTAACTTTCATCCAACATTGTTCTCAACTTCACCTTAAATTCACCTAATGAAGGGTCTGCATTTACTACAAAATCTTTTCAAAATCTTATTTGTTTATTGTACTTTAATTTTTGAGTACGAACATAATGACCTAATTAAGTCACATAGTTTTCAATTTTCTGTCCCCGCAAGGGCACATTGAAATTGAACAACTTTTTTTTTCATTAACTACTGCAAGAGAATTTCATATTGCGTATTGAAGGTCATTTTATATCAGCAGATGGGAAATCGCTGCATAAGATTTTCACCATGAAGGTGTTTAATGTGTTTAATTGCAAAAAGATTCTCAGCTTGTCTTTTAACCCACTTGCTTTCTGTACTCCACTGTCACTCTTTAGTTCTAAGAAAAGCCCTGTTCTGCCATTCACCGTGTGACAACTTAATAGGGAACATGTGTTTCACAGTCCCAAATATTTGCATGACATCACCTATACTGTATATAAGACATTTGGTCAGAACGAAACTCTAATGTGATCTAAAATCTGAGGTACAAACATTGTAAAAGTGAAGAAAGCAAAACAGTGTTCTTCTACAACAGCCGCCATCAGTAATGTCTTTCTGGTGTACAGTATGTACTCTAGTGTATGAACTCAAAGTTGGCTTTTTAAAAATTAACATTCCCTAAACTACAGTATATCTCTTCACCTATTTTCTGCAGAGCTGTAGCTCTTCCTCTAAGGGGAATACTAGGGTCAATCATCTGCATTTGAACACATGTTCATGCTTGGTTCTGTACCTCTCAGCCAAAGGCCTTCTCAAATTGCATTTACTGTACACAACATAGAGCAAAAATACCCTTTTAAATTCACATTCCTTTGTGTATCTGCTTCCAAGGGAAAAATCATGATGGTTTTGTAGTTAAAAGTTTGGAAAGTGCTTATTTAAATTATATGCTGTGTCCTTGTTCATAGCAAAACATCGTCTGTAAAATATGAAAACGTAGACATTAGATTTCAAGTTAAGATACCTGCCTTCCCATTCTCTCCAAGAGCTTTCTGAGGATAGAGTCTGGATTAGAGTGCCTATCTTATAATGTGTCCATGCAGTTTGTTTTTTCAATGCTCACATCACAGGGTTCAAGAAAAATAGACTTTCTACATTGAGACCAAGGATTACATTGAGCCCAAGTGTCTCAGGGAGACATTACTAGCTGACAACAGAATTCCCTTTGGGCAGGACCTTGCTATGATTCTGACAGATAGAACTTTAGATGCCAGATTTATGCAACAGTGATGTTAAGAAAAGGTAACCATACTTTGTACTGTCAAAAATATAACATTGTACGTTATGAAAAAAGCAACATTGCAATTAGCAATCACTACCTTCAAATAAGTTAAACCAATAAAAGCATAACCCAAACTAGAAGAAATATAAAAATATACTTCAAAGAATTTGTAATGATAGTGATTTTTATTTTATATAAATTCATATATTTAAAATGGATAATCTCAAATATATAAACATGACTTTTCCTTTCATAACACTTTTAATTCTAACAAAGAAACAAACAAGATTTCAACTTCTTGATTAGCCAATTGCCAAATAACACTGGACGCCATGGCAACCATTTGCTTCTAATTCAGGGAGCACATACTGTATTTACATACTTAAACTGTACATTGCCTTTGTGCCTCCGATACTGGTCACAAAGATGAAGGGAAGCCAAAAGCAAGTGGTTTCCACTGCAACAGCAGCAATATTAGATTCATATTGGTATATATTGAAATAAAATGTTCCAGTTCATTTGCAGGATCTGTAGTCCAAGTATATCTTTGCATACAGTATTGCACATTAGTGTAAAGTCCAGAACACCTGAAAGGACAGATGAAAGTTTCCTAAATGCTTTGCTTAAAAACTACTGTATAACTCTGGTTGAACTAGGGCCTAAGGATATGACTTTGACATTATTGTTTAATATAATGTCAGCGTCTGCTGCAAGAAAAACATGCATTGAAAAAT
Source organism: Atractosteus spatula (assembly GCF_055471065.1). Lineage (NCBI taxonomy): Eukaryota > Metazoa > Chordata > Actinopteri > Semionotiformes > Lepisosteidae > Atractosteus > Atractosteus spatula. Next base: position 11,596,607 of record NC_142721.1, on the reverse strand, counting down.
CCAAAGATGAGAAAAATGATGACACAGGGATTTTCAGATGACATTTTAATCTCCAGCTCAATCTGTGTCTTTCACTAGAGAACACGCTGCTTTAATATTCTACAGATAAGAGTCAAATAGAATACTGCTTGGCCAAAATACTTCTAAGAAATGTAACTTAGGGTAGGTTTTAATCAATTTTAATCAATTAAAATAGGGCACAGTTCTATAAAAAATGTAATTTAAAAATGCACTTAATTCAGAAATTCAGAAGTGAATGGTACAACACTTCATTGTTTGCTGAAACAGGATTCTATGGAGATCTTAAACAGCTGGGATCCACTGTGTTTTACACTGTGCTATTCAGTCTCATTTCTTAAAGGGTGTATAATTATCTAAGTAGGTCAGCAGCACTAAATGCTGCAAACATCAAATGCAAATTTGGGATGAATTTTAACACTCTATAGGATGAAAAAAAACGCATGACATCATATCCTTCTAGGAAAATTTTATAAATCATACAATCTTACAAAATATGAATAATGCATATAAATTCTGAAGTAACTCTGTTTTACTCATGCCATTTTAACTAAACAGGAAAATTTGAAAATATTTTTATTTGAAATAGAATATATCCTGTCTGAGATTTAATTAAGAATAATGCTATAATGAAGAGATATACTTTGAATTTGTCCATTATTTTTTTTGTTTAAATCTTTCCAAATATTGTTCACTGTACTGTACACAAGAAATTAAACCAACCACTTTTGAGCCCTGTCAGAGGTAATTTAGAAAACAGTGAGTATTTGAAATGCACAGTTTGTGCACTACAGTATGCTGTATACAAGATAACTCATATAAAGTGCCACTGTTACCTCAAAAAATATTAAAATAGTAGTATGACTTTCCCAGAGGAAGACTGTCTTGATGACAGATTATGATCTACTGTACTGTAATTGACTGTTAACGCCCTTAGCAAATGCTCTTACAGTAATTTCAGATTACATGATGCACAGTTCCGGTAAGAGAAATATAATTTGACTATGTACCTAGCAACAGCGAACACAGATTCCAGTCTAAAATACATCTTCACATTTGCCTGATGTTACCTTAGCAGAAAACACATATTAAATTTAGAACTGCTGAAGAGTTACAACAACAAACCTTGTTCTAGTGTTGAGCTGGCACAACCCATGACAGCTAATCCACTTGAAAATGTATCCCATCACAAACAAGATATATTGCAGGAAAAATGTAGGTGATCCGAAGGTGACATCTCCATAGCCATCATCTTGCAATGTATGTACAACTTTTATTAATAATATACTCAAGGGCCTGGAAATTCCAAATTGTCATTGTTACCACAGCGTTTAGGACATTCATCCTAAAGACTCCATAATAACTGTTGGTCAGCAGATGTTTCCTAATCCTGCAGCACTATTCATTTACTGACAGACAGCTGTGGATTGCTGGGAAACAATCGAGGATTACATTTTTTTTTTATTTGTCAGTCCCCACTAATCCTCTTGTGAACCTTTTTAAATAGAATAAATTTATTAAAAATAATTTTGGATTGAACGAAACTGAAATGTTTGTAAACTAATTTTAAATTTACTTGATTTTAAAAAGACAACTCTGTGGCTGATCATAACCATCAAAGGTTTCTAATTTGTGCTGAACTCTGAATGTCACCTGAATGATGCTCGAGTGCACTGCAGACAAACTGATAAATGCCTTTCTGTGTTTTCCAGTCTTTCTGTTGATGCTGTCAGTCACTGTTTATGCCAGTGAAAACAGAAAAACTAAATTCCCATGAGAAGTGCTGGCTCTAAATATAGTACCGATCAATTAAACGAATTCCACACAATTCCAAACAATCAGTTGGTCATCAGTTGGTTTCTGGGGAACACCCCAGAAAAGTTAAAACACAAGTTCAACAGACATGATCATGGATAGTCAAAGATAACATACTGTACATTATAAAGTGATAGGCATCATTTTTAAGCATTTTTAAGATGAAAATGCAAAGGTGTGCTATGTGACAGACAATAAATAATACAACAATATATTGTATCACACATAGACATCTGGAAGCAGCTGGAAAGAAAATGTTATTTCTTGCCAACCCCTTTCACAATATGAGTGACGTAAAAAAATATGCTTCCATTATTGGTGCAAGCAATGATAATAATGGAAGCTTAGAAGACACTGACAGACAAAATAAATGTAGAAAACACATATTGAATAATTGTGTTATACTGTATGTGTTTTCTCACAGGTGCAAAACGTTTTATTGCAGCTAATATAAATTCTATAAAACTGGACATTAAATACTTTTGTTTCTGAATGCCATAAATCATGAAACACGTGTAATTTGCAAGTATGAACAGCAAGTAGTTCCAATTGAATTTCCAAAACCTTTAACTTGCTCAAGTGTTCAAAACACTAAGTGTACATAACACCTTTTAGAAGGGAAAACAATATTTTGGAACCTCAATCACTTACCTATATCAGTATCTTTGTGATTCTTGACTAACTCAGCCAGTTCAAAATTCCCTGCTATGATGGCCACCTATGAAAGAAAAATTAAAAGTTGTAAATACAACTTTATTTTACAAAACATTTCTTTAATAAAGTAATATACAAGAAACAGAACTTTGTGATACAAAAACAAAAGTAACTACAGAGTAAGAGCTTTTCTGCACACTTTTTTTGTGTTTCTAACTTCATGACTGCTGTCAGAGAAATAAAAACAACAGAAAAAATATCAAGTAAAATACGAGAACTATAATTTTCTACTAACACCCGCCTAATATGATTTAGTCTTAAATATAAAAGCTTTGAAATACTAAAAAAATCCTAAAGAACATAATATTTGGACATTTTACAACCCACTTTGTCTCGGCACCAAGAGAGTAATGCTGCTTATGACCAAACTACTATTTACACAAAGGGTACTTTTCATTTAGGCCTACTTGAATTTACTACTACAAAGGTTTAATGGTGCTTTATTGACCTAAACAATAAATTGTAAATGTAATGAAGGGATGGAGCTACAGTACTAGATGGATATCTTTAAAATCAATAATGAAACACAAGCCAGAGGGCACAAGTGACAACTACAAGGAAGTGGTTTTAGAACAGGGAATGGGATGAACATCTTTAAGTATATACGGTTGTAAGGGTCTGGAACAAGCTTCCCAGCCATGTTGCTGAAGTTGATATCCTGGCTTCTTTCAAGAAAACGCTGGATGAGATCCTCACACCAATTAACTACTACTAACCAAACTGGCAAGATAAACCAAATGGCTTCCTCTCATTTGTAGCTTTTTATGTTAGCTAAAAATGGATTTCAATACGTGTTATTTTTTCAAATTTCACCAGTCCGTTTGTGTATGATATCATATAATGTTCTGAAGCTTATCCAAGCACAGTAGCTTCAACCTAAGATTGAACCAGCTGCAGCCTCAAGCTCACTCAGAAGTCTCATTTGTTCTATACAATTACATCACCATAGCCTGCAGCCATACAGAGACCCCAAACCTACAGCCATTGGCAGACAGCAGCCTTGTGACATCAGAGACATCACATCATTTTTTCCACTCATTGTTGGGAGAAAATGCTCTCTACAGGAATTACGCTGTTGTGTAATGACCTCTTGCACAAATCTTTAGTTCATAGAAGAACATTATAGAAATAGTCTCAGTGATAACAGTCCTAAACACATATTAAAACAGTGTATGCTTTGCTCTTACATCACAAAGAAGTGGTTATGTGATGTTCTACCTTAGTCAGTCTAAATTAGAAATAATAAGGTTAAATGTTGAATCATTCTGAAAATATTAATGCCCTTAAATAATAACAAAAAATGAGCTTAATGATCGTATAGCATGTACGTATTTCCTAGCTGTTAACTTTTTTCTTGACAGAAAGCATTCACTTTCCTGTGCAAACATTTCTGCTGTGACTTGTGAAGTGCATGTTAAGTACTCAAGGACAAATACCCTCACAGATAATTTCTCAAAACTTACTCTAAGAATTCATCTAAAACAGATCTCTCCTATAACATTTCTATGTGCAGATCAGAATGGTTCTTCATTTTAATATTAATATATTCTTATAATACTTAAAGAATACATCTGAAAAAAAAGACGACAAAGAAAACAGTAAAGCATAGCATACACAATTCTAATACAATTTATTACTGTAGGAGGAACACACACACACCCCTGTTTAATCAAAAACCTTGATTAAGAAATTACTATTTCGTACATGATACGATGGGATTATAAGCATAATTTTAGATTTAATTTCAAAGTTTTATATCTATGTCTGATTAAGTCATTTGTAAATTGCATTTTAGCTTTATGTTCAGTGAAAAGGGTATGTTAATCCATCCATCCATTCTCCACAAGCATCATACAGTAGCAACTCAAACAAAAAATGAACCTTTGAAATTAACAATGTAAAGATATCCATAATTTACAAGAGACATATATTCTTTTAAGCTGAGACAATTAATAATTAATGTCAATAGCAAAAGCTACCTAGTACTGACAAAAGAAATTTAATTTTTTATATAAATACCAAGAGACAAAGACAGTAGAGCATAGCTTCATTTAAGTTGTGTATGCTGACTTGATGCATGAACTCTGATTTTCTTGTTATAAAACTGTGATTAACATTGTATTCACTAGGGGGCGATAAAGATCGTATTTCCTTAGGAACAAGTGCCCTGTAACATTCACAAGTATCCTGGAGGAATGGACAACCCACTACCACTACAGTCCCAATGCAGAAATAACAGATGACAGTTCACTGTTAAAGCCCCCATAACGTACTGCTCTAGACAGAAGGTAGGTTTCAAAACATACATATCAAAGTAAATCTCATGCAAGCTGAGCAGCTTGCCTCTACAACATTACCTAGGTTCAAACTTGTTCTTATGGCCAACTATTGTATCTTTGATTACTGTTTATGTAGTCTTTACAGAGAGAGAGAAAAAAGAGAGCATTTTAAATAAAAAAAATAAAAGAGTCCCTTAAAGGGTGGGTGGAGGCTGAGCTGAAAAAGAAAAGAAAAAACAGTGCCATACTAGTAAAATTAAACCTTTTCATCTTACTGAGTGTGTGAATTTGCACTGTTACTGGAATACATAGTAATAAATTACCTGCCTTTCAAACTGTGTTAAGTAGTCAGACAAAATTGTGTGTCTTTCCTGGCAGCACAGTCGATGCACTAATTAGAAGCTCTATCCATTCAAGCAGAGCAAAACTCAGATCACACTGTAAATGATATATTAATTGCTTTACAACTGGTGGCTCATTTTCCTCTACTGCTTTTTTGCAAGGATCCTTCTTGTTCACTCAACAGGCTAATATTTCCCCTACAAACATTTATCCATACTTTCTGAAAAGCGTAAGATGTATTCATTATTTTTTTTCTCATATACTGAAATGAGGTCCTGGACAGTACCAATGAGATTATAAAACACAGCGTGTGCACTCAGCTGCTACATATTTACAGTAGATATTCTATGAAACAACACCAAACTATATAGTATTTTGTATGCTTAACATATTCAGTAGATTGAAGAAACATGCTTTTAACTTTTTAATGCTCAACATTATGATGGGTTATAACCTTCACAATTCAAATGCACAATGTACATCATTTGATAATGTACAGTACCTTAAACTTAACCTTAACAGAAATATAACAAGAAATGTGCCCAAACTGATATATTTTAGTTGACTCTTATACAATCTAAGATATCCTATTATTAAGGTGTCAGGAAATACCTAAGTATTAACCTCTTGGGTACCACTCTTAGCAAAAAGATATCTTGGAATTAGTGTTATCTTTAAGCTGCTGCCTAGGGTTGCCATAGAAACTCCTTTTTGTTTGTGGTTGAGGGGGAGGGTTAAGCCTGCAGCAATTTCTCAAAAAAGATAGATTCTTAATTAAGACAGAGAAGGTCCCTCATAGAGACTAAAGTGCATTTTATTTTAAAAAGTACATGTTTCATAAAATATTGCTTTATTTCCACAAACATATATCCTCTTTCATGTTTAGAAGCTGCCATTTCTAAAGCAAAATTCTAGGCTATGTATGGCTTTCACTACAGCAAAAGTATAAAAATATCTCCAAAGACTGTACTTCACATTACATTTGTATATTAAAAATATTAGTTTCAAGATCAATACAACTCTTTAGGGGTGGCATATCAATTTCATATGCCTGTCTTGTCCTAAAATTAGCCACAAAATTAGAGGTAAAAAGGATAATGTATTGAATTCTAATTTCTCGTTATTAATTTGGGAGACAAATGGTCTAAAGTTTTCATTTCTAATGCAGAATTGTTTCAGAAAAAGCCTTACATCTATTTTCCCCAAAGTCTGAGCTCCTGAAAAATATCTTAGCCCATGAGACGTACAGTATAAAACAAAAACAGTCAAACACCTTTGCAAAATTACAGGAAAGACAAAGAGAGTTACTTTCCAATTACATGTCTATGGTGTAATATATAAAAAAGGTCAGGATCCCTTGTTTGTAAATGTACAGTATATACAGTAGTATATTGTGGGGGGGGGGGGGGGGGGGTTCAACAGGATTAAGTCTGATTAAAAGTATATTGAAATGCAAACTCACTTTACACTGAATACAGGGTTCAAGGGGAATTATTATTGTGTGGAAATTTTGTATGAAATTTTATTCACAGATTGTTTCCTTTAACACCTTGTTCCAGAATTTGCTTCCTCATAGCCCCCCTTTTCACTGCCATCTCACCTTTTCTTGCCCTTTGATTTTCCCTGTCCCATCTCTTTCCTTCATATCTCTGCTCTCTCTGCTCCTCGGACCTGAAGGAGTTTCTACAGTTGAAACATTTCCCATTTCAATCTCTCCCTTCTTTTTTTCATTGTGAATTATTATATTGTTTCTTTTGCACTCTGAAACACTGACAAAGTACACGGTGATCTCTAACCTCTTCGAAAATGCTTGTCTGTCTGTCAAGGCTGGAGTGGAATTAAGTTCACTGCTCAATTCAAGTTGCTGATCTGTGTAGAAAGTGTAGCTTCCACCCTATACATAAATATTCAGCAGGAAGACACTAGATTACTGTCAACAGTCATCTGTCCAAAGACAGCACTGTGATGTTCTCAGTCACACCACTAATTTAAAATGCTGCCTTTATTTCATATTAGATGTAAGTCTATTAGAAAAGTTTTAGATCCAATAATTTTCACAACTATAAATAATGACTCACTGATAAACTCTGTTTCCTCACTCTGTGAACAGTCTATTAAACTAAATCCTTTTATTCAAAGTGTGCCTCAACAAACTACTGCATGGCCAACAATACAAACAGGCATTGATTTAATTAAATTCACTAAGCTATTAGTGAACTATTAGTCTACACAAACTTTTATGATAAGTTAAGGACAATGAGATGTAAAAGTTATGTGGGATGGTTTTCAGTACTACTTGGTTGTTTTGTTAATACCTGTAAGTATATAAACAAAGGTTTCAAATTAAGACAAACTCCTGTAAAGAAAAACATCTGCCTGTGATAAAGAAATCCTAAGCACTGACTCTTGACAAATAAATTACAGTACATAAAACTGCCATGCATACAGTAGGGTTAAGTAGATAAAAAAGTATTTAGATATTATTGACTATTCATATTTAAAGATGAAAGTGTATTGAAATTGTATAAGAGATTGAAAAGAAATGCTTCAATAATTCATTGTTTTAAATATATTGCACAAGAGGAATGAGGTTCTCTTTAATAAATTATGATTTCTTGTTTGATGCTCATGTTTAAATGCCGACATCTCATGGATACATACAGTAGATTTGTCTAAAAATACATGTATGCGTGTAGTTTTGTCAAGAGCTTTTACAAAATGCTTCTTAGAAGTTTTTAATGTATAGGTCAGCACTGAAAAGTCCACCAAAAAAACGAACACGACTTTTCGGATTCAAGAGAACAAGTGATTTATGTTGTAATATTAATTGAATTAAGTAATGGTGAAGACATTAGGGCTTTCAGCACAATCTTAAAGATCCTGAATGGACAACCCAAATCATTATTTTAGATATGGTGTAGAGGCCAGAGCTGGAGAAAAGCTATTGAGCTCAACAATATTACGGAAAAATATTTTATTAAAAAAAATTGTGGTGGGTGTTGGGAACAAGATACAAGGTCATTTTGTAACTGATGAGTCACTAAGCTCTAGCAAGAACCGGCTACATGAAGTCTTTGGATCAATTGATTATGTACAACAGGATGGGATTTGACAGACTGAGTGATACTTTTTGCTGTTCTTATGTAAACTGCTAGATTTCCCAGTTGTTAAAATTCTAGACAATAAAACACTACCCTCAGAAATAACTGAAACATCTGTGCTATGCATCTATCACTTCATTATTAAAATCAAGACTTGGCAAATGAACCTGGATCTTAACCCTTCCACCTATTTTAGTTCCATATTTGAAAATAATGTACTTCAGGTAATAACTCGATTTTTTAATCATGCTATACAAAATACAGAGAATATATACTGTACAAGATTGGATCCCAGGCAATATGATGTCCACATCCCAAAACAAAGATATACAGTAAATCCACTGTATTATCAATAAGAAAATCTGAAGATTAATAATAGTATATACAGGAGCTGGTAACAAAGAACATTTTTAAGGAATAACTTGTTTGATATGTACTGTACACATCATATTAATGATATTTCCCATTTTTAATGTGGGAGTTCCTATCATTTAAGTAAATTCATGAAACACTTAAAGTTCTGTATTCCTACTGTTGGCACTACTTTTAGAGTTTCCTTTGATAAACCCCTCAAAGAACAGAAAGTGAGTGAAGGGATAAAGAATATAACCCAGGATTCCAACCCAAAAGTAATTATTTTTGAAAAGAAAAGTATGAAACAGTACTGGCTCACATACATTATATCTTTTCAAAGCTTTAATAATTAATACCCATAAGAACGGAATTCTAAAAGAGGAGATAAGTGAATTTATGTGCAAGGTGTAATGTTGTCTTATCTTACGGGAAAGTGTGAAATGACACACTGGAGTTAAGTGTGGGTGGCCACTGCCTCCTAGAAACCTGTTGTAAATGAGATAAACTGTATGTTTCAGTAGATCTTATTTCCCTGTACAATAAAACATATTTTTTTAATTTTTAGAGAGACATGAAGTGGTGTCATTTCTGATGAAGGCTCAGAGTAGGCATGTTTCAGATGCAAATAAAGAAATATCAGGGCATTAACAACTGGGCAATGCAGAAGCAGAAGGGAAATTAAATATATCTGGCACTTGAAGTGTATCTTTCACTTTGACTCCAATCTGAGCTAAAGAGTTCAGGCGTTTAGCCACTTTACATTGGAATTCACAAGTGAATTGAATGTTTAAGGGTGAGCAAACGTATTTTGTAATGAAAACTGACTTATCATGACCAAAATGACCAGAAGTGTCTCAAGTTTGCACTATGTCAACTCAAGATTTTCTGAACCTCCCTCAGAGAGACACTTACAGTATGAAAAGAGATATTTCACATTTCAACTTGAGGGATTTGATAGAAAACATGGTTATGCTGTTTTGCGCGTGTTGCTTCAACACAAGAGAGCTTTTAATTAGTGAAGTGATAGAGCACCACCTTTATTTTTCAGTATCACATGATAAATAATGAAAACCATCAGAAAATGCATCAGTAAACTGGATGTAATCCTCAAATATACATTACATAACCATACCTCCTACATGTTAGACTAAAGAAGAAATGAATAGCAAATTGACAGTGATGACCAGATGCTCATTTGTGGCTCACAAAATGAAGTGTGTAAATGAAAAATAGCAGTAAGCAATGTTTTTTTACAATACAATAAATATAAGTACAGAAAAGAGAAAGGCAAAGATGTTTATATACAACAGATGTGTAGTGAGTACTGAGGCTGGCTTCCCATTTGACTACACTAGATGTTAACCAGTTGGATGAAGTGTGAAGTTGAAGTGTGTAATTTCACCCTGTCTTGTAAGTATTAGCTAAGGGGAATACAAACACCAACCAGCAAGTAAAACAGTTAAACTGGCTGTGCTAAAACCTCTGTTTTAGGCTAGAGAATGAAGAGGAGCTTCTTTCTGGAACAAACAGCAGTGATGGACTGATTTGCACAGAAGCTTGGAGCTCGTGTGAAGAAGAGCCCAGGGCTGTAACGCCTTCACGCCGTTTGAAAACCGCTTAGGTTGCTGCAGTGTTTTAAAGGGGAGAGTTTAAGACGTCACAATCTAGCATATGGACATCAGTATTGCCCTGGGGGATCGTTGGTCTAAAAAAGACCTTTGATCAATAATAAGAAGGCTAGTTTCTGCCCAGAGAAGGTTCACCACTGTTGAAAAAAGAATGGCACAAGACCATAAGCCCCAGACTAACAACCTGACTGTAGCAAATAACACAGGACTGACAAGTAAAACAAAACCATGCTTAGGAGAGTGGCAGTGTTTTGATAAACAAAAGATTAAAAAATACAAAAAAGGCAAAATGAGTTTTTCTTTAAATTCATGCAAAGCCAATTTAAAGACTGCTCAGATTTTAGATAATGTCAGTGTGCAAATACATGTTGTTCCACCTTTAACATTTCCCACATACATAAATAGCTTCATAAGTGGTATTTAAAGGTGTTTGGCTTCTGTTCAGGCCACCTGCTTAAATCAGGCTGTTTAACATTTTGAATTTTATTAGTGTGTTTCTCAGGTCAACATATTACGTTGCCTATTGAACTTCCACAGATCTGACTAATAAAAGAGATTAATTCCTCCTGTATACCTTATTAAATCAAATTGCCCGATGCGCCTGGATAAAATGGCTTGTACAGTATAAATCAGTTGTGCATTAATGGCAGCTTGCGGTAAACATAAGGTGGAAGATTTTGTCTTATGTATTATATAAGTACTGTGTACTACAATATTTATTCAAGGAATTTTTCTTGTGTGAGAAAGCAGAAAAGTAGAGACTAAAAAATAAAGACTCCAAATCAGACAACTTGATATTCTGTAACTCAGTGTATCTACAGTAAATAACAGTCAAACCAAAGCTGGGTTTAACGCAGAAGTACTGTGCTCTTAACAAATATTAAGGACTCCCTTATATAAAAGGCACAATAACCTTTATCTGTGATTAATATCTCTGACTCATTCTCTGTAGATCCATTCTAGTTAAAAGTGGTATATTATGGCATTACACACTATTTGAATAATCAGCGAGCTTTTAAACATTTTGCATATGGTGATCAATACAATGATACCAGCTCGTTTACATATGTTGAATATAAATCTAAACAACTGTAAGTGACTCACTCTCACTACTGTCAGAGCTCTTAAAAGGATTTATTGCAATAAATCAGTACATAGGAACTCATCATTGATCATAATATTTTAATAAAAAGCACAATTCAACATGGCTACAGAAGATTTCCTCTATATTATCTTTCAAAGTTTCACTGAAAAAAATCCATTCAGAACAGAGATTTCTGTCTTACCGTCATGAACAGAAAAATGACAAGGTATGAAACTGCTATGTATTGCCTCATTAAAAGTACTACATATCTTCAACCAATGAACAATCTTCAGCCTGTGAGCATTTATCCCCTCAGGCACAATTACTGCAAAAACGGCACTCTGCTAAATTAATTACACATTCGAATTGCATTCCGACCCAAAATTCCTCAGATTCAAACCAGAAAGAACTGTACCTGGAATGGGGTTTGACTGTTGTAGTTCTTGATCTCCTTGTTGGCTCCACGGACAAGAAGAACTCTTGCACAATTATCCTGTAAAACAAAAACAGTACTTAAGGCTTGTTAACTAATGTTATCTTGGGCTGCTTTTGTCTGCCCACCCCCAAACCATACCCCCCTCTTTTCCTTACCGAGGAGTGCTCCTTTTAACCTCCTTAGCCGCAATGCATCTTCCTACCATGAATAGAAATGAACTTACTGAAAGAGAACCACGAATAATTGCTAGATCTTAACAGCAGCTGAAGGTAGATCTGTAATGTTAGCAGCACAATCCTAGTTCTGATTTCTGGATTCATCAGCCCACCCACGAAAGCTTCACACACGCTCATAAGCACATCAGGCTGGTAGTTCTACTGCAAATACTGAACTCCCCCCCCATAGCCAGTTTCTCATTTTGTTGATTTAATGCCCCACACAAAAAGTAATGTATTCTCAAATTATCGCTCTAAAGAAAGACACCTATATTTCACCCCTAAAGGGTGCTGGCATGTAATTGCTTAAATTTTAACATTTTATCTTGTTTTGTTTTTCCTCAAGTGTTTCTGAGTGATCAAATGAGTAATAGTGTTTGACAACAAAGCTAGTATGTATAGAGTATGTACCTCAATATCCAAAACAGGGTCGCAGGGGACCTGGAGTCTATCCCAGCAAGCAATGGGGGCAAGGCAGGGTTCACCTTGGACTGAACACACACACTCACACCAGAGCTAATTTCTTCCAGAAGACAATTAACCTATCAGTACTGTATGTCTTTGGACCGTGGGAGGAAACCGGAGTGCCTGGAGGAAACCCGTGCAAACACAGGGAGAGCATGCAAACTCCACACACAGAGCACCACAGGAATTGAACCCAGGGTCCCAGCTCTGTGTTCACCACTGTGCCACCATGCCAACCAGTATTCATTTACCAACCAGTAAAACGTCACTTTTGTCTGATTCAACCCCAGCACCTGGCCTGTTTTCTTCTTCCACAGTTTCTCTGTGCTGTCGTCTTCATTACTTTATGTGCACATACAGTACAGTAGTAGCACATACAGTTCCACTGAACATAATCTTAAGAAGCTCTAGAAAAAAATGGCATTAAAACCTCAGAAAAGAGAGACAATCTGACTGCTTTACTCACCACACTAATGAACAAGTAAAGAAACCTAACGAGCTACAGATGCCATGCTGTATGTAATGATTTCTAATGACACCACTGACCTCTGCCTCACTTTCCTCAGGGCTAGTGTGTTATATACACTATGGTAATACAAACATACCTTTAAAATTGTCTATGGGTCTATTCAGTGTACATTTAAAAATCATTTCTTTGTTTACATTCTCTCACATACTGTATAAACCTGCCAAGTGAATCTTGTCCTTAATTAGCTTTACTGCTGTATCTTATGTTGTTACTTTAAAAAAAAAATATTGCTGGATCCTTGCCAGGCAATTAGGAGACAAATACCAGAATTATCCTGCAATAATGTGTTGAGGGTGACATTTATTTTGCCTTTTTTACTTTCTTATAGGTTAAAGATAAAATAGTTGTAAGTCGCATAAGATTCTAAGAGGGGGACCATAGTACTTTTATTTACTTAAAATGAGATAAAAAGTGTAATATTTTGCTGTCTGAGACAACATACGTTATACCATCTTTTTTTCCCCTTTTTGTTTCCAGTTTCACTGTTCACAAATGTTACAATAATTTCACAGAAGTTCATTGAAAAATAAAATATGAAACTTTTCCAGAACATTAACAATAGTTTGAAATGACTGTAATCTGGCAGTTAGAACAGGTCAGTTTTGGAGCAAACAAGAGTTTAAAGTACAGTAAGATTAAATAAAAGCCATAATCGTTATTCAAAATAACTGTAACTGCCTCTGTTAATTCTGAAATCAACACAGCCTTCAACTTTAATTGTAGCATCTACTGTATTTCCTAACACTCATTAACTAAGTTAAGAATAATAGCTAAAATATTGAATGTTTAAAAGGGTTTAATGGAAAACCGATCAATAAAAGGTTTTGTCATTAATTTATTCTGAGTATAGATATATTAACAATGCCACCGGTGGTGAAAAAACTGCACTTGTAAGGAGCTTTATTAAGCAAACTAAAGGAAATCTCTGAAATATATCACGTGATTTCCTATGCTATATAATGGACCCAAGAAACATAATACTCAATATTTTGACAGTACATCCTAAATACAATATTAACAATTAGGACGCAGAGTATGGATAAAATTAAGCTTTGCAAAACAAAAGGTAACAGGTTTCAGCAGAAACAATATTAAATGTATATAATCTTTCATTTTCCAGAATCTTCTCAAATAGGATCCCTGTAGGATGACTGGTTGTGCTTTTAAGCTAATGAGATACTGTATGTGTACTGTATGTGTATTGCAAATGATAGCCACCAGTATAATAATAATAATAATAATAATAATAATAATAATAACAATAATAATATGCATACATATGTAGACTAATTATGTTTATCAAAGGAATGCTATAAAAAACAGTGCAAAGGTCCTTCAGATATTCATATATTTCTTATGAATATATATTTCTTATATATATTTCTTAGTGTACCATTGTTTGCTTAAGTAGGTGAAACTGTTAACTCTAAAGTAACTCTCAGTAAAGTGAATAATTTTCAGTTATTCAGACGTGCAGTATGATACCATGGAGTTCAGCAGAAAGTGATTACAGATTCCATCACTTATCTCAGAGCAATCGATGGTATCCTTACAGACAAATTAAGATTACAGGACTCTTAAGGGGTTTCCACTTTTTAGCAGCCCTCTACTACTGATACTGTACATCTAAGAACATAATAAATGACTAAATGTAAAACAAGGTTTAATAAGAATTACACATAATGTGTGCACTTTAACAGTGTGTTAATTCATTAATAAACCAGACTTTTATGTACAGTAAATGGGGACGTACTGAAAGAATATATTTCTCTATATATGCATAGATAATCTGACACTACCTAATTAAATGCAACCACCCACAGGTGCAGTGGAATCTACAGCCCACACATGAAACCAAGAACGTGCAAAGAAAAAGCAAACAGCCTTTACAATGCCAGCATTACAGAAAAAATCATTCTAAGGATCCATAACAATGCCAAAAACAAATTCCTAAAATCCACCAGAAAACACACAAAAAATGTTGAGAAATGACACAGGAATGTCCATTTTCAAACACCACCTTTATTTCTTAACAGATTACACTCCAGGGGAAATTTGTTTTGATTAAGTGCAAAAGGAAAATTAAAATTTGCCACCGAAGTGGATCCCAGTACTGCTTAACAAAAAGAGCCCAGCAGATAAACCTCTGTGACTCAGGTGACAAACTCCAGCACTCACCTGGTTATACAGAGCACAGATGTGCAGCGCAGTGTTCCCTGAAGCATTCTGGGCACTCATATCGGCCCCATAGAAGAGCAGATGTTCCAGATGCTGAACATGTCCATATCGGCAAGCCTATTAAAAATCAGGTAGGTTAAAAGTTAAAGAATCCGATTTGAAAACAAGAAATTGATCATACAGAAACAATAAAACGGTATTACTTACTAAAGAAGTGTAACAATTCAGAAAAAAAAGTCATTAGCCAACCAAATATATAATACAACCTGTATGAAGGAGACAATATACATGAAAGCAAATTGTGTTTTCAACCACACAATGAAAACAAAACAAGAATTTATTTCTAATACTTAACCTGAACACTTATGTGTCAAATTAATAACAGCTTCACTTCTGTTCAATATAATTAATATTTTCTATCCCATTTTGACAGGTAACTCAAATTCTTCTAAAAGAATTAAGACTTCCTGCTACATTTCCCTAAAGAATTTGGGCAGCTTAATAAGTTTCCAGTTGCCAATTAATGGAAGCCTCATAGTTACTAGGCAACAGCACCAGTAATTCCTAGAACTAATCTTTCATTAAAGAACAGCTGTTTTTTCTAAAGCTGCATCACACAAATATGTAGTAAGAGCATTCATCATTAAAATCTTAAACACAAGCATAAATCACTGCATTATATGAAACTGTACAAACAGCTTGTAATATTTATACAGCTGGACCCTAGCCAGTGGAATGGAAAACCTTATAAAGCCACTACATCTATTATGTTGATAGGAATGTTAAAAGTACAACTGAATATGAAACAAAACACAAAAACGGATAAACGTGGGAGAACATTATAGTTTTATTTTTCCCTTTTAATAAAAAGAGGCCTCACTGCGAAACATAAGGTGCCCACAGAAGTCTAATCCTACAACTTCACCCACTCAAGTGAGCTCCTCAGCTTTCCCCCTGGACTCAACAGCAATATTGTTTGAATTTAGAATACAGTAGATAATACAGAGATTACTTTGCTAAAACTATATTTATACCATAATTATAGCATAAACATGGATACAAATTAAATGTTGCTTAAAAAGAAGAGGAAGTCTTTTTTTAAAATAAAAACAGGCATTGTTTTCACATTTAACCCACGAGCGATTTTGCCTCATACAAGAAAGGGAATTAAGTACTTATTGCATACACAGGTTATTTAATTAAAGACACAAAAACCTGAATTATAAGAAGAAATACTATTACCTATGGTTTTAAAATACTTTAAAATACCACTATTATGTTTGTAGAATGAAGATATAAATATATTGAATTTTACTGTGTTGCTATATTATAAAAAAACGATTACACAACTGTTGTGCTAAAAAAATTCAAAAGAAAGTAAATTCAAAGAGTTAAAGAATACAAACTTTGTTTGTGATCTTTGTCTGTTTTTGTTGTACTGTTGTGTTGGTCTCTGCTGCAAAACCAATTTCACCCAAGGTATAATAAAGCTTGATAATAAACCATTACCACACCAGCTTGAAATGAATTGAATTACAAAACACCAGACTTTAGTGCCTTACATAAAACAAAATTCCACTAGGTGGCACAGTTCCTACACAACAAGATGGGAACTGGCAGTACCCACTATGCCCACTATAACCGTTTAGGTCTGTTCTTGTCTGAGGAGAAATACTCCTTGTATGTTTATTTAGAAAACAAAATGTTAAGGTTAACTTTATTAACCTCTAAGAGATGTTCCAATTTCATTTGACAAAAAAAAATAAATTTTACCATTTAGAAGTTCTCTGTGAAGCAGAAATAACATTGCTAAGCATAAGGGAAAATAATTTTTTTTTTTTACATACAGTACATTTTTTACATTAAATAGCTCTTTGTTCACAAAGAGGTACAGTATTTGTCTATAATACTTTTGCAATTTTTGCTTTCTTGTGTGGGTAAATCAATCCAAATAATTTAACTAACACATGCGAGGCAGGTAAGACATTTACAGCAATAGGACGTAAGTATCCAGTAACTGCATTGACAATATACCGACCATAATGGACTATGGCTAAAATATATCCATCAAACTTAAAAATTAAATCAATAAAAAAGAAAAGCAATTGCTTAATGTCCATGCAAGAGTTTATCAACATAGAATAACTAATAACATGTAGCTTTTCAATGAATTATTGAGTAAAAATTAGTGCAGACCTAGAAATAAAACAGGTTGCTTTTTAATAAATGCACTAACAAGGGGAGCGAGTCCAGTCAGGCTATTGAAGAAGTAGCTTTAATATTTATGGAGGCAGAGTTTCCAGTTGCTCTGCATTCTAATAGATTCTTGCAGTATCACAACTCAGGCCCTGCTACTTACACTGGCCATTAAATTTGATATGTATCTGATGGGATATGGCACAACCCTCTGTCAGAGCATTTGCAAGTTCAGCTAGGGACTGTAGTGTGATGGCCCTGGCCCTCAGGCAACATTTCAGACTCCCCAGAGTTCCTTTTTATGGAGCTCTGGGATGGCTCTTCCATTTTTTTTTTCTTGAAACCCTCGTCAATGAGCCACTGCCTAACAGGTGCCACTGTATGACAAGGTGCATTGTCATGCCGGCAGACATCAGTGCCTTCACTGGAGAATTGGATCAAAAAAGGAAGTGCGGCACTATCTGTGCAGCACAGGAAAACAAGGTTCACATTGTTCACTTAATTACAATCAAAGCACCTAGCCCATGACACGAACACTGGCTCCAAAGCCTGATCCTTCCTCTTTCACACTTCCCTAGTTGGACAATGCAGTCATTTTTAAAACATTACTTGACCGGTGCCACACCCCAATTTGTCCTACTGATGCAAACAGTACACAGTACTGTATGTACAGAGAAACGTCATTTTATGTGCTTCCTATCCCTTTAGAAATCTATGGTTCATACACGGCAGCTCTTCCATGACATCCTGCAGACCACAGGACTGGCTGACACCAGTTCTTGTTTGATAACAGTGTTTTTAACCTCACAACCCACTGTTCCCCTTGTCTGAGTCTAACAGGATTTTTGGCCTGTCTTCCCCTCTTTCAACATAAGCATGGTGTCATCATCCAAGATTTAAAGTCATGCCCTACAACTCTAATAACTAAGTCACTGGTTTAGTCTAATTGGCATAAAAGTGTTCTGGATGAAGAATTTGACCAAGCTTCATTTAGTTAAGGACATGATAATGCACAGCAGAGATTTTTCAAATTTAAGTATGTTGTGCACTCAGACAGGAATCTTTGCAAATTTTAGATGGAAAATTACAAAACACAGTATGTGTAAATACTCTCTTCTGCATAACCAAAACTAAATATACTAAACATCATCCTAAAATACCAGTATTAAAAATGTAAAACTAAAGCAGCTCAAAGTGAGGGGATAAAATAATCTGTTTATTCTGTTTGAATTCTATTTACGTATTTATTTAGGTATTGTGTATATTCTGTCTGTGTTTTAATACTGGAATAAAAGCAAAAAGTGAAAAATTAAAGCCTGGTTCATACATACAAGCAAAAATGATATACAAGGCCCTCTGCAAAATTGTGGGTGAAAGAAAAACACACCCTCATCTGTGAAGCATGGCTGTGTATATTCACTGGCCTAAGCACAGCATTTATGTTCAAATATGATGCATGGAATTGTCCAAAAAGATAATATTAGATGGAATATTATCCAAAAAGATATTAAATTGTACCCATCATTCATATTCATTTCCATCACACATTTAAAATGCATGACAGCAAAGCAAACAGTTTTGACTTTGCTGTCCCAGTTTTGTTACAGTATATGGCAATGTTCATGGGGACATCTGCAAAACACTGTACTTGTATACACTACCTCTGGCTGCATAGAAAAACTTGACTTTATCTCTGCTAGAATAAAATACAGAATCTTGAAAGACTTGTATCGTCAAATGAAAAACATTTGATTGTGAATAGTGCTTTCAAAGGTGTTTTATAGGTTGCAGTGGGGTTATGGAGAGCTTAGAGTAGAACATTACACAATTCCATTGAGAAAACAGAGCCTGCGGCAACTGTCAGTGATAGATTCTTACTATTCCATCCCGCTTATTATTTCATACCAAATCAAATACAAAAAGAAAATTAGGATCTTTCTTTACATTGAGCAGCACATTAAAAATCCAATTAACTAATTAAAACAGTTTTAACTGATAGAAATGGCGCACAAATATAAGAAGTAAAAGGAAGGCAGCATTACAGTTAAACGACTCCATTCAGTCTATGACTCATGTTGCACATATTGCTGACTGAATCTGAAGCACTATTATCTTTTTATTATTGCATGTTGAATCCTGCTATGCTCGGTACACTTGGGCCATTAAAGTCGTTAATAGCTTATCACATCATTAAAATCAGACATGATTTTGTCATTCAATTGGAGCTATATTCTGTTAAATGGGCAGTGTGTTTTAATGGTTTATTATCGTTTCTAGTGCATAAACATTTGTTTGGAGACCACTGGGAGAATGTATTTTAAAATCGCATAGAAGAAGACTGAAGCAAGGTTAGTTCAGCACGATGCATCCATTCATTTAATAGTAGTAATACACACGCTTTATGAGTCGAAGGACTTCCAAAAATTGCCCTGTCTTTAAAATATTCTTATCTGTTTTGAAAGAATGAAACAATGTCATGACAAATACCCAGAGGGAATACATCTAGAGGTCATATCTAAAAGGACAATACCCTCTCCTGTTGGACAACCAAGTTGAGTAACAGATTGACACCTACACAGAAGATATAATTCCACTTGGCAAATATTAATTCCTACAGTTGTTTGTTATGAATATCTACCCAGATATCTATCCGGCCAGCTCTCTACCTGAATCTAAAGCGCTACAGTATTCCCATAATATTTTTTCCTTAATTCCTTCTTCCAGTATTCCATCTATAAATACCTGTACTGACTAAACTGCAACATGGAAATCCCTCAAACAGAATAATAAATCTTGTACTTAGCTTCATTCTAAAACCATATATAAAGTAATAACGCACTAAAACAGCCATTACTCAAGGGTACATTTTGCAAAAGGGTCGGAGCATGCTACTGATATACTCTCTATGTTCTGTGTTTTAAGACATTCTCCTCTTATCTCGCTTTACTAAACTTACAGTATATTATCCACCTAATCCTGTCTATTTATGAGTTGTTTCCTTTCTTAATTAACACAGTTCTCCCCTACAGAAACCGAAACAATAAACCAAAGTTTTGAACCACTAATGCGAGATATATTTTCATCTTTTTTACCTGCGGGTCCACAAGCACATTCATCCCCTAATTTAGCATTCTCGCAGTAGATTGTTGGCCATCTGTAATAAACTCAACATAAAACATGTACTGTGTACTACTCCTTATTCACTACATCTTATTAAAAGTATCCTGAGGGAATCAACTTTGTTATTTGTTATAAGACATGACAAAAATTTCATTTTGCCTTCAGTGCCATATTGATTAGAAAAAAAGAAAAACAATGCAGCTCTCATCTATATATCGGTGCTGTCTTAATTAAATGAAAAGAAAACAACATACAGTATACAGTACCGACAGTACAATTGCATTACTTGCTTCCGTTACTATTGTTTGGCTTTTCTTATTATTTAAGCCTATATTCACAAACATCCACTGTAAATGTAACCTTAAAAAGTGAGTTGTAGATCTGGCTTTTGTATCAGGCTCATCAATAAGACTGATTTTCTGTTTCTGAATCTACCGTTCCATGAAAACAGCAGTAGTAAAGCTAATTCACTCACAGCTTGTTTTTTTCCAGGAAAACTCTCTCAGCACTCTCAGCATGCTTTTTTCCAAGACATTTGCTCTAACTTGCTTTCTTTAGGATAGCACACCAAATACTTTTGTTTATTTTTATTTAAATACTTTTAAAAAAGAAAGTGCTACAGTAGCCATATCTTGATTACACTTGTAAAATGTGCAGATTATTTGTGTAACATGGCAGAAATCATCATGTCAAACACATTTGTTAATCTTTATCTTATGTTATGAAATATCTGTACCTAAAATAACATTCAAATTCAATTCAGTTCAAACTTTTACTCTTTTCACCAAAGAGAAATTACTTTTAAGTCCAACACAACATAAAAACCAATACAAAAATGAATGTACTGTACATTAATTTGAAAAGAAAAAGAGAAATTACAAAATGTGCATTTAAAGAGCCTGGGTTTGGGATTGCAGATCACACATTAAAGGGGAACTGCACTCCTGATTTCTCAAACTGGTTATTCAATCTCAGTATCAAAATAAATACATAGATGTTATAAAAAAAATACAAATTTCAAATTAAGCACAAAATTGTGAACTTTGTGAAAGTACTGTAAGTTACCATTTTGATCGCAAACTCACATTTGAGTTCCTATGAATTGCGACACGATGTGGCCCTTCCTGCTCACTAGTCACCAAAATGACTAATGTAATGTGATGTACGAGTGTATAAGTACAGGTTGTGCAGCAGACATTTCACCGCAGAAATGTTGCAATGTGATCTGCATGCAGAGTTAAGTCAGCAAAACCGTTTTAAAATTGAAAGCAATGTTTCTATTGGAATAAAAGCAATGCATTCACAAGCCTTCCTTTACAATATAATTCAGCCGCAAAACGTCACCAGAGGTTTTGTTGCCTCGTTCTGAATCGCACAATATGGTACAGCACATGCCAGGAAATATTGTTGAAGATGAATTTTGCGATGTAAATTGGAGGTTTTACAAATTACCGTGTACATTTTACTTTTATTGTGGTTTGAAATGCACCCATCAATGCTGATTCGAACCCCTAAATATGAAAAGAGCTTTGCAGTTCCCCTTTAAGTTGCCATTAAGAAAGAGTCAAGTAGAAGACATGGCACAGTCTAAGTGAGAGGATCAGTGCAAACTAAAGGTGTCTACCTGGTGAATTTCTTGCCAGCCATTCTCATCCTGGCAGCTGATTGTGGTGTGTTCGTGCAGCAGCAGCTCACAGCAGTATGGGTCACCCCCAACCATGGCTGTGTGGTACAACGCCGTGAGACCTCTGCTGTCCTTGTAATCAGGCGAGGCTCCCAGTTCCAAGAGAGTCTGTCAATGAAATAACAGAGAGAAGCCCGGAGACTGGGATGATGACCTCCTCCTGCTCCCAGCCCACCCACTTCCCAGCCCAAGCTTTGATCAAGGGCAATCGCTTTCAAAATACAAACGTGAGAATTAAAATTGAAAGGTCAGTGGGCTCCCATTTCTTGGGAGTCTTCTACCATTTGCTTTGCAGTAATTGCACCTGCAGACTTTTAGATGACTGCAGGTTATCTTGAGATATCCAGAAGGGAAACTAAAAAGGGTAAAGATGTATGGCTGCCTGTCATTTTACAGAAGACATATATATTTGTGCAATCCCATTAAGCTCAGTCACTACAGCAACAAATAAAAGCCTACCGTAAGAGCAACTTGATTCTTTGATTTAGCTGCTTTATGCAACGCTGTCATCCCATCTTTGGCTCTGAAATCTAAATGCGCTCCCCCGTTTTTCAGAGCCTTGATGATTTCCACTGTATTGTCAAGATGGGCTGCAAATGTAAGTGGAGTCTCTGTAGCAAAACAAGGCAAACAAAGCATAAAAACAGTTACTTTCAGATATGCCTGGAGAACCTTCAGCTGTCAATGTTTTGATTCAGTAACTTAATTAGTTTATTCTCAGGACACAATGTATTTGATGTAATCAACTCCATCAGCATAAGCAATGAAGCATTTTTTCAATCACTAAATAATACAAAAAACGTGAAAACAAATTAAAGCGAGAGGGTTACAGTATCTAATACAGAATTTTGTTTTAGACAATAAGTGATCATATTGTACAAGAACTAAATTATAATATTATAACTTGTTATAATTACCATTATAACAATGTATTATACAGTACTTAAAATATACTTGCAGATTAAAATGTTAGGATTCCCCAGTGATTAACACGTTGTACCTCTCCAATTAGCAGAAAACAGCTTGAACAGAAGATATCATTGCATGATTGAGAAATATTTGCAGGACAATCACAGATCACCGATATTTTAGCAGGATTACATTAAGTTGGAGTTACAATGAGTGCCCCACTGGGAGGGACTGAACAGCGTGTTCCACCAGTTCCACTCAATTTCAACAGGATGACAATCCACAGATTGTATTGACCAAAAATGGTGACAGATGTCAGTCACACTCAGATCAGATCACTTTATTAGTCATATACAATTTCTTGCATTAGGAATTCGTCTTTTCGCATACCATAGCTTACTCTCCATGAGACACACAGACAGGGAGAGAAGCTTGGGGTCAGAGCGCAGGGTCAGCCATTGTACAGTGCCCCTGAAGCAGTTGGGGTTAAGGGCCTTGCTCGGGGGCCCAACAGAGTAAGATTCCTCTGCCGGCTGTGGGATTTGAACCGGAGACCTTCCAGCCGCAGGTGCAGATCCTTAGCCACAGAGCCACCGCTCCACCCCAACTCAAACCAACCTGCTGCATTGCCAACACATTCAGGGAGTCTATTTCAATTTCCTGAGGATCCCTAAATTCTCCCAATGGGTGTTTTTTAATTCACACTTAGAGGTTTAAGTAGGTTGAGATAACAAGACCCATTTACATTTTTTACAGCTGGATTTAAAATTGCCCTTTACCCTCTCCCATATTCTATCAAATGTGCTAGTCTGAAACAGTTTTAGTGACTTTCTGCAAAAAAAATGAGCACTGCTCATTTCTAGGTATGCTGCCAAAAGGCCAAAAAGTGATTTGTAAATGAATTTGTATTTTATCTATTTATAAGCTACTATAGTTCCATTATATGTCATGAACAAAAGCACAAATATGAAGCAGCTTGACAAGAACTCATAAAGGTACTGTAGATAACTGTGCAAACACAGAAAAGATATGTATCTCTTGTATATACTGTATCTGGAGAGCATCTACAGTATTTGCACTTTTTCATGGTAGAAGTGTTATTTAATGACATTTTAGATCAGAACAATCTTATATACAGTATATAAAAAGAAGTTATCAATGAGAACCTGTACCGCATGTGTGACTGTAAGAGATGTTCCATTCTTCTACCAACAAGGATTCATTTTTAGAAAAGCATTTCTTAAATAACTAGATATAATGAATTGTTCTCATGTTGAAAGTGAAGATTCTGAAGCCATCTTGTTCAATAGTTTTTCAAGAATGGTCATTTGAATATGCATGACTGTAATTGTAGACCTGAACTTATTAGTCAACTAAAATGCTTCAGTAAGTAATCACTTGAGAGTGAGAAGCGTTTTAAATTTATATAAACTAATTAAAGTTCTACAATTATATATTAAGATTGTGAAAATGAACAGAAGCAATTGTCTTTCTGGAATTATGCCAATTAGGGGACAAAGCAAAAAGGCCATAGAGGGCCTGCATTGTGGATAATAGTTCTGGAATATCTTAATATACAGTCCATGTTTTCATGGACTGAGCTGCTGTGGCAAAATTAGCATGAAAAACTTGGCATTATTACAAAATTAGAAATGCTAAAATGATTAAGGTCTCAAGTTCCCAGTAACATAATTGGGACAGGTTCAGTCTGGGAAGCATGAGCTTCTGGAGCTGACAGCTATAACTAATGGCAGGCACTGGGCCCATTCTATTACTTTTAAATTAAGCTTTTACAACTTGTCCACTTGGAATAGCGCTTGTGCATCTAATGCAAATGAGAATCGATACCCGAGTAAAGGCATCTTTACTACAAAACAAAAGAAATACACATTTTCTCTAAATGCTTCAGGGTTTTACATATGGACAAGAAAAAGCTCCTGTAGATAAGCATTTCAGCTGTGATCAGTTCAAAGATATTTCTGCAAGGTAGGACAAATTATTTTGATTGGATATATTTTTTTCAGTACTTCAGCAAGGAACAAATGAAAAAAACAGATCTTTAAATTACATGGAAAGGTATCAGGCAAGACAACTGCCATGAAAATGCAGACTATGGCATATCAACACACAAAGACAGACCAAATAAACCCAATCAAAGGCAAATTCATTAAAGGACTTTCCATATTAAAACTTTCATTAATATTTACTCTTTATGCTGTATGTGTCTCATTAAATAAATCTATGCAGCAGGTTGATCCAAATCACTATTGAAAATATGATTAAGGAGAAACAAAACATGAGTTTTTAAAGCAAAGGTCCAATTTCACACCACAAAATACATAATAAGTATCCTATAGATAGTATTCTTGTCCTGACTACCACTGAGAATGTTAACAGCTTTGGATTATAATACCGGCTCTGACAGAGAGACTCTGGAAAACATTGCCTGCCTTCTTTGCCTGGAGTGACTTTTTTAATAGCTTAAGCTGCGATTTTATTTCTTGGTACCCCAGCTATTAGTTCAAAACAAGTTTGTTCTTGTCTGTTCCCTTATGTACTGAACACTGAGTTGCTATGGCTTTAAGGATCAGAACTTAAAGAAACAGCTGCCACACTGCACACTGCAGTTATCCAGACACTAGGCTGCTCAGGTATAATAGGGTTTTAATGCACTAGAACACAAGACTGGAGTTTTCAATTTGTGATTGTGGTGTTTATTCTGAACTACACCTGCTGCTTCCCCTCTGTTCTTCCCCTGCTGTTTTACATGCTTAACACAGCTCTGCTGGTATAGCGTAATGAATTCTATTGGACTGAACTTCAGAGTTTCAGCATGAAACCAAAGGGGGAACCGATGTGCTGATCCACAGTCTAAAGCAGTCACTCGACTAACATCAACAAACAAAGTTCAATCAATCTACTTGTTCATTTAAAAATCAATTGTATAGATTACTTTAAGGTCAGCTTTGTAACTAGACGACACATGCTAAAAATTGAGAATGGAAGAGGTGTCAAATAGATACATTATGCATAAAATAAGCACTGATAATATTTCTTCTTCAGACAATTATGACCAAGATATGTCAACATCTGAACCAAAGAATACTCTGTGTAGAGGGTTCAAAAGAAGTATATGCATTTTCTACACACTATTCTTTAAATCTTCAGTTTTTCTAATTATACACATCATCAGTGATAGTTTATCCAAGGGCATATTATACGACCAATGACATGAACAGCAATCTTATGGCTTGTCTCTTTAAATGTGCAGAATAAAGTCACACTTTTCATACCACCAGTTTCTGGGTCATGGTAATTAGGGTCTAACCCTCTTTCTAGCATCTTGGTAACTTTATCCAATTGGTGATGTTGAATGTGGTCCATAAATTTTCTCAGGTTGGCCTGAAAAGAAGAAAGAATGAAAAATGAGTGAGTGAGCCAAGGTTTAAGGCTTGCAACCGCTTTGTGATCAAGGCTCCATTAGAATTTCAGCATGCTAAAAAACATTAAATCTATTCTGGGGACAAATGTTCCTTATGATTTTCCAGGGCATTTTAAAATAGATTGGAGAGCAGGTCCCAGGACAATACTAGAAGAGGAGTGTCAGGAAGAACTGCTCAGCTTCAGAATACATTTTCACCTTGCTATCATTGCAAAGAAAAGTGCTGAAGCTGAAAACCTTTGAAACAGAGAGGACTGCTACCACAGACAGCTATGAGCTCATGTTTCCCCTTCAAAGAAGTACAGGTATTTTAGCTGATAAAGGCAAGCAGGTTAAGGAGTTTAACTAAGTGACTGGGACATGCAAGAGAAAAAAATAAATTAAAATTTTTAAGTGCACTATTTTCATGTCATGTCATGCTGATGTAAATATGACTCCTTCAACATTCTCACAGTTTATTGTATTTGCTTGTTTTTCAGTAAAATAAAAAAATGCCCATCTAAAAAATCTTCCAGTTATAGTGTGGTAAAAAAAGTACACCCCCTTACGAGTTTAACATATTTAGACATACTTGACCTTCACTAAGTCACATCCTGATAGCACATAAAACTAACCTCATGTAACAAATAACACAAAAATTCTACTTTATCTTTGTTTCCTTTTCACCATATTGTATAACCACAATAGTATTTTCAGATAATTAACTTTACAATCATGCAACATTAACAGAAAAACAGTGACAGGGTTCTTGAAAATACCCAAATATACAGTAAGTCACATACTGGAATATTGCGTACAGATATTGTAGAGTGTGGTCTTCAATAATTCAAACTGTAATTTGAAACATTGGCATTTAAACCAATTACCAACTTGATCCAATACATTATAGGTGAAAGCTTCTCTAAGACTCCATTTTCAATTCATGTATTTGCTTTTCAAATCGATGATAAAATAAAAACAAAAATCAATTTTTGCCATCTGAAGTGAAGAAACAACCCAACTCAGCAATTTAACTGGACATATTTTCCATATTTTTTTATACATTTGGATTCCCACTAAATGTTTAGTCTTGTGTTTCAGGGTGAAGTTGTGGCTATGATCAAATCATCTTTAGTTAAAATTAAACCCTTAAATCTTTGTATTAATCTTGACAAAGCACATATTTTGATACGTGAAACAACTTCTGATTGAAGGGGCACTTCCACAGTTGTATTACAATTTAATTAGTGTTTTTCTTCTTTCAAGCCACAGGAGTAAATTGTAGGCTTCAGAATAGCTTACAGTATTGGAAACTGCCCCCCATGTATGTTCCTTGATACTCTCCAACTCCTGCCCCAGAAATGTCAGATGCCTTGATGTGGCAACAAGGGAGACATACAGTACAGTATATCACAACCTTTCAGAAGCTGAAATAAAGCACTGCTTTAACCAGACTGATGTTTTCAAAATACTGTTGGAATATAGAAAACCTACTGGAAAAAATATATTTATATACAGTACTGTACATTATTTGTTGATTCCATTTGTTTACATTTTAAACATTTTTTTCCACATTGAAGAATAAATATACACATACTGTAACAGTATATATTATATACTGCAAACACAAACACTGTAGATATCTGTGTTTAATCCCTATATTTTAAATATAGATGTACACACATATGCTTTATTTGGTGTTTGCTTCAAAATGTGAAAGAAAAATATTAACAAAAAGCACAATCTCACAGCTGTGTGAATCAAATAGCATTTCAGTTTAGAAAAAAACAGTGAAAATAATGCCCAACAACACTAAATTCTGCCTGTAAATTAAAAATGTCTCACATGAACACACAGAATCACTTTCCATATTTATGACATCAACATAGCATGTCATTTGCTTGCTCCTTTTCGTTGACAGGAATCAATTCCTTTGGATTTTTCTAGGATATTTTTATTAGGAAAATTCACTGTCTTTGACTTAAAAATGTGCATCATTCAACATATTTGCTATCTGTTAAGTAGTATATTAATGATCAGAGTTGCAGATGGCACATCATGCTTTTTCCACTGCGTTAAATAACTTTTTTGCAAAATTGATATATAGGATCTGAGTACTCTGTTCTCAGCTTCTTTCACTGAGCAACAGTAGTCTCCAACATGACATCAGTTCACACAAAAATGTTATTGTGGTTCTTCACATAATACACAAATATGTAAACCCTGTCATAAACAATAAATAATAGAGATTTAAAAGCACACTGGTAAGCTTAAATGAAAATTCAGCTAGTCGTCCTGAATCAACTAATTATGTTTTAAAATAATCATCTGCACCAAAAATACCCACAGCTGCTAAGTCCTTTTTGAGTGTAAGGAACGTCCACTTTCTGTTACATCACATACAATCAGCAGATTTTAAATATTTTTCCATTATGTGTTAATGACAGCATTTCCCTCCCAACTAAAAAAAAAACTACAGTTCTAGAATACATGGCACTTAAGAAGGCAGTTTCATAATTTAACCAAGTGCATTTTTATGAAATTCTAAACCTTGGGTTTGCTGCTGCCAATGTAGAAGATAATGAAAAACCTTTTAATTTTCAGCCGAAAAAGGTGTCCTTCTTTCAACCTTTCTCACCATTGTAAATCATCCAGTAAGTGTGAAAATTACAGCCACATTCCATGCCAATAAATGCTATTCCAGCAAACATATTGGCCTTCAAAAAGGAAAACAAGATCTCAAATTTATACAGAGTCTTCTGAAAGGACAAAGTAAAACATCTATCTGGTTTCTGGAGAGGTTTAGAGACATCTGTAAGTGCTGCGCACAGAAATTCAACAAAAAAAGCAATGTCTTAGCATTTAAGCTTATACAGTAATTATTAACCTGGTATACTTCACAGTGAAGTCTCAGAATCCTGTCTGGAATAGAGTGATCCTGTACTTATTTGTCTTTACTGTGCTCAACTACGTCCTCCCTGCATTGTAATGTGCAATCAGATATCAGTCATATATTTGATCTTACCATCAATACACTATTGAGAAGTTGGAGCCCAGATATCAACTTCAACCTTAACCTTATCCTTATGTTATCTAAGCAATGTAGTTTGAAAGCAGGCTGCTACAAAGCAATAGAATGGTAGCCCAAAATATTTGGGAAAATAAATTATTGTACATAAAAATAAATACACAAAGCACAAATTACACTCACCTTTGTGTGAAGTTTGGCGATTTGTTTTTCATCAAGGTTAGCTTGTTTGTAAACTCTCCTCTTGTAACGGAACTGATTAAAAAAAAAGAAAAGTAGGTGCGATTTTCAGAACTGTAAGATTTAGAACTTAAAGAGTAGATAATGTCTGTATGATTTTAAAATAAAAGTTTTGTTTTCTAGTATTACCAGCATGTCCTAGCTTTATTAAATACTAGTATACTAGTATAAATACTAGCATTAAAAAAAACAAGAGAGAAATTGAAAGGAATATTGCAATGGGGACTAAAATAAGTAGTCACACCAGAAGAAGGCTCCACAGCCAAAACATTGGGTTTACATTCTTCTTTTTTCAACATGGAATAAACCCATCAGTTGTTCCTAAAATAAGTAGGAAAGGTTTTTCACTATTATAACTGTAAGAAAACCATTAAGAATGAAGTGAAATATAAAATATTGTATACATATTATTATATATAACAATATAGCATGACAATAAAGGAAAACATCTAGACAATGAAAGAGACTTTGCTGATCTGCTAAATTAAATATAAGACAAAACAGAAACAACTTAATATAGATAAATATGTTTGATACTTATAGTATGTGTAAGGTAAACAATTATTAGAATTACATTAGAGGATCGTCTTAATGGAAATAAGATAATAGGGAACATTCAACATAGATTTAGAAAGGTAGGTCATGCCTTACCAACTTTAGTTAGAGTTCTTCGAAAAGGTACTGTAACAACAATAATGTAAACTATATACAGTACACAGAGCAAAGAATATGGTATTTGGGTTTTCAGAAGACTTTTGACAATGTTCCTCAGAAAATTCTCAACTTATATGTGGGAGAGCATTTTTGGACTGAAAATTTGTCAATAAGCAGAAAAAAATACATACTGTGAGGGATGAATGCTCATGCTGGTGTGATGTAATTTGTGGTGTACCACAGGGAATCTATACTAGAACTACCACTGCCCTTCCTAATTTAAAGATATGATTCTGGCATAGTTAGTAAACTATTCAAGTATGCAGATTATACCAAATTAGGAGGAAATGAAAGCAAAGCCGAAAATAACAAAAAAAAAGATTTAGATAAAATTCAAGACTTGGCAACCACCTGTTGACAATGCATGTAGAAAGTGTAGACAGGTAGTAGGATCTTGTATGCAGGTGTCAAAAACAAAATATACTGTAAATAAAAACTGTAAAGGAGGGTGGTAAGGTACAGCAGCTATTTTAACACCATTACAGGTGAATAGTACATTACCTCTAATGATGGGACGCCTTTGTTGATAGGTTGAGGATATTCTCTAAGCAGTCGTTCCTCATCCAGGAATTTACCGTCTCGCCCGTTACTTGCAGGTTGAAAGAGGCCATAGTTCAGGACATCCTTCAGACTCTGATTCAGTGTGCACAGGATCCGTTGCTTAGCAACCCATACTGTAGCATCAGGGTTAAACCTCATGCATTTCTGTTGAAAACAAAAGAAAGGTTAACTGATGCACTTTTTTTGGCAAGAAGCAAACATTTAAATGGGAAAAGAAATGATAAAGCAAATAAATATTTTTTTTAAATTCTACATTTCTTTTAAATTAGAATTGCTTAGACAATTCATATTAATCAGAAGACAGTATGGAATGGTAATCTTTATTCAATACATTACATGTATTGTTTCCCAGACAAAAAACACAGAAGAAACACTGGCATAGCAGATATCCCCTTTCAGCTAAATTGTTTACTATAAAACAATTGTTTGGAGAAATAAAAAAAAACATTCTGAATTTAATTAACTGGATTATTCTAATTACGCAGTGAAAACATTTTCGAGAAGCTTTAACGTCAGCTAATACTGTCTACATATAGACATTTCTGGTCATGTTCCAAAATCTTTTGTGAATCACAATAGTATCACTGCATTCTCTAAATAGTTTTATACTAGGTCTTGGAAAATGGAATTAAGTTTTATATAACTTTAAAAGGAAATACATTTTTTCAACTCATTTGCTTTTTTCACTTGGTTTTGATTTGTGTATCAGAAACAGCAATACTGACATTAGTAACTCTACATTTGATTAAAAGTCTATATAATAAAAATATAATACAATAAAATATTATTACATACATAATTGAGTACACTCAATGCATGTTAAATGGAGTTTATTCTTGCATAATGAAGTGAAATTAGCATTGAAATGATGAGAAGTTCTAATGTTCTAAGAAAACTATTTTTTTCAATTTTTCTTCATATTAGTAAGATAGGTTGAGACATCTATATGGAGCATACACTGATTTTTTGTCTTTTTCACTTAAAAATTAAATGTAATACAACTTACTTCAGTATTTTCCAGGTATATTTATTTGATACTCATTTCAATAACCCCACACAAACAATGCATGTTTGCTAATCACATAATATGTAGTTAAGTTATTAATATGTATTTTGAAAAAAAAAAACGTTTTAATATGTGGAAAGGCTCTTAAAGATATGTCACTGAGTAAATCCTCTTGTGTACTGAGGGAAAAATATAAACTCTATTTGTATTTAAACAGAAAAGCCTTACAAGAACACATATCTAATGCCACAGGCAAGACTTTAAGGATTTGAGACTTATGTTTGAAAATTTCCATATTTTAAATCCTCTTTGGATTTTGTGCTCACAATCTACTGCACCTTTACAAACAAAACAACAACAGTAAGCACACCATTTTCTCTGTGGCATAGGATCTTCTTTACTATTCCTTATCATTTCTCATTGCATCTTAACTTAATGCAGGTATACCCAATTCATTTTCAATGAAGCATGAACTGTCATCCGTCATTGTAGCCACTCCAGGCTATGCACCTCTTGCTTGAATCACTAAGCAGCTATACCCGTCAGATCATCCAATAAGTTATTGATTTTTCTGCTGTATTCTAAAAATCACTCTTACAGTTCAAGGAACTGCAAGAGAAAATGTTTAAATCAAAGTTTAGAATGTTTATAGTTGTAATAAAAAAAGTAATTACAGAAATAAACAAGAATGATTGCTAATTTTCTACTTTCTAAACCAAATGTAGATTCAAGTCTAACGATGGTTCGATTAAATGTTATCCTCTCAATCTTTCTTGGCAGAAAATGCACTATATTAAACAAGCCTCCTGAGACAGCTGTGAATGACAGAATATATGCTACTGGAAATCCCCTGGCAGGGAGTAATTATAAAAGTTGTGGTTGCATGGTTATGTGACTCCTTTCAAACAATCAACTGGTAACAGCTGATGACAGCCTTCCTTCAATTCCACTGGATATACTAATAGAGTTTGACAGTTCCAGACCGAATGTATTAGATAACTGAATATATAATAAATATTAACAAATACAGTTAAATTACCTGTTTTTACTGACTTTTGGCAAGTATAAAAACACAAAAGATTTTAGTTTGTGTTGTCCACATCAATCTGAGTTATAAAAACTCCATTTAAATGCCAGTAAATAATTCCTGTCTGTTTTTTAACACCTGGCACAGGACAGATACAGTCACCCGCCACTCAACTCATTACTCAGTCAAAGATTCGTCTCAGGAACCCCCAAGGTGGCTCAGAGACAAACCCAGAGTTTAAAGCCAACAGATGGAATGACATTTTTGCAAAATGGAATGAATGAAAACCTGTTTCTGTCCTTGTTAATTTAGACACAATGCATATTATTGATGCACACATACTGTACATAATTAATTAGGACTGTCGTGTTTGGACTAGTTAGGATTAATTGCTGTTGTAATAGTCAACAAGTAAACTTTGAGAGCCAGCATTTGCTGCTTGTATTGATGACGGATCATTTGAGTAATAGATCATTAGAGTATATAGCAATATATACAGGCTTTATTCCTCCCAACTCTCTGTACTGCATTTTATTATTTGTAGGATTATCTGCAAGAGTTTAAGGAATAAAGTTACAATTTAACAACATGCTTTCCCTAACACTACAACTGTCTTCCTTACTGAAATGAGTTCAATTTCACTTATTAAGTCTTTCCTTATGGAGAAGTTACTTAACTAAGTGCTATACAACAAGAGAGGTAGAGAATGACCTAAATAAAAGCTGGCCCCACAAGATACAAATGCAAGCTGGAGAACTGTCACTATAAAAATGAACACAGCAACTCGGTTCCTTTTTCTTAAATTTAGCTGACCTTTTATTGAAGGAGAACGAATCTAGGTTTCTAAAGAGCTCTTTAAACCATCCACTGCATGTCCCCCTCCATCGCAGCTGTCTGTTACTACTATGGAATGAGTTTTTTGCTAGGATAGACAAAAGCAAAGTCCAGGCAGTCAGTACTTGTTTAGAGCTGCATGTGACAAATAAGCAGAAGTCTAGTTATTCAGCTGACAGGATTGCTGGAGTATTGTCTGGATGATCCACTGTCTGCTCCTCCCCATCATACACCCACCGTCTGTTGTAGATCAGGAATGGCAATGCGGATGACAAGTGTGTTGTTCTGGATGTCTTCCATTCTGCTGGTTGGCTTCTCGGCTGTGGCTCTTATGGTGTCATAGATGGTTTCCTCTTTTGAGCTATCAGATTCTGATTCCATAGAATAGTCGGAAAAACTTTGTGCCATCTCATCTTCACTAGATGTTGGGCTTCGGGGCATATTCTGTATATCTGGCCAAATTAAGCTGTGAAGGGAAAATACAACATACAGTCATTAAAGACAAGAAAAAAGCTTTTTTCACACCACTGAAGCTTAAACACATTATTTCTATTGTTACAGCTTCTTCGGTACTATTAAGTTTTTACCTGTCAAATCTATTGAAGGCGACAGACCCTTATTACAGACAGCACATACCTGGCTGTCAAGTCATATTCCTCAGTGAACACGTTTCACATAATGTCGGATTAGGTCTGTAATTTATCATCCAAGGCAAGGTGGAGGCAAGCTGCAAGTAATTTAAGAGCAAATTAAACTCACAAAAGCAATGAAAACAACAGAAATAGACCTGCCTCAAAAGCTAATATGATGTCAAGAGGTTATCATGTCTTTCTGAGCACACACCTGCATCTTGCCTCCTTGAATTTCCAAACAGCGATGTTTCTCACTCTCAAAATAAGTCAGCCTAATCCTTATCTTCAAATGTAATCCATCCATGACATTTTTGTTAGTTGTTTTATTGGATGTTTCATTCTTATTAACTGTTTTCATTACTTTAATGACTGAAATTTATTAGCCTGTACTATCTTACTGTTGAAACAGAAGACTGAATAGAAAAATTGAGCTACATGTTTCATTTCACAGTCGAACTAATGGAGTTCCATTTTTTTTTGTTTTAAAATTACATTTTCAAAGAGACGCGGACAACTTAAAATGCACCACTTTAGTCTTGTTTAAAATGCTTCAAAAAGCCTTTGCACTTAAAATGTGAAAATAAGACAGAATCACAGTGAACGCATCAAGGACATTTTTATAATAACAGGCATAAAATAAATAATTGTCATTGAAAAAGCGAAGCAAAAAAACTCCCCCCACCAAAAAGCCCGCCCAATAAATGTACTGTATCAGAAGGGCCCTGTTTAATTTGTAACACTGTGGAAATTGTTGAAATATATTCTAGTAGTGCTCTAGACTGTGTTGCAAGATGGCATACACTATATAGTATCAGATTCCGACACAATCTCCCAACTATTGGTTTATCCAGGGATTAATTTGTGATAGCGTTACAATCAATGCTGCACCCCCAAAATCATGGCTATTGTTAGAAAAAACAAGGGGTACAGGAAACAGAACACTGCATCACTCCAGATCTGAAATCCTGTACATTATTTTAATTTGTTTATTTGGCACAGTGGTATTATGCTGGTTTTCTTTCCAATGGAGCTGTCAACAACTGGTACTAATTGATGCCTTTAATTCAACTACTTGATTCTCTAGACGTTTGTACCATATGTCTGTTTTTGCACTCAATCCTTGATTTTGAAAAATATTCCAAGTGGAATATTGGCAAGTGTGTTGTCCCAGCAATTTCAGCATATAGAACTTTGGACAATCTCTTCTCAAGTTTGTTAAAAAGATATAAGGAAGTACATTTTAATTAAACAGCTTCAGTATTAACATTTGATCTGTTGAAAATAAACAGGTACTCGTACAATGAGCTAGTTTTTCATTTTTCCAGAGATCCAGTCATTTCACCTAACATATTGTAATTGAGTGAGGGAAGCTCTAAATCTCAGAAATTCAGATTACAGTGAATGCCAGTTATACAGTAGATCCCATTCAGTGTTTTAGGACAGGAGTTCCACAGAATCAGGACCAGAATCTGAAAAATAGACTTTTTGAACAAAAATATTGTCCAGAAAACTAATTTACTTCAGTTCATAAAGCTACAGCTTATTTTGTGTTTGCTGGAATATCATGTTAGATCGTACACTCAAGCCAGGTGTTGATGTGCACTTCATATACAGATTCACATATACAGTACAGATTGACATAAAACCAGACAGGAAGCAGGAGATAATGTCAAAACACCAGTCAGCTGTGGTTCAATCTGTCACTGAGAACTCTAAAATGTGCCATTTTTTTAAAATAGTCTAGGTTTTCTGGTAATCTGAAGAAAAGCTCATTTACTTCCCCAAGATTTGCATTTATTTTGTTTAAATACTCTCTTATTGTAAGACCCAACAGGTTATGCCAAATTATGCCACAGTGTTTTTATCATGTCAGCACATTATTTTTTATACTTTGTTATTTAAAAAAAACAATATGCTTGGATTTGATAAATTACTGCAATTGTTAAAGACTTAATTTCTTTTCTGAGATTTTTCTTAGTTTGCCTGCAACTGAGCTGTGACACGTTCAGATTTATACAGGAGTTTAGGTAGAGCCCTGTGTACTGTATCAGTATTTAACATTTCAGTTGTCAACGTCCCTTATGTCAAAACCATTCATATTCTAGATTTTCTCCCAGGTTCACAGCTTGCTGGCAGAGATTGTAAATGAGTCAGCAAGTAGTGTGTACAATCACAGAATGACAGAAGCAGCAGGGTTTTCTGAACTATTTTTTAAATAAAGCAGTCATTCATAAATCTCACTCTCTGTGTTATATTTTAATGAGACTCTTAAAAACCTGATGTGAAAATTACTATCCTGATCAAATGCAACTTTACTTTTCTAAAACACATTTAAATGATAAATTCATTAAAGAATAAAAATATTCTTAATGAATTTGCTTTTGAACAAAAGATTGCAGTTTGATTCAAGAAGACTATGGAACTACGGACTATGGAGAAAACAATTTACTCTAATAATGTATGTTTATTCTATGAATTAACTGTTTCCTGTACAGAGACCTAACCACCGATTACACACATAAACAATTTGGCGGGGCAGATGTAACACCACAGTAGCATTTAATCTGAAACCATATAATACTGTTCAGGGATCTTCAACCCTGCTCTTGGAGTGTCCCAGTCCGGCAAGTTTTATACATAACCATCAAATCATCTGGCAACAATTTAATTGTGATCAATTGCAGGTGATTTGCTAAATTAAGTAGATCATTAGAAACAAAAATGGTCAGATCCTAAAGACCAGATCTCCCTTACTTGAGTATAGTTTTTGCTTAATTGCTCAATAACTTGTTGCCAGTCTTTAAAACTGGATGTAGGGTAATCTATTCAATTGTATTGGATTCGGGCCAGGACTAGAGATGCCTGCTGTACAATATTTACCCTTCCCTTGTTTTCTAAACAGAATGCTTCTAGCAAAGTAATACCTCCAGAAAAGTTGCTGCAGCATGTGCATGTGGATGTAACACAATGGGAGAAGACAATTACTGTAAAAAGCACTGGAGCACAATTACACAAAAAAGTGGAGATAGCCTCGCAGCTTTTCAGCAACTGTCCTTGTACAAGATGTAAAAGTCAAGAGCTCCCTGATTCCCTACCATCCAAATTGCTCTCTAAGCATAAGTTAACACATCAGCTGGAGAGCAGAGAAGCCTCGTAAGACTGACAGTATGTTCAGGAAAATGTAGTGTACTTCAGCCTAATTGAGATTAACTGATATACAGTATGAAATCGTCTAACTACATCAATAAAGCAAACACCGCTTCTTTCCATTTTATCAGATTCAAAACTGCACACCATAGCTCAATGAGAAAATGGTAAGTGTCGTTATAGCTGGATGTTTATAAAGCTTCAGAACGAAAAGGCACAGACGAATCTCAGATTTGTGAAATGCCCCAGTCCAATCTGGAATTTAATGTGTAAAATTGAACAGTTTTTTTAATCTCTCAAATACAAGAAATATGCAGATAGTAGAATAATAACAGAATCTGAATTTTATGTTCAACTATGAGTTATGATTCTGCCACACAAGTCCGAACCTTTGGTCAGTAAATTAAGGTGAATGTTTATGCTTTTTATTTCAATAATTTACCTTATTTACCTTATGTATTTTTAAGGTCACAATTTATCAGATGTCTAAAATTTAATTGCTTTAAAATACACGTGAAACGGTCAAGGGATACAGCCTTGATTTAACTGAAAATCTCAAGATCACAGTCATCGGCAAATTATAAGCCCAATACCCGATGACAAGGATTCCATTGAAAAGGCAGAGAAAACTGTCCAGCAATACACTTTGACCAGGAAGAGTCTGTAGCTTGCAATTGGAAGAGAGTTCATTTTTAAATTGTGAACAGTCTTAGGTCACTTCTTCACAATAAAGGCAAACAAAACTCTGCCTATGAATATTACAGCACACATCAAGTCTAAAAGATTAAGTACTGTAGGTATTTAGTGTTTGAAGGCACTTAGTGTAACTAAGAACATGTGAAACCAACAGAAATTCCATCCGTCCACTTTCTAGTCCCTTCATCCTATTCATGGTCATGGGGGGAGCCAGAGCCTATCCCAGCAAGCAGTGGGCGCAGGGCAGGGTACATCCTGGATGGGACCTTAGTACAGGCAGAACAAGATGACTACTTTAGTTAAGATAATAGTTTCTTAACTAAAATTGCAAGAAAAGTTTAACAGGCATTTTCACCAACAGTGTTTTACAAGACATACTTTAAAGAGTGCATTTTACTAGATGTTAATGTACTGTAAATAATGGATGGTACTGCCTTTTAACAGGACATTATTTTTTCTACCTACAGTAAGTGAGTCTTCCATAAATTCCCTGTTCTGCTGCTGTAAAATCATGTGCACTCACTGTAGCTGTAGTCTTTTATTCACACAGTCTAATAACGTTTGTATTAACCTACTGAATCAGCAGCCACGTTTCCATTCATGGAGGAAGTATGTTCACATCAAGAATTCTCCAACTCTTTTTAAGAACAACCTTCGTATTATCATATCATAGGAATTTTAGATCTCCTCTGACACCATGAAAAAGCAAGGGAAGGATTTAAATTATTTTAATGAAAGAATTCTCCCCACCTCATTGCCAGTTCCAATTCCCAGTACCTGAATAATACATTATAGTACTGACTGAGGAAGCCAAGAATGCTGATGTTATCTGACAAATCTTCAACTGCCATATTGTCTGTTGGGTAATTAACCAATTCAGAAAAGCTGCTTAGACATTTCATTCATTCTTAAATATTCCAAATTTGTGTGTCCATGATTTTCTCATTTTCACGAATAGGTTGGTGTTTTTTCCTCCTTTCAAACTTTAATCCATTCCACTTTCCAAATCCAGTGATTTCTCCCTTTGGAAAAACTAAAGCTTAACAGATTTAATTATTTAAAAAAAAAATTAAGGTTGCTCTTAATGCATGTTTAGGAATGGGATTTGGAAATGGGAACATGACAAACTATTTCAATAAAGAAAGTATAAAACATCTGGCTACATGTACAAAGCTTCCCATTGACATGCATTCATTTTCATTTGCTATTGCATCCCACACACAGTTAAATGTAATAAAGGTAAAAAAAAATGTCTATTTTCAGATTTCATCATTTCTGACTTGCAGTAATAAACATTTGTTAAAAGAACTTAAAGATGCTTATTTAAAGTCTGCCAAGTATTTCAGTTGTAACATTTATTTGCCATTGTATTGGCAGATGATGTAAACCATCATGTTCTGTTTAATAGGTTACATCGTTCACTTAGATTAAAAAAACATGACTTACATTGTACAATAAGTCTGGTATAAAAACTGCTGGCCATCATAGTGTACAGAGAAAATTGGAATAAATGCCACATTTTAAATCTACAGTATGTGATGTGGTAACACAATAATGGACATCTTATTATTCTCAATAAGCACTCAAACAAATTTCATGTCCCAATTTATGAAAGCAAGTCACTGGGGATTCCCAGTATAATATAAATATAAATGGATGAAGAGATGGGCTTGAAGGAAATGGTTCATAAGACGAACAGTGCACTTCAGTTTAATTTGATTTCAGGACTAATGTAAATGTCTGCTTTTACCACATGCTTTTACTAGGCTTTCTCTACATTTTAAATTTCAAGATGTCAGAAAGCATTAAAAACCTCATTATGAAACCCCAAAGTTCTAGTTTATCATTTTCCACAAACTAGAACTTAAACCTGTCTGCAGACGAACAGCCATACTAGCAATGGGGAGCTGTGGAACAACAGCTTGCTCTAAAATGCCAGAGCAGACTGAATTACCACCTTCATTACAGGATCAAGGCAGGTGGAATAAAAATGGGCTTCACTTTATTTCACACTGAAAAGACACATGAATTACAGTTATTAGTCTGCTAATAACCAGCAATTTTCTGATCTGCTGTTCCGGACAGAGTTCACAGCTACATGAAACAGTGCGCTACTACCTGATAATGCTTCTCGTAATCTATATAAACTTTGAAGTTCTCATTAACTTTTACTGGAACACAACATTTACATACATACAGTTATACTTTATACATTTATACTGTATATTATAATGTTATACTGTAGTCCCTGTTTTACCTGCAGCTCAGCTATCATTAGTGCTAAACATTTATCACTTCTATTATGTATTTATAGTATTTTTAACAGAAATTATAATATATACAGTAATTGTTCCATGTGCTGCGTGAGAAGGAGTGAATTTGACCTTTTAATATTTTTATTTGGAGTTTCCATTCTGTGATTTCCATGAAAATGACGCTGCCTATAAAGGATGTTTCACAAAACATATTTCAGTAAATAAAAAGGTTACAGTTGTTTTTTTTCTTCTTTTTTTTGCCTAAGAGAATCCAAACCTTTCAAAAGTCTTTCAAAAGCTTTTTCTAACAAAGACACACCCAGCACATTTTTCAGTAAACACAGTTTTTCAATAAAATGTACAGTGACCACATTTCAGAAACACTTCTTAATTCTTGACCTCTTTAGTCTTTATTGGATCAGTCTGAAAATTTGACTTTGTTGGGCTGGAGTGTAGGTAATAGTTATATTAGTTAATGGATGATTTTGACCTTTTAGTTATTTATCTCCCTATAGCTGTTGTTGCATCTTTTTAACACAGAAATTTAAATTTAGGAAAATATCTCTAATCATCATTGAGAATGTAGTGCTGCAATTCACTTTTACATTGTAGGTTTATTGGTCTGCATACAACATTACAGATATATACCAGCCTGAAGAAGCACTTATCAATAATTCTGTCAAAACTGCATTGAGCAGATGTCACAAAATGATTGGCAAGCGAAGACCCAAAAGAACTGATGAGACTAGAAGTACAGTATATACTATAACTGATTTTACCTACATTTTAAAACACTAGTTTTTTGCAAACAAGAAGGCCAGGTTTATGGCATAAAAACCGTCTTTCGGATGCCAAAAACACAAATTTCACCACATCACAAGCCAAAGGATCCCTTATATCTCTGAACATTACTAACCAATTGCAAGCAGACAAACTGCTGCAAATGACACTGACCCAGAAGTCATCTGGAAATGGATAGCCGCAATATTCGGCTCTGGATGGAACCAGGTTTTCTATGAATCACAGCAAGTAAGTGCTAAATAAATTCTACCATTCTATACCACACAAGGTTGAATTCACAAAAGACAAACAACACAACAGCATGAAAACACTCAGGTACACTGCAACAGTGAGGCAGAGCAAATAATGTCTAAATCAAGTTGATGAAGAAGTCTTTGATATAAGGGTTAAAGATCAGGATTCCTGTTTCTTGGTATTATCAGTAGGTTACTGTTACTAATTAATGGCTCTGGAACCAGTGTCAAATAGAGAATGAGTTCTTCAGTCTTTTGGTTTCCCTTCTTATGATTGGGTGATTTTGTTCTTTACATGCTGGCTACAAGGTATTTCACATACCAGCAGTAGGCCCAAGGGAAAGCAAACATCTGACAGTAAAGAATCAAAAAAAAGGAACAGAGTTTTTCCACTGTTAGAACAAACTCACCAGTTAATAACATAAAAATCACGTTCAGAGTTAACCCGAGATGATTCACATTTCTGCTATGAAGTAAATTATTCAGAGGGCAGCTGAGACTGTTACTGTTATTGTTAAAATAATAAATCTATTGCCATTTGAATTCCAAAAAATAATGCATTTTGTCCAGTGAAATCACACTATTGTTAAAGAAAACGTTAACATGGTGAAGCATTAAAGTTTAGTAACATATCACACACCTTAATTTAATAAGAGTTTATTAGGGTCTTATGATTTTATTTTAAGCAAACAACTGGCTATTTAACTAATTTCACAGGCCATTTGTTGACTGTGTTTTCAGAAAGAAAACAGTGAGGATTCTTTCATTTGATATATTCTAAACTGCATATACAGTTGAACAGGAAGAAAGGTTCAAATGCATTTGTTGCTTCCAATACATCCCATCCATTTTCTAACTGCTTCTTCCAGTTAATGGTTGTGGAGCAGCCAGAGCCAATGCGAGCAAGCAAGGTAAGGCACACCCTGGATGGGACTCCAGTCCATAACAGGACAGACATACAGACACGGACAAGCACCCACTCAAACTTAGGCCAAGTCAATGAATCTACCAGATGTTTTTGGCCCATGGGAGGAATCCCATATGAACAGGGAGAGCAGATTGCTCCCAAGCGACCCAGCACTGCTAACCAATGTGCCACCATGCTGCCCCCCATTACTACAACTAAGGGCAAGGGCAAGATATAAGATCCTTTTTAGTATTTTAATTGTATATGTACAGTACGGTACCGTGTTATAATTAAAACCATCTTGAATAAAAACCCAGAGTTTTGTGTTTCTTTTGTTTATCATGACTATCTAAGTGGATAAATAAAGTAGTTTTCTGGCACATAGGTGTTTTTTCTGACAGAGATTCGTTTAGAATTTTAATGTTATGAGTGTTTAAATGTAAAAATGCTGTTTTAGCCTTTAAAAATTAGAACATTTCAATTACTAGTGAAGACGTTTTCTTTTTGCGTTTAGCAGTAATCCTTTACAAATGCTTATAGGGGAGTTTTACAAACAAGTAAAAGAAGAAACTAAGTAAAATTCCACTTAAGTGAACTGATTAGAACATTAAAACACGTCATAAATGTGTTCACATCGAATGACTTAGGTCTTTAATATCAGAACTGCTTTATGGTATGCAGCACATTGTTTTATTCATGCTAAACTGAATACGCTATTTGTATGCTAACTGTATGCCAAATACCAGTTCTTTACAGATACCAGACAGATTCGAATCATGGGTATAAAAGATTGCAAAATAAAAACTAAAAAATAACCATCTTATAATTCATGTGTTAGTATCTTCTTTCTGTACTAAGGCATGCAAATAATGAAAAAAATGCATTGACAAAAAGGAAGGAGATATTGGGGATTTTTTTCCCTAATGAGAGTGTTGGCCTTTCAGATTTTCCTACTGGACTGGAACTAAAAGCATGAAGGCACCACGGCTAATTGGTGCCTCAGCTTGAAGATGTGAAAGGAAAGGAAGAACAGGGATTCGAGGGCATTATCAGGAGAAGAGAGGGCACACTGGGGCAATGAGGATGGAGCAAGATTCATACTTTCTGCTCTTTGATATTATTTCAGTTACACATCTCACTTTAAAGGCTCTCATTTCACACATCAGATACAAATACTTTATATTGCACCTGAGCACAGAAACCATGGTTAAAGCCTACATGCACTGGATCATACAGCTTGAGGCAAGAAGACAAAGCATTCTCTTCTCCGTGCTCAAGAACTAACAAGATCTAACAGCAAAAGCAAAATATGTTTAGGGCGGAATCTGGCGTTGTAAACAAAAGGTACACGTTAAGAAAGCAATGGCAGGGAGGATTAATCAAGTTTTTTGTTTTTTTTTCAGGCACATAGAAAGAAAAAATAAAAGTAAGAGTAAGAAGTCTATTAAAATGAAAGAGATCAATTTAAATTCTTATTTATTAAAACAAATCATTTACACTTAGCTATTGACAATGTCTTATACAGTATGTACCCGACTTGTGATCTATGTATTAAGATGCACTGTGTCCAAAGTGCTTATTAATATTAGTAAAAAAATCAGGAAAGAATTCATAATTCACACTCCAGTCTGCTACATATGTTATCCAATCAGCAAGATGAATGTGCATCATATGGGTATTCAATACTTTCTAAAGATAATTAACAATTATACATTTAAAAAAGTACAAAGGTGCTAAAAGTCTAACATTGTACTGTAAATCGAACCAATTAATAATCATCTGCAATCAACAGTCTAGTTCAAAATACCCACACATGTGAATCAAACAAAAATCAAAAAGGTGATCAAAACAACAGGCACTAACTAATAAAATCCAATTACATTAATTCGAAAAATATTTTAATATATTTTAATGTATTAAAAACACTTCTGTTAGAAAGTTAGAAGAAAGATTAAAGAGTTTATGTAAAGATAGAGACACTTGTTCACCTTTTAATGTTTGAAATAACATTTGCACACTCAGGGAAAACCTCTGACTTCAACATTAAGTCAGAATCCTGCAGGGGATGTGAAAGTAGATTTTCTGGTCAGGTCTCCAATTCTTAGTCTCTACAGCACATAATAAGGTTAAAGGACTCAGAGGTCATGTTTTCTTTTTTATTTCTTTCCTAGAGAGCACCTAGCAACACAATAGTAATGCATCCGTGGGAACATTATAACAGCTTTTACTTAAATACAAATTTAGAAAAGGTTATTAATCTTTAAACCTTCTTAATCTTTTAATCACTTTTTTTAATCCCTTTGGATTTGACCATCTTCTCAAACAAACT
This sequence comes from Atractosteus spatula, assembly GCF_055471065.1. Taxonomy (NCBI): domain Eukaryota; kingdom Metazoa; phylum Chordata; class Actinopteri; order Semionotiformes; family Lepisosteidae; genus Atractosteus; species Atractosteus spatula. The sequence goes on along the minus strand of NC_142721.1, from coordinate 11,551,709 downwards.
ATATAATACAAATAATAGCTGATAAGAAAAGCCACATTCTTTTCATACTGTTTTCTTTCACTCAGTCTTAACACTGATAAGTTACTCCCCAAGGATATATGCTACAGTATGGTTAATGACCCAGTACATTCTGTATCTAAATCGATACAAATACAAACAGATACAAAACTGACCATGGACTACAGTCCTGTCCATTGCATCCATCTGTGATTTTTGGATAGGCTCTTGACCGTCTCCAGGCTCATTATTGTTGGCTGGACTGACAATTCCTCAATAAAACAATTTTCCACAATAATGACAAGAGTGTTAGAACCAGACACCTTTCAGTCTGTCACGGTTTCAGATGCACGGCTTGGAATCGGCCAATGTTATTTTTAACGGGCTTGTAGCAATGCCTGTGATCTGCACATTAGATTTAAGAGCATAGAGAAATCTATCTTTAGAGAGAAAGAGCACAAATGAAAGATACACAAGACATTAAAATGAACCTATGTAGCCAAACTTCATGCAAGACAGACACACCCATTTGTTTGAGGAAGTCATTTTCCTAAATGGGATATGAGTTCGAATCTCAGATTTCAGAGAAGGGCCTGAGGCTGTGTATAATTCAAGCTCTTGGTTATGCAATACAAATGGTCACTGATGTGGACACATATTTGCTCAAGGAAAATATTAAGGATGAATAACAGTATATATGTATTTGATTTAGTGAAATAATTATTTGTGATTCACCCTTATCTTTCAATGTATACCCTGGAGTGTGAGGCAGTATCCATAGTCACAAAAGGACTAGATTTCTAAAGTTGTTTAGGACTTTGCTGATGAGTTTGGACAGCTTGAAGACAAACTAATGGGAAAGTCTATAAATTACGATTTATAGTACATGTAAAAAAGGACAGGCAAATGTTTTATTTGCAAAACTACTGTACATTTTATTCTCAAGATCATTTTCATCCATTAGTAAAGCTTTTACCAACCTTTGAAAATTGGGGTCATCATAGTTACCCTTAATCTTCTGAAAGGAACCAGAAGTCATTATCATGTTTATTAGCTCTATATAACATCAAGATGTTGTCTAAAAAAAGTTTTAGTAATTTAAACAAACATCACTTACAGTACCTTAAAGCTGATTGTTTAATGATGTTTCACAAATGTCTTGGCTAAGTATTAGCTATACATGGTTTGTTTTCTGTTTGTTACACAAAGGAAACCACATCAAATGACATTGTCAGAGTTAACAGGCATATTAGTTTTAAAAATTTAATCTGTACTAAAATAAGGATTAATTTCATAATTTAATAACACTACACTGGAACCTTAGGTGTTATGTTTTTATTTGTGACTAAACCACTAGACCATTTTGTCAAGTAGAAGTACTCTACTTCATGTATTATAATAAGATTTGGGCTATACTTAAATCTATCAATCATGTGTCAAAACAGGAGACACTAAGCTGTTTAATAGAATCTGCTTTATAAGCAACTCACTCCAAAATGCTGGAGACTGTAAACGCATATCATCATTTATCACTGCTGGCAGCTCTAGTTCTCAAAAACTATGCATGTGTCTGTGTGATTATATGCAGTTACATATTCAAAGATTCACATACATGGAAAAGAAACAACCAAACAATATGGTATTCGCTTCAATATTTAATTTACTCCTCCCCTTTAAAGAGGAAAGTGTAATCAAAATGGTGAAAGATTGAAGAATATGCATCAGTTGCTCTCTTTCTGCAGATTGTCATCATCAGCAGTTATTAACTTGCTCTTAACATGTAAAGAACTTTCTTAATAAAAAGTGAGGCTCACATTTCAGTCAGCTTTGAGTGAGAATAGAACTGGTGAAACTCCTGGTAAAAGAGGCCTTCTTTGAGCAAAAAGTGGCCAACAAGCACTAGATGCCTAATGATGGGTGAACTTTTGATTCCTTACAGGTACTATTTCCAGACTGAGCACATTAGTGGTCATTGTGTATCAGTACATTATATTAATCAAGTGTTGGTATTTGGGTTCAATGCATCTAAGCTAGAGTCAGTGTTTATGACTGAATTATATACTGTACTTATGTTCCATGTTGTAAATACATTATATTTACAGCTATAATCACAACTATTTAACAAGAGCTCGACTTTAAGAATATTCTTAATCTACCAGATGTAATCAATCATTTTTATAATTGTGAATGACGAGGAAAGTATTCACATGTGAACATTAAATTAAATGTAATGAAGGTAAAGGGGTCTTAACTGTTTTTGAAAAACAATTATGGTTGTCCCAAGATCTATAGTCTCCACTTGGGTTACCTATTTTGATTCTCAATTCTAAAACAAGAAAAACTCACTGATGGATAACACTGATTGGTAAAGACCCGAGCTGCCACAATAAATTTGTTTTATGTTCTGTACAGCCAACGGGTCTAATCAAAAATCTCACTCCTTCCCAAGAGATGGGATTGTGAAAAGACAAAATCTCTTCAATTAATCAGCCTGTTGATTGACTGTTTGTTTGAAGAGACGGTATGAAGCTGGAACACATAATTACCAAGTAAAAACTGGAAGCAACGTAAACAGGGCAGTGAGTGTGATGAGGTTTTACTATAAGAGGCATTTTTCAAACATTCTGATTTCTTTAACAAAGAATCTTAAGGAATAATATGGTACTGCACATTACTCTTTCCATTTATTAGTCCCTAATGAAAATCTGTCACCTGATAATCCTCTAAAATATTCAGAACAATCTATCATCTTATTTCCTGTTTGACATGCAATTAGGATTGTGCTCATCAAAACCTTCTCCATGATCATACCTTTTAAAGGAAATATCTTATCACTTGAAAGACACAGTTTAAATTTTAATAATGAAAAGGAAAAAGAGAAGAAAACAGAACAGATCAAGATTAACTCACACAACTGGATAAATCTGGTAAGAACTGTCTGACACTCAGTCATTAAAAAATACTATCAGCAACATAATAATTTATTTCAAAAGAGTGTATTAAAATTAAATACTATACTGGGCAACATTTAGCAAATAATTGGCTCTCTGTTACAATCTGAAATATGCTGAATTAGGAAGAAGAAATTGTGAGTACAATCAAATACCAATAATTTTTAATCTGATGGCCATATCTTCCAATGCATATACTGTAGTTTTAATGTCGCACCGACCTTATGTTATTTTATTAAATAATCTATCATTGTTAACCTACCAGTATATGGCAGGTAAAAATTATTAGATTTGGGAATTCTTCACAGCTTCCTGTAAAAAGTTTTTTTGTTTTAAATCAGGGAATTCTATCAACTACGTCATTGAAGCCTGTGTTAACAAAAAAAAACCCACAGAAATACCATTCCATATTCCATGCTATTTAACCCCATCACTCTCTGCAAGAATGAGAATATCCAGTTAAAAAAATTTACCCAACAAGGTAGAAAAACATCTTCTTAGTGGGAAGCCCCACTGTCTGAAGTGCTTTCATGTGCTCTTTATGTGCTCCTAGGATTAACAATGAATGTGAATGTTAACAATGAATCTGAATTGCCAGTGCTTGTGCGGCAGCTGCTATTACACACATCTTCACATGAATGGGCTGTGGCTTTAACAGCATAATTCGCTGTTCCAATTATTTCTATTATGTACAATATAATTTCAAAACATGAAATTTTACATTATTTAAAAAAATTTGGTTTCTTTTGAATGATAGCGTTTGGAGCGCTGTTTTCATAACCTGAGCGGCGTTTTAATATGGCAAACAGGTTTAACATCTTTCTGTCCATATTAAAAGATGTTTAATGGTAATATCCATGTCAGAGCCACAGGATCTCGTACGAGGTTCCATAGTTCCAGCTCCCGACTAGAGAGCATATGACTGTCTTCCTGGATGCCAGTCTCCCCCCCACCAGCAAGAAAATGCTGGCCTCCACTTGACTGGAGTACCTCACTCAACAGCAGTGTCTGCAACAGGGTCTTGAACCCACAACCTGTTGAACCCCCAGTACGGTAAATGCAAAGGCTTACCGCACTACCCCCACACACTAATATTAAAATTGGAATTTTACTCAATATCTGTGCAATTCAGTCAAGCTCACATACTGTAGATGAGAAAATCCACCCTTTTCAAATAAAGTAATAAAAAATAAAAATATCAAAATAAGAGATTATCTGTCGGTTTAATTCTCAATACCGATATTTCTGAGGAAAAACCTGATGACCTGCTATGGAGAGTTTCACAGCATCTTCCACACTAATAGCAATAATTTAAAGCGCCAGGTGTGGGAAACTGTTTGCACATTTTTCCCCAAAGCTGAATCCTGCATGAAAAATTATTAGTTTTCTCATTGAGCATATAGCTAATAGTACAAAGTAAACTCTCTCCTAAGCTCTTAAAAGCCCTGTTAGTCCTACATATTTAGAACACTGCTTCAGAGATTCCTTGGTCTTCAGCATTAGTCAATGACAAATAGGAATGAATTAATCCAGACCCTGATGTTGTTAATTACATTCTCACAAATGTTTAATATTCAAACAGTTCTGGTGCAGGTTTTCATTTTCTTAGTCAAAATAAAAATATGGTATTTTGTCATTTTGATTTGTTCCATTTGCCCATCTCCTTGATTGTACTATGTCAATCTTTCCTGCCAGCTCTTGTTTTGGAGAAATCATTAATTTGAGGTTCGCTTGGCTGAAACATACACTTTCCACTTTGTCCAAAAGAAGCAGACTAATGAGGACAGAGGGGGTACAGGCTGTGGTCAGGGGAACCAGCCAAGGCATCAGGTTTAATGAGGATCTGTGTTCACGGCACTAGAGAGCCTGTAGTACTCATTTTAAGAGTGAAATCTAGATTTAAATGCATAGCTATTATGACAAATTTAGCACTGGATGAACACACAGAAACACACCTTAGTAAGTGTTTTTTTTTCCTTAAGAGGGAGTTTAACAGTTGTGGTCAGTAGATGTTGTACATTCAGTGTATTGCTGCAAAAGCCTTTAAAACATCACCACCAGAGAATATGCAACACACGGTCTAAATGATCAAAGCGCTCTTTATCTCTCATTTTTAATTCATTGAATTGTACACTTTAGCAAGTGAAATACAGGACTTCAATAATATACAGGGTCTGAACACACCAGCCTTTAGAAAATAACTTGCAGACAACACATCAGATTGGTTAGGTTATCTTCTCCCTGCTTTTCAGAATCTTCACTGTCTCACATTATCATGATAGTAATGAGAAAATACTCTGACAGACAAATTTAAAATGAAGGAAAGGGTCAGCAAAGTGATGAGTATTGATCGGTTTGGCTCTTTCCTATTTCTTAGCTTATTTATTATTGCTCATAATATAGCAATACATTACCTTCAAGTCTCTCAGCAGGAACACACATTACCTTGACCAGTAAATCAGAGTAGGTATTGCTAGTCACTTCCTAATTTAAGATGCATATAACACAAGGCCCTTGACACATTAATATATTTATCCTTTATAGTTCAGGTGGGTAGCTGCGTCAGCATGCGTAGGCTGCAAAGGAACAAGTAATAGGTTTATTCCATGCTGAAAAAAAGAAGAAAGAGAACACAACGTTTCGGCCGTGGAGCCTTCTTCAGGTGTGAGAGAGACAGGGCAGTAGGGGCAGTACATACTAAGATGTAGTATTCTCATACATCTTTCTGATGTATGAGAATACATCAGAAAGACCACCGAAACTAAAATTATTCTGCAGCTAGGATCACACCTTCTCCCTTCCCTTAACGACAGACTACTGTTCTTTTAAATTTTCCATTCATTGGAAGTTTCATTTCACACCTCTCTGCACCCATTCTGACTTCACACCTTTTGATTGGCCTCTCTTTCTGTCCCCTGCTCCCGCCTCTCACTCCTCCTCCCTCCCAACCTTTGTTCTCCCGCTACTTTACCTTTGCCTACTGCCCTGTCTCTCTCACACCTGAAGAAGGCTCCACGGCCGAAACGTTGTGTTCTCTTTCTTCTTTTTTTCAGCATGGAATAAACCTATTACTTTATCCTTTATATGTGTAGTGAACTGATAAAATATCTTATTACAAAGATCATTAGAAAGTGAATATAATGATAATGCCCTAATTGTAATGCCCTTCTGTCAGAAACTGTAAAATTCTTCAGGTACACTTGGATTCAGTGCTGGGCGTATTGTATGTCAGAGCTCCAGGCCCCTAGGTGATGGGTTTGAGGCACTGCTGTAGACACTGCATGGTACTTCTCCCCAGTTGTTTTAGTCCAGCAAGTGTATATGTAAAAACAGGAACCAGGTTCAGGCTTGGGCTACCCTAACCCTATTGGACTAGTGTCCTACTCCAAGTGAGAGCAACATAGTCCAATTCATGCTACTAAATTTTCAATAAACTCACTAAATAAAGTCACTAAGCTTGATTTCACACTACCTAAGGTCTATACATTAATTTATCCTTTCATTCGTCCATCTGCTCCAGAAGTTCAATAAAGTTCAATAAATACATTTAAAAAGAAAGATTAAGTACATTGATGCAGTATCTTCAGTATAGTGTGCCTGCACACAACATGTGCATTCTTCAACTGCAAAGCAGAAGAACATCCCCAGTGTAAAAGCCTCAATGTCTGCACTGACACACAAGAAAAAAAAGGCTGCTGCTTATTAGAGGGGCAAACAAAACAAACTGATTGGCAAAATCAGAAATATATATAGCAGCTCATTTAAAGGTTTTTAAAGAATGCTATTTGCACTCTAGACAGAGGTTATTTTCAGATTAAAATCAGGCGCATTGTTATAACCCTGCTGAGCTGAGAGAATTCAAACCAAAATCAACATATGATAATATGTACTTGCTGACAATTAAGTTCACTGTGAATAACTTTAAGTCACAAATTATACATAATGATTATGTTTCAGTTCGCTTTAGTGGTTTATAACCCCTGAGTTCATACAGTACATACAAGACGTGGCACTGCTGTGTGCCATTCCCCAGTACTCAGTGTACTTCCTTTTCTATTAATGTGGGATATTGAATATTATTATTAATAAGAAACCCAGAAAGACAACCTGTGCAAGAGGGAGGATGTAATGCCCTAGACAACTGCCTGCATAGTATTTAAATAACCTTTAATAATTCTTTTGACTTTGGAATTCCTACTTACAGTATATTGCAGAAGGTGAATTTTCAATTAGGTTTCATCAAATCCAATAAGATAGTGTTTGCTGAAAACACCTAAATGAATGATAACATATTACTGGAAAAAAACAATATTATACTGTTTTAATCTAATTTGACACATATGTAATAAAGTAGAATGCTTTGCAATTAATTATGCAAAGTCTGGTCTGTTTTGCTTATAGAATCTAGTTTGATATGCATCTCTTTCAAATAAAGGTCAGCACTAAAATGCATTGATATGGATTGGATTGTTTACTTCATATTGTATATTTTCACATATTCTATATTTTGATAGGTTTAACAACAAAGCAAGGCAAGCTGCTCCACAATGAGACTTGGGAGACCCACAGTGAAATAATACATAGAGTCAAATTGGTGTTATTCTCAGATTTAACATCCCTAGAATATATGCAAGGGAATAAGATACATTAGAGTTAGCCTGGAACTTCTCAAGTGTACTGTACATTTTAAAAGGCAGGAAGTGCTGAAGGAAGCAGTACATGTAAGATGCAGTGTTAATGCGATTTGGTTTAATCAAAATAGATCCCATCCACTATAATGTCTGCTTCCCACATGCAAGAGGCAGTGATTACAGGAACAATAAGAACATCCTAGCTCATTCCCTTGAAGTCTAGCTTTTTAAAATAAAAATACACTACAAGTAGATGTTAAATGTTAATATATATTCATTTCTTTTTACTAGGACACAAATTGATAAAGTTAATAACGATATTTAAATGTAATGCGCTCTTCAATTATGCACAACTGCCCTAGTTATAATGCATCTGGGTTTCACCCATTGCGTCCACATATTCATTGAATATTTATAAGTAGCTATATTTTAAAAAAGTGCAAACCAGTACAGCTGTATAAATACAATGATTTTGACAGCTTTTAAAATAAATTAATCAACAGATACTATGCATAAATAAAAATGTAACAAGAAAAAAAATAGGGAAAATAGGGAACTTTTTGGTCCACTTCCTGAAAAAGTAGCTTTTAACCACTGATTCATGACTGACATGAATTTCTAAAAGTAATATTCTACCTTCTCCAACTGAATTAAAAAAAATGTTGAAAAAATAAGAAGATGCACAGAAATAAACTAACTCAAGAGGTCAAAAAAGCAACAGTTAATACTAAAATGTTGTATGTGTTTAATATGGTGTTCAATGGAGGACAGGGTAAGACGTAATTTCAAATTAAAACTTGAGAGACACGCCTACTTGAAATAATGTATTTAAAAAAATCTAAAATAAAAACAAAACAACTGAAAGAGTCCTGTCTTGAATTGCTGTTTTCTCAAACCATTAGGCAGTGATTTCATAATAACGAAAATGTTTAAACATGAAGTCAAGCATGTCTAAACTGGTTTAGAAAATTCCTGGAGAGAATCACTGATATTGTATTGCTTGATTTATTTATTCAGGTGCCTAATTTGGTTAATTGAATTTCACGGTTTGGAATGACTGAGGAGCCCTGTAAATTCAACTGGAAGACAATGCAGTAATAAAAGCAATGATAATACACCAATCCATTCCATATAGAAACTATACCCCTGTACTGTACTGTATATCCTCTGCATCTACTATAGAAACAGTCTTAGAAACAGAGGCATATAACAATTTCTGATTTGTGAATTGATGAAAACGTCCCTAAAAATAAATAGAACCATAAAAACAAATTCCATGAAAAGGAAGCATATCCAAAAATGTTTTAGAAAAATTTTGTTCTAAAACTAAAGCTACAGCAGGAACAAGTCACATCTTCACACATGATAAAAACATGGGCTGTGACAGTATTTTAAATAAAAACTAAATATGTGCAGGAATCATCAGACCTTACAAATAGTAAATAGAACATTTACACTAATGCCAACGTGTATTTTATATGTTTTCCTTATAATACAGGATGTAGGAAGCTTAAAAGTAGGCCCTGTGCCCTCCTAATCTATTTCTATATATGAATATACAGTAGAAAAAGTTCTACATCTTGGTCTACATAAATACAGAAATATAATATACCTGTATGACATTAAGAAATTACTACTATAACTTCAGAAATCACAACGGTAGAAAATCTTTTGTACACTCATTTCTGTCTTAATTGCAGGTAATTTATTTTAATGTTCTTTGTTTTTACAAACTTGTTTTCGACTCATAAAACACTGAATAGGATTTGTAATTGATATCAACACAGTACAAATTTCTGAGTTTCAGATGTGTCCTAACTCAGGTGCATTACTCAGGTGAGATGTAACTTGGAAAAACAGAAAAATAAAGCTCATTGGCAGAGCGTTTGATACATTTTCATTCCCACTCATGTCTGTTCGTTTCAATTGATCACCTATTAACAGGTGTCATGAATTAGAGCACAACCTCTAATAACCTCTAACTAATGGGAAAAGACTACATAAACTGGACTGAACTCACACAGTCGAAGTAGAATATTTTTTCAACCAAGGACGTAGTGCAGAAAGAGGTAAACATGAATCTAAACTAAACAATTAAAGACTCAATTAACATCCATGGTTACCAGCTTAGTTGGAATGGGAATCAGCAGACAAGGATGGCAAACACTGTTTTAGACAAAATACCGAAGCAATTAAAAAGGGAAACAACATATTGTGAATACAGTTAAAAACATAGAATTTAATCTATGTTTTTACTATGTTTTTTAATCTATGTTAATACTATGTTTAAATTGTCCATTTTTCGTCATCACACTATAAAACAGGGTTACAATTGCTCTGCAATCAATACAAATAAGAGCAACCAGGGACAGTTCATTCCCAGGCAAAAATGAATGTTTAACTCAGGAAGTTCTAAAGTAAATGAATCTGTTTTGTCTTTATCACAAATTACTACAAGAACACCTGATTAAATTATTCATACTGTAACTGTCAAAGTTAACCCAATGGTATGCACTTCTTCAAAACTTACAGTGACAAAAAAAGGAAACTAAAACTAAAGGGAAGTAGTTTTCAAACTGAGAACAGTAAGTGCTTCTTTACACAAAAGGTAGAAGAGGTCTGGAACAAGCTACCCCACCATTTCATGCAATACCATTTCTTTCGAAACACACAGCATGGTGAGATCTTCTAACCAATTAGCTTCTAGCAACCAAATCAACCTAGATGGGCCAAATGGTCGCTGACTCTTTTCATATAACTTTGACATATACGCGTTTTAAAGCGGAGAAACTAGTAACAGATCCTTACAATGTAAAACAAACAAACAGTGATTGCCAGAATGAAGCCATCTCTCTTGCCAAATAGGTTACAAGCAAGCACAACACTGGCTGAAACACAGAAACACAGGATTTAACTGGAGAACATTTATCAGTAATTAGAGCCTCTCAGCATCTCCATTAATTATTTTTCTTAAATAATAGTCATATGGCACGGTTTAACTCATGAACGTCAGCTCCTCAGCACACAATTTAGAGGCGCAGCAAAGTTTACAAAGACACTGCTTCTATTTCTGCTTGTTATGAGAGCCTGCTATCAGAATCCATGACCCTTTCTATGCAAGGGCTTTCCTAGAAGGAGCCAGACTGTCTGCTGTGGTTCACAATAACAACACCAGGATTACACCAAAATAAAAAGGTGCTCTTCTCCAAGGATGTCTCGGATATAACACTAGCCTCCTCTGTTCTGCTAAAGGGCTTATTGTCAGCAAAGTGTGTGGAGAGTAAGGAGAATTGTATGTCTGATGTAAGAAGAAACATAATTTGGTTCCTCCATTAGGATATGATTCAGATAATGCAATATATCAGATACCTAATGGTTATTTAGGTAAAAGCATAACATTACCTTATTGAAAGTAGTTTAAATCCAATTGAGAAAATCTTCAAAGAAAAAAAGAACAGTGAACTAGAGGAATATGTCCAGTTCTGTTGTTGTTCAGCATTGTTCTGTAAAATATATAAAAAAAGAAAAGTACACACGGGCTTTTTGTGGGTATTGTGAAACAGAAAGGGCAATGGATTTTGTCTTTTGTCATACATCCCCAGGCCAAAACAAATTCTCACAATACCTCCTGTAAGCAAGCTTTATTTTTAAAAAAAATCTGTAAAGGTCTGCTTGATGTACTGTAAATAAAAAAAATGTCAAAGGAAAAAAAAAAACTTGAGATCTCTGAATCTTAACTCAGGAGTAAAAGGGTGAAGTGTCGCATTTCGACAGACTCCTGGAAGATAAGACTAAATACCATACCACAAAGGTCTCTTCCCTGAGATAGTGCAAGATGGGAACAGTAAGTTATCAAGCCCTAGACTGACCTTTTCATAAGCAACAGCATATTATTCTGTTTCCTACTTCTAGGCCCACAGTGAGTTTCTTTACTGCTTTATAAATTTATATTCAGAATTCCTTCAAAGGCAAAACCGTCAAGTGGGAAAAGAAATGAATTTCTTCACTAGACTGCTGTCTATTCTTGTCTATCCTATTTCTGCAAATGTGCATTAAAAGTCAATTTTAAGAAGATACTGGCCATTAAATGGAAAACAGAAAAAAACTGAGACTTCAAATACATCACCTCCCCACTTCAAGAAAATAAAAAGTAACCATCCATGAACGCTTAGCAAGATTGTGGTACACTTGCTAAACTGTGTAGCACCACTGTGGAGTTCAGGTTTTTCCCTTTTAAAAGCAAATGAAGCTCTGACAAAGTTACCAGGACCCATTACAGACCCATAACAATTAAGAAAAACAAATGTTATGTTCTTATCTAGGAAGGAAAAACCCTATAAACTAAAATACAAATTTTAAAAACACTTGAAGATAACAGATTTTTCTGAATTGTCTCATCATAAAGAAAACCAAAAGGAATACAACAAAAAACTAGGTCATTGTAAACTAGATAACAAAAACAACAGTTTTGTGTTTCAAAGTCATGGAAAAGCATTTCTCAGCCATCTGCCAGGAACTGGATCTTCAACCCCCCAGTTTTATGCCTGCACACTCCCCCTTTCCCCAGTTTATTAAACAATAGAAACTAGACACAATTAAATGACTCCATATACTGTACACAAGTTGAACTGACAAGAGAAAACTATTTTTATAAATTCACCAAACTGAGCTCCTACAGTACATAAAGAAACAAAGCACTTTATATAATAATATAAGAAAAATCAGTCTCATTACAATGACTGGGATATAAATAAAATAAAAACATTTATACAAATAAAAAATATAAATAAAAATAAAGTATTTTTTTTATTAGCTCTACAGCATCTTGTGTACCGCTTAATCTGCAGACTCAAGATAAAGACAGTTGCAAAACCATGCTGTACTGTTTATTAAGAAGGGATATTACAATAAATCATTTTGTAAAAAGAAACATTTTCCCCATTGACAGAAAAAAAAAATTCTGAACAGCTGTAAATAGAAAGAAAACGAGCTTCCTGTCACATCTTGTAACAAAGGACATCATGCAATATTAAAAAATCATGTGCAATATTAACATGCTACAGTATACTGTACAAGTATTCTCTCCGATAAGACCTTCTTATTTGGCTATCCTCATTTCAGAAGGAGAACAAAAATAGAAAAAACGTATTTCTTTGAGTGATGTCTGTTTTATGAGTTTGAGGAGTTTTGCTAAAAGGAACAATTTTCTAAACTGCTAGCTAAGCCATACAATGTGGTCACCTTATTCTCTTTACTACATCAGGTAGAGCTCTGTGATGTCCCTGTTGACTTCATCAAGTATAACTCAAATCCTTGCAACAACTCAATGCAACCTTATTGTCACAAAGCTGGTGTTTTTTGTCAGCAAAAACTGAAGCACCATCCATTATCCAGAATCTAGGTCAACCTTAAAGCGAGACATCTGAAATTAGGTTAATTACATAGCAAGGCAGAATCTACGAAACCCTCTTCCATCAGTCAGGACACGTTGTCTATCCCTGTCCAATTATTAAGTAAGAGAAGCATTAAAGATGTCGAGGATACCTCAATATTGTGTTTTAAGGCTATAGCATTCAAGCTTAGCTTTTGGATGTTTTATCACCTTGTCTGTTTGAATGCTTTGACAGTTTTTCCCAAAAGTGCCATCAGAAATTAACCAATTATTATCATAATTATAATTACAGTTAAAAGCCAATATTATTTTAATTCATAAGGTTTTCATGTACTGGATTTACATGATTCATTACTTTTTTACCACATTACCAAAATTAGCAATGACTTCTCCAGGGAATTCTCAAAAGAGCCGTAGGAGTTTCCAGGTTCCCAAATGAATTCTGTGCAGACAAATTTTAAGGAGGCATATTCCTGATATCATGCAATATCATGCACTTCCAAATTTATTTAGCCCTTATGTATCTTTAAACCTGCTTTTGTGCTCTACAGCAAAAAGAAAAGGATTTTTTTTATCAGTAAGAGTTCTCTGAAGACCCAGTCCTGATTCTGTCTGGATGTGACGACAAAACACATCTTGCTAAGCTACTTAAAATAAATAAGATGGGACTTTACACAGGCTGCTTTGACATATTTGCTCTTAAGGTGTGATGGTCATGGTTAGTTGTAGCCTCCTGTCTGCATGAAAGTCAAGGTGATGAGTCTGGTTGGTTGCCAGTCAAGATAGAAAACGTCCAGTGACTTCCTGCCTAAATATCTCTTCTGAAGCTCCTCACTCCATGGTGTTTTACACTGGCATGTCACAGATAGCCCCTAGCTCTGTTTAATTCTGCTATATTCAATTAAAAAGGTAAGTCAATCTTTTGGTAGTTTGGTAGACTGTTACTTTCTCATTTATCGTCTCTATTTTCAACAACTGTGTCAATCAAATTAAATGGCCAACTTAACCTTTTGAGATTTCCATAATGCTGTGTAAATACCCATGCCACTAAAGCTTAGATCTTGGCACTACAGAATAAACCACTTTGAAAGTTAGAGGCCTTAAAACAATAACCACTTTATTACAATCACATCATCCAGCTCAGTAAACTGTTATTGTACATGAACTAGAAAATATAGAGAGGTATTATTACTGATTTTCTTAAAGGATTAAAAATAATGCCAGCACAACTTGGAATAGCAAGGCATGTGCTGTGCAGACAAAACTAAACAGCACACAGACCAAGTGGATACTAAGCAACAACAGAGGCCTGACCTGCATCTCTTCATTGAGCAGGAACAACACACAAAGCACACCAACCTGGGAGTCAAGGATGCAGAACAGATTACAAAAGAGAGAACACAATTGGTGTCCATTTTCTTTACTTCAGACTCTGTCTGAAACAATACGAAGTCTCTAAGCTCTTGAAGGACTGTGTGCACATAAAACAGTGCAAAATTCAGATAAACTTTTCAAGCACTTTGAAGTAGGTTTTTAGGTCAACCTGTTCTGGTCCAAAAGCAGCTTCAGTGCGCAGAAGTTTCTGCAGTGCAGTGAGGTATAACTTACTGTCCACAATATGAAAGTTGTCAAATATCACAAATGAGAAACTAAGCTTTTAAGAATTGAATAAATTACATTGTGAACAGTACCTCTGTTGTTTCATTAGTTTAGGCTTATAGCATCTGGAACAAGATAGAGCGATTTTCTGTGAATATTTTTTTCTAAAATACCCTTCTCGATAACCTGCACATAATAGTTATTTCTACATAAAGATCACTGATAGTTTTCACCTGAGTTGTTTCTGCAATTTACCTTTAAAACAGACAGTTCAGAAATTTACTGTACAATGTTACTCTAGCTTTGTGAAAAAGCAGAAGCCTGTAAATAATTTATATGCCACTTATCCTGCTGTGGCAGGGCTATTTAGTTGTGTTCTATACAGTCCAGAACCCCCAGGATTAATCTCTTTTTACAGCCAACAGGAGGAGTAATTTCACACTATAACCATACTTTACTTCCTATCATGAAGACTTTACACATTAAGTGTATATTTCTAACAGTTTTACACATCAAGGGTTGGATTTATTATGTGTTTAACACTTTCCCAAGCTTGAGCAAAAGCTTGTTTAAAAAAGAAAATCAACAGAAAAGGCTCTTATTACATTTTCAAGGATGAAATTCAAGCACTTTGAATTTCATGTCTGCAAGAAGAGACCCATGCTTTTTAACACTGTTTGAGCATGTAAAACCAAGAAAAACAAAAAATGAAAAAGTTTGGACAGACAATTAAAGCGATAGTGGATCATTGAGGAGATTCTCTATCTAGTGCTTAAAAACTAATTGTTATGTGTATTAGTAACCTAACCAACAGACACTAGGAAAAGAGAAGCTAAAATTATACAGTATCATAGTCATACCTACATATATTGGCAGGGGTACTCTACAAGACAAAACTACAGTGTGCTAAGATGACAGTATGGTCTACTGTACTTAGGCAGAAGTAACGTGTCTGGCTTGTTCTCAGGAGCAGGGACATAGCTCAACTTATTTGGTTTGATAAATTCCTGGATCTCAATCCAGTGCAGTCCCCATGGGTGACTTCAAATGCACTAAACAGCATAACAGTAAATAGGTCAATACACAACAGATTTCAGTTTCAAAATGCAGGACATCTAAATATAAATCATCTTGCATATTAATATCTCATATGATCCCCCTCCACACATAAGCTTCTCAAATACATTACAGGCTAAAAAATACCTTAATATTGACTTTTGGGTAGATTAATATATCTTTCACATACATTTGACAGAACATTCAAAATCAGTGTCATTTTTACACAAATGTCATTATAATACAACCCTGGATAAGCAGAGACCTTTGCCTAAACGGAAGCACTTTTCTTGGCATCATTTGTGCTCTCATGAAAAATTTACATGAGGTGATGGGTGCCTCCATAACATATTAGAAAAAAAAGAGAGAAATTTTAAAAAATAGAGTTTGGTGTGACAGCTGGTGTAATGTTTTTGTTAGTTTTTCCAGTCTGGTCTACATTTGACCATTTAAAGAAAAGCACAAAACTTGAAAATGATAATAGCACTGCAGCCCAAGAGGTCCCCAAGGAGAATAGAGGCATCTTCCTTTGAATCTTATTAATACCCAGTGACCAATGAACTCAAGAGGGAATGATTCAGCTCAGAGAGTGCCTGCTTGGCCTCATATGGTGCCTACTAATCAGGGGACATTCAGATGCAGTGAAGCGCATTAACCACAATTTTCCTCTCTCACTTCCTCAGCTCTCAGTAGTACTGAGCCTACAGCAATAATGAAGGAGCGCCCTGTGGATCTCCAGAAAACACTAGTAAGTTGGAATGACCAGGTCTCAAATCAGCTATCCTGATTGCATGACACACTTCACACTCCATGGGGTATGTCCCTGGAACAAAAAGAAGTCACTGACAACATACAAAATTATTTTTCTTCCTTGGATACCTTTCTCTTGCTCTGCTGCAAATAGATATATACGAACCAAATACTTAAAACAGGATCTTGGATTTATAAATCAAATTAGTTTGCTACTTAAAATGTACAAAATGGGGACGCATTTTAACAATGCTATATTAATAACACTGCTCTAAAACACATCTAGGACATGTCTAGATGGCACAAAATGACAGAGACAATGTATGGAAAGTGTGACAATAAATAAAATTCAAGATTTAAAAAATCCTATTTTAATTATTTCTCTTTGCGAACAATATACCCTCATCTGCTCTCCATTGGGACCATATTATAGAAACAGTATGTCTTGTATTTTCACAACTGTTCTTTTCTCTGTTACAACAAAATTAGGTCAGAGGTGTTTGGTCCATAAGTCGAAAATGTATGACGGCAAAGCAAATATTGTACAAATGAAGATAGAAAGCAAAATTAAAGTGAAATTGTTCAATCGTTTTAAGATAAAGTTTGGAGTGTAATTTTTCAAAATAAGTAAGATTTAGTGGAGAATCATGGTTTAGGCTCAACACAATCCAGCACCACCATCTAAACACATGGAAATATTTAATTCTGTAAAAGTCCAAAGGAACAGAAAGTGAACCACTCCATGTAAAAGCACTGTGTCAGCACAAGTGCTTCCTTAATATGTCAATTACACTGTGCAGAGTAGAGTAAGCTGGGGTTCAGTCAAAACTTACAGATGTCTGTACCTTCACATTACAAAATTAGCTACAGTATTCACCCATTGCATCACACATGCTTCTTGCACATCTTATTACTCAGATCTGTAATACCATGGAGATACTGCAGAACTTGCTTATCAGGCAGTTCACGCCAAGCTGATTGTCTCATCTCTTCTATACATCAAAGTGTAACAAAAAGGCACAGAAAACCTTCACCTGACGGAAAACTGAACAGCATTTACAAGCACCGCAGTTTGACAGAGGCTTCCTTTTTGTTGCTGAGTAGATAAAAAACACATCGTTCCCAGTCCATTTCAACAGCTAACTGCTGTGTAGATGAAAGAATTTCAGTAGAAAACTTAAAGGAGGCTTTATTTTTTTCACCCAAAGGTCTACATATACATATAGTCCCAAAAGTGTATTCACATCAGTTTTACTCCAGAAGACTAAAGTACCAATAAAGATCCAAAATACTGGAAATTCTAAGTTCCTGTAAGTTCTGAATCTTAAACTGAAATATTTATTTTCTGTTTGCATGTACTACATGTTTTTCAAAGAAATTACAATATATATTCTATTTGTTAACAAGTGTATGAATGCCCCCCAACCTTGAGTTATTTTATTAGGTGAGCGGCATGTTTATAATCCATAATCATCATTGTCACTTTTGCCTGATAATAGTAATTGCTTGTATTTGTTTATTGTTTTCCATCACAAAAGAGCATCATCCACTTCAGACACCACTGAAGTATAGCACCCACCTAGTATCCATTATGTAGCAGCAGTCCTACTACATAATCAAGTGAAGAAATAAAAATGACTTTAAAAACTAAATTAAATGGAAAGTTTAGGGAGACCAGAGTGCACAGGTGCAAAATGGAAACTCATCGTTTGTGAACCTTTGTAATATATTTTACCTCAATTACCTTTCACGTTTTCACGTTGGTCGTTAAGCAAAAATCATTATCTGTTTCTGCTGCAAGAATAACTGTTGAATCCAGGCCACAGTGTTATTGAGGTTCTATAATGTATAGAGGAAATGGTATTAGAAACCTCATTCTGAATAGATTGTGAGTAATACACATACCATAAACAACTGCTCCCAGGTTATAAAAAATAAAAAACTTTAATATACTGTAGAATGACAAAATCCAGAAACTTAATGCTGACATGTATAGAAAGAGAGAAAATATATAGAATATATATATAAAAATACAGAGAGACAGACAGATATGCAAATAGCAACATACATTATGTCCATATTAGTGTCCATATTTATCTAAAGTGCCTTATATTTACACCTATTTATACGACTGGGTATTCTACTGAGGCAATCAGGCTGAAGAACCATTCTCAAGAATACAACAGCAATGTCTCACTTTGAATTGGTGCTCAAAACCTTCCAGTTATGAATCCAGAACTCTAGCCATTTCTCCAGACTGCACCCTATTAGACAAAGTCTAATGCATCACCTGTAGTTTTCTATCCTTCAAACTTTGGATCAATACAAGGAATGATGAGACAAAAATACTTAATTTAGGTTCCCTGTCACCTCACTGAAGAATGATGACTGATATTTCAGAAAAGTATAACAGATCATTTTCCCTAGGTCACCAGATGGCAACCTCTCCTCTATCCGATAGCTTTGAAGATCTGAGTCCTTGCTTGCATGGACGAAATGATACTATTTTTCCTTCAAGAGGTCCTCTTTATATCATTTTCTTCCTCTTTTGTTCCCCCAATTTCTTTTCCATTTTCTTAAATCTGGATAGAATCTTGATCATAAAGATTATTGACTGATTTGAGGATCAAGCAATGGGCCAGGATAACAGCTGCTGAGCAGTGCAGTAGCTATGAAGTCATCAGACAATTTTTTCTATGGACTACTGGAGAGTACATCAATCAAAGTATCATCTTATTTCTTTCAAGCACTGTAGCTCACACTGGATACATTTGTTCTATTTTAACTCTGTATGACCCAGGGATTTCAGCCTCACTGCTGAAAACAATGATTACAAAATAAATTCTACTAAGCACTGAGTAACGACTCCCTTTCCGATATGTCACAGGACAGTAGCTTTTAATTTGCTGCCTGTTTTACTGTTCAAGAGCAGATTTCACCTGTGTGGTTCAATTGACTATCCCTCAGGCACCTCTCAGCCCTCTGGGGCTCCAAAGTAAACAGGGTAGAAAACTGGCCACATGGCCCAGTGGGTTTGCAGTGCTTTTCGTGCTTCAGAGCTTTACATTACTGCAACAAGCTCATACTCATGGTGCGCTGTGATGCAAAGTCAAATATCTTTCTGCAAAGGGGGGAGCACAGTGACACAGTGGTTAGCATTGCTGCCTTACAGTGCTGGGGCCCTGGGTTCATGTCTGGACCTGGGGTGCTATCCCAGGGTTTGTATGTTCTCCCGGTGTTCATGTATAGTAGGTTTCCTTTGGGTGCTCCAGTTTCCTCCCACTGTCCAAAGGCATACAGTCAATTTAACTGGTTTCTGAGAAAACTGGACCTGGCATGAGTCTTTGTGCTTGTTTGTTTGGTTTTTTGAGTACTTTGTGTTTGTGTCTGTGTGCGCCCTGTTTTCCTGTCCAGGACCCTGTATTGGAGCGCCTTGAAAACATATGGATGACAAGCTGCTATATTAGTGACTTTAAATATGTTAACAGACCGTTTTCTGGTTGATGTTATTTAAAAGTGGAAAGTTTAATATATTTTTCTTCCACTTACAAAAAACAGAAAAAAACAGAAAGTCCACATTAGCTAAACACAAACCTTTACAGGAAATGGTTGAATGAGATCTTCTGACAAATTAACTATTAGCTATTAAAAGAACTAGACAGACCAAAACACCTCGTCTTGATTGTACCCATTCTTATGTTATACCTTTGATGAACAGAACTATGACATTCCCTGCTGCACAAAAGGTTTGAATTTTTTGGTACAAATTCTCAGGCTTTTTTTTCATTTCTAAATGACAGTATACTGTACTGTATGTGTCTTTCAAAAAATGTATCTACTTAGACTAATGGTCCACTACATAGACCACTATAAACTGCCATCAGTGCGACCTTTTTAAAATGATATTTAAAACATAACTATGGGTAAAAAAAAACTTAAGGACACATGTCCTTTCCAATAACACAAACAGCTTTTTCCTCAGCCCTGCCACGGATTCAATCAAATCACTAGGACTATAAAAGTGGCCTCTTTCCCTAGAAAGTCTTTTAATGTCATTGGTGAGTTATTACTCCTGCATACGTCAGATAACCCAGAAACTACAAGTGAATCTGAATGTCTCAAGTCATTTTTCTCATGCCAATCACAATATCAACAATGCATGAAATAGCATGGAATCTACTGTATTTTGTGGTAGTGGCAAAGCTCATTTTTCACAAGTGGAAGGATGCCATCCAATTTATTTAAGACACATCAAAAGTAATAAGGTCTGTTTAAAAGCTAGATGCAAGTTGAAAGGCAACACATGTTGTTATCAGTAAAAAAATATGTTAATGAATTACACTTTGATGCCTAACACATAAGCATATTCTTGTTTACCCTGATATAACACATCATTAACTTGGAGCGAATGCACTATAAATTAGAGATGGCTACAGCTAATTACTTCACAGTGAACTCTTTTTTTTTGTCCCATAAAACAAATTCTGAAAATGAAATTTTAATAAGCCAACAACAAAAGGGTCAAAAGCAAGTAATCTGTCTTAGTATTCTTTGACAAAGTTTGTCTGTACTCCGATTAATAAGGTAAAAAGAAAACCCTACAGTATTTTTTCTAACTCACTTCAGAGCTTTACAGAACATCTGAAAGTCATATATCGCATACTAGATTGTGAACTGCTCTCATCATGACTGTGATGGTTATAATCTTAACACAGATGTTTTAGGTTTAACCGTTGATAAAAACATTGTGGCCTCATTTATTAAAATTGATTGGAAACTAAAGTATACTAAATCAAAGTACAGCCCCATGTGTTTCACACTTATTTCTAAAAAAGAAACAGCTTTATCAAAATATAAAATCAAAGACATGATGTATTGCCAAAGCAGGGTTCAATTTCAGATGGAACCACTGAATCTATGGGTTATCAATCTAAACATAAAAATCTGTGTGATAAATTGACATTATTTTACTAAATCAAACAATTTCATTAAAATATTATGAAGTTCTTTGCAGTAACAGTGTTCTGCCCGCAATCACTAAAAAACGTTTTAAATGGGAACTTTATGTAATTCTAACAGCCAATAAATTGAATTGAAAAATAATTAGACTAGAAATCCTATAGATAGCTGGCCACATTGTAGAAGAAACTAATTTCCAAATGTTTTGGTGAACACGTCATTTAGATATACTCTAATATATTTTATATTAATACTGACCATCAAAATATCATCTTATCAACTACTTATTACTTATTACCTACAAGTGAAACAAATTCCCAAGGTTATTCCCAGTAAAATATTTTGTTTTGGAACAGGTGCACTGACATTTTATTGAACAGGCATAACATAATTCACTACGTCTGGCAATCAACATTTTTCATCAAGAGGGTTGATCAGCAGTGGTTTATTGTGAAAGTTAGAGGCTAGTAGCATGTGTGCCCACTGCTGGAAGTAATAGAAGTTGTATATCAGTGATGCATTGCTTTGCACTGGATCCCAGATGCTCTCTTTTAGGATTTTGTCCCATTTCTCTCAAAACGCCTGGGTAAGCATGTGCCTGTTCAGTAGTGTTCTGAGCCCTAGATGCCACATGTCACCCCAGTTCATCCCGCGTATGTTCAATGGGGTTTGAATCTGGCAATTTATGGCTTGAATTCCATATTCTCATCTTGGAAGAAAGCAGCTGTTACACAAGCAACATAAAAACATGGCATTTCCTGGTAGAAAGTTATCACAACAGGATGAGCCCATAAGAAGGGCACCAAATGAGGTCCCAAGACTTGATTGATGTACAGTAGTGACTTGCAATAATGTTGCCAACGATCATTACAAATAGAGTTTTGTAACAACTACAGTACGTATTCCTGCATAGACAAAACAACTTGGACCTTTATATTGATTAACCTGTTGTACACAACAATTAGTTTATCACTCTGCACTTGTGCACCACAATTGTAGGTGTCATACACACAAAACAGTGATTCAGTGATTCCTAAAGAGGACTTGGTTCCCATATTGGAGAATCCACCTGAAGTGACTTATTCCAGCCCACAACATAATAATATTACAAAGGGACTGTTCTCTTTATTAGCAGGGCATACTGGTTCTTTTTTTCTTAATTGACTTTTGCCTGGCTTCATATTAAACAGCTTAAATCAACTCATCACCTGTTCCTCCATCAACTCCTTCTACACTATCAGGTGATTCTGGTGTATCATGGTCAGTAATGAATGATCAGTTGATCATAATGACACTAAAATATTTCACCAATATCCACATTCTGGTTAAATTTACAGTAAGTTTCATTTGATGTTCGGTACAATTACTTAAAATTAAAAAATGTTAAATTTTTCTTACAATAAGATACAGGTAATGCTGCCAAAATAAAAGAAACACATGAGTAAATGAGTGATACAAAGCATATTGAAAGCAAGTGCTTCCACACAGGTGTGGTTCCTGAGTTAATTAAGCAATTAACATCCCATCATGCTCAGGGTCATGTATAAAAATGCTGGGCAGGCTCAGTTGCCAATTATTTTGGCTACCATGGCTACAAGAAGAGATCTCAGTGACTGTAAGAGAGGGGTGATTGTTGAGGCACGTTTGTCAGGTGCTTCAGTGACAAAGACTGCTAAACTTGCTCATGTTCCATGTTCCAAGGTGATGTTGGCATGGAAGTCAGGGGGAAAGACGTCATCAACTTGGGGCAGCTGTGGATAAAAGTGCATACTCCTGAACCATGATGTCCATACATTGGTTGGAGATGCAAGGCACAACAGAGAAGCAGCTAAACAAACTATGAATCAGTTGACTGCAAAATGTCAAACTAAAGCAGGTGCATGCTGTTTCATTAAGTACAGTCCATCAAGAATTTCACAGAGAGGGATACTATTGTTTGATTGCAGTGTCTAAACTCCTTATTACACCTAAAATCTGAGTAAAGAGGCGCAAAGAACACAGGCAGTGGTCTGCTGAGTAGTGGGAAAAAAAGTAATATGGAAAACACCGAATGATGGGAATTCTTGTGGAAGAATGGTGTTCTATCCCTCCAACAGAGTTCCAGAAACTTGTAGAATCTGTTGGCAACTCATTGAAGCTGTTCCGGTGGCTCTTGGTGGCCCAACGCCCTGTTAAAATACTTTATGTAGATGTATCTTATATTTTGGAAGTTACTGTACCTGTACATCAGCCTTTGCTAACAAAAACAGGTTGTATAGTATGGACTCCACTCATCCACTACCTCAGTGTGAAACATTTTATTTCTTATTGAGGACATAAACATTCAGCCATTTTATTTCTTTGTATTGATTGGGGAGGTTATGCACAATTTCAGGATTGGATTGTTCTTGTCTTGCTCTTGCATTGCATGTAAAAATGCAGTATGATTTGCGATTATTTTCCATAGATCAATAGCCCGTTCTGCACCACATAAAGTTCCTGGAAACCTCTGAATGACAGGATCGAATGGAGAGCAACATGAAAGGGGAATAAAACTGCTTTTCTAAAGGCAGTGACAAGCTGAAGCTCATTATATACAATTGGCTTATTAAAAGCCTTATGGCTTATTAAACTTGCTAGTTTTCTCTCCAAAGGAATCCTATATTTTACAAGTATAACACATTGTAGCAAATGAGCCAAGAGGGCACAATGGTCACAGAAAACGCAGACCTGAAATGACACTGACAAATTGGTGACTTTAAACCTTAGGGCAAAAAACTTACTTTGTCATGTTAGAACTGCAGTGACCCCAGAAAAACCAAAGGGATACGTGAATAATCAACATGAAACAGAACACCACCAACACCAGTATCTCACCTACAGCTGGACAGATTCATAGTACCTGGAAATACTGTCCATAGTTTGTGGCCAATAAGGTCATGTGCACATGTGGTCATCTCTGCACAAATTAGGAAAGGTCACTGTACATACAGTACATACTGTATATTGTTTAGATAACTTGATGACAGAAGTTCCTAATTGAATAATACTCATTTTCAGTAACGATCTGCTTTCCCTTATAGTAATTGATTTCTAGGAAAACACAAATTTCACCCACAGGGAGATATAGCTGGCTAAAGAAATATCTAATCTAATAACCAGGACTTCCACCCAGGCATCCATCCATCCATTATCAGAATCTGCTCCTCCTGGTACGGCTGGCCAGAACTGCTTCCCAGAATTGTGGAACACATGGGGGTACTAGTCTCCCCCAAAATGGGACAGCCTTCCTTCGCAGAAACACAGATTTATTTATGATCCGTTTTATGTTACAATTTATGATATTGCAACATACCTAACTAGCATCCTCCTACTTTTTGGGGAGGTGAGAGAAAATGTGAGCACTCAGAGAAAATCCTGGTTACTACTGGGGCGGCAGGACATGCCAAGCCCACACAGAAGGGTAGCGCAAGTTGGAATCAAACGCAGCACCCTGCCATTATGAGGCAACAGCGCCAACTGTCATGTTATTAGATGCACATCAATATGGGGGATTCATGTTTTTTTTTGTTTGAGTTTTTTTTTTGACACTCAAAAGTGGATTAAAAATAAATGATGAATAACTACGTAAACTGTCTGCCAATAATACAGTGAGCTCTACACTGGTCTCCATGATTCTGAATCCACATAAGCCAACACCCACCTCTACCCAGAGTATACCCAAGAGACCATCAAGAACTCAGCACTGGGTTCAGCAGATAGGTGTCATTTGCAGAAGACTCTCACTACAATGTGCATACTAACTAACCTGTCTCTTTTCTGTTTAAACACTATTTGAATTAATATGGATTATTTTTAATTTATAGGGGGTATACATTTAGATGGTATAAGGCAAGAAAAAGAGCACAAAATTCCTTCCATAGCTGAAATTAATATCTGTGTAATAACAGTCATTGGAAGATTATGTTCATCAAAGTTTTTGAACCTTTCAGAAGGTTCATGGCATACTGTAGCTAAAAGCCCCGGAGCCTGATGAGTGCTTGTATTTATTACTGCGGAACACAAAATCGTTTTTTTTAAATTTCTGTATTCAATATTGAATAAGCCGTACCATTAATGTCCGGCCTACCTTTATCAGATTATGATATCTTTCATTTCTTAGCTGCCATCTGGCCAAAAACAACCCTTCATAACTGGTAATAAGTGTAGCATCTGGACAATCATGAACACAAGATGATAATCTTGTACTGTATGCACTGAAGAACTTGAAATCACAAACATAAGTAAAACAGAGATTGTGCATTAAGTCAGGGTAGTCAGAAATACAGCCATCTTATCATTATTTTGATGGAAGTTTTGACAGAAACTGACCAAGCAAGTATTTGTTCAACAAATCAAACTTTATAACTAGACCTATAATTAGACTAGAGTAGACATTTTCAAATGAACAAAAAAGCATGTTAAAGGTGTGGGGACATTGCATTATAGGAATGTTTATTATCCATTTCAAACACAAATATAATCTGAAAAATGTGGTAGGCATTTTGCTCCACTGAAACTATTGCCCTTGTAACAATGTGTTGATATCCTTCTCAGAAGGCAGACAGTTTTCAGAATCTGAAGTAATACAGACGTGGGCATGGGAAAATCGGAGTTAAGCAAACACCTAGTTACTCATTTCTGGAAGCAACAAGCCAGAAAACAAAAAGGCCTATGTATTATACTGTAGGTCTCATAGTACAAGATGAAACTGTTATAGCAACCTCCCTGTGTTGTGTGTGCTCAGTGCTTTGGAACGCATGAGAGATGCTGGGTTAAACCATAGTTCCAGCTACGCATTCTACACAATCTAGACTAGAGCAGTGACTTGGACAACTTAGAGATTGGGAACAAGGCAATCCTCGGTGTGTGCAGGATGATACTGTTAGATATACTTCCACAAGACTCCCAGTGAAGTCTCTGGCCTTTTCATGTAGCAGACTTCAATAGTGTTGGCATGTGGCGTGTTGCTGGAGGCTGGGGAAGATGGTGTTGATCCCCACAATCCCCTACTGTGATTTGAAGAATGGAGATAAAGCAAGCCTGCAATGGTTAAGTACAGTATCTGCGAGGGAAACTCAATGTTTTTCATAATGGATTACAGATCTCAGCCTCTGGGACAAAGAAAAAAATAGTGGTAGTGTCAACAAATGTGCCCAGTGGGTAGTGTGATGAAAACTGTAGCTGCAAAATACAATTCTAATTCACTTAAACTTATTTTTGCACAAATTCTTTAATACAGGACAAAACCTTTCTTTGCAATGCCTCTCTCCATACTGCAATGTCATTCAATTACAGGATGTGCCACAGAAATCACATCACACCACTATCAAAAAAATGCCTACTAACACAGAAAAAGATCAAAGTCATGGCATATAACTAATCACAACATTACTTACTCTGGAAATCTGCCAAGACCTAGAGGTTATCAGCTGGTACAGACTGAAATGAAGCTGAAAAATGCCTTTTAGGAAAAAGGGGAAATGCATTAATATGAGAAAGGTACATGTAAGGGACTTTGGCTCCTTCCTGAATTAAATACAGTGTTGCATCAAAAGAAATGAAACTTAAGATGACATAAATTGACTGTTTTCAAGTTTCACTGTTCACTGTTTTCACCACTAATGGTGACAAACTTTTTGTAAATTATTAAACAGGAGACTGTGCTCAGATGAATATTCCACTTGTACTCGCAGATTTACCATAATCCAGCTGTTTTGTTAAATCTGACCACTTTGCTCTCATTTTCAGTCACAACTAGCTTTTTAAAAAATATGGTATTGATTCTTTGTGCTATATATTTTTTATTCTGTGAAGAGAATGAGATTTCCCTCTCTATTGTATGGAGGCCAATTTTAAAACAAGCTACAGTAAAATCTGAAGGAATGGGCAAGGCTATATACAGTACCTGCTTTATATTCAAATTTAAAATTCAATGATCTTGATGGGCATGTAGCTACTCTGCAACTTTGCTTCATCCTTTGTCTTGTTCCCTCTCCTCAGCAAAGGTTTCCAAGCAGATACACACATTTTGAGGACATTTTGTATAAAGTGTATTATACTAATCTCAAGAAAAAAATTACATTTGTGCATGCAGCAAGATGTGATGGGTAGTTTGACAACCAACAGCCATGTCAGTATAATAAGGAATTTAATATAATTTCATTTTCACATAAAAACTATTTATTTAATATGCATAATTTGCATTACAGTATTAACCAGCTTTTGTTTTCATTAGTTTCAATACTGGATGTGTAAAACTTGTACTTGGAAGTGGGATGGCCAAGTAATTAAGGATTTAACATCACGATGGTTTGCAAGCGAAGTACTGCAGTTGTAAAATGTAATTCTATGAAGGAGGACAGACTATTATCAACAAACTCTCCGTGTGGTTATCATAACTAATTATTTCTCCCTGTCAAAGTTATTGTTTATCTAATTATAACTGTATTTGTGACTGAAAATAATTGTGCCTTAAAACAATTCATTGCTCTGTTTTATAGGGAATTTCAGCAGTTTTACAAAACTAAATAGCAAACCCCTCCATCCCTCAGCTCATTGGTGAAGTACCAGTGGTGTCTGCCTGAAGGATACTTCAGTACTCTCCATTTAGCACCTTTAGGGAATGAATGATTGTCAAGGAGGAGAACAATTTCACTCAAGCAAACTCTTTGAAATCTACATACAGTTATAAAAAAGAAGAGTATGTCAGTCACTAATATATTACTTTGAAAATGATAAAATATGAAAATCAATACAATGTAAGACATTAGACACCTCATCATTTGTTTAAAGTTATATTTTATACATATGGATAATGCCAGGCCAAAATCATTGATTGACTCTTGCACATCTTGCTATTTTTTTCTGGGTACTTAAAGGCATTTTCTGCATGGACCCATGCAATTCTTGTCACACAGTTACTGTATGTGTGATATGTACAGTGCAGCCCATAAGGAAAGACTGGGTTTAATGGCATATATCATATCAACTTATTTCGTCGTAAGGAGTTTGAAATACTTGGAAAAAATCTCAAATACACTGCAATAAAACAAGAAGCTTATTATCAGACTGTTTTTCCTCTGTCTCCTTCATTGCAAGACACAGATGCATATACATCAATGCACTTCACTCTAGTTTTACAGTATATGGATAATAAAACTTAAATGTTAAAAAGACCAAGTGTACAAGGATACTTCATTGCTGTGTGGATTGTCTGAATTTCCAACTTATCAAATGAGTGATTTCAATTCCCAGACTGATCTATTAGGCTGCAATCTGAAATGCAGCCTGCCTTAGTTTCTGGACCTTTGCTGTGCTCAGCAGGAGGGCAAATATCCCTGGAGACAGCATCATAGGCGAACGTCTTGAGGGAGATGGGATGAGAGATGATTTAATGCCAAATGTACAGATGGTTTCTAAACAGAAGCAAGCCCAGAAATCGTGGAATTCGGAAGCAGCAGTAAGCTCATATGGTTCTCAATTTTGCTGCAGTTCACAAAGAAAGGATTTTTAAATTAGTTGTGTAAACTGCAATCCTTGGTTTCTAAGTGCCCTGAAGTGGAAATCTAATAAGTAAATTGATTCTTAAAAATGTAGAGAGCTTTGAAAAAAATATATTGGTGCTTTTAGATAATATATTTCAAGGATGTAACTGCTGTGCTACAGTGCGTGCAGAATTTTAGAAAACAGTTCGTCAACAAAGTACACTGTTTAGGTTAGTTTAGAAGACAATGTACCAAAACAATATATGCTGTCTGGGTCATTAGAATTAGCTGAAAGTAACCGATAAGCTTTGAATAACAAATCTAGTTTTTCTTCTCTCGCTCTATGATGTAATCTGTTTTCTCTTAGAGAAAGGGGAAGTTTTAGAAGGGACCAAGTGCTGAACTTTTTTACAGCGCAACGTCTTATAAAAACCCTGTACTGCTTGTAACAAATTGAGTCTCTGGTTGCACTTTGCAAAGTGGCAGCAGGGCTCCCAATATTGCAATATTGAAATAAAGACCTTACTCAGGTGAGAACTCTCTTTTGTGGCTTCCTTGATAGTTATATTTCCATGACAGCCCCTTCAATTCTTTCAGTATTTTTAACAACATAATTGTCTTCATAATTTTCATGTTGCAGCTTTTTCTCAATGCAATCCATTAGTCTCAACCTTTCAGTCTCTTTACTTAAATAAAACTCTGGATCAAACTTTCTGTTCCTAAAAAAACAGGGGAAATTGCAATGCTTGCTTCCACGGCCCTTACATCATGTGATAGTAACACTGGTTACTATCATGAAGTCTATGTGAAAACAGAACACCGTCAAGTCATTCTGAAACCTTCATTAAAAAATGAAGGCTATTTTCAGGATGCTTTAAGGAGTACAAACTAACAAAGCCTAACTCTTTTGTAGTTCAATGACATCTTCGATAAACATAATTATAGTTTTAATTTATTTCATCCTGATACATGTTTGTAGGGATGTCTAGTCTGATCAGATGCAAATAAAGACTAATTTCTCCATCCTTTAGTACCAATGTGTTCAGAAATGTAGTACTGACAACAACATCGGTGGGTAGCCCAATTTAAAATTATAAAGCTTTTTTTTATTTGTGATATGAGGTAAATCTCATGTGAGAACTCATAGGCAAAATAAAAACATTAAACTGCAATTCTACCAATGATGCCTCAACAGAACATTTAATGAAATATTCACATTTATTTGATAAGGCAGAAAAACCAAACACATTTAGTTTATTTCTATATATACACAAATTAAGTCAATAACCTTTTTAATTTGACTCAGTTATACATACTGTATGAGGCCAATCCATAATACTTCAGATCGATTGCAGGATAAATCAATGATATATATACAGTATACTGTACAGTATATACACTGTACTGTACATACAGTAGTTATCGATCAGTTTTCTAACCTCTTCATCCAATTCAGGGTCACGAGGTGGAATACACCTGGAGAAGACATCAGTCCATTGCAGGGCACACAGAGACAAGCTCACACCAGGGCCAGTTTTCCCAGAAGCCAATTGGACTGTGGGAGGAAACCAGAGCACCTGGAGGAATCCCACATGAATATGGGGAGAACATACAAACTCCACACAGATGGCACCCCGAGTCTGGAATTGAACCCAGGGCCCCAGTGCAGCAAGGCAGCAATGCTAACCACTGTGCCACAGTGCGCCAAACCTAAGAAAACAACATTTTATTATTTTACACTAATGGGTAAAATTCATGCCTTAAGAAAGAATATCTCTTCCAAGCTATATCAGCTGCATAACACTAAAACAGCACTGTTGATGAGAAACTACATTTGTTCTGTCTCATTTAAAAACAACAACAAAATTGTACAATGTGCTTGTGGTTACTGGCTCTTTGGTTCTGTGTCTGTTCTTAAAAAATTAACTAATGAGTAGTGCTGATTACCACCAAGGGGTATTATTGCAATAAATTATATTTGTATTTGGAGTGATGCAAAATAGAACCATATTGATGATTGACAGCTTTATGTAATTTAAACGCCATAATTGAAATCGCAACTCTTTGCTGGGAGCAAAACGCTTTAAAAACAAAATGTAGCCTACACTTCATCACAGCCAATCTGCATATATTATAGTGGAGATAGGTTTATGTGTGGTAAACATAAACAATTGTCACTGAAATTCATTTTATTATAGTGGAGATAGGTTTATGTGTGGTAAACATAAACAATTGTCACTGAAATTCATTTCTCTAGAATAAACATCATATTGATTTCATACAAGTCAGAGAATGTAAGGTAAATCTCAGTTTAACTTGCATGAGCTCTGTGGTGATCTGACAGCAAGATGTGATTATACCAATGGAAATTGGTATACATGTTACATGTTATTAGGGTGATCCCATGGACTGAAGACCTGAAAAACTAAGTAAAGTAGAAAAACTGGGGAACATTAGAGATACAGTAATACTACAGGTTAAAGGGAAATAACCAACAAGCACAAGAGCATTTATATTTGTTTAACCAAACAACTGTTATGAAAATGTTTTAGCTATTTTAATTTAACTACAAAATAATCTAATTCACTCTTACTACCTAAAGGAACAATATGATTTATAAAACAAAAAGTGTGTAAGGTCACATCTGATTTCTGCATCTTTTGTGTTTTACTCTACAGAAAAGCAATTCTGTTTCTACAGTGTAAATGTTCTACAACAAAAGAACTCTATGCTATACAGTAGGTACAAAAATAATCAATGAACAGTTTAATGGAGTAACTACTTTATCCAACACATGTCCCATAAAATAGCTCATTTCAGAAAAGAAAATATCAAAAGATTCTGGAATGTTTTTGATTTGATCACTGCAAGTAAACTTAAAAGATATCTATGCTTGCATTATCTGTAAGTCTTTTTCTCCTTGTCTGGCTGCATGGACTAAGCAAGACTGAAATAACATGACTGCTCAGTCCTTCGACAGGATAGGTCCATCACAGGGTAAGAGAGAAAGGGACAAGTAAGAACGACCACTCAATTCGAGCCAATATATCTGTTCGATGTAAGTGGAAGCCAGATCAGCAAGAAAAAAAAACGCATATGAACATGAGGAAAACATACAGTATTGCCTACACAAAGTCAGTGGGATGCATTGAACCCAGGACACTGGAGCAGTGAGGTACTGTACCAGTGTTGAATTTCACAGCACTTAAAAGGTGAACAGTAAGGAATGAATGCAGAATAGAACAAGGAAATTGTTTACTGAAGTGATAGCACAAGAGTTTAACAGTTGTCATAACAGGAAATATGGGTCAATGTTACCAGCAAGAATAATCAAGCAAGTGTCACATTTTCTAACTCATGAGTCACTGTGAACACTACAGTACTTAACCAGAAAATCCTAATCCTTGTGTCTCAATGATTTCGTAAGCCTTACCACAACTTTGTATATAGTGGAATAATTCCAAAAGACTTCAATGACTAAGCTTACACTAATTCTGAGATTTAATTACATGCCTTTTTGACTCTGAAAACATATGATTATGTAACAAAGTGGACTAAAATATATTTAAAAATTATCGCATCAATGAACTGAAATGGTATGTTGTGGAACAAATAAACAAAACATTGACAGTGCAAATCGGTTCCTACACAATGTTCACATATAAAAAAATAATTTAGAAAACTTGTCATCAAACAAATTGCAGACAGATTTATTTCATTTGCATGGCAAGTCAATTCATCCCCAAAAATATATATTATATTATGGAACAAGTAATAGGTTTCTTCCATGCTGAAAAGAGAAGAAAGAAAACACCCATGCACACCCAAAGAAGGCTCCACAGCCGAAACGTTGTGTTTTCTTTCTTCTCTTTTCAGCAGGGAATAAACCTATTACTTGCTCCTTTGCAGCCTACGCTTGCTGACGCACCTAGCCACCTGAACTATATTATATTATGTACAGTATATAACGAGCAGTATTTTCAAAATCTGTTTTTCAGTGGAAGTGCTTCTCACAAAAGCTGTTTAATTAAAAAGTCCAGGTGATCTATAATAAGTACAATACATTTTCTAACATTTCTTCCAGCTTAGGGCTATGGGGGACCCAGAGCCTATCTTGGCAAGCAACGGGCACAAGGCATGATACACTATGGATGGGACACCAGTCCACTGGCAGGGCAGACACATAGACACACACATGCACACACCCAGGGCCAATTTCCTTAGAAGGCAATTTACTTACCAGTATGTCTTTGGATTGTGGGAGGAAACCAGAGCACCCAGAGGAAAATCGGGGGGAGAACATACAAACTCCACACGGATAGCACCCTAGGTCCGAAATTGAATCCAGGGCCCCAGCGCTGTGAGGCAGCAATACTAAATACTGCGTCATCGTGTGCCCCTAGCATTTACAAAGAAGCCAATATTACACAATAGCTCACCCAGTTCTATCTTGCACATTTCATAGTTAGAAGGGCTCTAATCTGCTCTGTGCTCCTGATTATTATCTAAGCTGAAAGAATTGTACTAATTTAATAATAACAGAACTAATAATAATCAGCATGTCTGCAGATTTTTGCCTTTTTGGGATAAACTGCATCAACAGAAATATATAGTGTAACTTATTTCCTAAAATACAGAGCAATAATGCTGAGCAGCAATAACAAATGCACTGTACTGTACATAATGCAAACAATCTAAGCCGAATTGTATGACATCATGCAAGATGAATAAAGAACACTTAAGTGTTTTAAAACTAAATTTCCCAAAATATGTGCACTTGAACTCTTAGAGGTACCCGCGTTGATCAGGAACCTCAAACCGTTAATGCAATTTTAAAAGTAGGTCTTCAAATAACTACTTCAATTAAGTCTGAAATTCAAGCAGCAAAAAAGACACTAAATAGGCACAGCTGGATAAAACTGGAAATGTGACATGATACATGGCATAAAAGGGAACATTTATTTGCCTTCTCATACAAAGAACTTAACTAATTCATCTAAGGGGGGATAGAGTCCCCTTTCCCCTTTCCATGCATAGTAATGCAGGAGGTGCATTACTCATATTGTACAGTATATGACATCCCTCAAACATTCTTATGACATACTGTCTCATGTTCCCACAAGACCTACTGTATATTAGATCTGAAAGAGCTGCTGCATTCAGGAAAAGCTCTAAGATTTGCATACAATATCTCAAATAAGGAAACAACCCAATTAGGACACAGTAAGGAAAAAAAACAGGGATGGCGTAGGATTTGAAGAGTGATATTAAAATTTCACATGCTCTGAAGCTTATGCATTGGCATCAATCTTCACACATTTATGAACACCCCCACCCAAAAGGCACACAGTATATGTAATGAGATATCACCAATATAAATGCATATGTGGTTTACTGACAAGTGCCTGAAATTTAATTAAATATCAGATGAACATCAGCTTATATCAGAGATGCAAAATTGTATCTGTACTGACCATTTATTTGAGTCAGGCTTGGCACACTCTTATTCATGAGGGTTAAGGGAAACCTAGCAAATAATGTGCAGTATGCCTGCGAACAGCAACTAAGCACCGTTAAGAAAAGAAACTGCCTTAATGGTATTTTCAGGTTGAATAAAAACCACGATGAATTATAATATGAACTTTGGTGGCAAACAAACACAGGCAGCAGGAAAAAAAAAACTTAGGTAACTTAGGTTTAGGTACAAAAATCTATTTGGTCATATGACTGTTAAAGCAAAGATGTCACTGGATGGAAACAATGTGCGCTAAGAGAAAAATAAAAATGTTCATTTTATAGTCATAAATGTACAGTAGCAGTCAGTTGCGCATTCACTAAGCGCACCAATTTAGGCTCAACAAGTGATAAAGAACTTGTTCGAAAAGCGGCACAGATCTCCGGCGGATTTCCTTTTATCTGCTGAAACAAATCTAATGCCAAAGAAATGAATGAAACCTGTCAGCGGCAGCGATATAATCGGGATAATAAACCGTTACAACAACTTACAATTTTACAGACCTATATTTCTGGAAACAAACTGTGCATGATGATAGGAATGGGTGGTTTCACACCACTAGTTTTATGTATTCGGGCAGCAGTGTGGAGGACTGGTTAGGGCTCTGGAATGAAACAGTTGTGGGTTTATTTCCCGGCTGGGGTCTGATGCTGTACTCAAGAGCAGTGCTTCGTTCAGGGTATTCAATTAAAATGCCTTGCTGTATAAATAGCAAAAAGTAATAAGCTTAAAACGTAAGCGTTAGCTAAATAACCAGGGGATCATAATACATTGTACACTATATATAAAATATATGTGGCTTATGAGATATATTCACTTCATACATTAGAGATGACAACCTCTCAGACACGCCATCATAACGTTGCTGAGGAAATAATTCCTCGCATTTATGAAAAACACAGCAGGCGACATAGCTTACGGCACAAATCTGATTGACATACATTGTGTTATTCCCTAATTGACAGGAAATGTGTTATAAGTTCTTAAAATAAATAAATAATAGAAGCTGCATGATAGCGTTCGGTCTATCATCCACTGAAACCAGTATATCGCTACTGAAACGCGTACTACAGTACATAAGTGATACAAAACAAACAGGTGTTTCAGTACATACTGTACATAGTCTATGGTCTCTTCAACTGAGAAGTCAAAATAATTTACAATATTTCGGACCTGCCATACTGTTGTGAAATACCCACGTGTGCCGTCAAAATTAAAAGTTGCAAAATCTCAAGACCAAAGCTAATTTCATATTATGTTTTCAAGCATACATACTGTAGTATCGTCTGAACATTCTCAACTTCAATAAACGTAAAATACTTTCCATGCATTCATGTAATAGTAAAATCGAAACGGCGAGGGTGAAAGAATAAAAGGCACGTTTACATCATTACTTTCCCTTTAAGTCACAATTAAAGTAGTTGAATAATTTCAAAGCAACCCTTTCAAACCCCAAAGTGTGGCTGTAATGATAGCTTCCCATCATCTCTTTGCAGTTAAAAATAACAGTGTCCCCTGAATCGCACGAAAAGCGAGCGTTCGCTTGGTATGGAAGAGAAGTAACAAGGCGCTCTTACCTTTCACTGTCTCACGGTCATTCACAGAGAAATGGTCATGCCGCCGTGAAACAACACCAACTTTGGGTAGGAAAACCGCAGCTGCCGATGAAACCGTGTAACTTCCTGTGAAAACCACGGAACAACTGGATACAAGAGACCGGAGGACCAGCAGGAGACTGCCAAGCGAGCTCTTGGAGACAACTCCAGAGCGCAAGCACTTAGAAACCCAATATGCAGTAACAGACACTCAACGCTGTGTGCACTGAGTCCGCTTCTGAAGGGCAGTGGGGGGGGGGAGGAAGCGAGAGAGAACAGTTTGGTTTGGGTTTGGAAGCTTTCACCTGACTACCGCCTGCAGCACAGAGCAGGAGAAGGAGGGGCCAGAAATACCTGAATACTCTATCCAACCAGGTGGGCACAGAGTACATTTCTATATGATGATTCTTTGTGTTTCAGGAATATTGTGACAATATAAAATATATACAGTACTGTACACGTCCAATCAAAAAAAAAAAATGATACCCTATATACAGTAAAAGTCCTGCTATTAAATTATGAATGAAAAACCGCAAACCTAATTTGTCTTCCTTCTTATACACGTAGACTGTACACATTGTCATGAATGATTTATGAGAAGTCCTTGTTTTATTTTTACTCCTCCCCTTACTGTGTTATTTTTAAATCGGTAAGTTCCTTTAAGGACTCATTTTCTTGAAGGGATATCTTCTGAAAAGGTGGTTAAAAAATCAATTCATGAACCTGCTAGAAATTAAATCAATACGATGAACTGGACAGCAAAATGTCTTCTAACGTTATTTTTTAACATTATTTATCTTATTTTTCTAGCATGGAAATCCACAGTAAAAACTAAGCTAACTAGATGAGATTATAAAAAATACTCAGAGAAATTCAAAAATGATGTATGAGGGCACGGTCTCATCTAGTAGACTTAGCTCAATTAGACTCCAGATATTTCTCCACATATTCTCCCCAGGGAAAGAAAGCGTTTGGATCAATGCTTGGCTTAGTTTATTCATGTTATTCATCCATATTAGAATTAATATTTCAATGAAAAGTAAATGGACACTAAAAGAAACACAGGCTAGGTGAGACAGTGCGCTGATATCTAAAAATGAACAAAATTATTAATGCACTCTTTTTCTTTTTCAAAAAGAAAAAACAATACTAGTTCTCTTTCTTGGTGTGAATGGAGGGAGTTCAGTTAGGTAAAAAAAATAGTTTCTCATTTTGTACAGCCTGGAGAAGTACTGTTCATTCACCCATAGTGGTATTGTAAGAGTATCCACTCAAGTGTTGTACTGATAGCAGTCTACAGACCTCAGGAAAGCACAAAGCCTTACCCGTTACACCTCCATCCAGTACTGAAAGATAAATGTAGCTTTTTAGATGCGAGAAATTGCAGAGTGCAGTGCTTTCAAACCATTCTTGCTCTTCCCTGGCATTTGGTGAGGATTATCTAGTCCTCTGCTCCCCCCAATACATATACAGTATGCAGTATACTGTATATATAAATGCAGCAGTCTTGATTTAGGTTTGGAACAAAACTGTGGAAGCAGCCACAACTGAAGTGCCTAAGAAAAATATATTTAATCTTTCAACACTAAAATCTTGTTATCCCATCTCAACAAAGCCACCTGCCATTTGGGTTATTTTCCTTCTGACAGTAAACATAATTGTGTGGCAGATTTTGCCCAATTACGGAACACTGAGAATTGAAGAACCTGAGATCTGCAATTCCCTTACAAAACCAGATGAGGTTATGGTTCATTTTGGGCAGCAAATTAGACAAAACCTACACAGTCCTAAAATGAAGCAAAAAAAAAAGCAGGGAAATATGGAAAACGGAACTATTTAGACTTATGAGTTCACACTTCCATATTTCCTCTGTCATTTAAGCTTTTCTTTTTTAATTGTTTAGAAGACACCTTGCTTAGGAGTTATCAGAGTAAAAGAAGGAAAGCATGTAAAAAATACATAAATTAGCAGAGAGCAAGGACTCATTGACCAGGAGTTGACCTTAATTTTAATCTGGCATTTAAATTAGATTTTCTGGGACAGGGATGGGGGTGGGGGTGGAGAATGAGGGTTTGCAAGCTTCAGACTGCATTAGTCATTCCCTTGGCAGAATTCATCTGATTTTGACTTCAGTGGAATTTAAAGGGTGGTATAGTGGCATGATGGTGTTGTGTGTGCTGCTACAGTACCTCTCAGCTCTAGTTTTCTGGTTCATTTCTGAAGTGGGTTGAATTCAATGAGTAGTTTATGTGTTCTTCTGGACCTTGGTCCATGCTGGTTTCCTCCCACAGCCTCAAAACATGCTTCCCATCTTAAATGGCATCTTTAAATGACAAAATTGCGACATCCAACCCACTGTATATGCATGAGTGTGAACATGTGTTTACTGTATGTGTGCCCAGTAATGGACTGATGGACTGGATCGCCATCCTGAGTGTAGTTCTACCTGGTGCCCTGTGTCTGCAAAGCTAGGCTCTGATTCACTGAGACCCTCTAATGATAAAGCAATTACTTAAATGGATGGATGTGTGAAATAGGAGATGGGATAACTGACCACAGGCAGAAAAGTGATCTAGTTGTCTTTAGTTCTGTTTCTCCTTAGGGAGATTTCAAAGTATAGACCTGTCCTTCAGATGATGTGCACATGTGTTATGTATATAATGCATTCAAACAGACATTACAGTGTATTGTGACAAAATTCATCTGTCTGGATTGACAGAACTGTGTGGTTAGGGGCCTTATGTCTGCTTTGATTACATGCTTTACTATGCAACCACAGCTGTCAGGAGTAAATTTAGAATAATGAAATGAGCAATTACCTGTCCAAAATCTTGATGTCAGCTTATGAAATCTCTTGTCATGTTTTGGAACAGTCCTTTTGAGCCTGTATTGGCACACCATTAATTAAACTGTACTGTGATAGTATTGATATAATCTGTCAGGGAACCTATAGGATCCTTCAATTCTACCTATAGGTTCCCTGACACTAACAAATACTATGACTTTTTCCTTACCATCTGATTCAATCACAGAAACATAAAGCATCTGTCCTGTATTTTTTCTACAAAGGACATGATTTTCTTCTGTATACCTTTGAGAATTGCTTGCATAGGTCCTTCTAAAAGTTTGTTCTATTATTATGTTAATTGTGAACTAAGATTTTAAAATGCAATGTCAGCACAAATTAACTTATTTTTCACCAAATACTGTTACTTTGTCCTCTTTGTAGTGTGTACTATATACAGTAATGAGCCTCAATCCAACTGCTGTATTTTAGTGTTTCTTTTTAAATATATTTAAATTGATATGAGGTAAAATAGATATCAGACATCTATAGTCAGCAATTAATTTTGTTCCAAACGTAAATGAAGACAGCTGCATTTATCTTTAAAATACATACCAGGAGAATATAGGAAATAAAACTTTCACACACTCTTTCTTCTGGTTTCTTAAAATCCTAAACAAACAGCACTTTTTGAAGCATATTCATAATTAAACACATGCTTCACACAGCTGGCCCTGTTCACATGCCGTTGATCCTGTTGAAGGGAAACCTGCAGATGTGTGGAGTCTCTCCTAAAGGTCTTTATACATTATACATGTTGTGCTTCAGGTAAATCCTTTAAAATGTGATCTCAATGTACGGTAGTCAACCTGATCACTTAAAACATGCTGACTTCAGACACAGCAATGTGCCTTATCCTCAAGTGAAACTCTTTGGCATCATGAATTCAGGAAGTAACTTTTGCAATATTAATAGCCTTACCATAGCAACTGCCTTATCTATATGGTGAAATTAATGTTTAGCATAGCAGCAGTGCCATTTTTTATGGTATAATCCCTTGGAAATCCATGTAATATTTACATCCCAGCTGAAGCAGATAACTCTTACTGAAAGCATTATAACAGTTACTCTTTTGAGTTAACCACAAAAGCACTGAACCAATTTTTTAGTTTCTACAGAAACCTCACTTATTGATGGAATGCCATGACTATGGTTGGTTGCCTTTCAGAGTATATTTGAGTGTTGCTTCCATACAGAATTTTGTAAAACCATATTGGTTAAGCTATCTGTTCTGTGATACATAGTGGAATATTTGTAGGTGATTATTATGCTGTAAACAATCTCGATGCTTGTAAGAAAGTAAAGATCATTTATTTCAATTCATCCATTCACATAGAATTTTCCACATGGATGTTTTCTAATGTGTGCTTTGAGGCAGATGGATGGGCTGCAACACAGAATTTACATGCAGTACTGTATATAAATTTCATGTTATTCTGGATCCCTGATAGAAAAGAAAAAAATATTAAAAATATAAACTCTGAATTTTTACCTTAGGATTTTCTTGGTAAACATTCATTCCTTTTTGAATTCTTAATTATTTTGTAAAAAAGAGCAACAAAGCATCACATTGTTTTGTATGTGTTACGATACTATTGTATCACATTGCATATTCTACTGTACTATTGTAGTATGAACCAAATTTTTTGCAGAGAAATGTTCTATTATTTAAGGACTGTGCTATTGAAAGAAGACTGTCCTGTTTCTTTGAAAGGAGAATCAAATTTGTTATTGGTCAACAAACAAATTAGGTATATCTATAGTTTTTCATGGACATCAAATGCACATAATTGTACATAACAGAAGCTTGCTTGATCTAATATTTGCCGAGCCACTACAGAAAAAGTAAGGAATGGATCACCCAATGGCTCTTATATTCATGTAATATATATAGTGATAGTGAAGAGTGTGAATATAGCTTTTAGCATACTACTCTACATGAAACAGCTGCATGGTTCAGTAAAATCTAGTCCACTGTGAAACTACCATACAGGGAAATCTTCTTTGCCATGACAACGGGATGGAATCAAGCCAGTCATTGGTTATATTTTGATAATTAAAGCTGTAGTGCGCTTATGAAGACAAACATCCTTAATGCATTATAAATTATGTAAGAGGAACAGGGCTTTCACATTTTGAAAATCATGCACCTGTCCCTTTACATTTAATTCAGCACTTTATCATCCTTGTTCCAGGAAACAACATTGAGTACAGAATAAGGGGTGGTTATACATATGTAATAAATGGTAGTAATATATAAAGATAGAATTTTCACAAGCTATTACATTTGGCTCTAGACTACAAAAAAGACTTTACAGTATGTACAGTAGGTACTGTATGTACATGTAGGTGTACAGTATAGATCAAGCAATACCTGTATGCATTCAAAGGCTGAGTCACTTTTAACTGCATGTATTTGATGTTGCAGGTGTTAGTTTTTACAACACACTGTGTATATATATATAATGACTTTTGTCTTCCTAAACATGGTGTCTGAATACATCAAATGCTCATAGCAAAACCACTCTGTTTCAGGATGGGTTTATCCTATCACAGACAAAGTATGTGATAGTTTAGTATGGATATTTAGTTCATTTTTCCAATTTAAAAAAATTGTGTTTTGGAAACTGAGCTATTTCAAGTAATATATCCAAAAGATTCTAGGCTTCTGGGTTTGCATGTGGTGAAAGCTACACCTATAGCAAAGGAAAAAACAAAATAATGGTGAAAGTCCAGATTTCAATAAGCTAACAGTCTCATAGGATTGCAGGGGACTTTTATGGGAGCTTCCTTGATCTGTCTACGAGAAAAACACATTTGAAATTACAAAAATAAAAATATTCAGCATAA
This sequence comes from Atractosteus spatula, assembly GCF_055471065.1. Taxonomy (NCBI): domain Eukaryota; kingdom Metazoa; phylum Chordata; class Actinopteri; order Semionotiformes; family Lepisosteidae; genus Atractosteus; species Atractosteus spatula. The sequence goes on along the minus strand of NC_142721.1, from coordinate 11,510,064 downwards.
CCATATACAGTACAAGCCTTCTCATATTTATGGCAAAACTTTACCAACACAGTAATTATGTGAAGTGCAATAAAATCAATTAAAACAATACTTATTTCAGATGAGATCTTTCCATTTTTTTGCACTAGGAAGCAAACCAATGTAATCCAGCCTTCACAGCAACAAACAACAGAAATACTTCAGAAGGTATCCGTTTTTGTTTTTCTTTTTCCCAAAGAGAGTTTTAGATCTGGTCAAAAGAATCTGTTAAGTGTTCTCAGGCAGAGAAGGTTCATACCTTCCACATGGTTCCCCATTAACTTCCAGGATCGTTTTATAGAGCTTCCCCATGAAAGTTTAATACTGCACATCTCTTTTCAAGAATATTTTCTGAAATCTCTCAGGAGATCTCAATTGTTCTCCGTCACTTAATTCCGCTTTTCAGACTGGAAGGGAAATTTGTAAATTGCAAAATAAGAGGGAACACTAGGCATGTTTTTCTGAATTTTAATTCCATATAAAAGAGACCCCATTCCCTTGAGATTTTAGTTCCATGGTCTCTCCTTGCAAAAGGTATAAAATCACCTGCTTTCTTAAAACATCACTAGAAAGGGATTTTCTAACAGTGATGGTAAGATTATAAAATGCTTTAAAGTCTCAGTTTTGAAGTATAGATGGTAGGCAGAGAGGATAATAGAAATGGAGGGATTACAGAAGAATCATTTTAGTTTACTGTATGTATAAAACAAAAATTACTTTTTGACAAGAAGTGATGATCTTTTTGTGGACAGAGGTAGATACAGTATGGCTTTTGAAGCAAATCTAAAACTACTAACCTTCCCATTTGCTAGTTCAACCCTTTCTCCTTTATCCTAAGAATGACAATGTACAGTAGCTCCAGGATAAATTCTCCCCAATCCCATTTTACAACATTAGCGTTCCAGTATTTACTCCCATCAAAATAATTGTTAAATTTGTTATGACTTTGCGCTGACAAAGTAGGATGGTTTCACGCACAATCACAATCTCAGTGATTAAACAGTTCCAATTTTAGAAACCTCTGGTGGTGTGTTACAGCCAGGCTATTGCGTATTTTGTTTGCTGTGCTGTCCATTTGGCAACTTTGTAAAGTATTGTAGGTAATGATACTTTTGGAAGATACTTTTGCATACTCAAGAGAAGTGTCGCTGGAGTATACTTAATTGCTCACCCTGAATTCTGCATGGTTTTAGAAAGGTTTAATGAGCTATGAGAATTACTGTTACCATGGAAACACTTTGAACAGTGTCCAGCAGCAGAATAATAGATTACACATTTGGATTGCTTCAGTTAAGTTGGTATGTTTGCTGTGCACTGGGTTTCCAAAGGGAATCCTTTTACACTGTAGCAAGTCTTTCCAATGATAAAGGAGCAATGATTTTGTTTTGCTTGCACTAATGGGCTGCTGTCATTACAATACTGCTTGTAAAATAGCAGGAACAAAAATTCTACGCTTAAAAGATTGGATACTATAGATTATATTTAACAGTCTTTGCTGTTGATTACAGAATGTCTAAACAGATACAAACTGGACTATAATCATCCTACCCTATTTGGTTTTGGCAGAGGGATGTGAATTATCCTGTTTTTCAAGCAGCGATACAATGTGGTTGTATCTGAATTCCAGGGTATGGTCCTGGGAGTGTTGTCAGTGCAGTACAGACCACAGCAATGATATGACTCCACTATCAACACTCTCCAGTGCATCTCCACCTCTTTCTTCTCTGTGAACCTCTGCCTCCCACACAGCCCTGCAGCTTCAGTGCATCCATGCAGCCTCCCTGCTCTGTGAGACATGTGAGATGGTTCTCTCTGACGCCCGAACGTTGCCACTCACGTTTCTGGCACGGCGATGATGTTTTTACACCCACTTCTCATCTCAGAAAAGGCAGCCAAGCCTTGGCGTGTCTTTGCAGCAGTTGGGTGATTCAGTTTCTCTAACGGGAACTCTCCTGGTTTGTCATGCAAAACTGGGACCTTAGAAGAGGAACGTCATCTGAGAAGAAAGGAATGGAACAGTTTTGGCTGGAAACTGCACTTTCATCAAATGCAGAAGGAGAAAGCGGCCATAGCAAAGCAAGATGTTCCTTGTTTATTGTGTCTGTTGTGCCTCTACATTCTGCTTATTTATTATTTCTAAATCCCCTGGGAAAAAAATGCCCCTCAGCTGTGGTGTAACATCAAATTAACCAGAAGCATTCTTGACAGTTTATGAATTGACATGAAATGACAAATTAGCATTACCATTGACTTCATAGAAGGTCAGCAATGAATTGAACCAATTTCCAAGCGCAGTGCACCAAACGAGGAATGGAAATTCCATTGTAATACACCATATCCTTTGCAATTACCAACTACAGATGGTAAAGTAGCCTTGAGGATACCACATTTCATCATTTTAATTAACATATTAAAACCACACTTGAAAAGAAATGTCTCTGGTTGTTAGTGATCTGTCGTTTTAAAAGACAAATGAAGACAAATGAATACATGCTTGCCTATCTATAATCTGCTGATATCTATAGGTCTAGACAACAGATTTTTAGCGGGATCAACTAAAACAACTACTTATTTGATTCAGAACATGGAAAAATAATTGGCTTCTTATTTTGTTTTTTAATAACTTTCTCAAATAATTTCATCACCACATCTGCACAACATTTACTGTTGAAACTAAAATCCAAAAGTAAAACACTTATTAAATACTTATTAAGATGAGTCTTCTAGTAAATTAAAGGTTATTAATACTATTGTTGTTATATTGGTATGTGTATTTATTGTTTCATACCTTTATTCTGTGTAGCAGTATGAAATGAAGTAAATTAATATCTTACACAGAGCTACATGTACAGTACATCTAAACTGGAATACACAACTGACAACAAAACGATGCTAGAGGAAATTAAATCCCGAGTGTACATTGAAAGAGCTGACTGTCGTACCCTGGGCAGAAATCCATGTGTCTTTTAGTTTGATAAAGATTTCTGTATTATAGCCCACTTTTTTCTTGTAGAACCTTTTTTTCCCATGTAAGAAATATTGGCTCATTTTCACTGTGTCCTGCGTTTTCCAGGGATTGCTGGTTAAGCCCATGTATCCCGTCTCTTGACCTACAGTAGTCTGTGCCACTCTCTTCAATGTCCAGCTCTGCATTCAATGGCTTTGCAGACCTGTCATAACCTCTTTCTTTAGTCTCTGGAGGAATTCTTTCCTGGAGAAAAGTGGCATGTCCCTAATTCATTGCAGAAGAAGCCACAGTGCACTGCTCCCAATCTGTTATGTCAAGCAAAGGTTGGGTATCACTTCTGCACTCTTTTCTTAGAGGATTGTGCAAAGCAGTTGGAGCTCAAATCTGTTCATTTATAATGACGTGCTGTTTTATTTTTCTCATTTTAGGTTAGGGATGTTCAACATACACATTAGCAGATTAACTCATGAGGCCTTTGTGTTGTCTTCATGAACAAATAACTCAGAGAACAGCCATTCTTCTTAATCCAAATTATTACCGTTGCATGATTGTTTAATGAAAAGAAATGTGGTTCACAGCAATGCAAAATGAACACTACAAAACAAAATAATGTTTGTGCCTTAACTATAAGTGCAAGCTAGCCAGCCTCCTCTTTTTGTTTTCTTTTTTCCAATCAATCAAAAAACACAGGGGTCAAATATGAATTAATCACATACTTTCATGAAAGCTTAGACAAGGTAAGGACTGCATTTAGTATTCATAAACTCGAAATACATCTTATTATATTTCCACTTCAGTATTATTGAAGATGCCATGATTTAAAATTGCCCAAGAAGTCCTTCAAAAACACTTCATGCTCGTTACTGAGTTCCATTAATAATTGGCTTTGAGATCATGATAAATGCAAGACAATCTGTTAAAAATTTGATTAGAAGGACCACATCTGTGATACAGATAAAAGTGCCAGGAAAATCTTGACTATAGTAAATCAGCAATGCCTTAAATGTTTACGATGATTGATTCAATTGTCATGGTTTTGTATTATAAAATCTAATAATAAACAAATACTGGTTAGTCTAGGTTTTGTCTCTATTATGTACTGAAAAACATTAGAAACTTTTCAGCTTGATGAATGTACAGTATATAGCATAAACTTTTATTCTCTCATACTAAACGAAATATACAATTTGAAAAAGAAATTTGACTTTGAAAACTCTTTATTTCTTGACCCTTTTTGTACAGTATATAAAGTACAGTACTGTATATGTATCTTTCTGCTCTGTATATATTGTATTTGCTTCTCTGCTTGTATACTGTATACAAATATTAAAAAGTAACACACTCTTGAAGCATCAGTTGTAGTTAGGATTGAAACACCATAAGAAAGATACTAAAAAAATGACAGATCCCATTTGATTAAGCTTAATCATAAGCTTGATTGTGCTTAATCATAAGACATGGAATTTGTTAGCAATGAAGTATGCACTCAGCTGGCATTATCATTAAAATGTATCAGGGAAAAATATGAGGAAAACAAAAACGAAAAAGATGCATTCTAGAATTTAAAACTTTTAATCATAAAGTGGAATATCTGAAATTATTCAGTTGTATTATATAATCAATTGATTTTAAATATTTTAAGTAAGGATAGGAATGGTAGCGATAAAGTTGTATTTCTAAAGGTTTTGTATTTGCAAAGGTGCAGGGATTGCAAGCATTTGGATGCTCAAAATATTTGTGTATTTGCTGAAAAATAATGTAGAGGCAGTGTACATGTGCTGACTTTTATATCCAGCAGCTTCTACACTTCAGATGAGAAATACAAGTGTGACAGCTTAGGAAAGTGAGTGTTGCTGGCTCCTGAGTTGCTCAAGCAGCACACCTGCTCATTGGGAGCTTGAGCCTGGTCATGTCACTAGCTGACTGTGACCAGATTCTCCAAGCAAGAATTCACAATAGACAGAGCACTGCCAGCCCCTGGGACAGGAGTGGAATTTACCAGCCAGGGCTCTCTGGGCTGTAAGTAAAACAGCACACACCCAGAAAGACTTGCAGTACAATCGGAGAGGGATGCACTACTCCCTCAAGCAGTGCTAACCCTCCTGTATGTTGCTGTGGAGCTTGTAGCATGCAAAATGCTGATCGTTTTGGATTTTGATGATGGTTTGATGGCTGGGCGATTCGGAGAAACCTGCCTGCCCTTTCTCTTTCTCCCCATGCAATACAGACATCATTGATCTGAGCTGAGCTGTGAAAGAAATAATTCAAAGTCCCAAATTACAGAAGATGATTCAAAATTGGCGAGTAAATATGGTGAAGTGAATATACAGTACTGTACAACAAAAAAAGTACTGTAGGAGGCTTTACTACACTGATTTTGGGGCTTATTTTCTCATCTTTTCTAACGTTCAGACTACTTGAAACAATTCTGGATGTTACATACTGTACAGTATCCTAGCCACAATTGTCTCAGAGGGCACAGAATGGTACCTGTTACTTAGGCTCTGAATCCCAGCGGTACTGACAGAACAATCTCAATATTTCACTTTGCCTCACAGTTTGTAATTTGTGCAGTAAATGTGAATGTCCCTGAGCTGATTGCTTTAATGCACAAATGTGTTTAACCCATTAAAAGAAGAAGATTATCTTTCTACAGTCTTGCTCATGTGTTGGAAAGATTTCCAGTCATTTATAAAAAACAGATTGCCATGGGAACCATATTTCCAGCTTCATACCCCCATGGTTCCTGGACTCTGTTTGCAAAGGCAAAGTCACAGCAACCAATAAAAAAAAACCGATTAGAACTTATTACATAGGTGTGACTGTATCTGAGCACAGGTTCCTGTCCATTGACAGAAACTGGAAAGACACAATAGATTTGAGGCACTGCTAGAGTAAACTGTAAATTGGTTGAAATAAAGCAATAAACAGAGCTCTGTGACTCCTTTGAAAGGATAGAAATAAATTAAAACAGGTAGGTACCAGTGGGAAATGTCTTTGCAATAAATCATTCCTAAAATTAGAAAGTAAACGTGAGCATATTTCTTTTAGTTTTTGTTTTATAAAATACATCTTTTGTGATTCACCAATTTGACCTTCTATGTAAAATTCTGAGACATGTTTAACCATTAGCAGCAGATAAGGACGGACTGCAAGCAAGCCTACGTTAACTGATTGATTCATTACAGCCATGATATATTATAAAATATGATTAAACATTGAAAGTTCTAGAAATGGTAGATTTGTATCATTCTAGCTTGTGCAGCATAACACAAAGACCTAATTGGAAAGTGGGGCAATATTTAGGACATTATAAAAGGCATCCCGTTACAACTAGCATTAGCATAAAAGACTAAAAAACAGAGAGAAAAGTGGCTCTACACATACTACAGTATGTGAAAAAATCACAAATGTTCAAGTACCACAGTTATTTTAAAGATGTTCCTGCATTACGTATTATGGGATTTTGCTGAACAGAGAAACGATGATTTTCTCATCAAGAGGTTCGTGTCTAGTGAAATTTAAACTTTAAACATTCCTGTTCTTTTATTTAATCGTAGATATTAATATTTTTTATTCTTCCAATTAAAATAAGTTGCATTGCTTCTCTGATGCACAGAATTCCTTTTTGTTATCAAAAGAGAAGAATATTAGCAAGAATATTAGCTTTACAACACAACCCTGTGAATATTGTCAAAGTGGTGAGTAACAAATTTTGTTTAAATGTACACTGACGTAAAAGTAGTGTCCTTCATCTGTAGAACCTTTCTCCATTACACACTTAACCAAATAAAGGCCTACAGTACATTCTGCTCAGTAAAGATGTTTTATTTGTGCGATTTGCATCACATCATTTTGTTTTGCAGATACAGTATATTTACATATCTATCAGCACAAGCTGCAAATGTGCTTTTTTTCTGAATGGACAGAAGTTTAATGAATTACAGATATCTCCTAAGATCTGCCTGTATCCGGCTAATCAATGGATTGCTACATAACCTTAACTGTGTCAAATGAGTGACGATTACAAGCCTGTGAACCAGATGGCTCCTTCAATTTCGGCACAGAGAAGGAAAAGGTGTCCCAGTTTGTGTATTTTTTTTCCACTGCTCCTGGTTTCTTGGGAAAGGTAGAGAAAGCCAATTAATCATGGCAACCTCCCTGATGTTTTCACCTTCATTTGTCTTTGGATCTTTGTGAAAAGAAAGTAGGTCAACAGCAGCTGCAGGACTAAGTTTGGTATCATACCCTTGAAGTGAGCTTCATGTAGGCACAAGAAAAATGTTCTCTTCAATGCTCAAAGAAACATGTCCCTGGGACATCATCTGAAGCTCAGGTGAAGTTTGTGTGCTCATACTCCCGCAGGACATACAGTATAGAATTCAATATATGATGGAAATTCTGAGATACTAGGTTATCTGCAACTAGAATTTAGTTAGTACAGTATTCTGTATCAATACACAGGAGAGGAAAGGTGTTTCTAAGGGGTTAAGGTCGGTGTGGTATAGATCTTCTAAAACACTCCTCCATTTCAAATATCAACATGGTCATCTTTTAAAATTCTATTTTATATCTCACAATCCTAGCATATCCTTTATTAACTTAGTTAGTTTATTCCACATGCTGACACGGCATCAGTTTTTCTTACCCAAACGAGTATATTGCTTTTTATTGCTTGCCACTGAGTCAACCACAAAAGATTAGATCTGCATTTTTGCTGCTGTGTGTTTTTATGCTTGTAGATAGAAAAATGTCTATGTAAATGTGAGAAACAATAGCTAAGGACAGTCATTTATACTTCTTTCCATATTTAAACAACAGAAAAGCATATTTTTGCACCACCCAAGCCTTGTCAAGGTTCCAATACAGGCATGCAGCTTTTCACATTTCAGTTTTCATGCGGACACTTTTCATAAGCTGCTAAAGTAAAGATCACCATGAAGATAAACCTCTTAATTGCACACAGCTTCAGGACTGAACATCTTTCACCTCAAGGTCCTGCAGTGTCAATCTGTTTTAGTCCATGTTAAGCTGAAGTTGTGGCTTGCTGTGCTCCTTCTTATGTAAAGCAGTTACAGTAGCTACTGTAGCATTTTATGCCAGGCACTCTGGAAGGCTATTGTACCAGAAGAGAATAGAAAGCATTCTCAAGGCCACACACTGAGCAAGTTATGATATACTGTAACTTTTCCCCTTTCACTCTTACCAAACAGACCGCATGTCTGCACTCTATAAAGTTGCATCAAGGAAGATTTTTTTACCCTTTTTCATAATGTTTTTCAAGTGCTGTGAATTTGTAAGCAAAATTGTATTCTTGTCCTCTTTGAGATCAAGAGTAAAAACAAATGGTGTGGGAGTGTAGGAGCTATTATTTTCCTGGATGATGTTAAAAGGGAACTCCAAAATGGACAATCACAGTTAATACTATAAGCATTAAAAGGCAACACTGATACTGAGCGGGCAGATTCCCAGGAGAGAAGGGAAAGTTACCCAGGACTTTGGCTTCTTTGTTAACAGGGTAAAAAGGTATACAGAAAAACTTGATCTGAGAAAGTCATGCAAAGTGAAGCGGATCCCTTCGGAGAATGTTAGTGGTCAGGGACGATGCGACAGAAAGCAGAAATAGCAGTAATTGCTGTAATAGCAGGACAGCCTAGGAGCATAATGATGACAAATGCACATAACTTGATTATCTATTTAATGTACTTGTACTACCCTTCTTCCCATCTGATCCAATCAATCAACAGAAAGCCCTAAATCAACATTAATATTAATTTTTGAGATGCCCAGAAACACCTGTAATATTTACAGAACATACAGAGATGGATTTTGAAACCCCTGACTTCATATATATGTGACATATATACAGGATGTCAAACAGATACCAGGGCTCTCACACTTTGTTTTCCCAAATTAGATATCACTACTCTGCTATAAGGTACTAGATAATTATTTTACACCACTGGGTTTATTGTAAGACAATATTTTGTTAAAAGAGACATTATACACAAATGCAAACTCACGTATAGAAGTAGGGTAGAGTAGTTTATTGCCATACAGTGTATACATGCACATTGGAATTCTTAATCGTGCATGTATTCCTAATGAAAAACGACTAAGTTTTCAGTTTATAATCATTCCAAAAACAACTCTTTATTAGCTATTAAGGGGATTAGATCAGTCCAATTTCCAAATATTTCCATTTCTTCAGGGTGGGTTCATTGTCACAAAGTAAAATTTAACTTTCATTACCATTGACCAGCCTAGAAAACTAGATTTTGTTCAGGCTCAAAAGAATGAACTGGGAAAGATGAGGTTAAATGAAAGAATCCTTCCTCTGTCCTAGATACAGAGCAATGCCCTGCTTTCTTCATCTGATCACCAAAATAGGGCATGACTTAGTTTTCCACACGTCTGCAGCTTCTGATGCTGTGGACTAGGTGTATTGTGAAAGACAAAGAAGTTGACCTTCTATCAGTCATCAAGTACATTCCCAGAATGTTTAAGATAAGAAACACACAGAAAAAGGACATGATAGTTCTTAAGAGAACTCTGTGTGTTCTAGGACTCTTAAAGACAGCAAATTATGTTCTCAATTTTAATAGATGTTTTTTATGTGCTTACTGATGTATTTCATTATAACAGAAAGTGGAATTGGGGAATTTTTGGAAAATTTTGAATTTTTAAAGTGTACATTAGATTACATCATGGGACATGTCTGCAATACTTACATGAACTACATAAGCACAAATTCTTGATGATCCTTTGCCAAATGCACTGTATGAGTTAACTTTGAATAATAAAAGACAAACATATCTGTAAGATAATTGGTTCATTGAGTAAACGTTAGAGTTTAATTCATGGATAATTTCCTGGATGCCACCTTATTCATCTTTTTTGGTGTCTAGGTTTCCATTAAAACTTAATATTGGAGAGGAGGTTTTCTTTTTTAAAAAGTGCAGATCTTTTAGCAGAGCATTTCAAGGTCTGTGGATAAAATTCATCGTTCCTCATCAACAAAAATCTTAATCAATGTTATTTCTACTTATTCTTCTAAAAGGAAATGAAAGTCAATTGAGGCTTAACATGAAAAAGAAGTGAATTCATTCAATGGCTCTTACATTATGCAAACATTGTTTACACTTTATTTGGATGCACGTGTTGCTTTAGTATTTAGAGAAAAAAAATGAATTTTCAAGGATATTTTGTTGAATTCCCACTCCACTTAATGCCGAAATCCAGTGTGATGCTTAAGGAGGTTTGCGGCTGCTAAAAGCTGCGATGTCACAAAGCGCAAAGAAAGACCTGTCTTCACAGTTCAATCCCGCCATCTAGTGGTTTTGAAAGCACAATACGCTAGCCCGAAAAATAGCGTCACCTTTCCTCTTGGGCACCTCAGCAGACTGTCCGGCCACACAATAAGAGAAGATGAGACATACAGTAAGAAACACAGAACTGAAATTATAAAGTACTTAACACTCAGGAAGGTGAACTGTGAACTCAGTTTCTCCAGCATGTTGTTGAAGTTGAAGTTCATCAGAGTCAATTAGCTACCAGTAACTAAATGAGAAAGACTGGCCACTTGGTTTCCTCTTGTATCTTTCCCTTGTTATGTTCAATCCAACTACACTCTCAAAATCCCTCAGGAAAAACTGAATACACACTTGGACAACAAGCAAGAATAAATAAAAAGAATAAACAAGCACACAAAAAATAAGGAGAAAGATGATCTGTCTCAGATTGGATCTGGGTGTTGCTGCTTCCACATTTGAATTTCAAAAGAGTACTTGCAGGAAATCATACAAAGCAAAGATCTAAATCTATTGTAAGTTAGGATATATGTCAGGTCCAGAATATATTCACCTACAGTATATACTCTAGCTTCAAGTGGTCTCCTTGAAGAGGGAGATTCCATAAACTAACACAACTGAACTTAAATAAACAATATACCATATGCAATAACAAGCAATTTATATTTGTAAGCAATTTACTGCTAGTTTTTAAATACTTACAGTGGTATTTACACCAAAATAAATAATAATGTACCGTACATTAGGAAAAAATGTTGTGTTTAAACCATAATTTAAGTTGTGTGATTGCACGCACCGGATGTAGGTACAGTAGTATTTATCTTTTGCTCGGGGAAGAGCTTGTTATACTCAGAATAGGCCTATGGATATTCTTAAATGTGTGTCCATAGGAGACAGAAGCAGTATATAATACACATAATTTCCAAAATAAATAATGTGTGTCCTTGCAGTACAGTATAATTTAGAAAGCCTAATTACACCTGAGGCATACAGTACAAAGACAGAGCATACTGTATCAGAAGGAAAGGACAATAACTGGACTTTTTATCCTCTGTTAGCATTTCTGACATGGTAAACCCCCATAACTGTCCACTTAATTAGTGAAGTAAAATATGAATCTAAACAAAAGTGCTGCTCAAAGACAGAAATGGGAAAAAAGTCTGTAGCTGATTTAGTACCATGACACCACAAAGTACTATCTTTTTGGAAGAACTGGATTTTATTAAGACACATATGCAGCAGAGTAAGTATCAGATGCAATTGGTTGTCACTTTAATTTATCTCCATGCTGGTTAATAAGTAGTAAGTAGAGTACCCGTGGGACTTGTTACTATGGAACTTGGATGATGAAACAGCATTTCCCTGTGTCCCATGGGAGTTGCACTAAGTCATACAATTCAAGAGCAATATATAAAAAAACAGCACTCGCCAAACAATGTTATAAGGATTTAATCATGTGGCTGAAAGGTAATTTATTTGTTTTGTACACTGTAGATCCTTGGTGGGCAACTGCTTGAGTGGGAACATAGGTTTAATAGCACAGCACATGTTCCACAATATAAAGGGTATTGTCATTAGTTCAAAAGCTTAATTTTACCAGTCTGTGGTTTACCAGATTGATGAAAGCATTTTACAAACATTACTTAATGGAAATGTGGCTTAATGGAACTTTGGCTTCAGAGATTTATCTGCCTTAAAGTCCCTGTTTAAAGAAGTACAAACAAACGGGGAGGATCTGAAAGTGATTTGTGCAAGTAAAATGTGCATTCATGAGAAATCACACTGTAGCTAAAAAAAGAATCAGAAATCTAGAAAAAAATGTAGGGTTTTTGTTCATTTGGAGATTATAATATGCCTTTTCTTCCACATCACTGAAATGATTAATATAATTTATGCATACGGTGTCAGGTAAGACATGTATGAAGTGATAAAGACAATGGGACCAGTGTACTGTATATCCCCAATACTATTAGATTAAGATCTTAGATTAACATGATCTTTATCCAGGATTGAAGATGACAGTAAACCCAGAAGAAAACCTCCAGTCCAGGAGAGCCTTGATCTACTTCATTAAAGCTTTGTTCCTGAAAAACAAGCAGCTCCTTCCATATTGTACATTAATAATCCAGTTTATCAGAAAAGGCTGTCTCTCTATCCAATATACTGTAAAGCTTTTTCAGCTTTATGTGGAGTTCCAGCCAGGGCTGTTACAAAACAGATGCAATGCAACATTCATTTTTAAAACTATAATTTACTGTGGGAGACATACAATTTGTCAGATTCTGAACACAACACTGCTGGAGAATAACCACTTTGACCAAAGAGTTATCAGTAATTGACCCCTGTTTACGTGACATTTTGTGAGGCCACAACCTTTAGAAACAAAAAATAAAATTGCTTGAGACCAGAACTTCAGCAAGGGTATATTTAGCCATCCAAAGAGACACCTTAAAAACATTTCCGATGGACGATAGAAGGACCAGCTTCTTCATATTCATCTTTGCTGATCCACATCTGTTGGAAGGTGGAGAGAGAGGCCAAGATGGACCCTCCGATCCAGACGGAGTACTTGCGCTCAGGAGGGGCAATCATCTAAAGAGGAGGAGGCTTCTGTGAGGCATGCTCAATGCTTAGCAATTATTCTCATTCTGCTTTACCATGTGTCTTAACAACACTGCCAAGACCTCACCACTCACCAGACTCCAACTCCTTTAAGACTTTCTCACTCTTGAGTAGTGCAGCCAGTAAAGGTGTTCACTCTGAAAGCTGGCTGAGCCTTCAGAGCCTTGTTCTGTCACTGGCCAAAAGTGACCAGGTTTCTCCCAGAAGCAGCGCCAAGTGATTCTGTGTACCAGTCCTCCAGGGCCCTCTTCCAGTTGTGAGACAACACTTAGGTTTCTTTACAGTAGAATACTACCTTTCCTATTTTAAGTCTTATTTTCTATGAACTAGAACATCCATATTTTCTTTATTTTTCCTCTACCATTGTATGGAATATTATCTTTCTGTTTAAGCACAAAGGGTTTGATGTGCTCATTGTAGTATGCACATTACACTTGTCTCATTTCCTACAGTATGTAACAATTTGTGATGCTCCATTTCCATCCACTGATTTTTTATGTACACACATTATAAATAAATCTGTTACATTTTGGCATATTCTGTTTGCTATGTCCTCAGTTAAGATGATTGGCATATTACCGTTAAGTGGGAGCACACAGATGGCTCTTTCCTTCAAAAAAGGGAAATTGTTTTTGGTTTCAACATGTCAGTTGCACATTAAAATGCTGAAACCGATGGAGAAAGGCTCGTCTTGGGTGGTGTTTTATTGCAGATCGGGCACTAAAATAGACTCTGGAGAATGAAATCTGGTCACATGTCCAAATCCTCCTGATTTTTTCGTCCAGTCCAATTGGCTGAGCATTTGGCTGCAGTGTGCGGCATCATAAGAGTTCCTAAGATCATTTTTTTTGTTCTAGACTTTTGTGCATACATAGAAAAATCTAAACTGCGAATAAATAGGGTACAAAATAAATGAAAGTTCTTTTGGGACTTTTATTAGTTATTATTTAGTATGTAATTTTGAATCAGTTCCTTGCACCTAAGTCATGACACCTTCTCCTCCATGGTGCTGGCCTAAACTACGAGAGTTGGTACTGTTACCGATCGAAATGCATGGCATCTTTTAGACCAGCCCTCTTTAAAACAAACAAAAAGCTTTACAAGAATCTGGCTCTGCTAAACTATACAGCCACAGAGCATATGACAGCTAAACAATGTGCATTGAGTACTGTGAGAAGGCCCTCTACAGTAAAACTCTGCCCTCTGCAGAAAACCGTTCCTGTCTATTTTTTCTGTCTACGCCTAGTTAAGAATTTATAAAACAATTTATTGGAAGCTATTAATGGATACCAGTGAACCAAAAATAAAAACAGCTTAGGAGATAAAAAAATCCGAAACAACTGGAGCAATTTGCTGCTTGCTTGGATGCTGTCCACAGCTCTTGCAAACATAACCAGCAGCAATGTTTCTATTTAAATCCTCAATACAATCATCTCCTAGCACTTGTGCTGGAGAGTCAAAAGTACATTGTTGTTTAACTGCACTGTGATTACCCTGGTGAACTATATCTAATCCCTAGATTTTTGAGGAAGGAACATAATACACATTTTTATAAAAGCTGCCTGACAAAGAACAGTTGGATGGGATGAAAAGAATTCTAAATCCCTGTTGCCTCACATAAAGCTTTGCTGCTAGGAGATAAAGGAAAAAGAACAGGAACAGAATTTTATCTTCTTCAGAAATTACCACACATTATGCAGCAAATTACCTGGTTGTCTTCATATGTTATGCAGTTATTCCCAAAAAAGTGATATCATTATATTTTTTGACCAAACATAATATACACTTAAACTAGGACCTAAGTTGCTTAAAGATGTGTGTCCCTTTGCTGACATACTGTAAAGTAAGATTTTCCAAAATATTTTTCTTGCAAACCAAATCAATCAATTATACTAGGTAACACAGTATACTGTTTATCACTCAGAAAAAAAGTAAAGAATGGTTAGCACATTGATATCATCCAAGTGGGATAGACCCGAAGCAAGAAGAATGGATTATTGTTCATACCTTGATTTTCATAGTACTTGGAGCCAAGGCTGTTATCTCTTTCTGCATTCGATCACCAATGCCTGGGTACATTGTAGTTCCACCAGACAGCACATTGTTGGCATAGAGATCCTTTCGAATGTCAATATCACATTTCATGATGCCATTGTATGTGGTCTCATGAATACCTGCAGATTCCATACCTGTTAATGCAATAGATATAAAATTAAAGCTTAATTGCAGTGCAAGACAAGTCCTATACACTATATACTGTACCATTAGTACCACTGTTCTGTTCTTAATCTGAAATAAGTACAATTGCCACAAGGTGGCATTCCACAGCTTTCAGTTTTAATTGTAGCGTATTGAGACAAGGGTTATAAAAAGCTCATGTTTGCAGCTATTAGGGTCTAGAAACAATGGGTTATTTACCCAGCTGTAGCACCAGAAGCCACAGAGAATCAAAGGGGATTTTTGGAGAATGACTCTAGTTTATCATAATAAGAGTGAACAATCAACACCCAGAAAAGAATGGAAGCAAGAGAGGGGACGGAGAGAGAGAGCAGTGAGGCACGTGAGAGGACCTTGTTCTGATTCATCTTAAAACCAGATTCTAGCTACTGTAAGTACTTAGAGTGGAGCAGTGACACTCTGGCTAAGGATCTGCATCTGTGGCTGGAAGGTTTCCGGTTCAAATCCTGCGGCTGGCAGAGGAATCCTACTCCGTTGGGGTGCTGTACAAATGGCTGACCCTGTGCTCTGGCCCCAAGTTTCTCTCTCTGTCTGTGTGTCTCATGGAGAGCAAGCTGGGGTAAGCGAAAAGACAAATTCCTAATGCAAGAAATTGTATAGGGCCAATAAAGTGATCTTATCTTACTTGAACCTTGTTTCAGACAGCTTGCAGTCCAAAATTTTGAATTTCTTATTTTTGGAATCCTCTAATGGATTACAGACATTCACTCCAAGTTAGTGATGCATTTTGGAATGGAGAGATAGCTCTGGGTCACACTGTTTTACATAGAACACGGGTTTATCTGTCTTGATGGCCAATTATATAGTGTTCACATTACTGGGCTAGCAGTCTGGGATTGCAGTGACATTAAAACACAGGTCGCAGAGATGCACTGTTGTTGTTCATTCTGTGCTGTTTTCCTATATTCTTAACCCCCTATGAGTAACGATATTTGTTACAGTACAATACTGTTTTAAGTATTGCATCTAGTAAATAGAAACACTGATTGCACTGACAATATTATAGCCATCTGGCATTTAACAGGGATCTCTATTTCACAACAAACTGAGTTTATTCTGGCCGGCAGCATACCATCCACTTGCTGTCTATTTCTGGGAAATCCCTAACAGGCTGCTAATGATAAATTCTAATCTTAAACTTTTGAAGTCTGAATAATAAGACTCAAAATACTCTCCAAACAAGCACCTTGAGATTTGCCACCTAACTACTCAGGAGTTCCATCAGCAGTTGAGCTTTTTACCATTAACAGAAAACTAGAGTAGGTTATACAAGAGCCTTGAAACTGACATATGGTATTTTACATTAAACAAAAAAAGATATCTATTGTTTTGCTGTGTTCCACTGAAGTACCGTTGTGAAACAATGCTCTAATATGGTTTAAAAATAATCATTCAGATGACCACAGAGGCTGTAATCTGATGATGTTTCGGTCATCTTGTTACTGTTTTCAGGGATCTAGTTAATTGTGGTAGTTTCACAGCTGTTAGTGCTGTTTGCTAGTGGGCTTACCAATGAAGGATGGCTGGAAGAGAGTCTCAGGGCAGCGAAACCTCTCATTTCCAATAGTGATGACCTGGCCGTCGGGCAGCTCGTAGCTCTTCTCCAGGGAGGAGGAGGAGGCTGCAGTTGCCATTTCATTCTCAAAGTCCAGGGCCACGTAGCAGAGCTTCTCCTTAATGTCACGGACAATCTCACGTTCCGCTGAAGAATAGCAGAGAACAGAGCTCAGCACAGGGAAAAAAGGGTTTCTCTAATAATTCACGCAGGGACAGTGAAATGACCGTATACCTGCTAAATTCCTATTTTATTTAATAAAATTTGCTATGTTTTTTTTTATCTTAGGTTTAAAACCAATGGTTTTCTTTCACCAACAGGGTGTGCCCTTTCCTAACATTGCCCAACACCTTTCTCCCATTCCAGAGAGATGACTAATTTTAAAGGCGTGGAAGTCTGGACCAGTTTTTACATACAGCTCTTTTTAAGTCAATAAAGTGTTATTGTTTGCATAGTTAGCAATTTCCTTCAAAAGCAACAGCAGAAGAGTTTATTATTTAATTGCAAGTCGTGTTGGATAAGAACTTCTGGCAAATAAATAAATCCATCTATCCATTTTCTAAACACTTTACCCAGTACAGGGTTGCGGGGGCTTGTCTCGACAAGCGATGGGTGATGGGTAGGATACACCCTGGACAGGACGGCAGTCCATCGCAGGTCACACACAGACACATACGGTACAAGCGCTCAGTCACACTGGGGTCAATTTTTCTGAAGCCAATTAACATACCAGTATGTCTTTGGACTGTGGGAGGAAACTGGAGCACCCAGAGGAAACCTATGCAGACATGGGGAGAACGTGCAAACTCCACACAGATAGTTTCCCAGCTCCAGAATTGAACCCTGAGCCCCCACACTGTAAGGCAGCAATACTAACTACTGTAGATTAAAATTATGTTCACAGAGGGACTCCATTCATGTGCTTCTTAGGTTCAGATCTGACATTGCGGGAGTCTTATTTCACTTTGATCTGAAAACATCTGGCACTGCGCTGAAATGCAAGGGACATGCTTTTAAAGATACCATTTCCATCTCACTGAAAATAACTGCAGAGCCTCCCACCCACAGGCACAAAGGCCATCATTTCCAGGGATAGCATACAACATCATTCAGTCACAAGACTCTTCCCAACAAAAGCTGCCAAATCTTATCCGGTCATGAGATTAGTACATTCTTACTTCGGGGTGTGTTGGGTATGTCAGAAATAAAGTAGCAATGCTCTCTTTCTTTGTTTTTTATATATTCTTCTTTTTTAAAAACACCTTTGCTTTAATTTGGTACCGTATGATACTGGAAACTTTATTCAGCATTGCGTCAACTTTTTCAAATCCCAGATTATTAGAAAAAGCTTACCTGTGGTGACAAAAGAATAGCCTCTCTCTGTGAGAATTTTCATGAGATAGTCGGTCAAGTCCCTGCCAGCCAGATCCAATCTCATGATAGCATGAGGAAGGGCATAGCCTTCATAAATGGGCACGTTGTGGGTCACTCCATCTCCAGAGTCCAACACAATACCTGGAATGATTTAGTTACATGCTTTTACTTTCCATCATTTCTGATGGACAGGTATAGAGAGAATATATAATTAATTTGACACAAGTGCACAGCATGGGACAATGCATTAATTTGCACATAGGGCAAAGGGCAAAGGAGAACATGTTCCAGTGCATGAAGACTGTGCACACTAGACAGTGATACATCAGCATTTATACCCTTGTAATGCCCCGTACAGCCACTGATGGTCATTGTTGGTGTTAATGCCTTCAAGTGTAAACTATCATTGTCCATAGGAATCTATTCCCTACTTATATTCATACAGTACTAAATGCCTTACTTCATGGTGTAGTTTCCACGATAATTCATTAGTTCTTAACCTTGGTTCCAGTGATCTGCTATATCTGGTTTCTGATCCAGCCAAATTATTAATTACGGGAAAAGTGATTTAAATTTTGTATTATATGTATGTTTTTTAAACTTGCTCTTAGCTCTTAAAATCTGAATATAATTTTGTAATTGGTATGAACCCTGTAATTGGTATGAACCTCATTAGAGGGTTTCGGGAATGCCATACAGGTGTGAAAGACGAAATCTAACCCATTAGATTTGAACAAAATGAAAAAAGCCTGGCTCACTGTGGGACCTGTCTGATACAGTGTCATTCCCACCTTTGTCGGGTCCTCATCAATGAATCACCCATTAAGAACTGTTTAGTCAGAAATATGGAATCGAATTCTTAATTAGCAAGTTCTGCAGATATGGTTTATAGTTCAGTGTGCTGAAGTTTCTGGAAATAAGGACAGGGTGCAGAAAACAAACAAACAACCAAGCTGATAAATTACAGCCATCAATTAGCACCAATAATTAATGACCCAATTGAAATGAAAACCAGCAGGTTCAGTAGTCTCTCAGAAACAGAGCTGAGAACCACTGGGATAATTACTGTATATAACGACCCCAAACCACAAATACTGTAGATGCTTTTGTTTCTGGAGATTTTGATTGTACTAATAAAAGTGCTGTTAGCCAAATATCTATGCATTAGCTGGGCCGGTCCCGGGTGGAGACAGCATCAGAAAAAAAATCTGATTCAGGGTGGATTAAGAATAATTGTTTAATTAATTGAAAAGCCAAATGAACACGTCTCTGGGGTGTGAATCAGATGTCTGGAGTTCTGAGGTAAAAGAACATAACGTTCTTCAGACACGGCTTGTTCACACTTTGAAAGCTAATACAGTAAAGCCAAAATTCAAGGCTTTCCCAGGTTCTTTATTACTTGCTGCGTCTTAGATATCCTGACTGAACTTACCAGTGGTACGACCGGAAGCATACAGAGAAAGCACAGCCTGGATTGCTACATACATTGCTGGAACATTGAAGGTCTCAAACATAATCTGTAAAGACCATTAAAGGACAGGATTCAATACACAAATGGTTAAAAGGATGTTGTAGGAAACTTATGACAAGCTTCTTTAAGATTAAAGGAAGAATCGGCTTTTTTATAATAATGCAAAAAGGAAAGCTCATAAGAAACAGGATACAAAACACTGGAATCTCATTGATGAAACCTCTCCCACAGATATTATATGAAGTTTGTGAACAGATGATGTAAAAGCTAAAACAACCTGTGTCATTTTCTCTCTGTTGGCTTTTGGGTTTAGAGGGGCTTCAGTCAGCAGTACTGGATGTTCTTCTGGGGCCACGCGGAGCTCATTGTAGAAGGAATGGTGCCAGATCTGTGGATAAAAAGAACAAAAACATTTGTGTGAGAGGATTGTGGTTTTGGTTTGGAGCTTTAAAACTTCCCACATTGCTAGGCGGCAGGTCACATTAAGAGTGTTTGGAATTTCAAGTACCATTTTAAAACAGCCCTGAGCTCTCCACTGACAGCTCTTGGAAGGGCTGGAGGGGAGGGTGAATATTAATGTCCTTTCGTGTTATGATTATCAATCAGAAATGATAAAGTATGCAGAGTGTAAATATGGAGAATTCCGTTGAAAGGGTTGTTATGCCTTTTATTTGGATTTCTTAAAAATCTGATAACATACTGTAACTCACTTAGTGCTTTAGCTTAGGGAGTCCACTCCAAAATGCTGCAAATGTAGGCAGTGTCAGTATTTACTGTACCTTCTCCATGTCGTCCCAGTTGGTGATAATGCCGTGCTCGATGGGGTATTTCAGAGTGAGAATACCTCTTTTACTCTGGGCTTCGTCTCCTACGTAACTGTCTTTCTGTCCCATCCCGACCATGACACCCTATGTGATTATGAAAAACAAGACACTGTGTCAGATCCCTGTTGATTTTCATTCTTTTGTTTGGAAATATGAAATATGAATTATTTCTCTATCAAGCAGAGAATAAAGACATTAAATGAATTGCACAATACTTTGGAAAAGTATGCAGGCATTAACACTGGAAAGCTGTTTTTCCACAATTATGATCTTAAAAGGGGGTTGCTGGGAATGATTGGATAGGCATGATAATGTTAAAGACAGATTATCACTATTAAAGTATCAGAAATCAAAATATTACTTTCAAATATTGATCATCATTTATGTAATTCAGGAACCTCTGCATAAGGACTTGCACTATGATCTAACATCAAGCCCTCTGACTCCTGCAGGAACAGAGTATTTGTAAACCAAAGGCCACCCTCTTTCAATCACAACGACTGTTGTCTGAGGGCCAAAAAACAGTCCATGATTTAACCTGCAGAGCATGTCACTAGAAAAACATCGCTGATCTGGAGACTGATATGGAGATAAATTTGCATATCTATCAACTATCTACTACGGGAGCTCCAGAAGACTTAAAAAGCATCTACAGATGTGTAACACATTAGCAGTGCTATTTAAAGCTTCCCGAAAATGGGTCTGGAAAACCTTTAGAAAAAAGAGTCAGAACCAGGACTGAAATCAGACTGAGCTTGCTGCTGGACCTGGTGGCGGGGACGACCCACGATGGAGGGAAAGACAGCCCTGGGAGCATCATCTCCAGCAAAGCCAGCTTTACAGAGTCCCGAGCCATTGTCACACACCAGAGCAGTGGTCTCTTCCTCGTCACACATTTCTTTCGTGCCCTTGCCGACCTGTCAGATCACAGCCAAAGGTTAAAAAGGTTTTTATTCTAAAAACACAAGGGCAGAGGAGAAAAAGACAGTGTGCGGTACAGTTGTTGTACAACCATGTTCTCCGAGAAACAGGGATACACTCCTCAGAGCTACTTTAAATGCCATAGAGGACCAATTTGGAATCAGTATCACCTATGAAATCTTGCACATCACTTGCATATGCACAGACATGTGATTTTTTTCTCATATTAAATTTTCAGTTACTGTCTATCTGTCCATCTGCAGGCATTTACAAAATGTAATACATAAGTTGAGAAATATGGTGGCTAGTGCATAGTGCAAGAGGTTCTAAACTAGCTCTAAACTATAATTTATAACATTCAAAGATAAGCTTGTTACAGTGAAGTTTAGTTTCACTAAAAGTTACTAGCACAATGGCATTATTTTGTCATCACTGGCACAACTTGAATTGCAATATTCAATTGCATAACCAGTTGGTGTCATTACTTTCAAACTAGAAATACTAAGGAAAAAAAAGAAGAGATTAATAGTAGTATAAAGTGGCTGAATGGTTGAACTCACCCAGAAAAGCTGGAGAAGACGGCAGAAGTCGGCTAGCGCTCGCTTTGATAAAGTAAGTGTGCTTTCACCTGGCTTCCATTTTTATAGAAGCCTTTTTGGGAAGGAGGCCATTGAATGCCTTTAAAACATCAGCCCATTTTAGGAAGCATTTCCTTGCTAACAAGTCACAAAAGTGAATGACAGGCCGCCTCCGATAAATTAGGACAGGATTTCTCATCAAGCTGGAATCTTTCCCACTGAACAGGTTGCCTACAAGCTTTTAGGGTTTTAATATTAGAAGGTAATTTATAACATCAGGTGCCCCTAGCCTATGGACGGAAAATGGGTTCACTTGCGGTCTAACTGAAAGGCATTTCAGTATCTTTCAGCATAGCAAGCTATAAATAACTCCGAATGCATCACTCATTGAGCAAGCATGGTCATTCTGCAGCTGGAGTATTGTGGAAGTGGATTGGCCAGCCTGATTTTAAGTCACTCATAGCCATTCCAAAAGAACTATAAATGTGAAGGCAGTTTCTCCTCAGTGATTGCTTATAAATGTAAAAAGACCAATACTAAGCATAAGAATAGGCTAGATTAATTGGTTGAATGGGTGTTGCAAAAAAAAAAACATCTCTCATCTGGACGAGTTAAGAGTTACCAGAGTATACAAGGACAACCTACAAAAAACGCTTGGGTTCAATATTGAATCCTGGAAAAACTTCAATGACTTTTTTCCATTTCAACATTACAAAAAACACATCTGGAACTTTTTGTGAATTAATACATATACAGTACACGAAATGGTAAAAAAAAAGATCACTGTGTAATGTTTACTCAATAATTATGACATCTGTAAATCTGTATCTGGTACCCTTTTAATCAGAGAAGTAGATGTAACTGCCTGAAGACAATTCTGAATCTTGTCTTCATAAAGGACCTTAACTATTATCCTATGAAAAGCAGATATAAAAAATAGTGTACAAAAAAATCTTGAAATTTGTCATCAGCTCACTTCAGCAATTTTAAGTTACGAAAACTCATAACTTGAGATATAGTTAGCAGTCTTAAAACCAAAATAGTATCTTCTCCTCATATGAAGAAGGCTGTCAGAATTTACAATAAGGGATAGTCAAGTAGTGGTATACAAGCAGACTGAGAACATTTCAGCAAAAATGTCTGTAGAGATGAATCAAGTTTCTCAAGGTTTAGCAGAAGAGACAGATTAAGAACGAGACAGGTACCCCTATATCAAGAAACCGCTACACTTCATGAGATCATCAGATTTAGTTTATAAACACAAGAAAAAAAAGCTTTTAAATTCCTTTATTAAAATTAACAGAATGCAAGAGCATCTCCAAAAATCACACTGTATTGCACACTTCAGCCGTCTTGATTAGATCAAAAGGCTATAGGACATTCTTTCAAAGTGAATAGTGTACACGAACAGATACATTTTTTAAAAATAGATCCTGTATAGAAAATATGTAATCTTTGATGCACTCAGTAGTTTGGTTAGCTTCAATATTCTTCTCAATCAAACCATATATACACATCATTATACGGAACACAGAAGCTGAAGCAAATCTGCTGTATTGTACAGCATATATTTATGTACTCAAAGGTGATTTCTATGTAACCAATTTGAATATGATAAATACCGCATAACATAAAGAGAAAATTCCAATACAAGGGGAAAGAACCTGATATACAGTACATACACCCTTAAATAATAAACTCTGAGAGGAAAACCCTGCTGAATTGTTTTTATCAAATAACTATATAGCAGTTAATTCAGTGCATAGCTTAATCAGCAGCTAAGACATCATGGCACAATTTCCAAGCAACACCCTTAGTGTTTTTTAATACAGCAGAAGTAAATATTTAAGTTTTCAGACTCAGCTGTATGGGAGGAGTGCAAAGTGGTTACTTCTGGAGTGGTTGATACATTGAAATGAAAAATGGTTGCTTAAATGGAAATGGAGATTCAGGAGTTTTCACAAAAGAATAATTTTTAGGCAGCTTTCAGAAACAGCTTTAAATTAGCTGAGAAGAAAACCTTACTCTACCAAGTAAATCTTGATACCATGACTTAAATTTGTTCTAACACTATGACATAATATACTGGCTACTTTTGCTATCAGTACAAATTGACAGCTTTATTACTGAATGTGTTACATTCCTGCCTCACAACATCACTTCACCCCTCCCACAAAGCTCAGACCAAAGAATCAAACACTGGGTTCCAGCAGCACAAGTGTATTTGGTGAGAAATGTTAGTGTTTACAGTAGTCCAGTCAGGCACATGAAGACCACAACGTGTAATGCCAGCAGGTATGTGAGGAAAATGTAGCGCGATTTTGCTCTGGTCGTCAGCAGCTTAGAGCAGTACAGACTGCGGCCCCTCAACCATCTCTTAACAGAGAGAGCTCCACCTTTCATCTGGAGGAGAAAGTTCAGACAAAGTCATTGTTGACGAGGAAACATGTTTCCGACTTCACACTTGACAATATTGCAAATATTGTAAATAAAGCCATCCTTCTTTGCTAAGTAGCCTTCTCTCTTTTAACTCCCCACCTTGTGCCCTCAAGTAAACCTTTTCACCAGAATTATCTCCTTCAGATAAGCAGGATGCTGCATGTATCAGAAGATCAATTAATACTTTTTGTTGCTAGATAGCACTTAGATGAGGAAGAAAAGATGCAGGCTGCAATTTACCCACCTTGCGCACTACCACATGTTCAGCAGGGTCTATAATAAGTGCCCTGTGCTCCTCATCTGATTCAAGTTGAATGCTGTATTCCCTTGGAGTGGATCTAGAAATGCTTGCATCAATACTAAAATGAAATGGAAATAAGAATAAATTAGAACTTAGTCTTTAACCCTACTTAACACTGAACACTTACCAATCAGTATTTCTTTTTCTACCATTTCATTGCAAGTACCAGGTCAGGTGTTCTTTGAGTTGTTAAATATGAGTTAGCAAATGCTTTCGTTGGCCTGCAGAACAAGATGGGCTTTTCATCTGTTACACATCCATAAGCTGTGTGCAGTCTGAAAAAAAAACCCATAAGCTAAACAGAAGGAAACTGGCTGGCTAATAGACAGCAGTCAACCTTTTATCACTTTCCGCCACCAGTCCTAAAGCCTCTTCAGCTGCCTCGCGCCTGGCCCGCTCTTCAGACAGCTCCTCTGCCAGGTGGGACAGCTCCTGCTGTGTAGAATCCAACGCCTGCTCCGCTTCTATGAGCCTAGTGGGAAAGAAAAACAGAGAACAAGAGAACATCATGATGTATGAAGATTGAATGAAGTTTCACCAAACGAGTAAAATGAACTACTTTATAAAAAACATTTTTTGCCCCCAATTTGTGTTACATATTGTTGAAAAAACAAAGCCACATGCATGCACAAACAGTGATTTTGGAATAACAGCTAAAAGTCATGATCCGTAGAGTGACCCTATATACCAGGAAAGTTAAAGAAGCTTCTGTCTGTGAGCAGTTATATCAAACAAATTCTACATATGCTATATTTGTATTGTACAATGAAAGTGGCAGTTTCACCTCCTTCTCAGCTCACTAACGTCCAGGCTTTCAATGTCTACCATGGTCTTTTCTTGTGGTGCCCCTGGAGGCACCTCGGCAGCAGCTGCACCCTGGAAAGGAGAAGAGGTCAGCAGGGTCAACAGGGACTTCCAAGGTGGGAACTCGGAGAATTTATCAAACCTGACATTGCACCATTTAGAGGGTAGCACCCACAGTGCTTTACAGAAGAATAGCGCCAATGGGAGACACTGATCACCTCAGTCACTGCTGGAAGCCCACTGGTACCTAACAAATCACATACATTACTGTTTCACCAAAAACTGAAAAGACCCTGGCAGATTTATGTCCACCCCACACTAGCAACTGTGCAGCAGCGGTTGGGGTCAGCTAGTAACAAGAACCTAGGCTTCAACTGGCGGTGTCTGAGACACAAGACCCAAACCCTTTTCTGAAGGAGTACCTTCTGAAGGAGTGCGGCATATGGACAAAAGCTTGTTTAAGATGTTTTAAAACTATGATATATGAACCTTCACTTAGATGTAAATCAATGCTTTTACTCACTTGCACAGGGCTCTGGTAGGAGGGCAGTACAGCTGGTGTTTGTGTCTGGCTCTCCAGCCAATAACAGCGATTCTGAATTTCGCTGAGATTCACCTGCGTCTCACGCAGAGTTTGAGAAACGGCTTTCAGCTGCATCGACAAGCCCATTTTCTCTTCGATAGTTTGCATCATCTGAAATTACCGTTGCACGGAAATATCTTTAAAACATGAGCATATAAATCTTCTGATGTGTATTACTACGGATTTTCTTGAACATCACATCTTTTCATGACACTAATTTCACCTTGAACAGCCAATTTGATTAGGGCCATCACCAATGCACCGGCAGTAATTATAAATTTAACTACTGAATAATAACATTAGATGCTGAAATACATCTTGGAAATGCCACAGCGAAGGTGAAGGTTAGAAGTTTAATGAAAGGTCTGAGGTGGTGAATTTTGTCAGCAGCTTTGAGAACAAAGGAAATCTTATCAAAGACTCATTCTAGTCTTGCCTTGGCGTTCAGCTGCTGAAAGCGGAGGTCTTTCTGGTGAATCTCCTGTAGGCAACGCTGCAAGTCACTCTGAAGCTGGCCGCGTTCTTTCAGCAGCTGTGTAACTTGATCTGCAGAAGCCTCTTTCGCTGCCAGGGTAACACTTTCCATCTGCAAAACATCACCATATACACACGAAACAAACCAAAACACTGTCACTGCTCATCTCAATTCATCAATCTTAAGAAAATGTCAATGTAACGAACAAAAACTGAAAAAAAACTGAAAAACGTGAATCTATTATTTTTTTACCTTAACTGGATAAAGTGAAGGGGCATTTTTGGATTCTTTTACAAGTGCTTCAGGGCTGTGTTTTTGCAGTTCAGAGATCTGTCGATCTTTTTCAGCCACCACCATCAAATGCTGCTGTCTCAAAGCTCGAGATTCAGAGAGCAGCAGGTTCTTCTCGGATCTAAATATCAAAAAACACAGCTCAAGCTTTGGCAAAAAGCAAGTTATTATGAGGATTCTGTCAAACGTTCTAGAAATAATAGTGTACACAGTCACGGGCAACACCTCTGCATAAACTGCCAGTACTAAATGCCAAACATACCAACACTTTAAATCACCAATACTAAACTTAGCAACAGTGAGTAATCATGGGCTGGTCTAAAACCTTTCCTTTTTTAAAATAACAGGAGATAACCTTGAAAGTAACATCTCATATGCTACCAACTGCATCACCATTTTCATTAGTATCTTAAAAAACCTACAACACTCTTGGGAGCATTACTAAACTTCCAAAATAAGGCTTTGTCAACTGTCCACGACTCCACCCGTACTGTGTAACCACAAAGACTTCTATGGTATTTGTACGGGCACAGGACCATGCACAAGAACTTCAGGCCATATATCTGCAAATCAGGTATCAAATTAAATCTGCCTTGATCACTAAAAGACTTACTGTAATTTATTCATACTACCAACTGAACTTCCCAGTTGTTATTCCAATACAATTAGAATGCCAAGAATGTAGCTTATTTATAATAAATTACTTTTATGCAAATAGTTCATATGAAGTCTCACAGGGATTATGATTAAGTCACAGTTTGTTCTTCTCAATGTGACTCTGACAACAAATGGGACATACCAGTAACATGGCATGCAGTCCTTATAAGACATACCCTGTTCCAATATCTGCCTGCATATACAGTGGTGAGAGTTAATTACAGAAACGCTCCGGGCTGTACAATAAGGTGCTGTTTAATAGGATAAGTGATCAGGAGAGGAATCCCCCATCCAGTTGATTCTTTTGAGATAATCTATTTAATGTACTACAGTCTGTTTTTTTAATAAAATTCCAAATGGTCTAACTGAAATACTCTGACCAACCTGGGAATATAAAAAAAAACAACTGTCTCAAAGAATGCTAAAACATACACATTGACATCCTATGATTAGATTTAAACTTAAAACAACTTTGTATGCCAGCCAGATGTCTCAATGAGGAAAACAACAGCTGTTCTCATAATTTTATTTTTGTTCCTTCTGTGACTAAAAATGAGACATACAGTATATAATGTACACCTATGTTACCTTAAATTAAATTCCAACAAGATAACTTGACATTAACAACACTAGAAGGAAAACAATGAAATGTTGTTGAGATTCTTAATATAGGAAATCAACTGCAAGCTAATTTTGAATTTACTCTTCAAAGACTGAAGTAAAAAGACTGTGCCAAACACTTGGTGTTGCTGCTGAGCTTGAAAGCCAGAAGATACCTTAGTTCTCCGAGCTCTGACTGGTATGCACGGATATCCTTCTCTGTCTGCTGTCTGTAGGCATTCGCCTGTTGCAGTGCTTTCTGCAGCTCATCAGCTCGTATCTTCATCTGTGTTAACTCAACCTTTTCCAACCTCTGGCTTCCAATTTCTTTAACCTGGAATGCAAAATAAAGGAAATGTATGTTAATTGTGCTATACCTTAAATTTCTCAAACATGCATTCCACAGAACTAGACAAAACACCTGCCACCATGCAACATACTCAATGTTATGGCAAAGCATCAGACTCCATGCTGTGTAGTGATTTGCAGTGAAATGGTTTTAACATATCTAACTTGTGATGCCAACTTACCAGACTGCCCTTTTCAGTCTGAAGCTCAGAAAAATTGCTCCTAAAGGCATCCAATTCTTTGTCACTTTTCACTGATGAGGAAGCTGAACTTTCTCTTTGTCTGGATTCATAAACCCGTTTTGTTCCTCCCAATTGTTGAATCAATCTGTCTCTGTCATCCTGTAGACTGGCCATCGATTTGGAAAAAGCAGTCATCTGCTTACTGTAAGTCTCATTTTCTAAAGTAAGCCTTTTAATTTCAGCTTCTTTTTCAGTCACTGTTTTACACAGATCATCTACCTGCCCCATCAGCTGACTGTAAGTGGTGTCGCTCTCAAAGGCAGAAAGTTTCTGAATCAGAGCAGACCTTTCTTTAGTTAACATCTTCACTTCCGAGGTCATGTCGTTGAGCTGGAACTCAAACTTGTTCAGCGCCACAGAAGCCGTTTTCAGCTCCTCATCATACTTGTTTCGCAAAAGCTTGAAGTCTTCAATGAGCTGATCTCTGTCATTTTGCAAAGCGACCATGGCTTTCCCCAAAGACTCATTGTGAGACTTAAGCTCCTTGCTTTGACTTCTCGCTTCAGAGAGTAATTGCTCTGTCTGTATCAAGTCTCTTGTGAGCTCTTCAACTCTTTCCTCAGCTGTTTCTCTTATACTTCTCATGAGGGCAACCTCTCGTTCAAAGGCACTGATCTCATTATTATACTTTTCCTTTGTCTCTTTTACTTTCTTTTCCATGTCACTTTCAAGTTGACGGAGGTTTCTCTTAAGATCTTCAACAGAGCTCTTTTGTGCAAAAAGCTTCTGATGCAATTCACTGCATTCTGCAGCTTTAACTTCAACAGCTTGTTGTAAGTCTGCAATCACCTTGTTCTGATTGAGTTCCTGTCTCTCTTTTTTTAAGGCTATTATGTTGGCTTCAAGAGTCTGAACCTGAATTCCTAATTCTGAGTTTTTTGCTTCTAAGGATTTTGTATTTTCTGTCTCTTTCTCCAGGTTCTGAAGAACATCCTTATACATTTTATCCATGGCATTTTTCTGATTTTCAAGGTTTTTAA
The DNA here is from genome assembly GCF_055471065.1 of Atractosteus spatula. Lineage (NCBI taxonomy): Eukaryota > Metazoa > Chordata > Actinopteri > Semionotiformes > Lepisosteidae > Atractosteus > Atractosteus spatula. Next base: position 11,480,465 of record NC_142721.1, on the reverse strand, counting down.
TTGAATCCAGTTGTTGCTTCAGAAGTTCTTTTAATTGGTTATCCTTAAGTGACAAGACTTGATTGAGATCTTCCCTGTAGCGAATTAGCTGTGCTTTCAGCATAGCATTTTCTGAATTCAAGTCATCCATTTCATGAAGTAGAGCCTTAATTTCTTGCTTGAGTTTGTTGGTTTCACCAAGTTCCTCTTTAATTAAGATTTCTTTTTCTTTTTCAATACTTTGTAGCTTTGACTGTAACACCTCATATTTAGACATCAAGTGATCCCTATCACTTTGCAAAGACATCATTGCCTTCTTAAAGCTCTCCAGTTTTGCATTCATTTGTTCTTTCTCCTGAAGCGATTTTTCATATTTCTCTTGAAGGCTTTTCACATTGCTTTCTAATCCTCTGAATGCCTTATCTGCATTTTCTCTCTCACTATAAAGAGCACTTAACCTATCTTCGTAGCCCACAATCTCAGCCCAGTGATGTTTCTGAACTTCTTCCAAATACTCAGAGATTTCTCTAGAAGACAGCAGCAAAGCAATCTCAGCATCTTTGTTTTTAAGAAGCAACTTCAGCTGAGCAGAGATGGCATCTTGTTTCTCAAGGTCAACCACCAATTTGTCATTTTGAGACCGAACCAGGAAGAGTTCGGCTTCAGTATTAGAAAGTTTCATCTCTAGCATTGTGAGGTTTGCTTCCATTTTGGAAACATAATCTAACTTGTCTGTAAGTCTAAGGTTCAATGAGCTCTTATCCTGCTGTAATTTCTCAATATCGTCACTCTGCCCTCCAATTTGTTTTCTTAAGTCCTCAATGTTTTTAGAAAGTTCTTTGTTATTCTCTTCCATTACGGTTACCTGTTTCTGGTAGTCTGATGCTGCTGCTTTATAGTGGGTATCTGTTTCACTCAATGCTGTCTCTAACTTTAAGAATTTCTCTTTAAGCTCATTAAGAAGTGCATCCTTTACTTTCTTTTCTTGTTTAAGTCTGTTGATTGCATGGGACTGTTCCAACAGTTGACTGTCTTTATCTTGAATTAGTTTTTGAAATTTATCCTCCCATTGTCTTGCCTCATCATTATTTTGAAGGCTCTGTGAAATGGCTGCCAACCTAGACAAGTTTAGGTTTGCTTCTTTCTGAAGTTTGCTGTTCATTATGTCCTGTGATTCTATTTGCTTCTTTAATTCAAACACTGTCTCTTCATCCTTCTGTTTCTCTAGCTGCAATGTATTAATTCGGGCCTCCAATTCCATTAACATCTCTTTATGAAGGGTATTTTGCTGCTCTAAGAGTTCTTTCAACTCCTTCTCTTTTTCCATTGACTGAAGCTCAGCAAGTTTGTCTTTTTGTGCAAGCTGATTATGTAACTTCACAATTTCAGAATTAACTTTCTCAACCTCGTTCCTTGACTCATTCAGTAGATTCTTATACAATGTTATTTCTGATTCAAGGTTTTGAATTACATTCTCTAAATTTAACAACTTTTCTTTTGTGTCATTTAATTCTTTTTCCACTTTACTATGTTCTGACTGGGACACTTTTGCAGATCTTTCAAAGTCTAATATCACCTCCTGGTAATTGATGCAATCACTTTGAAGTTGGTTAATTTCTTGATGCTTTTCTTTTAGCAACTCCTGTAACTCTTTATTTATGCTTTTTGACCCTGCACTCCCTCTCTGAGCAACCCTGAGCTTCTCTTCAAACTCCTTCACTAATTTCAACTGCTGATCTTCTTTCTGCCTGCAGAACTCATTCTTTTCCTGCTTAATCTCAATGAGTTGAGCTGACAAGGACTTGTTTTGAACTTGCAGTGTATTGACAGTTTCAGTAAGCTCATCAATTTTTTCAGCATTCTTAAGGAGCACTGTCTCTAGATACTCATTTTCATTTTTCACTTTGTCAGATGTCTCCTGCACATTCTCAAGCTCTTCCTGAAGTAGAGACTTGTCATCTTCTAAAATCCTCACCTTTTCATTAAGACTGATAGTCTCCTGCACATTTCTATTGATAACTCCTTGACATTCTGCTAAGGCACTATCCTTTTGTTCCAATTTTTCCTGATGGTCTTTTATTAATTGTGCTAACTGATCAGACAGATTACACTTTTCCTTTTCCAATACATTCAGACATTCGCATTTGGCCGATATAACTGCCTTTTGAGTTTCTACCTCCACAGTTAACAAATCATTTAAACCAAGAGTCTCTTCTAGTTTCTGCTCCATTTCAGCTTCTTTAGCTTTATACTCGCTGTGGCAGTTTGCCAAGGACTCACTCATTACTTTAAGTTCTTCAGTCACTTTTTGATTTGCACACTTCATTTCATTTAGCTTTACCACAAGTTCTTCATATGTTTCTTTTAATCTCTTATTCTCTGCTTCAAGCTGAGTGTTCCTAGAACTCAGTTCTTCAGCTTTGCCCATTTGCTTTTCACTGAGTTCAAGTAGCTCTTTTTTGATTTTTTCATTCTCCTGCTCCAGCTCTTGGATCCTCTGTTGCTTTGCTTTAGCAAACTTTCGTGTCTTGTCCTTCAACTTCTCATTTTCCTCTTCAGCTTCACTGACTTGTTTCTCTAGGATTTCCTTTTCAGATTCAGTTTTATACCATTTGGATAAAACCTCCTGTTTTTCCTTCCTAGCCCCCTCTATGAGTTGTCGCATTTTATCCATTTCACTGCTGATGTTTTCATAAGCCTGTAAAAGAGATTCATATTCTTGTTTTAGCTCTGTGTGTTTTGACTTCCACTCTGATAACTCGACCGTCTGGGAGTCTTTCAAGGATTCTAACTGACATGAAAATGCTTGTTTCTGTTGTGTGATATTTTCAATTGTGAGTTTGAGGCTCTCACAGGCAGCTGCAAGGTTATGGTTGTCACTTAAAACCTGATCAACTTCCAAAACTAGTTTTTCTTTTTCCTTGCTTAGAGAAAGCATGGAAAGCTCCAAGTCTTCTTTTTGCTTTTTCATTTCAGCAGCTGACCTCTCGAGGTTTAAAGTTGTACTCATTATGTCTTCTTTTTCGGAAGACAGCAACTGGATTTTTTCTTTGAGTGTCCTGTTCTCCTTCAGGGCTTCTTTACGAGATATTAAAGCTGCCTGAAGTTTTCTAGTGATCTGTTCATTATTAGATTTTCCTTCTTCTGACTGTTCTTTAACCTGATGTGCATGTAGCATTTCTGTGGACTTTTGCTGTAGTTTATTAATTTCAATTTCCATCTTTTCCCTTTCAACCTCATGAAGATGCAGCTCTTTCTGTAGTTGCTGTTCCAAAGCAGCAATAAGATCATCTTTTTCAGAAATTGTTAATTTAAGAGAGAGCAAAATGCCCTCTTTATCTTGCAGTCTTGCTTCAAGGTTTTGATTTTGGGACTGCAAGGCTAACAACTTCTCCTCTTTGGACTTCTGTGCTTCCAAGGTGAGTAGTTTCTCAAGCGTGTCTTCTTTTAGTTTAATTGTTTTGTTGAGTTTTTCCTCCAGGGTAACAACTTCTCCTTTATATCTTTCCAAAACTGAAGATAAGTCATCATTTTCTTTCTCCAGTGTTTCTATGTGTAATTTGCAGTTTTCAGTTTCAGCCTGAGACACTTTCCAGCAGGATCTCAAGTTTTCCAGCTCAACTTTTAAACATTCCTTTTCTTGACTAAAGTTGTGCTGTGTTTCTGCTAGAATATTCTTCATGTTCTGAAGCTCTTTTAATTTTTCAGAATTTATCTTATGTGCCTTTTCAAGCTCTTCTTTAATGTCTTTGGTAGTGTCCAGAAGCAGTTGATTTGCGTTATTTAAATCTTCTAACTGGCATTCTTTTTCTCTTTTCACATTCTCAAGGGCAACTGTAAGATGGTCTATCTCTGTTTGACACTTCCTTAATTGGTTCTGAAGCTCACTGGACTCATCAGCCATTAACTTCTTTTCTTGCTGGTACTGTTGTTGGGCCACCTTCATTGCTTGCTTCTGCACCATTAGCTCTTCAGCCTTCTCCCTTATCTCGAAATGTGCTTTTTCAAGTTCCTGTTCAATCTGTTCAATTTTTTGAGTAAACACTTTAGAACGGTCTTGGATTGTTTGTAGCAAAGTTTCTTTACTTGCCATCTCTGATGTCATAACTTCAATTTTCTTCTTAAGAGTTTCTAATTCACCTTGATTTTGTAAGGCAGCTTGTTCGCTGATCTCCTGTTTTTTGAGTAGCAGGTCAAACTCTTGCAAAGCCTTTTCCTTTTCATTGACAACATTGCTAATGGAACTCAACTGACTCTGGAGTGATGCTATAACCTGCTGGTTATCTTCAGACTCTTTTATCTTTTCATCATACTTTTTCTGCATTGCATTAAGCACATGAGTTTGCTCAGAATACTGCTCCATGAGTTTGTTGAACTCTTCTTTTAGTTCTGAGAACTCATATGCATGTTTCCGTTCCTTTTCTTGAGACTTTTTAATTGTTTCTTTCCTAGCTAACAAAGCAGCATGAAGCTTTTTTTGCAAAATGTCTTTTTCCTGCTTAATTTGAGTCAGCTCCGTGTCTTCTGAAGCCATAGTGTCAACTTGCTCGATATTTGAATTTACAGAATCTATCAACTGAATGCTTTCTTCTTTCTTTAATAATTCTGGTCTCAGATTCTCAAGCTTCTTGATCATCTCAGTTCGTTCACTGTTATAAGATTCTTCTTTTTCACTGATGCTGAACTGGAGGTGCTCAATAACTTTATCTTTTTCATTAATTGATTGGAGGGCAGTAGAAATGTCTGTCTCCTGCTTGCTAAGCTTTCTTTGCAAGCACTGTACATTATGTTCCAGCTGTTCCAAGAGAGACTCTTTCATAGAAAGGACCTCTGAAAGTTTTAGGATTTCACTTTCCTTTTGTAGTATTTGTTCCTTCAAAAGGTCTACATGACTTTCATGTTCCTGTGTTGTGGTCTGAAGATGTAATTTTAATTCTTGCAATTGATCTTGTAACTCAGATATTTCTTTATCCTGCTGGTCACCACCTTCTCTTTGCTTTTCAAGCTCTTCCACCTTCTTTATTAAGTCCTTCCTCACTAACAGTGCAGCCTGGAGCTTTTTCTTCATTATTTCTTTATCTTTGGATAGTTTTTCAAACTGCACTTGCATCAGCTCTTTTTCTTTGACCAACTCTTGTTTTTCTACATCTTTTATTTCTATTTGATTTTGACATAGAGACAGCTGAGATTTACACTCCTGAAGCTGAAGGGAAAGATCTTCAAGTTCTTTTGTGGAGCAATGATGCAAATGTTCAAGGTTTTCTACCTGTGAAATCAACTGATTCTTTTCATCACTATATTTCAGCATTTCATTAGATGCCGATACCATGACTTGAGTGACTGATGCATCCTTCTCTCTTAACTGTTGGCTAAGGGAGGTGAGCAATTCTTTTTGCTGGCTTATCTGAATATTCATGCACTGAATCTGATCCTCTTTCTTTTTAATTACACCAAGATGATATTCATGTTCAGTAACTGCGTCTTTAAGATCAGTAGTAGCTGCATCCATATCTTTTTGTAGATTTTTTATTTGGTCCTGCAAAAAACAAAGCTGATTGTTTTTCTCTTGATAGATTTTCTCTCTCTCTGCAAGTTCAGACTGCTTTTCTTGCAATACCTCTGTCACATTGTCTAACAAGGCTTTCATAGAATCTATTTCTGCCTGATGATTTACCTTTATTTGTTTAATAGTGGCTTGCAAAGATTTTTTTTCTTCTTCAAAAGCTACTAATTTATCAGACATGGATTGTGAGATTTCTAATAGATTTTTATTACTTGACTCCTTATCTATCTGTAACATTTTAACCTCATCTTCCCTATCTCTTAAAAGCTGTTGCAGTTCTGAAATTTCACAATCTTTTCTCTGAATTGCTGCAAATACATTTTCTAATTGATGTTTATCTACTGCAATTTGCTGACAACTTTCTTTTAATTGTTCAGTGCTAATTTTGAGTGCAGACGTTACCTCATTAAACTTTTCCTGCAAGGTATCTAGGTCCTTTTGCAGTGCTTGGACTTTAACGTCTTTTGACTTCATCTCATTTTCTAAGCTTCTCAACTGCTCTGTGAGAAGATTTTTGAGCTGGGTTTCCCTGTCAAGGATAGACAACCATTCCTTTTCTGATTCCTGTAGGGTGTGTTCTATGTTACGAGTTTCTAACTTCAGTCCGATGATTTCTTCAATCTTGGCACTAACCTGCATCTGAAGAAGCTCCTTCTCCGTCGTCAGTTGCTCTGCTGCTTCACTCATGTTGCTGACGTGCTGCTTATTGATGAAATCCATCTCATTCTTCATTGTTTGTAACTGACTATTGTAATTCTTATCAAGCTCAATTTTCTCTAAAGTTATTCTATTAACTTCTTGCTGCAAACGCGTTTTTTCACTGACTATCAAATCCAGCTGCTGTTGCAGATTATGATTTACCTGTTCTGCTTCCTCTCTCATTTTCTTATTCTTTTGATTCAAGTCCAATATTTCTGACTTCAGCAGGTCAATGTGATCTACTTGTTCAGAGTGCTCTCTTTTTAAGGACTGCAAGTCAGCTTCTCTTTGTTCAAGACTCTCATTTAATGTCTGAACCTGTTGAACGGCTTTTTGGTATTGTGGCTTTAACTGCTCAATCTCAGCAGTCAGACAAATATTGTTTGCCTGATAAGTGAGAAGAGCATCATCCTTTTGTTTTAAATTATTAACATATGATGTTTGTATTTGCTGAAGTTCATCTCTCAGAAGTGTAATTTCATTCTTTAGAAGGTTTGAGGTATTTTCTGCAGAGTACCTAGATTCTCTGTTTTCACTTAACAACTTACTGAGATTAGAGATCTCTTCTTCCTTTTGAGTGATCAATGCGTTACATTCACACAGGCGTTCCGACTGGGCTGCATACATGTCTTGCAGATTTAAGAAAGCACTGCTTTTCTCCTCAGATGATTCACTGAGTCTCTTGGATTCTGTGGAAAGTTTGAGAATCTGGTCCTGTAGCTGCGATACAAACTCTCTGCTCTCCAGCAACTGTGATTTGAAAAGGACTGCCTCATCTGCTCTTATCTGGAGTTCCTGCAGGATTCTTGCCTGGTCTGATACAGAAGTCTCCTTTTCTAAAAGGACCTCTTTCAATTGACTAATTTCAGATGACTGAGTACTTATTTTTTCATTCAGTTTTGCAACAGACTCTTGAAGATCTGCAATTTGTTCTTTTAAAGTTCCACACTCAGTCTCCTTAGCTTTCAGTTTCAAGTTGAAATCCTCACCGAGATCCACTGAGCTCTTCTGAATCTGTGATATGGTCAACTCCTTTTCCTTAAGTACTTTCTTCAACTGATCAGACTCTGTAGTTGTGCTGTGTAGCTGTTTTTTGAGTTGTGATACCATGTCTTCCAGTTCTGAAAACTGTGCCCTTAAATTAAGATAATCATCTATTTTCTGTTTCAGCAGGGAGTCTTTTTCAATGATGCTATGATTTAACTCATCATTCTTCTCTGACATGGCCTGAAGCTGAACCTGGAGATTAGAAATAATCTCCATATTTTCATTCAATTGCGTTTTTAAGACCTCTGATTCTTCAGCCTTATCTTTTAACCGTGTAAGTTCTTTTTCCTGCTTCTTCAATAAATTGTCTCTGTCCTGCAGTGAAGTTTGTAATTCCTGCACTTGTATTTGTAACTCAGTAATTGTTACCATGTTTTGGCTAAGCTGTCCTTCCCCCTCTATCGATTTGGTGTGCAACTGCTTTATAAATATCTCCTGCTGATTCAAAGCTTCTATCTTCTCTTGTAAAGCCACATTTAAACTTAATCTTTCTGAATTAATTCCCGCCACCTCTTCTTTCAAGAAGACTATACTACTCTCTCTGCTAGACAACTCTGATTGGAGGTCACCAATTTCTTTCAGCTTTTCTGATAAAACTACAGCTGTTTCCTTAACTTCTGTTTCAAGTTTGCCGTTTTGCTGATTCAATGCCTGAACGTGTTTCTGAAGCTCCATCACCTCATTTTTTGACTGAACTGTGTCTTCTTTAAGCAGGTTGCAATCAGCAATTGTATTATCCAATGTAGTTTTAAGATTAACATTTTCTGACTGAAGTTTTATAAGCTCTTCATTCATAACATCTAACTGTCTGCTCAGTGAAGTCACTGTTTCATCTTTCTTATTTATTTTATCAAGCAACCCTTGACACTCCTGAGACTTATTATTAAGGGTAATTTCTTTTTCATTCAGGCTTTGGTTTTGCTGGATACATTGGTCTTTAAGAGATTCCATTTCTATCTTTAACTTATCAAAAAGCTCTTTCTGCTGAACAATTTCATTCTGCGAGGCCTCACATTCTAAGGCTCTTTGTTGCAAGACAGAGTCTTTTTCTAACAAGCATGATTTTAAAACTGCACTCTGCTCCTGAAGCAAAATCAATGTCTCTTGAAGTTGTCCAAGCTGCTCTTGCTGAAATTCACACTGTGCATTTTTATCTTGAACAACTTTCTCCTTTTCCGCAGCATTACATTTCAGCTGGTCTAGCTGAGAATTCAAGACATTGATCTGCTCCTGAAAGTGTGCTATTGATTCTTTACTTTCAGATAATAATTGTGCAAGATGACTACATTCATCATTTTTTTCCAATAGCTTCTCTGCCACTATATTTTTATTCTGCTCCAGAATATTGAGACCCTCAGTTTTTAAAGTTAGGTCTTCCTTTTCTTTCTGTAGCATTCCAACAGTCTTGCAGTATTCTGAAATCTGAGTCTCATAATGAGATAATTTACTTTGCAGTTCATTCTCAACCTTCTTTTGCCTTTCAAACTCCACTGAATGATGTCTCTCTTGATCAGTGACTGCCTTTCTCAGTTTCTCACTCTCTTCTGTAAATGTATGCACTTGGACTTGAAGATCCTTATTGTCCTTAGCAGCAACAGCCACCTTCTCACTTAACTCAGCAACAAGTTGCTTTTGTGCTTCAAGAAGTTTTTCCTTTTCCTCTACAATGGCCTGGAGTTGCTCTTTGGCATGTTCAAGATTTTTCACATCAATTTCCAATTTTGAAAGATTCTCAGATTTATCACAGAGCTCCTCCTCAAGTGTTTTACAGGTTAAAACTCTTGCTTCCAGCTCCTCATTCTGTTTTTGTTTATTATATTCCGCTTCTTGCTGAGTAGTTTTTAGCCTCTGTTCCAAAGAAGATATGGTCTCCAGTTTCTCCTGTACTACCTTTTTGATCTTTTCGTGATGTTCCCCCTGTTCTGCCAGTTGTTCAGATAGCTTCTGCAGCTCTTTATCTTTTGTCGAAACCTCAGCAAGAAGTTTGTTGCACTCCTCCTTTAAGGATTTCAGCTCATTTTCGAAGGTTTGCTCCTTTTCCTGCAGCTTGTCCTTGAGCTCTTTGTTGAAAGCATTGCTTTCTTCAAGTCGAGAAAGAAGGTCGCTAATCTCTGCTTGGCTTTTGTTGTCAGACTCTTGCAATTTCTGAGATGCTGCAGTGACCTGTTCCCTCAAGGAAGAGATCTGAGACTCGCATTCAGCGAGATGAGTGCGATGATTCACATTTTGCTTTTGGATTTCATTCCGAAGATCTTGAATTGTCTTGCTATCCTCCTGAACATGCTTTAGTAACTCTTCAGCCTCTCTGACCTTTTCTTCTTTTTGTGCTTTAATGCTGTCAAGTTCATTCTTCATGCTTTTCAGCTGTTCCATAAGAGCGGCAGTCTTTGCATTCAAGGCCTGCTGATCAGAAGACTGGGAGTCTCTTATAATTCGAGCTTCCTGCTCTACCTTAGCCAGGGCTGATTCCATTAGTGCCAGATCCTCTTCTTTGTATTTGATTTGCTGTTTCAACTCCAAGACTTGCTCAGCATACTCATTCATACTACTAGAAAGAGAAGAAATTTCCTTTTCTTTTTCCGAGAGAACATCTTTAAGGTTATCAATTTCTCTCTCACAGCTTTGGAGGTCATGAATGAGCTGTGCCCGTTCTTGCAAATGGGCAGAGTTCAATTTGTCAAGCTCATCATTTGTCTGGTCCAGGTCCCGCTGCAGTGTTTCTATTGTAGCCTCTTGCTTCTGAGACTAGAAAACGGAAATAAAAGAGGTAAGTTAAATATTGATGTAATCTACCACATGTGATATCTGGGTGCTAACTTTTAAAGTCATATGGATAAAACAAATGGGAAATTGCTACTGAGAAATCCAAAATGGAAAAGGGGAGTCAGGAAAAGCAGTCAGAGTTACAGTGAGAAATGTTACCTTTTCTTTTATCATGGACAGTTTCTGTGTAAGATCGGTAACAGAAATCTTCAGCTCTGAACATTGTTTTTCATAGGAGTTACACTTCTTGCTAGCTTCGGAGAGCTGGAAATTAGAAAGCAAAATTATTGTAAATAAACGTTGTGTGTGTATAATATGAATGTAGTCATATGCATATTTAGAAATTATTTTAAAATTAAAATTGTTTTAACTGTAGCTAATTTTGATTTTTCGCTTTATTGGTGGTTATAGCAGATCAAAGAAATATAATCTTTCAATAATCTAAAATTTATAATGGGTTGCTATTAATGGAAAAAAATCCGATTTTAAAGTCATACTTTTTGCTCCGTGTGAAGCAGCTTCTCTGTGATCTCTTTGTTCTGTACCTCCTGCACCTTTAACGAATCTTTGAGATGATCAATTAGTTCCAGTTTTACAGATGTTTTTGCTAATGTCTGCTCCTTCTCCATGAGAGATGTTTCAAGGGTCTCCTTCCGGTCACTCATTCTAAATAAGATATTTCAAGGTAAAAAAAAACATTTAAAATTATGCAATGAACGATGGTGCTTGATTCAATCCAGATATAACAATTTTTCTTAAAGAAAGCTTTTCAAAACCATCCGTTTAAACCAAAACAACACGCATGATATCTTTAATTTTGAAAGTGTTCAATGAAGCACCATGGTGTTTAATTTTGGCCTTTTTTGAGTTTGTACATTTCTCTTGTGCCTTTTCTCACCCTTTCAGTTGTTCGTTCAGACTGGAGACAAGAATCTGGTGTTTCTCGGCATCTCTGCTCTGCTGACTGCGCACACTGGCTAACTGAGCCTGGAGGCGTTCTGTTTCATTCTACAATGGGATGAAAAAAGGTTTTGTAGAAAAACATCAATATCTCTGAAAACAAATTCACTCGGTGACACCTTTAAGTACTGACTTTAAAAGCTACAAAGAAAAAAAATAAAAATTCCCTTTGGTGACCTCAAACACCCATGTCACTCTTGATTTTAAGATCAAATTCCCGCTTTCTCAAAACACACCACACAGCATAAATGTATCTATAGCAAAATGGTATTTCTTTTACTGAAAATTCTCCTTATATAGCCAGTATTTTTCAAAGGAGGATCAATAAGTATAATTACCTTACTGAACAAAATGAAAAGTGCCTTTAATGCATAGTGAAAAGACGGTTCAACTTTACATTACTCAACCAGCTTTAAGCGTTACACCCACATGAATGTGGAAACAAAGACACGTGTGACAAACAACATGGCAGTGGTCAGCTGTCACCCCTAGGTGATGTTTTCTCTAGTGCACACCAATAAAAACAGACCTGTGTAACCCTCAATGGCTGCCCTTCTTCATCTACATCAAACGTCACCTGTATTAGAAGGTTTTGTTACAAAATCCTAATTGCCATGGACAACACAACATTTATAGTGTTTTTAATCATGAGTAAACATGAATGCTAAAAAACATTAGAGCTTAAAAACTGTTTGAACACCACCACTTACTGTGACTATTTTTGCATGTTTTTGTGGCATCACAGTACAATCTCTTTGAAATGTTTCATGGAGAGAGACATCATCTTTATGAGAAAGTCTGAATTAAGAATTACACACAGTACAAGTCATTAAATAATTTCCAAGATGTGCAGATACAACGATTTAATACAATAGCACTTCAGCTAATTAAAGAAATGGAATGCTGAAAACTAAACCAGGATAGCTGCAAACATCTTTTGATCATACGCTGCCCTGCTCTCTACACTGGCGGAACCTCCCTTGCTGGAGTATAATGGCTCGAACATGAAACAAAGCTATTATTCATTAAGATGTCTACCTGCAGCGACTCAATCCTTGCTTGCAGCTGCAGCCTGTCTTCAAGGTCCTGACATCGCTCTTCCAGTGCCAGAATCTGCTCCTGAAGCTGGTTTCTTTCCAATTCCAGCTCTTCAACCACCGATCTCAGGCCTGACATTTTTAATTCAGCACAACAAACACAAGCGAGAAGCACATACAAATCAGACAAAAACTCACAGTCAGCATAAGTCTAAATGTACTAATCAAATTGTCTTTAAGACATTCAGTTTTTTAAAACCAAAAACTATGTTGCAGAGCAAGTCAACAACAGTTTCATATTACGATGAAACAGAATAAGGTCAAAACATATCTTAATGTTTGGCCAAAAGTAGGCTAAACAAACCTTTAAACCTAAATAAACCTTCCACAACACAATAAGTATCACAGACTCAAATCTTGCTTACTAAGTTTACATAGTTACAAGTTACTACACTTACAGTATATCATGCAAACACTGATGAATTACAGAGAACAAAGATGTGCATGCAAGACTAAACTGTTCATATCTACTTGATATAGGGCCATGCTAGATTAAGGGTTTCACAGGTTCTGATGTAGTAGCAGACTTACACAGTGCCTGATATACCACTGTTGTGAAACATGCTTTTTAAATAATTTATATAATCATATTTTAAAATACATTGCCATTTCTGGATGGCACTTTTTTTTCATTATTTTACGACAGAACAAAATGATTAATAAAACATTACTAGCATTTTATAATTCCAATTCCATTTCCTTTTTAAAGACCCAAAACCCTTAACCATTTCACACATTGAATTTGTCTTTAAAAATAAAGAAATCAAATGTCTTACCAATTTTGCAGCTTTGGATTCCTTTCAAATTAAACACCAGAACTGACACAGTTCAATGCATTCAACATGGACTACACAATACTGAACCAAAACTAGGCAGTTCATCCAGCACGCACATGCTAAAAAAAATCTACAAAAATTAAAATAACAGGTCAACCAAAGATAATATACATAAAGGGCTGAAGGTGGTTAGAGAAATTCCACAGAAAATAGGGTTATACAATTGTCAAAAAAGTAATTAAAATTAAAATCCACATAAAACAAACATTGTGCATGCTACAATAAACTGTCTAGTAGGTATCACACCTGCATCAGGAGAACTGTACTCTGGCCACCAACCTCCCATATTCTCCCCTTCTGCAGAATTGTTGCTCTCTAAAGTGACGCTGGCATCTCCGTATGATTGCTTCCCATCAAATTCAAAATCCTCCTAGAATAACGTAGCATAACAATTAGCAATTCTACTAAGTTAAAAGAATACTGTAGCGGATTATTAGAATCCATTGCTCTTTGAAGCAATGCTTATAACATCACATAGAAATATTAATTTATAATTATAAATTCATTTATAATGACCTAAATGTCTGCTTGTCCACAACAACAACAAAAAGAATGGCCTAGATTTACCAAATTCCTCACCGGGGAATATGCTCAAAAGGTAAAAACAGAATAAATGATTTAGTGAACCAGCAGAATACAGGAAACACACTTAACACTTTAAAACTATGGCAATGAGAGCGCAGCATTTTCTTCCAGGCGAAAAATACTTTGCGAAACAGATTCAATTATACATAACCGCACTTTTTTCCTCCAAAAACAGGTACCTGAAAACTTTAATTATTCCTTTAAAAAATCTCATCTTTAAATATCGGGAAAATTTCGAACAAGTGCCCTTTGTTTACAAAAGCTGGAGGGTTTCGCACTGTAATTATTCGCACCACTCCTACCTGCAGACTGTGTGTGCCGATGTTCACCTGCTTCTGCTTGCCCCTTTGCTGCCGAAGCCCTCGAGCTTGTGCCAGTTCCTCCTCCAGCTCCTGCTGCCGAGCGACTAAGGCTGGATCGGAGCAGCCAGGAAAGAACCAGTCATCCTCGATCAGTTTTGTGCCACAGGAAATCAATTCTCTTCAGACACGTACTTGCAGCACAGAGAGAGCACACGCAAGCCAAACAAGCACAGCTGCACGCCAAGTCGAGAGACAAAACTGAGAGGACTGGTGACTAAAAAAACTGTGACTGCCCCAAAGCGATATTTAGATCATGGACACGTGCTTTCGCACAACACAAAAATCTTGTGGTCAGATTACATTCAGAAAAGAAAACTGAAAGGCTCGTGGAATGTCGGCAAGTAAGGTTTGTTTAGTTTTTTAAAAAAATCTCTTTATGTGTTGATTTCATTAAACAACAGAACACCCTGAACTGCTACTTGCAAATACTGTCCACAATGAACTGTATCATTGTGTAAAATATCACATTCTTTTAATTAAGTTCTTAACTGGCACTGGGTCGTGATTTTTAACTGTCTATAATTCCTAGTCTGGTCTTGCAGCAGAACCTTACAATGCTAAGAGCAGCACATGGTTTTGAAATGTGCTTGATACAAATGTTCTTTTTTAATACTGTTACTGTTTTTTTGCTCCCACTACATTATTATATCTTCTCCAGTGACGTAGTGAAAATCAGTCCTAGCAGCAGGAAACCTGCATGAGTGCAGCAAAAATGAATCTTTAATACTGATGTTATTGATTTACAAGTTACCCAATGAGGGTTACTAAAACTATGTGCAATTTAGTTTACAATTCTGAATTGTTCAGATCAAAGCAATACCATTTAAAATACAAAAAAACACTGTTATACCACTGGAGAGGATATTTTAGGAATATGTAATATGTATAAACCAATGAACAAAAGGGTGTTCTGTAAACTCTGTCAGAAATGCTGCTGAATTGTCTTTAAATGAAGGAATGACTCCAGAGGAAATTTGCAATATTACAAGCAAAATTTGTAATGGTGTTTGCAGTAACTGGTATAATTTAGTTTCTTGCTTTCCTTATATGAAGTAATCAAAAGTTTAAGTTTCATGTTTATCTTGTTATTAATGGGCTCTCAGACAAAAATACATTCCCATCTGTTTTGCGATTTAAAGGACATTAAGACATTAATATCGCCAAAAGCACAAAATTACAAGCAAAGCACAAAAATAAAACTGAAATAAAGTGCAGATATCACTTCAAAGGATCAATTTAGGCAAGTGATTGCTCCACCTGTATCATTCTGAAATTAAATTTAATTGAAAATTAAAAGTAATGCAGCAGAATTAACTACTATAAAAATCGATCATGTAAATTTTTTTTTGTTTTGCAATCAATTTGCTTTTAGCAAACCAATTCTAATAGACTTTTTCTCCAGGATCATCACATTCTTGTTGGAAACTGTGGAGCTACCCCTTGACTACATTAATAATGACACCGAAGGTGAGAAAGAAAGGTTTAGAAGCCAAGAACCTAAAATCCATTAGGCACTAGCGCGTTAACATGCAGTGGAGTGTTCTGTGGTTCAAGTGGCTCCTCAGAAGCTGGTACCAGCATATTTTTTATTTACTTCCATTACCACGGAGACTCTAGACAAGTTAATTGAAGTCGGGTTAGCAGTGTTGGTAGAATTAACACAAAGACAGTGAAAGGGCACTCAGACTCACGCAGGAGAAAGCACACAAAGCCTTTTGCTTCAAAAATGTCATTGTTGGCACTGGCATTGCTTAAAATTAATACAATGTATAGAAAGAGGGTAAAATCTGAACAAAACTAAATGCTCTGGCTATTACAAGCCCCTCTGCCAATAACATACTTTTTTTGTGTTGTTAAGAGCATTCTGAAGAAAAAGGCCTTGTGGATTTTTTTTTTTAGTTGCTCAGGAAGAACACTGGAGGAGACAAACAAATGGGGAAAAAAAATAAAGCAACAGCCATTCCTGTACTGCTTGTGATGTACCCTCCTGCAAAGTGTGACGGGGAAATCCTCGGCAGTACAGTGCCGGCAGTTACTAGGACCTGCATGCACAAAACTGATGGGAAACTGTTCTCTGTGGCTGGCCAAATCACAGTGAGCAGGAGGAGTGGAGGGGCAGGGGCACAGAGCGAGCGCTCGGCACGGATTATGGAGAAAAGGAAAAAAAAAGAAACATCATGCTCAACCTAACCAAAACAATGCACAACAAGAGCTGGAAAAATAATAATGGCACAGAAACTGAGCCTCGGGCAAAAAAAACAAACCAATCAGCTTCTCTATCTGACCTTCCAAGTCAGATGAAAATTATTTTATCTCTTCATAAAATGACACAAGGTATCCTAAACATTTAGGAAAAGGGAGAAACTGACGTACAGTCTTTGACAGGACAAGGGAAAGGAAGGATGATACACAAGCATCAAAGTTATTTTTTTTCTAGGCATTTTGAAGTTTGTATTCCTACCTTTCCTACCTTATGTTTTCTATCTGATGATATCTCTTCCAGCCAGAAAAACATCTGACTCAAATAAGCAAAACGTTTTCTTCAAAAAACTTACTCCGATTACAAAATACAATGAAAGTACAGTGATGGCAACACCAAAGAAAATATTTACATATTGATCTAACTGGTTTTTCAAGATAAAAACAGAACTATAAATATTCCTGTTGTAAAGTGCCTTGTTTGCTACAGATCTAAGACATTTCATGCTAGAAAGGCATATGTGACGTGGGTATAGTGAAGATGTGAACAAGGCAGAGGAGTGAATTATATATACACTGTCCTTTATGGTGCAGCATATAGCAATAGCCAATGACACTGCAATAGACAGGCTTTTCGATATTGCCAAGCTTGAAGGAGACCCACTTTACCTTCTCTTTCCTCCTCAATCTGACTCATTCTCAAAACCATGGCTGTCTTCTCCTCCCTGGCCTGGTCACGGACTGCCTCTGCCTCGGACACCATCTCCTGCCACTCCAGGACCTGACTCTGCAGCTCCTCCACACTGCCCGACTCACTTGTCTGTTCACACATGGGCGCATTTACAATAGACTTGCACATGAAAAACCACCCTTCGCTCGTCAACCCACAGAGAAAATCGAATGGCTACCATTTACTACAGAGCACTTTATGTCCTTCAGAATTGTAAAGAAATAACAATAATTTTCCACTAATGTAGCAGAGGATAAAATAACAAATGAGAAAACAATAGTCTATTACCTTTCACTTAATTTAAACTCATTTAAAATGCAAATTATCAATACATGAAAAATATAGCAATCATATCAAAAATGTTTATTACATTATTTTATAAATTGCGTATTATATAATATATTACTTGCATTATCATGTAGTCATGGCAGGATAATCAATTCCTTAAGACCCTGTGAATTTCTAAGAAGAAACTTTGGGGAATTTCCAAACCTGAGATGCAGCTCTCTTAGTAACTTGTTCCAGGTCAGCCTGCATTTTCCTTTGTTGCTCTTCATAGATAACAAGTTTAGCCATTAGTTCATCTGCAGTTAAAAAGAAGCATCAATACAGTATTGTTCCATAGTCAAAAAGTAAATATCTAGAAAAAGCATCAGATTTTTTTGGTAAGAGAATTAGAACTTTTATCAAAACTCTTCAGTGGGAAAATTCTAGTAAAATACATTAGCATTTAAAATCACCAAAGAAATTCTTTTTTAAGCTATTACTGAACATTTAAAAATACTACTGTGTACCTGTGTATAGTGAACGAAAACTGAAATTTACCATTTTTCATCTTTAGTTCTTCATATTGCTCTAGTTTCTGTTGAAGTTCTTCTCTTTCCTCTTCAAGATCAGCAATTCTGTTCCTTAAAGCATTCACATCAGGGCTTGTGTTTCCAGACTATAGAAGAAGAGAGAGTCCTTATTAGAAATATAACTTTTCTAACAGAAACATCATTTTAAGTGGTAATAATCAGCATAATAGATAAGTGCACAACAATACTAACCTGTGCTTTTCTGAGCTCTTCCTCCAGCTGTTTTATTCTGGACTTGGACCAGGCCTTCATTTTGAGGAATTTTGTTTCGGATTTACTGGCCTCCTCGGTTTTCTGCTTTGCTTGTTCTGTTTGAGAGAATTAACCAATAAAACACAAAATCTTTCTCAAATGAATGAACTGAGACAAGGCACAGACCTGAAATCCAAAGATACAGCGAGGGACAAAATATTAATGATAAAAAGTCATATTGCAACTCTCGTGCCTTTTTTCATTTACATTAAAATGCCTAATATTCAAATATTATCACAACATCTGAATCATTTCACAAACTGCAAAAAGCAATATTAAAAAAAGACAACAGCTGTGGATTGAACAGTATGCATGAGTATACCAATTATTTTAAAACGTCACTCACTTTAACCTTATGGTTACTAAATTGTAACAAAACTTGGGAAAACATTAAGAACCAGAGAGGATAAACTACTGCATTACTATAAGGAAAAAGACAAAACACTTTATTCACCTTCTAACTCTGTCATTTTCTGATTAGCAGCTGTATCCAGAGGAGTCCCTCCTGTCTGCTCTGCAGGGGCTGCGTTTTTATTGCTGAGCTCCTCCAGTTGTCTCTGGAGCTGCAGGTAAGCTTGATGCTTCTCGGACAGCTCGCTTTCATGCTTCTCTATGACCTGTTTTAGTTCAGTCTCATGTTTCTGCATCAGGTCTCTGAGTTGGGCTCTCATTACATGCTTCTCGGCGTCCAGCTTGGAAAGCATATTATCTTTCTCCCCTTGAAGGCGCTTCATTTTTTCAGCAAGCTCCTGAAAACAAAACAATTCCAGAATGTTTTCAGAGTGCCTCAGTCACGTTCTAATAAAATTGAAAATTAGTATTCTTTTACATATGAGTGTATAAACTAGTGTATAAACTTATAAAATGAAGCTTGATGTGCTTCAAAACCTGGCTGCATCAACTCTTAAAAAATGGAAAGGCACATTAAATTCACATTCTCATGGTAACACTCAAAAACAGATTTGATCTGATTTACACAAATATATCTAAACAACATATTTTAAAAACAAAATCTTACCCTTAAAACAAGTTACTATCTCTTCATGCATCGCTACTGGTGAGACCAGCTTTGTTCCTTACCTTTATCTGCTGGTCCCTGGCATCTACTTCATTCTGAAGAACGTCAATAACCTGAGTCTTCCCAAGCAGAACCTCCTCCTTCTCGTGCAACTTCTGTTTCAATGCCTTCAGTAGCTATCAGCACAGAATTAAAGCCAAGCTGCATTATGGAATATGAGCTTTTGAAAGCCACAATACAAACTACGTAAGTTTTATTTACAAAAGCTAACTGAAAACATCTTGCAGGTTACCTGCTCAAGGTCCGCACTGGCATCGGATTTGGCTGCCAGTCTGAACAGCTCCTGTTCATGCATCTGGTTTATTTCCACCAGCTTGTTATCTTTTTCCAGAATAATGTCTTTAAACGTTTGGATCTAAAAACAAGTGGGAAAGCACAAAAACATTAATGGAAAAAGCATTGATTTTAATGGACTGAAACCGTGATTTTCAGACAATGAACTGAAAGCGAATCCTGGGACTGCATTCCTGCTAATTTATAATGAAAAGCAGTTAAAAAAATTGTATAATACTAAAACTGGATTCAGAGAAAACCTACATTTTCCTTGTACATCTTCTCTTTTTCTTCAAACTGCGTCTTCTCTTTCATCAGAAGCTCCTTAAGGCTTTCATTCTGTTCTTGTAGAAGGCTGAATTTTTCTTCACTTTCCCCAACTTTCTTGGTAAGATTTTGCACCAGCACTTGAAGGTCCTGCAGGGAACCATCTTTTTCTGCTAAGTGAACCTGCAATTCAATACAAAACAATTTTACAGCCAACCGAGGACATATCCAACTTTACCATATCTAGTTAACTGCTCCCCAAACTATCTTCGATAAACAGTGACTGGTTTGGAAAAAGCACTATGGACATGAGCAACTTTGTTGTATGACCAGATTAAATCAAAAGTAAAAGTTTACCCTCAAATTGCAAACTGATACCTGGCTGCCAGTACTAGCTTTTCTGGAGCTTCATGCACCTACCTAATGGAAAGCCACCACCAAAAACAATTAGAATTTGTTATTCTTAATTGAAAAGTGAACTGAAGTATAACCCCCTATTTTGCTAAAAAAACCCAATGATAAATTATACTACAGAGCTTGTCAAAAGGCACAGGCTTTGTTTACTCCACATGGCACCAATAACAGCAAATAAAGCATTTAAGAATCAAATGGATTTGCAGCAAGACGAAGGTCGGGGAAGCCGGCTTGCCTTGAGCGGCTCTGTGGGTGTGGATAAGGCTCTGGAGGCGAGGTCAGCCGAAGCACTCAGCTGGAGGTCAACGATGTAAGCTTCCTTTTCTTGCAGCTTCTTGTCCTTCTCGGCAAGCATGGCATCCATCTCCGCCCCACGCTGCCTCTGATCCGCAAGCTCTCTGGTCTGTGAAAAGAAGTCAGACTATCAGGCACATTCATGCATTCAATCTGTTTCCACCTGCAAAACCAGATTATCCCAAAATACATAACCACCCAATGTCACCCAAACCTTAAAAGGTAGCCGTTAACACCCAAAAAATACCAACACAAACATGGTGCATAGACCTGTTTCACAACCAGAACAAGGAAGTTCATTGACACTGTGTGAGTGAGCTCTATGCTTCCCCTGCTAATTAAATGCATTTCAAACTGAGTTGTAAACCGTCTGGATACCAGGTCATCTTAGGGGGCTCATGAGCTTTAGGTTTTTTTGGACAGAAATATGAAACAAGACAGTGTATGCAAGAAAGGGCATGCGTGAGAATGTCCGTCTAAACAAACGTGAAGTCCACCTTAACTTCCAGGTCTGCCTCTTTCTGAGAAAGCTGCAGCTCGAGTTCCTCCACTTTTTTCTTCAGCACTAGGATTTTTCCACGGCTTGCTGCGGCATGCTCCTGATCCCCATCACCAGAAGCCTGCAGCATGAAAGTGACACAACCAGACCAAACCATAAAAAAGACCCTTTTCCATAATGTTACTGCATTCCTCAACACTACAGTATACGTGCTGGCCGTAAAAACACAAGTGTCTAAGAATATGGTTAAATAATAAGGTCACTTCTATTTAGATTAGATTAGGTCATTTAATGACACAAGCACAGGTATGTAAGGAATGTGAATCCATTAAGGAGCTCATTCACTTAACCCCCACCATCATACACGCCAGACAGCACTAAATCTCAGACTGACTGCTCAGATCCATGCTTTAAATAAAAACGCAATGCTTGTGTTTTAAAGAAGCACCTTTCTGATATCAGACTTGGTTTCCTTGGCTCCTGACGATGGCAGCTGCTTTTTTAATTCTTCCAGTTGAGAATTTAACGAGGTGACCTTGGCTTTGTTTTGCAGCTTCATTTTGGAGAGCTTGGCCTCCCATGCTTCTTTCTCAGTCTAACAGGAAGAAAAGGACAAAAACGGCACTAGAAAAGGGTAATAACTTTGCCTTGTAAATGAAATTGACCACTTCCAACAGCAGAGTTGAGACAATGACACTTTTGCGACACCATGTTATTTTGAAGGTAAATAAAAACAATGTGTCACTCAGTTACAAAGAAATATTTATCGTTATACATAAACTTTCTTAAGATTAGATGCATTTCAGCATGTACAGTATATACTTAATATGATTATACGAACTAGTGTATTGCAGTAGTACTAGGCTTTGTTTTTATTTGAGTGATTACCACAATGATCCCTAATTTAAAATGTAATAGGTACTTGTTTATGTGATTACCAAAGTAAAGATACATTTGCAGTACATCACCAAAATTAAAAGGAAACATACTTTAATATAATTATTTTATTTACCAATCAGAACTTATGCAAGGCACATGTTGTGTTACATCCTCACAACACACTGTATGAAATAAAAAACTATTTCCCTTAAGAATGTAAAACCAATAACAAAATATGGACCACTTTTTTCAGCTTTTCTGAAAGACAAACCTCACATTGTTTCTGCAGCAAATACAATTCCAATAGTTATTTTATTCAAATACCTTAAGCTGCTCGTCTTTGGCGCGCAGGACATTATCTTTTTCTCGGATCAGTTCTTTCAGCTGAACCACAAGTTGTTCAGTCTGAGCCAGCTGTTCAGTTATATCTGCCACCGACTGGCTGCTCATGCCATCCGGGGGAGCTGGTGCCTGTGGATTAGCAAAGCAAGTAGGACAGTGAACCTCAGTGAGCAGCTCACTATTGGCACAGCAATCTGCCAAAGCACATTTGTCTGCACAGCACTCTATACAACATATGCTTCATTTAGCATGTAATTACACAGACGTGCTCATTCAAAACCACATAAATATATCACAACTGTTTAGCTATAAATAAACTCTTGATGAATATTTTTGAAACACTGGTAGGAAGAATTTGTCTACTTATGTACATTTGCATATATACTGTATATGAAGAAACATATACAGTATATGTATACTTAATACTTGAGTATGAAAATGCATCAGGCTAATATTCCCAATATAGTCACATTTTTAATACTCACTCCCTGACCAGGGGCTGACTCATCTCCAGAGTACCACTTCCACATGGTCTCAGACAGGTCCCTGCGAGGCAAAAGAGATTGGTCCTGAACTAGGACAACTTGTTAAATTTAAACAACAAATGAAACACTAATGCATGACTACTATACTGCATAACATTTTAAAAAGGATTCCATTCACTTCATCACAAGGCTATATACTAGTACAGTATATACACTACACTAGTTAGCATTGAGAGGTTTTAACACCCTGAGTTCATTCAAGGTACACATTGTGCTTTCCCCATACTATATATGAAACAAAAAAATGAAAAATATGTATTTTCTTAATAACTTAAACTGTTTTCCTACTTTTCAGCATGGAATTAACCTTTACTTGTTCATTCTATTTTGAGGTTTCATCACTGTACTGATAGAGAGAAGCAAACAACCTCCAAGTGATACAAACATGAAAGATAGCTAATTGATCAAGATAGGCATCAATGCACAGATAAAACAAAAGGCTCAGACGACTGCTCATTAGCTGGACTTAATAAAACACTTTTGAAATCCTAATTATGATATGAAAGTGGTACCGCTTTCTCTTCAGATTACAATTATGTTTATTTCTTCTTAGGAAAAAAACATCCCAATATTGAATATTTAAACCTTGTCTGAGGTGCAATTGGTTGTAGATCCAACAGTACTGAACAAGAAAGAACACCTTCACAGGATTCACAACAACCAAACAAAAACATTCTGAAAAGAACTTAAAGTAGACAACTGGCAGCAAATGCATCAGCATACAGAGGGAACCTATTTATTCCATTTGATCATTATAAATTAATGGTTGTAAATAATATGCTCTTCATTCTATGGGTTTCATTAACTTGGGTGATGACAATGTACAGTATTTTACACTTTCACCTTATATTTATTTATACATCACTATTTTACTGGATGAATCTGTTTTAAAGGGTACCACAGTAGTGTCTCAACTGGAATATGAACCTACAACCCTCCCAGCTACACGTTCAGAGCCTTGAACACTAAATCCAACACTAAAACCTCAGTACTGCACACCTGTGAGCCCTCACAGAACATGGCTGACTACCAATGCATTATTCAGATCATTAGGGGTGTTGGCTCCAGTAACTCAGTTAAATTCCATCTGGGGTTGTACAATCTGACTTTTCTAAAGCTCCCCATTAATTCAGCTGGCGAAGTAATTTCTCACTTCCCTACGGATGGCTGTGCTGTGTAAGTAATACCGCTGGAAGAGAATGGATGATACACAGTGGGTGACGAAGCTCAAGTACTGCGGAAGCACAGGATTAAAAGCGCTGTATACATGCAAGGAATTAATAATACTATCAAAACATTTCAACGAGCTCTCAAACTATATCAAGCATCTTATCCCAATACCAATCACAAAATTTTTACTGATTGTACATAGTAGGTCGTACCATCTCTTGGAACATTTTTAAAGTGTGATTTTACTTTATCACACGTCAGCATAAAAACTCACAAAACGTCCCGGAATGTGTCTAAACGACTATGTCTAAATATTTGAACTTTTGTTCATTTTCACTTCAAGTGTTAACTGCATCTCGATACATCTGCTTTGCAAACTCGCTTCAGTAAAATAAAATGCACCGTCACATCTACAGTACGCCAGTTTTCAATTCAAAACCAGGAAGCACATGAACATATGCGATTCTATTTCGGGCTATATGCAAACATAATAATAAAAAAAGCAACGTTCATATTAACTTGTGTAGTTACTTACTGTGGGCAATCGCTTCGATCGTAGGCTAGTGCTTAATTTATTAATTAATGATAAACTCCCGATGCTTATTTGCACCAGCCATCTAAATACCAAACCTGATTTGAAACAAGATTCACAATTTTTGAATAACTGAAAACATAGAATCGATGCATATTTTATTTTTGGTCACTGCACTAAAAGGCATTATTTTGGTGCCATACGATAGCACCACTAGCAGGGTTAACCCGTATTAAGCAGATCGAATTACACGAAAGAAAGAATTGTTTTACCTGATTACAAACGGGTCATGAAGATGCTATGTAACCGTTGATGGTGGAAAAATACCCCTTATTTATAAAAGCAAGCTTATATTTTGCTCATGGTGCAGAAAATCCTCGGGTGTCAGCCGCACCACTACCCTTCAGCCGACAGCCATCTTGGTCAGGTGAACAAACAGCTGAGGAACGCCAAGGCTGACGCGGCACGTACGTGACGTCAGGATTATACCCCAGTGTGTGCGTTTCCCAATGGATTTTTTGAAGCCAGTCCCAACCGGTCGGATTAGTCGTTCCATGCAAATCTATGGATAATCTGTATCGCTTTTATGTGGTGCAAATGCTACCTCTTGTATACAGCTATTCGTAGGGTTTTTTTTTTACAAAACGATTTTTAACAGATTTTATCTTGCGGAAATTAGATGCATTCATAATTTTGGGGTTGTCATTTTAATTCATTTTTAATGTATTTATTGGTTACGTACTACTCTTACATTGCCATGAAAGATACAGTATATGTTTATGTTGCACTGAAATCTTCAACAACGTTTTGCTTCAATTTACTTTCATCACGAAGAAGTATTATTAAATTAAAGTTCAAGTAGGTTGCTGCGTCAGCGTGCGTAGGCTGCAAAGGAACAGGTAACGGGAATTATTCCATGGTGAAAAGAAAAGAAAGGAAACAGCGTTTCAGCTGTGGAGCCTTCTTCAGGTGTGCCACAGCCGAAACATTGCGTTTTCCTTTCTTTCCTTTTCAGCATGGAATAAACCCGTTACCTGTTCCTCTGCATTATTACATTAAACTGTTTTAAGCATAATTAAGTCTTAAATTTTAAGAAAATGCGACTATATATTGATGGATTGATTTTCTGGTCACTTTATACATCTTTCCACATCTTGTACATGAGCAATCTGGCAAGAGTGTGTGCTGAAGTTATTAGTTTTTAAATAGTTCTAGCTACAGTATATGTTTCTTTTAACTTCGATTTAGGGTGAGTTTAGTCTCAAAACCAAATTAGCTCCTTTTACAAGTTAACTACCATGTTAATCTTCTAACAAACATTAAAGGTCAGATTTGTTCAGGTGGGAAGCTGTGTCAGCATGCGTAGTCTGCAAAGGTAATCGGTTTATTCCATGCTGAAAAGAGAAGAGAGAAAACCCAATGTTTCGGCTGTGAAGCCTTCTTCAGGTGTGATCTAACCATAACCCTAACTCTCACATCTGAAGAAGGCTTCACAGCCGAAATGTTGTGTTTTCTCTCTTCTCTTTTCAGCATGGAATAAACCTATTACTTGTTCCTTTAAAGGTCAGATGACCAATGTTATTAAAAGATTATCCAGAGATATGTCTACTGACCTTGTTAACTGTAATCTATGAGTGTCAGGAGAGGAGGAATCAGGCTGTGGTGGAACCCAAAATAATGGAATTGCTTAAAAAGAAAAAGAATGTCTCTATCAACATATTGTTAATTTTGTAGACTGTAATTGCAGGTTATCACCAAAAAACATATTCAGTAAAACAAAAAGGAGTAGAAAGAGTCTTTTATTAGAGTAGTCCCTAAACCCTGTCTGAAAACCCTATATTACAAAAGGGGGCTTTAAGGGAGACATTACTGTATATTAGGAGTTGCATAAATCTCCATGCAAGCGTAATGAAGACCACAAATGAACCTGAAGAAAGAGAGGGCAAAAGAAAAATAACACAATAACACAAAATAACAAAAATAACACAATCTAGCCCCAAAACAATAATACGATAAAGATAAATCCACAAACTGGTCAGTTTAGTGAAAATATCACACATATCTGATGGGTTTTATAATGTTTGAGTTCCAGGACAGTTATTTCCTTATTGATTATTTCCTTGTTCAATATAAAATAGCAGAACAATGTTAAAGTTAACCATCTTGAACAACACATTCTTATTCTGTACAACAAATAAAAAGCCTTGTATAAAAACATGTAAAATCACAAACCCACGTTACCTAAGGATAAAAGATAGTAACGCAGTATAGTGCTGGTGATGTTGTTGTGATATCATACATGATTACAATAGCTTATAATGAATGTGATGGCATTTGGAAATGTCATTATGCTCAATGCACCCTTGATGATTCAATGCCTTTTCCATTCTGGCACTGGAAAATCCTTCAAATCCAGATGCCAGACAGCAGATTATATTGTAGTCAACAACCAAGACAGTACCAAAGGACTATTCAACTGGTGCCATGTTGGAGGACCAACAAAATGTTCTGGCTCAGAAAGTGCTGTGAGCATGCAAATGCCCATGTTTAAAACATACACAATATGAAGATACTTGAAGATGTCCCCATACATCCATCAGTGAAGAAGACCTGTCCTTTCCTCAACTGAAATGGTGCTTTCATCTGATGTGAGCTCTTCACATTGCTGCTAATTCCATGTTACCATGTCAGCAGAAACTTAAAGTTCCCCTTCTGAGTTCACCTCTTGGGTGCATTTTCTCCCACTTTCAGCTGAAAGTTAAATCATTGTTAATAGTCAGATAGATGCCCGTTTTGTCCTGTTGTCTATAACCCACCCACTTGGATTCACGTTTAGCTTCAGCATCTTCATAACCCATTGATCCTTCTGAGCGCCTCTGATGAACTCTTCTAGCGAAAGCTGGCCTGCAAAAAAACAGAATATAAACTTATTGTCCTTCGCTATGAATTGTCATGATTAATTTATTGTTTTTGGCACTTTTATTCAAAGCAACTTACTTTAGTCCAACAAGGCCTTTTACTGGAATATCTACAGGTATGTGAAGTACATTCCTCAGGATTATAGTTTATATCTTAAAATAGATTGCTGGTAGAGGAGGGGAGTACCCATTACCTGCAAATCACTGAGTGGAGCATACAGAAAAATGCTACAGTATATACTGTAGGTGCAAGGATTATTGATTATTATTTATAGCACCTTATCACACCCACTGGTTTTCATTCACCAGACCAGAGTGCTTGAAACTACTTCACGTTGCACTACACATATACTGTATGCTCAGGAACAAGTAATAGGTTTATTCCATGCTGAAAAGAGAAGAAAGAAAACACAGCATTTCGGGTGTGAAGAAGAAGTCTCCACAGCCTAAACGTTGTGTTTCCTTACTTCTCTTTTCAGCATGGAATAAACCTATTACTTGTTCCTTTGCAGCCTACGGATGCTGACGCAGCTACCCACCTGAACTACTGTATGCTCATATTTACTGTATATTGAGAATTAAAACATTTTTTTAATTAGAAGGACTTTTGAGAAGATATATTTGATAAGAGGCATAAAAGCAATACACTCTCAATGTTAAACATTTCAGTTTTAAGCAATGATACAGACTATATCCATGGCAGCTGAATAAGCGAGGCATCTTCCGCGAGGGAAAAATGGCATGTGCAATTCAAATTATTGCGAAGCTCTGAAATTCATTGAATCATATGAATACTAAGCTAAAACCTGCAGATATATTGGAATTTTAACAACTAGGTTTCGAGTAGTTTCAGCACGCCGCGCACATAGCCAAGTACAGTACAAGCCGCAATACTGTCGTGCTACAACGCAGGTTCTAGGAATAACTATAATTCAGTGTTGTGCAATTACATCCTGCTACCACTTACCATCTCCGTTTTCGTCAACAAGTTCGAATATTCTCTCACAAACTTCATCGGGCGTAAGGAGAGGGGTTTCGTCTTTTGCTGTTGCACCCGTCTTGATGCTATAAATTGCCTATCGACAAACAAAAGAAAAAAAAAACAAAAGTCACTGCAAGTCTTCCACATTTTTTAAGAATCTTAAAGGGACCCCGACACGTTTCTGTAAGCAGCTGAAAGAAGCTGGTAAATAACGAACATGATTACGATACCAAGTCACACAAGCTTGATTGCCGTCGTCTGTGTGTTTTATAGAACCGCAGCAGATCTTACCGTTATGATTTGCCGCAGTTCCTCTTTCTCAAGGCATCCGTTACCATCTTTGTCATAAACTTTAAAGGACCACCGCAGTTTATGTTCAAGTTTCCCTCTAAGGACGAGATTTAGAGCTGCAACATATTCCAAAAAGTCGATGGTATTGTCCTAGAAAGGTGAAAACAATATGTAGGCAGTGTCAAGTTAGAAAAGCCTCTATCACTTAGGAGAACTGACATACGGAGTACTAACATACTGTGTCAGTGTTTAACAACACACACAGAGAGACGGTCCTCACACCGTCAGGTTTTATTCTGTTTATCATCCACCACCCATTTTCACTAATAACCGGATTCACGCAGCAGTAAGATTAACATCGTCGAAGAAGGGCAAGGTCAGATTCTGAACTCTACAGATGCTTGCAGTTCTGTTCAGAAACTCTTCACCTATCCTGATATTCAACGATTGTTAAAGAACCAGTGGAAATGGAATTTAAATACCACGTTAAAGCTATAATTATGCAATGTTGTTCCCGTACAATATAAATGTATATCAAAGCCAAATCCACACAGTCGTACAGTATTTTTTGAGTCAAGCCTATTAATAAACGCTGTTTTTATGAAGAACTAGGCGGTAGCCTGGTCCTTTACCTCGTTGGTGTCAAATGTCCTGAACATGTTGTCCATATACAAGGATTCCTCTGTCGTGTCAGTAACTCCAAAAAACCTTTTGAACTCATGCAAAAATAAAGCTCCACTTGGGCATTCCACTACAAATGTCTTATACAGTTCCTGTAGCTCTGCAATATCAACCTCTCTGTTATCACTTTGGAACTGCCCCATAGTTTAACCTAATGCCAGCCCTTGTCTTTAGAGGTGTGAAGACCAGTTGATCCGCTTTTCAGAGGGCTGGGATAGCAATTGCTCAGAGGTGGAGGTTTTGCTTGTAGGTCTCTGAGTATCTTTGCGAAAGATTTACGATTTCCCCAAAGGCATAACTTTAAGTACTAACGTTGACTACCCTGGGCGATATTTATAGATCTCTGCAATCTCATTTGCTTTCCAATCTACTAAATCCTAATCCAAAAACAATGCTTTTGTTGTTTAACGACCCCAGAATAATTTACAGTAACTCTCAATTAAGCGAAGCATACTGTAGGACTTGTCAAAGGGGTTTATCTCCTGTCCAGAATCTGAGTATGTTATGTTACCATTGTTGTTGTTATATTTCATTTCACTTTATTTTGCTTGTATAATTACGGACATTAGCTTTGCAGAAAAAAAAAACTAATGCTAATGCCGTGCTTAAATTCCCGCTGGTTTTATCCAGACTAGTGTTTAAGAGTTGCCTCAAAAGACAGCGTACTATTCTATTATTAGCTATAGGAGCCTCATGCTCATAATCGCTTTTAGACGACAGTATCGAAACCTTGAGGTTTTAAACACCAAACGAGAAATAAAGAAATGGTTAAATTACTCGCTGCTAATTATGCAAATTACTCAATATAATTACTCCGTATTTTTATGTTTAACCACCCCCAGTAAGAAGAAAATGCAGAACTTAAAATAGAACCCTATTTACACAATAGTTAAAATACTGTTTTAATTTCATTGTTTTCAAATAATTACAAATATGCACATTAATTGAAAAAAATATTTTATATATAATTACAATTTTTCATGTGTGGTTGTTGTCCCTCATTAGTTAAGTATTTATTCAAATTATGAAGTATAATTTACCACATCTTATTTGTGTTATGTTAAACTTTCAACAAGCAAGGCGGAACCCATTCAAAATATACGTTTATGTTATTCTGGTAAACATTTTGTTTACAAAGTGGTTAACGTTTCAAAGATTATGCATGCTTGAGTCAGATCTTCAAATCAGATTATCTGGCAAACTTTCATCCTTCAGGCTCCTGTAGCTAGGATTGGTTTTTAATCAGGCCTGGATTTATAAACCCTCTTCTGTGTTTTCCTGAGTCCCCTGGACTAATGAGTCTGTGACCCATAAGCTTTTATTTAGCCTCTTGAGTTTACATCCCAGAAAGTTCAATCTATATCCAGAACTGAGGGAAGGCCTCTCACAGTTTTAACTAAGTACAGGGCTATTGGTAATTAAAGTGATGTGCAGAACAGAGATACTCTCTTGGTAAGAAATGATGTACTGTATGAAGGGAAGGAATCCTCCCATTAACTTTATGCTTATGATGATAGTACAGAAAGGAGGAAAATACTCTTCCAAGGCACAATGTCACATCTGTTCTGTGATTAAGCCCTGCAGTAATAGTCAGTTCAGAAAAATTTAGTCAGTTTTGTGAACTATTGTTCACATGCCAAGTCTGCGGCATAACATACTGTACTTCTTTCAACTTGGATGTGTGTAGCAGCAATTGAAAACAGTGTCATCTATGTAATTATTTCACTTTCATATGCATGTCTGTATTTCCATGGGAAATTAATCAATTTCAAAGATGAAATATTAAAATAGTTTTAATCATGCATGCTTCCATTCTTACACATCTAACCAGTATGAAAACAATACTTTTTATTTTGTACAAAAACAATATTGACAAACATATCAGGTATAAAACCTTTAGTTACAATAGTTAATAATTTAAAGAATAAGCATCACTTTTTTTTTTAAATCCAGCACGTAACAAAATTATATAAACAGTAGGAGTATGAATGGGGCTAAATAAAGACTACAATTTATTTTGAAAATGTAGAACATTTAGAATTTTAAAAAGACTGGGGGAAGTATCAAAACTGGCAACAATTAAGTTTTTAATCAAGAGCAAACTGAAAAGGAATTTCCTGATGGGTGAAAAATCCACATTCTATAAAAAGACGAAGTTTGAGCACACAGTTTCTTTTCTTACAACTAAAAACTTCAAAAGAAGATTGGTTACAAAGTACCAACATTTTAGATGAGATAAAATGGGATTTCTGCGGAGATCATCGTTTATTTTTATAAAGGAAGTCTTTGGATGTAAGTAAATGTAAATCACAAATCAGGAGCTGCAAACACATACAGTAATTCAGAAAAATCAAGTCAAAACATGGCACTCTTTCTCCTCTGTTCAAGAACCCAGCCGTAAGGATTTATGTCCAACTGCAGCATTGTCAGAACCCATTTGTCTTTCCTCGCTCCTTCAATGAACTCATCCAGTGTAAGCTGCCCTACAAAATAATACATTTAATGTTATTTTCAAAAAGCGAGAAATGTGTTACAAAGGAAGAGGATCAGTGAGCCAGCTTTGTAAGTCAAACGAATGAAGTCAAATGCAAGTAATGAATGCTCTTAGCCACATCCATTGTTAGATAATGAACAAATGTTTTTATTTTTTTTGGTGATGTACTGTATGCTTAGGCTTTAAAACCTAAGCTGTAAAAAATAATTATTCAATTTTAATAATGGGGTACAGTACAAACAGAAAAACACATCACTTTTAAAGAGTAAATACTTGTACTACATATTGTTGTTTGCAGTTAAATGTGGTCAGAATAAATTAGTTAATCAATCAATTAATAAATAAATATGTTTCTGTATTTACCATCTCCATTCGCATCCACTATTTGAAATATTCTTTCACAGACTTCATCTGGTGTTAGGAACTGAGCTGCTTTGTCTTGTCTGGAGTTCTTTTTTAGTTTATAAATCGCCTTAAAAGGAAAGAAACAATGAAAACTTTGTCAGTTGTAGAATTCACGAATTATCCTAATATCTATATTGTGTTTATTATAGACATACATATTTGAAAGTAACCATCAATTTGATAAATCCTCAGTTATTGATAATATTCTCTGATTAATCAAATAGGCTACTTCGGTAGGCATAACTTTCAATAGAATGTCATTCCAATATTTAAGTAATTTAGGTAGGGGGGTTAAAATGTTTCCCCTGCATATATACAGAAAGTTTTGCAAAGTAATTTTTTTACATTTAAAGTGAGAATTATTTGATTTTTTAAAATATCATGTAGGAGCGTTGGTTAAACTGTGTTCTTCAGAAACGGTACTTGTTGATTCGAGCTTTGTATTAATTTGTATTCAATTATTTACAGATCCGAGAACTCAATGGGGGATTTTCTTATTGACAGTCTCATCTTTTGCTAATTGAGACAGTCACGTGTCCTCTGACCTCTGGATTTAGCGGATTACTCACCAGCTGCTCTGAAACCAGCAACAACATCAACAGCTCCGGAGTGTGAAATGTCGGAATCGTATATACGCGATTTTATATTATGATCTGATTGCAGAACATCCATTGTTTATTTAATAGTTCTATGTGTTCTCAAGTTCCATAGGACATTGAGTCATCTGTCCGATTTCCATGTTGTAACAGGAATTGTGTCAACAGTTAGCGAAAAGGAAAGCATCTTTCCCATTTGATAAACACTTCTCTCTCCGACGCCTACTGTTAGTTTTAGAAAATCTAGTTATTGTATCTCACTTTACTCCAAATATGAATTACCTGAATAATCTCACGAAGCTCACTCTTGTCCACACATCCGTTTCCGTCCTTATCATAGACTTTGAAGGACCACCTGAGTTTGTGTTCCAGTTTGCCTCTTAATACAAGATTCAAGGCGGCTACATATTCCAAGAAATCGATGGTATTGTCCTACACATTGAAAAAGGAAATGAAATGTCTCTTAGAGCACATCTCTTATTGAAAAACATAGCCCAACATGTCATTTGTAGTAAACGTTTCACAAAGTCGGTAAACAAAATAGACATATTTTGGGTAAACACTGAACCTTGTTAGAGATTAAAGAACAAACAATTCACAGCTAAACAGAACGCCAAATACCGGTAAATACGTGTTGCACATCAAGGTTTACATAGGTGAACAGTTATGAATCCCCTCGTTTGTCGACTGTACATACAGTATCTGCATAGCGCGATTCTCTATTCAACGACTGCAGGTTTTTATCACAGAACGTTTAAAAAAGTGCTGTTAGTCGACAGGATACCATGGATTCAATACGATTGCATTTATGGGGCGAAGAATCCCATTAAATCTAACGAACTGGACAAATCTGTTGTGTAATGTTAAGTCGCAAAAGTTTTTTTTTTTTAAAGGCGTCTTTTCTCACCCCATTTTTGTCGAAGGCTCTGAACATACTGTCTGCGTATTCCGAAGCATCACAGTTCGGGTCAATGCCGAAAAACCTCTTGAACTCATGTAAGAACAATGCCCCGCTCGGACATTCCACTACAAACTTCTTGTACATTTCCTGCAGTTCCGCCACATCGATTTCTTCTGTTTTCATTTTGATAGAGCACTGTGGTTGCTCCATCACCAGCAGAGCTGTCCGCGGTGCTGAAACCAGCTTGTATGATACTGAAGCGGCAAACGGCAGGCTTATCTTCCAGGCTTTTCAGGCAGACTTGCCAAGTGCTCTGTTGGGCACGTACTGTATACAAGGTTTATATACGGCAGGTAATTAGGTTGAAGACATTAAGGTTAGTACTGCAGATGGTATATTTTTAGATTAATTGAAAGTCCACCTGAGGTCATCTGTCTTGTAATAGGAGAGCTAAGTGATACGAAAAATATCAGGCGTACCAGTTTGAGATGAGGAAAAACAAAAATAAATTTAAGAAAGAAATTCACAGAATTATATATCTTTCTTATACAAGATGTTTTTAAAAGGATTTTTTTAAATGTTATTTTTTCATAGTTGTATCTTGATTAAGATGTACCTGCACAGCACACATTACATTGTGTGGACAGTGCATTTTGAACCAAGATTTGCCAAGCTAATAGGCTGCCAGCTGATTATTTTAGACTCTGATTAACCTTTCTTTGCAAAATGAATATGTGGAGTAATGCAAGGAGCTGAGATCCCGCAAAATCTGTGAGGAATTAGTGCAACAGTGAGAGTAATTGAGTAAATTAACATACTTGCTGTCTGTACAGGGCATAACAATGAAATATAAGGGCACTCACTGTACCAATCAGGCTTTATATCACTAGTAATGAGTCATAAACCTCCTTAAACCTGTGTAAGCTACCCCACAGAAGACACAGCAGAAGACTGATTGTGAAAGCATATTGGTTCCACTTACGAAGCAATGAATGGCAAAACTAAGTATTGATCTCAGTCATGCTTTCTCATGTCTTATGTACAGAGCCTAAATAAAGAGATGTTCTATCATATCCAAGAGTCTGTTCATCTGTCTAGTGGAGAAATATTGGGAAATTATTGTGTTGAGCAGGAGGTACAATAATTGTACCAATAATTGTGCACACTGAAATTCTTCCTCCTAAAAACATCTATTTATGTTAAACCAACTGTCTGGAACTGCAAGCTGAGAATAATATGAATTTACTAGATGGGGTTTGCTGTGATTAGAATAACTGGAAAAAAAGCATGCACACAACTTTTACATAAATTCATGAATTCAGAAATTATGCTATTTTAATCAGCATTTTAATTATCAGATCCTCTATAACAGAGCCCCTAATCACATCTACCTAAACTATTTTTTTTCATTTCACATACAACTCTAGTCTGCATAAGATGCTGCTCTCTTGTTCAATGATTTTAATATAGATTGAGTCTAATTAAAGTAAGAAAAAAATATGGTGTCCATAAAAAACAAACTGATAACTCCCACAAAGATAACAGCCTTTTACAATAAAGAACAGATACAGTAGAAAGATATGGTCTTACAGTGGACAGCAATTACACTTACTTTTTCTGCTTCTGTATGCTTAGTTAATGCAAAGAATCTGTTATAAGAGGATTGCTTTGCTAAAGCTGAACCCATACCCCTTTAAAGGAAATTATTTTCTGAGATGGAATTTAATTGTTCAGTTGTTTCAAGGGGCACTTAAAGGCATAAGTGTAGCACCAATTTCTCTTTAAGAGATACAGTACTTAACTGTATTTCTTAGTCAACAGTCCAAGATCAGAAGGTCCTGATGATATTTACTCTGCTTCTGAAGTAAAAATTATAGATTAAAAAAATTTAATTAGGTTTTGTCTTCTTTCATATGATGACAAGTACACATTTCCTTGTACTTCAAATGAGATAAATGTGCATATTAAATCATACAAATATTTAAATATAATATGAATTGTACACATGTATATATAGGATTATTCTAAAGTTTATACAGTAAGCATATATAATCAGAACTCTGTACCATGAAAACAACATAATGCATGATTGGCCTAAATATAAATGAGATCAGAAAAACATACTCATGGATTACAAAGCCATGAACATTACTATTGATCACAAATGTTTGTACCCTAAGAATGCACTTCATGCCTTGTAGTGAATGTGTTACCTGTGGTCCCACTTATACTGTGTGTCTCATTTACAGTACCTACACTCCATTTGTTCACTGTGTTAAATTTCATTGCTTTCCAGTGAACAGTTTTAAGGATAATGTTGTTCTAATAGGACAGTCGACTTCATAAACACTCCATATTTATGTATGAAAAAATGGTTAAGTGACTACAGGGATTTTAGCAAGGTGAACTTTGGTAAATGTGGAAAAGAGAAGACCTCTTGCATAAAGCTGTCTTAGTTATTTCTGAACCATAGGCCAGTTGAGGTTATTAGTATCGTGCTAGCCACCTTAGTTAACCATAAGCAGGCACAGTTTTAAACTCATTACCAGACTTAAAATAGACTATGTTGTAATAGGCTAACAATTCATGTTATGTTTATTACTCAAAACTAATGCAGTAATAATTTACTGCATCATTGTGGATATTGTTTTATTTGTAAAAAATTTCCTGAGGACAACAGAAATCAGTGTGCTGATTAATGGGCTGATAAATCAGCTACAGTATCTGATCGTTAACTGAGTATTTAGGTCAGAATACAACTGTCATTTCTGATGATGTGTTCTGTAATGTTTCAGTATAGTCAAAATCATTTTTATCCACTTGTATTCTACTGTATGTGATACACTGGCCTTGATTTTACCACTCTTTCATTGGCTATGGAACTATTAAAATAAAAGCATCCTTTACCTTACACCACTTAACATTAGTGTGTCAGCTTTAAATGTTATGATCAGTCTGCCCTAGACCTCTGGTAAATAGCATGTGGAAACACAAGCAATAGAAATGTTCTGTATTCAACACCTGAATTAATGTGTTCATATTTGAAAATACACCGTGTTCATATTTAAAAATATTTGTGAAGACCTTTTAGGTTAATTAAAATGTAGTTCTACCTTTATCTCAGATTTATATTATTAAATTATAATTTAATTGGTGAGCTCAATAACATAAGCATGAGAGGAATACAGTATAGAATGCTTACATACAGTAATTCAGTACTGCATTTATTTTCAAAACAATGCAAGGCTCAACTCACATCCCTGTCACTATTCACTTTTCCCCCCAAAAAAACATCACCTGAAGTTTATAATTTCTAAAGAGAATTACAGTTTATTCATTTTTAATAATTCTCCTTCTGATTTTCTAAAAGAGTTTGGAAATTCATATACAGTGTTTGTTTATTTATTTAAGGAGTACTAACCCAATGTCCATAAAATGTCCATAATTCATTTTCATGTAAACTGGAGAAAGTTAAGTATAGGACATTAGTTTATATTTTGGAATTACAGCAATGAAATAAGTAACACAATAAAAATTGAGATTCATGTTTTATGGCACTGTATGAAAAGTATGTATTAAAACTCCTCATACAAAGTCATGTCATATCTTATTGCAACATCTTTTAGAAATAGTTCAGGTTGGTAGCTGTGTCAGCATGTGTAGGCTGCAAAGGAGCAAGTGAAGGTTTATTCCATGCTGAAAAGAGAAGAAAGAAAACACCCGAAGAAGGCTCCACAGCCGAAACGTTGTGTTTTCTTTCTTCTCTTTCAGCATGGAGTATCTTTTAGAAATTGCTCACTTGCACATTTTAAAATATGAAAAGTCCTTTCATAAAGAGAAAAGGTCTCTTTACATTACAGCACGATCAAATCTCCCTTGTCATAAGTGAAAACATCGGCCAATACATGTCTCTTATGACTCAAACCACAAATTGTATCTTCATGCACATTCTTTCAAGAAGATTAAAAAAATATGACGGATACAATACGTGCTTCATCAGTTAAATCATTGGCTCCCTCTTGTGGCCCAAAAATTGCAATAGCGACGTTAGCCAAATTCAACATAAACATTTAAACGTCACTTCCTGTTACATTTACGCAGAAAACATACTGCAGCTGTTTAAGGGCTTAATAAACTAATGCAATTAATTCTGTACTGATAATTAAAACAGGGGTTTATGTGGACCCAGTATTATTTTTAAACAAGCATTCGGAGCTATAAGTACGCATCTGTAATTGTTGCAGCAATGAAGGTGAGTGGGGGGCGGTTTTGTTTTCGTTATCTGGCTGTCTGTAATTGTTTGCACATCACTGTCCAATACTAAGGCCGAAATCATGTGTTATTTTGAATACTTCCGAGGCTGCTTATCGTATGGAGTGTTTTGTGACGTATTAAAAACAAACCGTTCGTCGTGCGTAGTGTCTTTGTTAGAAAGGGTGATTTTCCGGGGAAAGTATGAATTAAATGATCCGTGGCAAAAGCCGACACTGGCAATTAAATCTTTTAAGTGTTATGTCCCATTTAATACCAAGGCGCGTGCTTTTTGTATACTTTAATGAACTGTTTTTTTTATATTACGAAAAACTATACTGTGAACTGTACAGTACGTAACTGTTTTTGCTACTTTGTTTCTTTTGCAAATGACAGCACTAAGAACAATCATGTGGAAAGTTTTAAAGCTGCAATTTCTAGTTTCTTATGCTTCGCTCATTTTAAAAATGGAATACAAATAGTTAAGACATTTAAGGGTTACATCTTAATCAAGGTGACGTTGCTGATATCATTGAGCTAGATATTTCGCTCAGATTGCCCCAGTAAAATGCACAGTTTAATCTGAATACAACTGGAGTACTTCGGATAAAACAGTCAGGCATATTTTAAATAAAGTATTTAATATACTAATCGTATGTCAATTAAATTGTCATTTAATAGCAAGATCTAGTATTTTGTCACTGTTTATTAACATGCAGAATTAGTTTGGGTACAAGAATTACTTTGCTCTGAATCAACTGTATAGCACTTTAGATGTAGACAGCCATGATTGTTTACTTGTGAACCTTAAATTTCCAGAAATTTAATTAGTAGATGAGGTATTAGAAACAAAAGATGTATCTGGAAGACAATGTTCATTTAACATGAACTTATTAGTATGTGTCTGAAAAAAAATCTCATCCTTTTATTGACAGGGACCCAACACAGACTCCGAGACTGTGGAGGACATGGGCTCATCAGAGAACTCAAACATCGAACAGCTACCACCGTACCTGAGAGACGAACCACCAGAAGGTAAATTGCTGCCTAGTTTTACGATTCATTGAGGCAGCTAATTTGTTACATCTTTCAATTAAGAAAAGGATGTAGTAGTTCCAAGCACTCTTAGAGGTCAGATAAGCAGAGATTACATCAAGGCTGCTCAAACTACGGCCTTCCCAATGCATTCCCTGGGCAAATCTGACTGATTGGACATCAGTATATCAAACTGAGGTACCGGTTTCATTGACATACCACACCAGAGCAGATCGGAAGGTTTGCACATTGAAGAATAGACACAGGACATCATGTGTCATCCATGGGCATTTCCCTAGTTGCTGGCTGGATGTATAGCAGTTTACTATCCCTTTCCCAGTTCCAAACAGGCTGACCCTAAACTCTGCTGGATTGCCACCCTCTCGAGTTAGGATTGGAGTGGTTCTAAAGCCACTTCCAAAGAAGGGGAGCAGGATCTGGCATCAGAAGAAAAAACGAACAAGCAGCTCAAGAACAAGACTCTTGCAGCAAAAAGACAACCTGATCCCTTACTGCGTAGCTCATACAGCCCAAACAGGCTAACATGCTCACCCAGGTGCTTTATAACAGCAGCCCTGTTTAATTGACTACACCAAATCAAATTCCAAAGGAAGAATTTCTCTCCAATTAATATATTACAATGAGGTCTTGATTTTGAATGAATTTAAATATAAAAGCCCGGGGTAATGTCTTATTAAATTATTAATTCAATTGGATATTTAAGATCATTTATGAGGATGGTGTGGCAGATGTTGAGGACTGGAGTTTCCCAATTCTGATATTACAGTTCACAGTATTTCCATTGTGAGTAGAACAGTGGTATAAGGATCAAGGGAGTTTTTAAAAATATTTCCCTTTACCCATTGAACTGAAAGACACATGTAGTTTAAAAAGGCATTACATGACAGTAACATGCTAACCTCAAAATATTCTTAATTCCTCTTCACTCTTTTGCAATTTTAAGTTTATGTAAATTTCACACTCATTTAAGATGGGGGGGATTAAGATGAGAAATCGAGAACTCAAGGCTTCATTTTATTTGTTGAGATTTGGTTATTTTATGAGATGTTATGGATCAAGATATTTGAACATTTTAAATGGAGTAAAATGAGGATGCCATTCATTTATAGCCAACACATGATTAATAGTTGCACAAACAAATCGACTGTACAGTTCTACTGTACAAAATCAACTTCTCTCCATAATACTTTTATGTATAAATGCAAAGTCACCATATAAAATAATCAATGCAATTACAATTAAAACTCTTAAGAAACTTTCTGTTGACCTCTGCTTTTAGCATTACAATACAGAGATTAACAATGAAGCAAAAACTTAATTTTATTTTGTTACTTTTAAATTATATCTGTCATTTCAAGAGTCATTTCTGGAAATCCCTGAAAAGATTTACTTCTCAATGATTTCTCAGTTAGCAGTTTTTATATTGTGCAATACCATGTTGCAGCTGACATTAGTACAAGTTACTGTTGATTCTAACTCCCGTTTCCAAAAGCTGATTTTTTTAAACTGACTTTCACGGGTGATAAATGTTCTGGTGACACAAAAACATTGTTTGCATTACAGTTTAAAAATGCCCTAGCAGGAGCACAATTGAGTTTAGTAGACAGAAGATGTATTGTGGTGCTGTGTGTTTATTTTTGGGTTAAAAGAAGTGTTTGCAGACTCTTTATTAGATGAAACCTGTGTGTCTATCTCTTGCCATTATACTGTAAGTGGGACTCTGGAGTCCCTTGGATTGTCATCAAATAGGCCTAGGTTTCAAATATGAAGGCCAGTTTCTATGAGTGGCAGTAAATCACCTGAATTTCTGAGTGCACTACTTTCTAGACATGGTAAGTTGTTGGACCATGAAGTGAGTTTGTGTTTTAAAAAAGGGGCTTGGCAATCGCATATTCTTAAAATCGCAGAATCAGAATTTACTGTATACATCTATTTTTAAATACTGCTCTAATACTGCAAGTAGTGATGTTAATTAGTATATTGGACTTGTAAGTAGGCTAAATGCTGTGTCCTTCTTTCTTGCTAGCTGCGTTGCACAGCTTTAGTGCTGAGAGGCTGCAATCTGGAAGGTCTTACAGGTCACTTTCTAATGCTAGCATATCTGAAGAATGGAGGAGAGGTACAGAATTGATCCAGACAAGTTAGTAATTAGCTGAGGTAGATGGTTAAGAGCTTAGGTGGAATGATCACCATGAAGTACTAGTTGTGTACCCCCGCTTAATAGAGCAATGTAATGTTTGCCTTCATGTACGATTACATACTCTGCCGAATGTAAAATTCAGTACGTACAACAGTCTGTCTTGTTCAGCAGAAGGTGTACATTAGAAATTTAAGGCCTGAACATTTTTTGTTTTTATATTTGCGTAATAAAAGCTAAAACATCACCGTGTCCTGGATTTGTAAAAGTGCTCTGAGTTTTTCCACATTTGCTCCAGAAGGATACAGCATGGCATGGGAGAATTATGTGAGATGTGCCACTATGCCAGCGTCCTGTAGGGGGATCTCTAGTCTAACAATTGGACATGTTGATTCATTGAGTCATTTTGACCTTATTCAGACTAAAGGCTTTTTTTCTCAGATTTAAAACATTGCATAATTCATATTTTAGGTAATTGCCTTTTCTTATGAAAATACTGCTTCATAGAGTGTTTCTAAAGCATTTTGTCATATGCCCTGTAACACAGGAATGTATGGAATGTTTAAAAAAATATTTCACATCTTTTAGAAATACTAAATCTAGTGTTAAAAATGTTTAAATGTTTTCAGACAAGCATGTTTTCAAACAGAATTGTGGTGTATCGAATCCACAATAAATATATTCTACAAGTGTTTAAAAGTCCCATGCATTAAAACTCCAGTACATGTTTTTTTTTACATCTAAATTTTTAAATTTGCAATTTATCAAAATCTGATGCCACTAGGTGGCAGTGGGAAAAACACAGATGATCTCCAAGCTATTAACTTTAATAAACTATAAAAAAAGACCTTTGTGATTTTGAGTATAACTACTTTATTAACTTTTCTGGGGAAGGAAAACTAATTAGCGTTGGAGTCATCAGTCAAAAATGATTACTGCTCAGAGCCCCTTGAGATGTGAATGGGAAAGAGGGTGATAAGGTGTAAAAGGAGATGTGAATCTGTTTCCTACTGGAATGTACTTCCTTGTGTTCCTCTGCACACTGATGCAGCTTCCCAGTCTAGCCTCATTGGAAAAAGATGTCAGAAGGAGGAATGCTTCATGAATGAGTTTTGCTTTTAAAGCAAGGTTTTTGACTTTAAGCCTTTTACACTATGTATTTTCAAAGTGAACATACAAAATAATTTAATTAAGACTTTTGATAGGATTTCCTTAAAGTGTTAACATTTAAAACTCAAACCTAATATGAATATCCTTGAAAAAAGCTTTAAGTAAAGTGTTTAGTTCATTGTAAAGTCAAAAGTATTATTTTTATTGCCAATAGATGCCAATTTGATTCTTGGTCCAGTTCTATAACAGTATGGCGTCTATGTGAATTTGGCTTGCTCTTCTTATGTTTGAGGGGTGTTTCGCTGGGATCGTGTCATTTTCCGCAAGGTGTAATACTGTCTTGCTCCATATCCTGCTGGGATAGGCTCCTGGTTCCCGTGACCCTTACTGAGAAAAAGTGGCTTTCTGATGATGGATGGCCAAATAAAAATACTAAATAAAAATAATAAAGTGCAAAAACTGGGGCTTAAAATTAAACAGTCCACAGTGTTTAGTCCTACCAACAGTGACATGGTTACTTCACTAGAATACGAGCTTTAGAAAAGCAGATTGTTCCAGTAAATGATTTATTGCTTTTTGCTGGCTATACAGTTTTTCATGATTCTCTGTTCTTTGTGAGTAGTTATTGGTCATATTAAATAACATGAGGAACTAAAATGTGTCATCACAAAATTTGATTATAACAGAATATGAAAGTATGTACAGTGCATGAAAATGATCATGATTATTTGCATAGCAGATGGCCTTATCCAGGATGATTTAAAGTCTGCAAATGTTTACAGTGCATCAAGAGTAAGTACAAAGCAAATGATAGATGTGATAATGTGCAAATACAGTTAATTGTATTAATCTATTTTTATTTATCAATAAGTGTAGCACAACAACGCTGCAAGTGCAGGTGTTGGATTCTTTTTAAACACCATGTGCAAATGTGGCACAAAAAATCTAAGAACTAAAATAAGAACTGAAACGATCCCAAGTGTACACAGAGAGTTTTGAAGCAGGGTGGTAACTACTACTCTAAAATGAAGCTCAGCCTTATACGTAAAAAAGCTGAACAACAAAAACATGTCGGAGCTTAAATAAACCAATATACTTTATAGTATACATTATGCAGTCTCTGCAGAGATCTAAA
Organism: Atractosteus spatula; assembly: GCF_055471065.1. Taxonomy (NCBI): domain Eukaryota; kingdom Metazoa; phylum Chordata; class Actinopteri; order Semionotiformes; family Lepisosteidae; genus Atractosteus; species Atractosteus spatula. Next base: position 11,437,286 of record NC_142721.1, on the reverse strand, counting down.
AGACTGTTAAGCCAGAAACAATTCAATATCTGTCGTTTTCATCTTATAAAGCTATTTTACTGCTCCCTGCTCCGTCTCTCTCCACATCTGCTAAGTTCAGCGGTATTTGGAAAGGTCTGTTGATTTGTCTTAGCAGTTCTTGATATATTAAGTGACTAAGGTAATAAGTAATGTACCCACAGCATATGTATGGTATATTGAGTCAGGAAAGAGCTTTTAGGAAACCCTAACCTAAATTATTTATGCATGAGTGGAGAGATGCTTTTTCCTGTATCCTGGTCCTCTGTGGAAGCACTTCAGGTGTCTATTGCTCTTGTACAAAACCCTATTTACCGTCTCTAGGTTTTGTTTGGCAAGAAAGTCTCACTTACTAGAACAGTTTCATTCTATATGTAAATCTGCTGAAACCATTATACTCTGTACTGTCAATATGCAGAAGTCAACCTACCATAAAATGCAAAACCTCTTTTATCTTATTTTCTTTATGGTAAAAATAGCTTACAGTATGTCTTTTAAGTCCAAAGCAATGATGATTTAATATGGTTAATTTATTTAATTTATTCTTAAAATGTTTCATAGTTTTAAAAATTGCATCCTAGGGGACTTAGGGATAATTTTATCTCGCTTCACTGAAGCAGATGAGTTATTAGTTTCCCCTCTCTGGTGTAAAACAAATACTTATCAGTCAATATGCTTTGAATACATAAAAAGGAATATGAAAATAATCCAGCTGTACCCTACTCTTTGAAGACTGGAGTTATTTTTGTGCGTTTCTTTCAAGACCACATTTGGACACCACAAGTAAGCTGTGCTAATTTTGTAGAACCAAAAAAAATGTGTAATTCGGGCATAGGAGTGCATAAACCATAGATTTGATGATGGATCTTTTCCTCTTCCAAACATTTTAAAAGAGAAATGTCTCTTTTTCTCTACTTTTCATATTGGATTCCTGTGGAGAGAAAAAAAAAGACACCTGTCCCGCTCCAACACCACTGCGTGCCTGCAAACACCTGGGAGGTTGCAGGGGTCACTGTGCTGTTGAGATCCAAGAAATCCCTGTTTGGCTAATCCCTCCCTAACCCCAGTGACATTTAACCAATCATACTCCGCTGCTTGGGGAGTACCGATCAGAATCGGCTGGTGACTTGGCCCAGTGATCATGGAGCTCAGCCCTCGTTCAGATGAGAGCACCTTCCCCAGTTGAGCCACTAATTTAGTGTACAGTAAGTAGTGGAGGATGATCTCTTGTCAAAACAATACATGTAGTGACATACTGTAGCTCAACAGCTGATTTTCAATGTCATTGGCTTGGTGTCACCTCAGCCCCAAGCTTTTTCTCCCAATCAGTAATTGACACATCTGTGCCTGGGCAGCTTCGTGTCTCACACTGGCATTATGAAGCTTTGGACAGTGGGAGAAATGTGGGCTTAAGTGCTGGTTTGCCTTTCTTCTGAGGGTTTGTCTGATGCTTCAAGTGATGGCCACTGTATCTTCAGGCACTTACATTTCCACACTGTCTCCTCACATAAAATGAAGCTTTCTCAACCATCCAGCTCTGCAGTTCAATGTTGTTTCTGACCTCACAATGGGTGTCTCTCCTCAGCTGAACCCATGCAGGCCAGGTGATAGGTGGTTTAAGGCAGGCAAGGGGAGCTGTAGGGAAGCAAACCTGATTCAGCTTGTCATCTGTGCAGTGAGTTTGTGTTCTTTCGTGCAACTTTTCTGTTACCAGTAGGTCTTGCTGAGTTGTGATTTCTGTAGTAACTTCACACTGTTGTCCTCATCATCATCCTCATCTTTCTGTGGTCCCCATGGGATAATTAGTATATGATTCTAACAGACCTTACTATATTACACATTAATTAGAATGCTGTTCTCTGGAGGCAGCTCAGCAAACTTCTCTGTTCTAAGGTTATCTACTTCGCCAGCCTTGGCGGAGATAAGGAATGGAGTAATGGTTAAGCATTATTGATCGTGCTCAAGTCGATGGCATTATTAATTGACAGTTAGCTTTTTTTTGCACTTTGACGAGAGTGGTCAGAGCTCTTGAAGTGCACTTAGTGATGCTAATGTTGTAAATCTTCAGGCTATTTCTGGCATTTTATTGTGGTGTACTGGGCAGTGACAAGGAGATAAACAACAGGGTACTACGATTATTCAGAAAAAAAGTGAGGACCTGTGTTTTGATGAGGAGAGAAGAAAACTGCTCTCCTTGAGCAGTAGAGGTACTTCAAGAACAATCCTATTACACTGTTGAATAAATCTCCTTTCTTGCCCTGTCTCTCATAATATAAATTCATATTTTAAGAACGGTTCCAAAGAAAAAGAACAAAGAGAGAGTGGACTTACAAATGCCAATCAGTGTAGCTGATCAGCTGCTTTTGGAAAGAAAGGGTTTTTAACAACGATTACACATTTGTTGTTTGCATTTCCAACTTGTTTAGTGATGTATTGTACAGTATGTAGTAGGCAGGCAGAGAAATGCTAGATAATTGGATGCAGCTCATTATAGCACGAAAGTAAATGAGAATGATTGTATCTGGAGAAGAACATAATGGGTTAGAGGGTTATGCTTTGCAGAACAAGACTAGATCCCTATTTTTATTTAAACAGAAAATCTTAATTTTATATATAAGTATATTGAATAAGTAATGTGTGTTTCCGATTCAAGACACTGAACTGTTTTACTATGTTAATGTAAATGTATAGCATAATTAATGGTAAAACTGTTAAAGTCTTCTTCAAGCTGAAAATTTATATGAATGCGCTTGATGAAACTTTGAAAGCCCTTTATAAATAACAGTCTACAAAGATGCAGTAAAAAAAAGTGACCCTTTCATGTTTTGAATTTGTACTTCTGAGGCAACTGGAATATAAGCTCAAGAGCCAAACATAATTCTTTGTTGGAAGGCTGCTGAGTAGAAATGATTTTCTGCTTTAGTCACTCCTCATTTATTTGGCTGTAAAGAGGATTAAAGGTATAAGAACCACTACAAATCTGCTTTATCTGGACCTGAGGTTATTAAAATAGAAAATGCTCTGAACTGCATTCAGCTCTGCTTTTATAAACAGCCGTCACTCTAAAGCTACTAAAGCAAACTACTTCAGCTTCCTTTATTTCTTGTGCACATATAATGAATACTGTTTGCAGTTTCTCATTGTCTAAATATTTAAAGTAAAAAAAGTATTCTGCGGCACCCTTAGCACGGAAACAAAAAGACAGCACTCATGTTTTGTTACTGTTTGGTAAAGAAGAAAGACATTCATGTGTTCCTAGTATGATGTTAGATGTGGAGCTGTAGTGTAAAGTGTTTTTCTTTGATTTTATGGAGTAAAATTTCTCCAAAAAAGTAATCCAAGATCTTCTTTGCCTGTACAAAATGTTTCAGGGTCCCTTAAATTTGATAATTCAAGCCAAAGTCTTATTAATGCTGTTATTGATTTTTATTTTTGTCTAATTTCTGGATAAATGTTGCATTATATGGGGAGAAGAAAAGACAAGAGATTAAAATATAAAATGGAAGTCATCTTGATATTATTTTTCTAATAGAAAGTAATACATTTATGAATTTTTATAATATATGAATAATAGCTTTCACACACAGCAATGTGTAGGCTAGTGTCCTTTTGAATTAAGAAAGAAGAGCACTATATTTCTTCAAAAGCAAATAGGACAAACCTGTTGGAATGTATTGTGGTCTTCTGACTTTCAAAAGGTTGTTCTGAAGGGTATAACAAAAATATGATGTGTTACATGTTATTAATATCGTAAATTAGCTTTTATTGACTTTTCTCTCCTGTTTGCTTATAGATACGCAAAATATTCAATCATTTTGACACATTCAGTTCACATCAGTGGAAGAGTTTGATGTTGTGTGTAACTGTGATGGATGGATTGTCAGCACACAGTCCACAGAGGAGATAACATTTATACCTCACAGTTGACTTGTGCATCTTGATGCTTTTGATTATCTATTTTTCCCTACTCATCCATTCCCTACAGTGGTTTCCCTGTCTTTTCTATATTATCCAAAATCATGTTGTTTAATAAATCTGGCCACTCTTTGCAGAGATTCAGATATACAGTAGCAACGATAAAGAAGTTACAATGAGCAATGGTATTCATATGTAAAATACCAGTTTACCACAGTAGTTTATGAGAGATTAAGGGAGGCAAAATTTGTGCACATTAAAAAAGACCATTAATTTGCAAATTATGATAAGTTTTGTTTTTTGATTAGCTCCTGAAAATATCATATCACCAGTCTGCCTCTGATTCATGCTGCTGGCACCACTGAGGCTGCTGAAGCTTCAATCGTAAGACATAAACTTTAGGTTCTACACTCTTTGGCAGATTTCACCCTGTGTGCAGTCAGTATCTGCTTCAAGGAGAATCTAAGGCGTGGATTGAATCAAAATTATGACCTCCCCACCAACAGCAAATTACAAAACCCAGTGTTTTTCATGGTGTGTTTCCATTAACTACAAGGAACAGGCCTCTTGCGAGCAAAAAGCTATCATCAAGTACTGTGTTTGTAATTTGCAAGTATTGGGTAGGTAAGACTTTGATAGAGCCTGTGAGTAAATCTTTCTAAAAATATTTTCATTGTAATCTTGGGGAGCACAGACACTGGCAAATCCTCAGCCAGGACTGGAAACGACAACAGTAAAGATTAAAATCAGCGAGTGCCTCAGGAGAGTGACTCATGTACCGCTCCATAGAAGGTGCTGCATTCAGAAGAACCACTGGGAGCTATGACAGAGAACCCTACTACTTAATTAATGAGATGATTTTGAAGAGAAAAAAAACATAGCCTAATGTATTTGGTGGCTTTTTAAACGATGAGGAAACTAATTCGCTTAAGTTAGAAGCCTAGAGGTAAAAACCTTCTAATTCAGCCACCCTGCGTCTGTTTGCCATTTATGCGGCCCAAGAGCTCGTATTGGTCAGCTCTAATGCAGAGAAACATGCATCATCTGGCCCATGGGTCCTCTGAGCTGCGCTGTAGTTACAGCTGAAACAAAAGCCTGAGGCAAATGGTAGCAAGAAGGTTTTGAACAAAGTCAGCAAATATAGGCAGATCTGTACTGTACTGCCCTGTGTGATTAATTTTTGGAGGGAAATATACTGACAATGGGTATTTCAACTCCTAGTTTAAAGCTAACTAATTAAAACAATTTGTAGGAGTGCTCATCTCAAAACAGCATTAAAATGTCTTATCTGAGGGGGTTCTTATTTCTATAACCAATGTGTATTTGCCTGGTTTGCAAGTTAATACAATATTTAAAAAAAATAAAAAAACAGTAAAGATACCTATCACTTCAGACTTGATGCAGGACATCAGTGATACTGGGGTTAAAAGCCATTTGATCTTTGTATGATATTAATTGTGGACTCAGATGTATTTTAATGTGAAATTATAGCCATGCCGAGTTGAGAATCAGTAATGACCAAAATATGTTGAAAAATCAGAGTGTTAAAAGGGAAGATGTTTTTACTTTATGTAATACGTTACAGTCCATGCATTTCAGGACAGATTACGGGCAATTAGGATTTACAGTACCCCATCTTTTGCTCTCTGCCCCCAAAATGTGAAATCTTTTCTTCCAAGAAACTTGACATCCCAGCTGCAGTGAATTCTGTCAATTCCACATCAGTGTGGATCACACTGGAAAAGAAAAAGAAGGTTCTGCTGTGAATGTTACAATTTTTATACATATTGTATAGCAATATGTTCTGTCTTGCTTTGACATACAGAGATGCATAGATATGATATTAATGTGAATTTCATACTGTACATCCCAGAAGCTACAGCATTACAGCCTACATGTCAGTTGGGAATGAAGGCACTAGACACAGATTCATTAAATTGACGAGGGTATTAAGTTTAGTTAATCTTTTCCCATTATACAGGGCAGTTTGTCCCTTATCTTTTTTACCAGGAGCATTTGGGATCTGAGAGCGTTTTTTAAAATTACTTCTGCACAAATGGAGCAATTCTTTTGTTGCTCTTTGGGTTTTCTGGCACTCCGAACAGACCTTAGAATGTTGTTTCTATCTCTAATGTAAGAGGGCCCACGTCAGCAAAAGAACCTGGATGTAGAAACAGTACACTTGATTTGATTTTTGTATTCTTTGTGGCATTCAAAATTTGCTAGGAGGAGAACATCTGAAGCTTAGAGCTACCATCTTGCATAAAGTACAAAAAGTAAAATATTGATTTCCATTCAGTGTCTTACTGTAAATATGTAATGTAAAAATCAGGTTACTTTTCTTTAATGTTGGTTCTTTCCTTGTTTATTTTTATACCAAAATCATCATCTAAACTGTAGATCACATACAGTATACAGTAAAGTGATTAGATTCTATTTAAATGTGTACTTGAAATAAACGTTTATTTGTTTTTTAAGTGATTGTGACTTTTTAGATTATCTCTGAATTTTGAATTACAACTGCTTCATATTAATTTTGCTTTTAAAAATCTTAATCCAACAGGAATTCAAAGCTCAGTTTCTATTTCTAAGAAATGTAATTTTTAGTTTTCTAGTACAGTATACTGTATGAACATAGTTCAGGTGGGTAGCTGCGTCAGCATGCGTAGGCTGCAAAGGAACAAGTAATAGGTTTATTCCATGCTGAAAAAAAGAAGAAAGAGAACACAACGTTTCGGCCGTGGAGCCTTCTTCAGGTGTGAGAGAGACAGGGCAGTAGGCAAAGGTAAAGTAGCGGGAGAACAAAGGTTGGGAGGGAGGAGGAGTGAGAGGCGGGAGCAGGGGACAGAAAGAGAGGCCAATCAAGAGGTGTGAAGTCAGAATGGGTGCAGAGAGGTGTGAAATGAAACTTCCAATGAATGGAGAAAATTTAAAAGAACATTAGTCTGTCGTTAAGGGAAGGGAGAAGGTGTGATCCTAGCTGCAGAATAATTTTAGTTTCGGTGGTCTTTCTGATGTATGAGTTTGGAAAACCGTCTTTGAGAACACAGACGGAGAGATTAGAGTGGTCGTGGCCGTCAGAGGTGAAATGAGAAACAATGGGCTTGGAGAGATCTTTAATCTTTACAGCCCTGACGTGTTCTCTGAAACGGTCTCCGAGTCTCCTTCCTGTTTCTCCAATGTAGATGGCTGGGCATTTACTGCAAGAGATACAGTAAACAAGGTTGCTGGAGGTACAAGATGCTGTCTGGGTGATCCGGAATTGTCCTGAGGGGCCTTGAATGAGTGTGGTGGTGGCTGTGTATTTGCAGGTGATACAGCGAGCTCTGTTGCAAGGGAAAGTGCCTGGTGTGGATGGTTGTTGAGGGCGGTCAAGGGAGCTGTGAACAAGGAGGTTACGCAGATTAGGTGGTCGGCGATATGAGATAATAGGGCGATCAGAAAAGAGGGCCCCAATGGAGGGATCATCCTGTAGGATGGAAAAGTTGTGGTTAATGGTCCTGGGGATAGGAAGTGTGTTAGGGTGGTAAGGAAGCACCAGAGGAATGCGGTTGTTACGGCGGGAGTTCCTGATCGGGTTGATGGTCCGGGGGGTGTTTTTGGCTCGGGCAAGGGCCCTGTCAATCACACTGCTGGGGTATCCTCTGTTGATGAAAAATGAGTACATTTCGAGGGCTTGGTTCTCGAAGTCGATGTCGTCGCTGCATAATCGTTATATGTATGAACATATAATAGAGTAGGAGAGAAGGCCATTAAGCCCATCAAGCTTGTTTTAGTTGCTAATTGATCTGATGATCTAATTAAGCTGTTTCTTTATAGCAGCGAGAATATCAGCTTCAACAACATTACTGAGTAGCTTAGACCAGTAGAAAGTAGGGAACAAACATTTGTTTCACAGAAGTTGAAAACAGAATTATTTCAAAGATATATACTGTATCTAGTTTCTTATTAGATTGTAACATTATACAGCATATATGTATTTTTTAAGTTTGAGAAAAAGCGAATCCTGGGAGAAGTCCTACACAAAGACCCAAAAGATTACAGTAGTAAGCATTGTGTCATTACTGATTTTCCTAATAAGTTACTGCTACTGTACATATTGTGTAATTTAACAGTGGTATACACTATTACACTTTTACCACTGTTAATTAAATGTGTTCTTTGTAAATGTATTGTTTTATGAAGCAAACTTTGGAAGGTTTATTTTTGTCCTAGTATACTGTATCATAATTTTATTAACATACCTAAAATTATTTGTTTGCTTTCAGATATTATATTGTCAAGAATTGCACACATTGAAATGAGTCATCATGAAGTACATTCCAGAATGTACTCATGTAATATTTAAAAGACAGATGCAATCTTAATTTGATCATTAGTACCTGCCAATTGAGACTAGCAATCACTCAACCATTTCTTTCAAGATAGACTACATAATCCAGCTTCTGATGACTTCACTAAGTCTGTTTTCCCTGGAAAACTATGGTCTTATGGAGGTTTCTGACTTGACTTTGAACCTGTTAGATCATGTTCAGTAAACAAAATTGTTTCCACCATCTTCAGGATAGGATTTCCATTAGTCATTGTGGATCATGGAGCTCATATTTGTTCAAAATAAACACCTGTAGTTCGCAGACTGCCTAGATAAACAACTAGACATCTCAGTTTTTCGCAGTAGCTGTTTGGTAATGCCTTTGTTATCACATATGCTTCTACTGTATCATCCCCCAGGTGAGGTGCAGTTTGAGATGGATTTATCTTTTTCTAATTATAGTTTGGCCTGAGAGTTAATTTAGCCCTCCAGTTGTGGTTGTGCAATGCATTTTATTTAATTATGGTCTTGATACTAGCTGTTACAGCAAGCATACACTTAACCTTTGTTCAGAGCAAGATTGTGATATTTTAGGTCGACTCCATAGTCTAGATTTCTTTGTAATTGTGTTTGTATTCTTATTTTTTTACCTAAAAACATTATTTATAAATCTATCTCATCTGATTTTTAATAGTATTTACAGAGTCTTAATCAGAGCTTTACAGAAAACAGGATTTTTTTTTCCTTTTATGATACATCTGGCAGTGTTTAACAAAATGCGAAATGATCCTACGCACTTTCTGTTAGGAGTATTGGTAAGGGGGTGTTTTGCTGAAATAATTTCGAATTAAGAATCAGTAGATTTCCTAAAAAAGAAATTGGAAAACCTAATTTAGATTTTTTTCTATTGTTCCACTATGGATCAACCAGTTGACTATCATCACTGCGATGTTCTTAGCTCCTTGGTTAATAGGCATTACCTGTTTTTGTCCTCCTCACTAGAACATAAACAGGGGAACTTTTCTGTCGACAGGAAGAGGTGCATACCCCTCTCTCTTATGAGGGTGTTCCAATGGTTGCCATCCCAAAAACCACCAACCCCAAAGAGCTATCAACCGTGGTCAGCCAGAGGTATAATGGTATAATCTTATAATAACAAGAGGTATCAGTTTGCTAGTAATATATTAATTAGGTTTAAGTTCAGATTCAACAAATGTTCAATTATGGAATTTTTCATTTTTCAAAAGTAGGTTAGAATTATACCTGTTTTTCTGCAAATATTTCAGATAAGATTGTTTGATTTATAGTATTTTTTAATCTAAATATTTATAGTATTTATTGTATGATTTATATATTTGATTCTTATTTAGAAGCATAGGTAAGTAGGTCCCTTTTCAGGCCATAAAGGCCCATGGGGGAATGGGGGGCAAGGGCCACGATTTTTCTCCACCCTCCGACACTGGAGGTGGAGGTGATGAGATCAGCATCACACTCCGGCCACTCTATTACCCCTAGCTGGGATTGAACCCGGGACCTTCCGGTCAGGAGCTAGACGCCCTCGCCGTCTGAGCTACCACGGCTCCCTTTAGAAAGAGATTGTGCACTAATTCATTTAGATAGATGCTTACTGTATGTCTCTGTATGGTTATATCTCCACCTTTATAGTTTTACATGGAATCATTAGCTTTAAAGCATGATATTCAGTAGTCATAGAACATATTGGTACAGTGTTGGTTGTTTATTATGGATAGTTGGTAAATTAAAAATCTTAATACCCAATTACTTATCTATTCTGAGATCTAATCCAATCCCAGATACATAAATAATACAAAAATGACAGATTTGGTGAACTCCTCTTTCACTGCTGGTGTTTGCAAAAGAGTGACAATCCATCTCTATCTGTTTTCTGCAAGAACAATGACAGAGCAGCTTGGAGCCTCAAAGCCATCTGGATAAATTGGTAAATTATGACAGTTCATTAATTCTGCTTTCCTCTCTGGTGCATTTTGCTTGGGGGGCAAGCAGAGGAAGAGCATGACAGCCATTACGGTCAATACTAAAACTGTCATTTCTGGGAATACAAAATGAAATGAGGTGTGTGTGTATGTTGGGGTGTTGGTCATGGGGAAAAATAGAATAAAGAATTAAAAGGCAGGAGATTTCAGCCAGGCGTAATTACCTTGAGATTAAAGTCTTGAATGAGGCATGTGACAGGAAGCATCGGATATTTATTGATCCGTCAGTAAAGGGAGGGACCATGGAGGAAACGAAGCAAAAATAAAAATGGATTGGAGGAAAAAAGCTTGATCATCTGAGACAAGGTGTTAGTGTTTGGAAATGCAAGGTTTGTTACAGTACATGGGCTTAATGAGTGAACCACAGGAAGATAGTAGAGCAATTAATTGATTCTTCTTCATGATGATGAGCCTGCTATCAGATTGCACAACCATGAGCCATGATCTCTGCTGCAGAACAGGCACTGTGCTTTGGCAGCAGATAGCAGTAAACTTGTACATTGGCATAGAAAAAAAAAATTAATTTAGAGGAGCAAACATATCTTCGATAGGTACACTAGCATTAAAATTTAGACATTTATTCAAAGTCTTTCACCATGTTATGCTGAGAAAAAAAAGTCTTCAAGACTGCACTTTTATTCCATTCTAACAAGACTACTTTCAAAGGAAGATGTTACACTGAGAGATGTGCTTCACTTTTTTTCATTCCAAATGAACTCCAGCCAATTTTCCATAGCTTTGTTTAAGTGGGAAAAAAGGGAAGAGAATGATGACAATTCTCATGTTCTAGAGATAAAAATGGAAAGTAACCAGAATGTTATGACCCACACCACAACAATATGTAGTACTTCTTCACAAAGGTTGATGAAAATACACAATAGTTCTTTATTTTTTGCCATATGGTTGTTCAAAGATGGGTCCCTAAGCCTGGCCAATTCCCTCTGTGTGTTTGACCTAATTTCTTTTTTTTTCCATAATTTTATAATTTCTTACATTTTATTGCTGCACATAAAAGTTATTACTGCTGTTCATGCCCTGGGGCATCACTTGTTAATGAATCAGACTGCCTGTTGGGATATTCATCTCAATAAATAAAGAGCAACATGCATCCCTGCTAAGCACAGAACTTCCTAAGCTAATGTGAATTCAACAGCGAACCTCTGTCTGGGGCTGTGCTTCTGCATCACTCACAGATGGCAGAATGGTGCTATCGCATTAATAAAATAAACAAGTGTGTTCTACATAAAGACAACAAATGGTTTATTTAAAGGGTCTCTCTCCTTCATCAAAGTACAGTGCATCACTACAGTGTATTGATCAACATTCCTGCACACTGTAGTGACTGTTCATTCTGTTGCTATAAATGAACTCAAAGCCTTGGATCCCCTGTTTTTGCCTTTGTCCCTCTGAAAGCATTTGCAATGTACCTTTCAGTGAGTTAATTGTCCATCACCTTAATACAAGCCAAAAATGAAATATTAAAGCTAGGATGAGGTTGCTCAGTGAATGTAGGAAACCAAGTTCTCCTCTTGTGTTAATTTGTTTTTAGAATTTGATTCAAGTATTTTGTTATTGCTAAACTCACTCACTAAACACTGTTGTGTTTTGTTGTCTAAAGGTATTGCAAGGATGCATTGTTCTTTAATGTATTTCAATAAATAGATAAGAGATACAGTAGAGATTAGATCTCTTTATTGGCCATATACAATTTCTTGTATTAGGAATTTGTCTTTCCGCATACCCCGACTTGCTCTCCATGAGACACACTGACACAGAGAGGGAGAGAAGCTTGGGGTCAGAGCGCAGGGTCAGCCATTTATACGGCGGCCCTGGGGCAGTCAAGTTAAGGGCCTTGCTCAGGGGTCCAACAGATCCAACAGGGGTCCAACAGGGGTCCTCTGCCAGCCACCGGATATAAACTGGCAACCTTCATTATAATTTTCTCTTTGAACTTCTCGGGAAGTCTTATCCTGCAATTATCGGGAATCTAAACTGAAAGTGCAAATATTAAAAACAGATATAGTATGTCTATGCACATACTGCAGATGTTCATCTGTTGGCTTTTGTCAGTATTTATCACTTAGGTCAAGTAGAGGAGGCAATCTGTGACAGTTTATAATTGGCCAGACCTCCTCACTAGTCTTTTAAATCACAATGCAGCTTGTCTTTATTTCCCTCTTTTTGTCTTTGTCCCTCTGAAAACCATTGCATGGATTAATGTACCTTTCAGTACAGTTAATTGTCCATAACCTTAACACAAACCAAAAATGAAATATTAAAGCCTAGACTCAGTGAAGATAGAACATCTGTGTTTTTCGCTTGTTTTAATTTGATATAAATTTTTTTTTTTGCTTTTTGCTAAACACTGATTGTTGTATCTCAAGGATGCATTTTCTAGCGCTTATATGAATATTTCAACTTACGTGATAAAATAACCTCCTGCTAATTTTGTTTTTGGACTTCTCAGGAGGTCTTATGGAATCGAAACTGAAAGTGCCAACATCAGAAACCTATCGGTCTATACAAATGCTGAATATGTTCAATTACTGGCTTTTTATTAGCCTGTGTCACATAGGGAAAGCTGAGGAGGCAATGTGTGACAGTTTATAATTGGCCTGACCTCCTCACTACTCATTTAAATCACAATGCAACTTGTCTTGCAGAATTTAAAGAAAACTAATGCTGCACACAGAATTATGATACCGGTTAAAGTTACCATGGTGACAATGACATTCCCATCCCCCTCTCCTGTGAGAGGTTTTCTTATAAAGTAGTGTCCGCTTTGTTACACTTTCAACTCTGCTGGTTTTTTTTGACAAGGTTACCTACACTGTACAATCAGAAATCAGTTAGCATGATTTCCTTCAGATGACCGAATGCTCTTTCTTGAGGCCAGTGAAAAAGCCTAAGGCAGCTTTGGATCCGGTCCCAGCTCTTGTCTAAGTAAACAGTTAGTGGAACTGCTCTGTTTCGCAGTCATTTTGGAAATGACCAAACCTTTACCAATCTGAACCCCTTCACCAGTGAACCTACCATGTTTATGATATATTACATAACATAGATGACCAGGTCAGTTTTCTAAAAAATTCTCCACTGCAAATTGGTGGAATTTATTAGAAGGAAAAAAAAAGATTTGCCTTTATTAAATGACCTAACTTCAGAAGATGTCTGGTATTTGCTATATGGCTAGGAACAATTTGACAAAAAGCAAGAGAAGCTGGAATAAATAATGTAGCAACCAGTATTTACCTTTCTTTTGTATTGGGAAATTCTGTATTCCATGTCTGTCATATATGTATCTAGCAAAAAAGAAAATCAAATAACGCATTCTGTTGGAGCTTCCATAAACGCATTAAAAGCATAGCACCAATTATTCTAACTACAGTACTGTATATTGATTTTTTCAGCATAAATTGCTGGTTCTGGTCATGGCACAATCATTGTGAACATTTATGTGATGTACACATAAATAAGAAAAAAAACAGACCAACAGCTTTGATAAGATCAAGGACAGGTTTAAAAACGTGCTCATCCATTCTTTAGTGATTCAAATTTCCTGAAGTTCTTTATAAAGTGTAATAAACTGTAACATTTCAAGGATCCTATAATTTCTTTGATGGAAGTAACTATAAAAAACATCTCTATCCATTAGTCTGCTGCTGAACTAACATGTTCAAGCTGCGTCAAGAAACGGGAAGGAAAAATGATGTTGTGGGTTATTTACTAATGCTGAGTGGAATCAGTTGTAAAAATGTCAGGACCATGTATTGTACATCACTGTATAGTAGTCCGAGACAGTATGGTTGTATTTCTTTGGTGTTTTAGGCAGAGCTGTTCTGTCTTGTAAGTACCTGACAAAAGATTCACAAAGAGAAAAAAAATCCTTGTTGACTCTGTATTTTAAATGTGTAAAAAAAAAGGATGCGACAGGTATTGTATGTCCACGCTAAGTCGAGCAAAATGCAGTTGTGGCATCTTCTGTGTATTTACACAAATATTGTGAATGTACAACAATGTAAGGTTTCAGTATTGTTTTTTTAATAGGCGTTTAAAACTAGTCTGAGCTCATGAAGGTGCTTGTACAGAGTGCCAGTAGCAGCTTACAGTCAGTGAGCATTTGCTGGCTTAAGTATGGGCTGTGTCATTTTCCTGGGGCAGCATCACACAAGTGAATGGTTGTCATTAAGGTAGCTTGGGCTACCTAGGGTGATCAACGGTGATCTCTGCTGCTGGGCACCTGTGAGCTTACTGTGTTGTCAGTGAGAGCTACACAACTCTTCTCCTGCAAAGATGTGAAGTCTGTCACAAGCAGTGGCAGCGATTCAAAATCTTTATTTGATTTTGTAAGAGTAGACACAACAAACGGAATCGAATCTCTAATAAACGGATTTGTAATCCGTTGGCTTTATTGCACTTCGTCAAGGACTGTCATCGAATATCTCTAATTGTAAGTTTGATGCCATATTGCAATATTACAAGTGGTCCTGCAAGATGAAGTAGCTTGCGGTTCATTTTCTTCACATTTTGATTATAATTAAGGTCAAACAAAACAGATAATTGCAGGAGTCATTCAACAGTTGGAAAGCTGAAGACTTCTTTGTTTATTATGATGATTAAATTTTAATGACCATATTATGGGAGACACATGCAAACTTCAGAAGCATAGCAATAAATGTGTAACTGCAGAAGTTACAGGGCAAGAGGTTTCAGTGAGCACAAAACTCCAGTAAAAATTAACTTTCTAATGATTCACTAATTAGCAGATTTGGCTCAGCAGGATCCTTGACAATTGATTTGCAATATGCCATTTTGTTAATGAGGCTCGTGAGTACAGGTCTTGCATTCTGCCATTACTCATCTCCCCCTGCAGTTAATAAAATAATTGAGGTATAAAGTCCCTAATGAAAACTTGCTCCCCATAACAAAACAAGTATTTTCAAGGCTAGTTTGTATTGAAGGGGGTGGTATGATGTACCAAACAAAGGAAAAACAATTTCTTTCAAAATAATATAGTGTAACTTCAGCTGTTTTACACCCTAATGCATTGCATGTTGGAAATGAGGTTTATTTCTTGTATATTCTTATAGAAATATTCTATAATATTAATAATGTATAATAAGATTTAATATTTATGCCTGTACATGGGCCTTAACTGTTCTGGTGGAAACCAGAAAGCACACTCTTATGAAAAAGTATTAACTGCGTTTTCAAGAATATCTGTGCATATTATGAAGGTAAAATAGGAATTGTACTCAATGAATATTAGCTACATGATATGCTGGACTGGTTAAGCACCACAGTGGTAGAGTGATTAGCATTGCTGCCTTGTAGCTCTGGGGCCCTGGGTTCAATTCTGGGCCTGGGGTGTTTGCAGTTCTCTTGTGTTCGCATGGGTTCCCTCCAGGTGCTCTGTTTACTTCCCACAGTCCACTAGGTTAATTGGCTCCTGACAAATTTGGCCCTGATGTGAGTGTGTGCGTGTCAGTGTTTGTATCTGTGTGTGCCCTGCAATGGACTGGCATCTCGCCCAAGGTGTATCCCGCCTTGTGCCCATTACTTGCTGGGAAAGTCTGTACAGTGGCTCTCCTGCGACCCTGCATTGGGTAAAGCGATTAGAAGATGGATGTCTGGACATGCCTGTCCTGTACTTGCATTAATACTCAGGAGAGTTGCACCTTGTCCTGTCTTTGTTGCCTTAGCTTTCCAATCACTGCTGTCAGCTTGCATTATTCTAAAGCGAGTAGATGTCCTGAAAATGAATGCATATCTGAGGACACACATGTTCTTTACCTCTGCTGTAAATGTAGTCATAAGTAAAGATTACGAATTGCCAGCTCCAAACTGACTGATAATAGTGTAAGGGGCATAAAAATAAATATTTGGGGATCCAAATTTGTTATGTTCTGGTTGATGACTTTGGAACTTTTATGCAGAATTTACTCTGTTTATAACTATAACTATAGTTTAAGTTTTGGGGGCTTCATAATGCAGGCACCAATCCCTGCATGACCAAAATAAGAATAAATGAATATGCAAGTGCCTGGTTTGGGTACATTCAAAACTCTCTCCATACTTAATTAAATGGGTTTATGTACCGCAGGTTTATGAAGAGCCAATTTCATGGGTTTGTGAGTTATGGATATGCATACATGCCATTTGAGACAAAAGGGTGTATTATGTATCAACGTGGTGTCCTGTATGTCAGTAGAACAAGCTCATTTGGCTTCTTATTAATAGTTGTGTTCTTAAAAGGAATGGATAGTATGCATAGTTAACAGCCACACACTTTGTTCTTATCCCAGTGCCACTACTTAATGCATCACCTATCTTTAGTGTGCGTGTCTGTTTTTAAAATCCTATCCTATTCAACTATGAAAGGTCTCCTTTTTCTGATTCTTCTTCTTTCCGTAGCAGGTTCAGAAGAAAAGGATTACACCTTTAAGCAGTCAGTTCTTGTAACAAGGACTGGCAGACCTGGTTTATTAGCAGGGCATGCTAACCTCTTATATCTGTGGCATCTTGGGTCAAGGCTGTTTTGACTCACTGAAGCACAAGAGGGCTCTACAGTTTTCATTAAGAGCCTGAGTGTAAACGTACTGCATCGGAACATTTCAACGGGAAGTTTAATTGAGTCTTGTTGGAGATGGATGTATATTTAATTTATTTCTCATTAGAGTTGCCTAATTTGCATCAACTTGATTTTCATTTTTTTTAATCATTGATTTAAATCATTTCAATGCAAATTTTATATAGTTTCCTAAGGAAAATGCATGAATAATGTATTTTCAAGAAACCCTTTTAATTCACCAACATTTTATACTCTTACCATCGATAGACTTTAAATATTTCAATGAATTCATTTAAACTGGATTTAATGCTTAGAAAAGTAGGAAGATGAGATAGTGTCAACCAAACTGAACCGTTTCATGAACTAAACTGTGGTTCACTGCTTATATGCTTAATGGGAGCTTCATTCTGTACCTGTATATTAAGATAATGCTTGTAATTATTATGTTTGAAGAGTTTATGGAAATCTCTCGCAATTTAATCTAGGCGTAGGTTAGAAAAGACACATATTCTCTCGAGGTAACAGCATCTTGCTCATAATTTACCAATTATAGTTATTTTAGATTCAACTTACTGTTGTTATTCACTTGATATATATAATGTAATTTAAAATTGTATCCTACAAATACAACAACAGTATTTGGGTGCAGTGCTATGTCAAAATGCCAAAAAAGTGGGTTCAATGTGATCTTGAAAACAAAGTACTGAAGTACTGGACACATCATCACTGCTGGGATCACTGGGTGTTTTGGGTCTTTCTCCTTTCTAGCGGGAGATCATCTGTCCTGTTACTCTGCCTGGGCAACTTGTGACAGGGTGAGGTTGCTCTGGGCTCAGCTCCATTTCATCTTCGCTTGGTGGATCTTCAAGCCCTGCGGGTTCTTCTTACAAACATTAATCACGGTCGTTGTCCTCTAGTCTTCCCGACTAGGGGGGCTCACCGTCCCTCTCGGACTCCCCTAGGGGTATCTCTCTGTTTGACAGATTGTCAACTGCTGTCTTTCCATGCTGTCAACTGCCTCTGCAGTTGTCACCGGCCTTTTTTTGGATGGTCACCCAGACCATTCCTGTGTGTCGCTGGCCTAACCAGGTGGAACTAGTTGAAAATACATCCATAATACATTTCAATTAATTAATAATCAGTGAAGTTTTGTAATAGGACATTATAAAATGTATATACTTAATAAAACTTCAATAACGTCGAAATCTGATCTTTATTAATCTGAATTATGGAATAACTGTGCAGTAAGACCTGTAATTAAGTCCACAACATAAATGTCCCTACTTCAGTAGATTAAACTATTACAAGCCAATAAAATCTGTATACTGTATACTTAAAGTTATTAGATACTTGAGACCATTACAGAATGTTTACACTCTCGTGATATAGTAATTATATAATGTAATGCAGTCACCAACCTGATCTTTATGGCATCCCTGTTCTTAGTACCCACATTGGACTTTCATCCTACAGGTTTTCTTAATTTGAAACCACCTTTCATGCTCGGATTAGAAACCCCAAGTAAACTTTTAGGATAGTGAAGATTATAATAAAATACCCGTTGCTAGACATGATTTAATAAAGAAACAAACAGATGCTTCACTTCTGGAACTGTAAAATCTCATGCACAGTACTCACAGAAAGAAAAATCAATAAAGCTAACAGCTTAGTAATATCTCTATCAAATTGCCTACTTTTGATTTTATTGATTGCCTAAGTGTGTCTGTGGAATCTACGTGGTAGAGAACTGTAACAGACTTCTGTTTAAAGTGAAATTACAAAGTGTAATGGGTAAGAATATTTTAAATATATATATATAAATGCTAGAGCAATCATATTCAATTGATATTTGATGGTCATCATTTCCTTGATACTTCACAAAGGCTGACAATAAAAAGTTGTTGGGGATAAAAACAGCAGTGTGAAAATATCATTTCTATGGAACTTCTTTAGCAGCTTCTGGTTTATTGTTGTGCAAAGAAAGGGTCATATTGTAGAAGTGAACAGGAGGCTAGCTAATATGAAAACACTTCTGCTGTGCCTTGAAGTTTCTGAATCCTGTCTCATGTTCCCACCGTGTTTGGTTTACCAGCAGATACAACCTCACAGTGTGGTGTCAATTCTGGTTATGTCTGTCATGCTTGTATGCGCCCTAATAAGAATTTCTCTGAGAGAAATAAAAGGCATGGTCTGGATGCTGCTCTCCACATAAGTACTCCCAGAAAAAGAATGATGCTCTTCTCAAGAGCTAGTGAAAGCCAAATGTTTGGTCTGCCATTACGAAAATAAATATGACTCTCTGTTCAAGACAATTCAGTCCACTGCACCTGTAGACTGGCTTTCAGCATTGTTGAGAATATGTGCATTGAAGCCAGAGATCTTTAATGTAGACATCTTGTTTTAATTATGTCTAGTCTTTATTGGTTGTAAATACTTGGACAATTTTACATAATAGTTTTACATAATTCTGTTTAAATATTTGGATTACAACTTATTAAATCATTAGTTTTCCAAACTATTCCAAACAGATAAAACATGTGTTTATAATACGAAAATAATGCTTTCAGATTAGGAGACTGTGAAATGAAAGTGAACAACAGTTTAAGTTTTTTTTCTTATGTCAACCTCGATACAACCATCAGCATTAATAGTAGATCCACTTTTTGAGAGTGACCACAGTTGTCCTGAAGTAAATAAGCCCTGCCATCTTCACCTGTCTCTAATTATGCTTTTAGAAAGAAAAACTTCATATGTTGTGTATTTTTATTAATAAAAAATACAATTTTGTGTAATTTGTTCTTGTGAGTATCTGAAAAGAAGAAAAGACAAATCTCACTCAATCAAAGTATGAAAATTTCCAAGGCTTTTGATATCACCAGAGTTAAGGAAAAAGCAATAAATGAAAATGTAATGCTGGGATTCAGTTTAGCAGTTTTTGAGGTTCAGACTTATGTAATGTTTATTGCTGGAGGCTGAATTTCTATACACTCATTAGGGAGAAAAAGTAGAATGTCATGAATCTCCTAAGGATACTCTGTTTCTTGTGAAACACTGTATGTACTGTATTAACTTTGGCATTATCAGTGTGAGTCCTATGGCTTTCAAAGAAGAATGTCCTAAAATAAAATAAAAACCTGGATAACGGCAGTGTGCATCCATTATGTTCTCATGTATATACATATATTCACATAAGGTATCGGGATTTGTGCATGAGAATGTAAGCAGAGGTTTATGTGATACTTCTTTTTTTATCTGTTGTTGTTTGCTAGAAAATGACTTGTGAAACAAAATGTCAAGACCTGGTTTTGTTGAATTGTTCTGTGTAAGGTAACGATACACTATTACTGAATCTCCAAAAGGTTACAGCTGGAAACCTTGGGAACTAGTCATTGTATAGAGTCACACCATAGATGAAGCTGAGAAATACAGCTCCTTCAAGGGTTGACTTTTTTGTAAATTAAAACTCTCAGTGCTCACTACTGTTACTCCCACCACAACCAGTGCATTTTGACCCAACTGAACAATAAGGCAGCAGATGCCAGAGGCTCCTGAGCAGGCAGGTGGCTCCCACAGCAAGTAGGAGGAAGTATCAGTGACAGGGCACTGTGTGTGTGGTTCTGACTTGGTATGTCTTGCTGTGTCCTAAGGCAGTGAAGCAGCACGACTTCAGATGATGTCACTGCCATCATCCAGGCCAGAGATGCAGGGTGGATATTGCTTCACGAGTTGTATAAAAGCAGTCCCTGCTGGAAATCTGAGAAACCTTTTTTGAAAATGGCTTTACAATTGGTGACGATAAAGGATGGTAAATGTCATGTCTCTTAGTTCTGTTCTTAGAGAATTGAACAACATAAAAGACAACCCCCCATGTGGCATTCTGTACTGAAACACCAAATGGAAGCCTCCAGCGTTTTCTGTGTCATTGTTTCTATAACCTTTGCTTAATTAGAAGGTAAACAGAGAACATCAGCTCTTGGTGGCAAATAACAGCTTTGCAAGAAAGTGTCGGTGGCACCGGTATTTAAAGTGTGTGAGCTTTTTTTTTTTACAAATAAAAATAATTGGACCTTTTCATTTATTAAAAAAAAGAATTGACCTAGTTATGTAAAACTGAGTGCTTTGTTTTCCTCTGAGCTATCAAAGTATACATTTTTAAAGGATGGGTTTATGGAGTATATTTTTCTTTTCCAGCAAACTGTATACTTTAATTTCAGAATGAGTGCAGTTCTTAACAATACAGGAAAAACAAGAATTTAAGAGGGATTTAAATATCAGGCCCAAATCCAGTATCTTTTACAAGTGCAGAATCTACCTTTAATCACAAAATAAAACCTTGACTTTTGACTTTGCTTTAGAGAATGCATTAATCTGGACAATGTAATGTAGGAAATGAAACATCATGAATATGAAACAATATGAGGTAGATGCAGGTTTACAATTTTCAGTGAGTGTGTGTTCTGCAACATAAAAATCTCAGAACACCAACTTTTCATACATTTTCTATTAACATGGTATTATCTCAATTTTAGTGAGAACAGTTACATTACATACATTTTATATCCACCATAAAAGAGAAACAATTCAGTCTAAAGAATAAGACATTGTTTCATTGAATTGTTTAGGAAGTTGTCTTGCAGTTTTAATAACCTCAGCAGGTTAGCGAAATGGGGTTACACAGAAAAACTTGACAGTTCAAAACACATTTAATTGAAAAAGCATATCTAAAATTACCTTTGGATTGGGGGTTTTATGTGGATTCGTGTCTTATAATAAAGTTGGATTGGGTCTATTTGAAATTCACGATAAGAATATCCCAAATTTAATAGGGGTTTGGTTATTTCCCCTTTATCTGGCTTGGTTGCTACACTGTTTAAATTGTGTTTCAATTTGTATGCATGAATTATTCATAATTCCTTGTTTAATGTTTTAATTTTCTGCAGTGGAGACTCGGGTTTGTGCTGTCTTATTTTAAAACATGACATTTTAATTATACAGCTTTTGGTGGTTGTAATACTGCTGATCTCCTCAGAACATTCACATTTCTTAAATCTTGAGTCATTTGTGTTACCATATGGAATTATCTTTTCAACAATTAATGAAGTAACAGCACACATAAAAAACGTAAAATGAATGCACCTCTATTTGAGGTACAGAACCTTTACTGTATATTACATAGAATGAGAACCCACACATTCTGTACTATATGAAGTCAGATAAAATGACTAGTGATTAAAAAATACACATATCCATTCTTTTTTATATCTAAAAAATAACATTTTGTGAAGTATTTTTCTAGGTTATGGGTGAGTTTGGTTTGCTGCATGCTAGATCAGAAAAACATAGGAAAAACAGAAGACGTTATTTGAAAACAGAGTTCCACATTGAATTGGTGGTGGTGCTGTGATCAAATCAAGAAATAATGGATTCGTAACATTGTGCTGAAAAACGTGTCTGTCTATATACGTCTATAATATAAACATGATATAAATATAGTATATAGTTCTTCAGAGTATTCAGTGTCTTTCTTCTGTATGAACATAATGCACATATTGGAAAGATGTATCATATATTCTGCAGTGCATAGAACAAATCTTTGTGTCTATATGTGTACATGTTAAATGAAAAGTTAATTTTCTTTGTATTGTGCAATATCCCAGCTTGATGGATAACAATATTTATTCATTGTGAAAGAAAACTAGTATGATTTTAGCGGTAAAAAGAGAATCAGGTGAATCTAATCATATTTACACAATGTGGCTTTAATTGTCCAATGGCGGACTTCATCACCATGCTGTATTTCAAGCTCCCCCTTTAGAGATAGGGTACATTCCTATGGTTTGTCGTTTATTTTCCCCTTTCTGATCAAGTTACTGTATAATATACAGTATTTTTTGTGCATTCCTCTTCTCCTGTGTACTGTATATATGTTAACCAGGGGCAGCACGGTAGAGCAATGGTTAGCACTCACTTCCAGTCTGTGAGTGCTATCTGCGTGGAGTTTGTATGTTTTCCCTGTGTGTATGTGGATTGCCTCTGAGTGCTCTGCTGCCCTCCCACAGTCCACAAACATATTGGCATGCTCATTCGCTTATGGGAAAGTTGGCCCAAGGTGTGAGTGTGTGCATGGCTGTGTGTCTTCACTGTGTGTACAGGGTACGCTTGGAGTCCCCTTCCTTGTGTCTGTTGTTTGCTGGGATAGGCTCCGACTCCCCTGCGACCTGGAATTGGAAGAAGCAGTTAGAAAATGGACGGATGGAAGTATAAACCATTTGCACTAACCTTTCCTTTTTTCCCTTTTTGAATGGTTTATGAGGAACATCTAAAAGGAGAGCTGGTGTTTGGTCCTGGGAATCAGCATTAAAAAAAAATTCTCCATTTAGTTTCTGGTCATGCAGAACTGTGCTGGTGATAGGGAAATGTTAGTCTCTTGAAGTAAAGCACGGGAGGGAGCAGATCAGTAGTACTGCTCTCATCCCACATGGATGAACTTACATGCCCTGAAAAACAGATAAGAGAGCATTATAGTATTAATGGCCAGCCACTGTCACTCCAATTTCCCAGTGCTACCATGGCTGGGATTAATTAAATTAAAATCCACTGAGATATATCCTTGCCCTGTTTTGTTCAAAATTATTATTCATGCTTTTTATATCAGGAAAAAAAACCCATGCACCTCCAATTCATGTTCTCTTCAGTGTTAGAAGCTATCATATGGTGTGCTTGCTACCCAGCTTGTTTTTAGCAACTGAATAACATAGTTAATAACATGAGCCCTTTCCATTTTTTGCTAAGATTTTAGTGCTGAGTAAAGATTGTCATTGACTTCAGATATTTGTCAATGGTGATCACTTGCTACGTAAATGATTTACAGAATTATAACAAAGTTATAGTAGAAATTTGGGAGGACAGTCGGATCCTTATCTTGCCTTTCTGCACTCCTGCATATACACACCCAGGACCTCTGTAGCTCATTTCTTTCTAACCCATTGTGCCACCCCATGTACACCCCTGCAGCTGTGCCCTTGCAATACAGATACAATATAGTCATGTTTGATGTAATATTTAGCTATTAATTGAGGACATGTAAAATCCGAAGGCCAGTGACTTCATATCCCTTCAATAAGAGTTGAAGTACAGTATACAGATCTCTTTATTTGGAAATACAGTTTACTTCTTATAGTTTGTAATTACTGAAATATAGTTTCAGTATAACCTGTGTTCTCTTTCAACAGTGTCTTTGAAGCATTACACTCATGTTCATACTTTAAATTTACATTCTAAACATTTGTCAGTGTTGCCTGACTTTTTAATGACAGTTTAAAGTATCTTCATGGCCATGTAATAATATTTCTAACCTGTTCTGACCAATAGCATTTTTAAATGAATCTTTATCCTCTTACATCTTACTCATTTAATTATATATAATCCATATATAACATCTTACTTGTTTAATTACAGTTTATATAAAAAAATTAATCGGTTAATCTGTGTCTTTTTAGTACTTAAAAGAGTGCACTGGTAAGCATTCAGGTAAGGAAAAGTATAGTTGTTACTCATTGTTATTAATTAATAAGGAGAATTCAAAAATTATTTCTTAATTTAAAACAGGAATTATATACAATAAAATTATGTAATACCTGTTTTGAGAATTAGTTTTCACATTTTGAGGTTCTAATTTTTGCTGTAGTGATTCAGGATAAATCTAAGAAAATGTGCATGACATGTTCATAAACACAGACAGTTACCGTTTTTAGGGACTATATAATAACGTTTTCAAAGATCTAATATGCTGTTCTTCAAGGTTCTACATGTTATTAAATCTCAGAGGTTGTTATTTATGTCATAAATTTATTTATTGTGTTACTGATTCTGTAGGAAGTGTGATATAAAGAATGTACTGAAGATGAATGTCTCACTTAAAAAATCCCAGGGCATAAACCTTACGTGCAGGTACAGTAGTTCTGAAGAGAGGCAAACTTGATGTTTTAAAATCCCCATAGATAAGGATAGGAATGGTTTCCTGTCATGAGCCACAAGCAATTTAGCTGCCTCCTGCCATATCTGTCATCTTCACTGTCACTCAGGCTAAGGAAATTTACATTTTGAGGATGAGATTGAGACCACAGTGGCAACTCCAAAGAAAAAAAAACATATGGAATGACATCAGAAAACAGCTTACCATCCATTGTGTGAGCAAAAAAGAAAAAAAATGATTTAAAAACAACACAACAATATTTAAAATAAAAACAATATGACAAATTAGTATATATTTTGAATACACTGTAAACAGATGTTGCATAGTGTATGTAATATACATAAATGCATATATGGTGTTTGGTCATATGAACGTGACTTGTATTGCATGATTGCGAGCATTCCATCTGAGCTGGAGGTCTGATGGAGATAGTACTGACTTTCTGAATTGATGTTGGTGTCTGCACATTCAGGTTGGCAGTGTGTTTCCCTAGGCAGGGGAAAATTATCTGAGATATGTTTGAACCGATGGTCTGAAAAATACACATCGCTGATAGATTTTTATTCTCTAGGGACCTGCTGCTTCGCATCTTAAACTGCAGATTTCACAAACCAGTTTCAAGTATGGCCTTCTGAAGTCTTCAATGCAGCAAGTACAGGCTGTACATCCAAGGTTTTCAGTTTTTGAAGACAACGAAAAGATAATAAAATCTGAACAACTTTTCATCTAACACGCTTTATCAGTTGAAAGCATTACTTTAATATATCCTAATCTGACACGCCAGCAAGAAAATTCTTCTTTTATTAATAAAATCAGTAAAACAACCATGTTCGCTCTTTCATCCTATAAAAAAGCCCTTATCTATTCAAAAAAAGCAAAACTCTGCAATTTAGGCTTTTAATAGCTCTAATCCTTACATTAGCAACAAAGTTCCTGAAGAGTTCTGGTGATTTATAATGATTTATGTAGTTAGGTACAGTCATTCAAATTTAAAACAAAAAAGGAAAATAATTGTTTTGACATAAAAATAGTAAGTAAAACATAATTTTTCCCTCTGAATTTCCTCTCTGTAATCCTTTGGCAGCACAATACATGTCATCAACAGTAATGTGGTTAATTATATAGTAATAGAAATTTCCAGTACATTTTGGATATTATATAGGGAGAAATATAACTCTGTATTTGAGGAATAAATGTCTTCCCCTATTTGAAACTGAACTCTGAGCACCTTGGTCTGTACCTCAATGCCTGTATATATTTGGACAGAAAAGATTAGGATCGAAAACGTGATTAGCAAAGTTGTGAGTGGTCACACATGTTTTGTTGTTTTCTCATTCACTTTCCTGGTCCATGGGTGACAGGGGTGACAAAGCTAGCCTGGTCATCCATTCGTTTTTCAAGCCCAGACTTAAATTAAACCATCTCATTCCACATAGAACCTTTCCAGGATGCCCTTTCTTACTTAATACAGATTTACAGAAATGATCATAAGAGCATCTAAATAAAAATGCAGATGTAGTACATACAAGATGAAGTCTCAGGGATTGGAGGTTTTAAATCCTGTATCTAAGGACCTTCAGGAGAATAAATGCATTGTAATGTTCTTTGTTTTTTCATCTTTCAAACGCACCCCATTGTGCACGTAACAGATACTCAGCTTCTGTATTTGCTGTAAGAAACAGTCATTGGTAATGGAGACATTAAAAGTGAAACATTTGAGACAGATGGGTGACCTGAAGTGAAGCTTTGCATTTTGTTAAAAGCAAATTTGCCTTTGAATACAATGGACTGTCTTGAAAGTACAAAAGCACCCTTGTGAGTGTACATTCCCTTTGGAATGAATGCAGCTAGGCCATTATTTTAAACCACATTAGTTGAAGCTTCAATAAGATAGAGTTCTTTTGTTTTTTTATACTGTATCTTACATTGTTGTACCATTCAGGGTTTTACAGTAGTATCCACTGATTGCTCTGGAGCCCTTTTAACTTACCTTAAGTCAGCCCTGCTGTCTAAAAATCATGTTGTTTGGTTTTATATAATTAAAAAATATCTTGAATGAAGAGTTGTCATTAGACTTTTCATTCTGTGTCGTCATTACAGATAAAAATATATATGCAGAAATGATTTTCTGCACATTTAGACAACAAAGGATTTGTTAAAACTAGTCTGCAGTTTGCTTTATTAAGAACTTGTAGCTCACAGTATATTTGACTGAATCACAGGAATTGAAAAAGAAACTATGCTCACTGGTTGACTTGTGGTCAGTTATATTGAGCATTAACCACAATGACAAGCAACTGCCATTCAAATCAAAATTATTTGAGAGTAATTATCATTATAAAGGACCGTATCCATATGAGATACTATCACAACAGTGGTCACTGTTTTAAAGCCGGTTAACCTCAATTCCTAAACTAGTGCTGGAATTAAAGCAGTGAGCTCTGACACACAGAAGTCACTTCTAGTTACCATGTATCCTAATGTTAGAAAACTGTACAAAAGACCTCTATAACCTTGCAAATCCCAGACACTATGTATTTTTGGTGTGATTCACTGAATGTTATAGCAAGCATGTTTCCTTCAATGTACTGCAGAATAAATCAGACTCAGAAACAGGATGTTTTCACTTCTGTGAAGACAAAAAGCATAATAATTATTTTGTAATTGTATTTTGATCATTTTTATTACTTTTATAACTGTATTTGTTATTAATTGTTATCCATAGTTATTAATCAAATACCTATGGATAAAAAATGCGAATATCTCCATCATTTTTTCTGTTCTGTTTCCTTGTTCATTGCTTTGAGCCTTGTATGTGTGAGGAGCGCTATAAATAAAA
This sequence comes from Atractosteus spatula, assembly GCF_055471065.1. Classification (NCBI taxonomy): domain Eukaryota; kingdom Metazoa; phylum Chordata; class Actinopteri; order Semionotiformes; family Lepisosteidae; genus Atractosteus; species Atractosteus spatula. The sequence goes on along the minus strand of NC_142721.1, from coordinate 11,409,644 downwards.
ATTATGATTTAAGATAACACTAAACAGATGTACAGAAGGAATTAGAAATTCTCCTAGAAAATGTGAACGTACTGTAAGTATGTTTTTTTATGTACAGATATATGAAAAATTCACAATGACGAAAGATCCATATGCACCTGTGGCCTTAAAACTACTATTTTCCAGTGGTCTTGAAGCAAGTGTAAGGCTACTGCTAATCAGCATCCGTACACCTTTATGTGATAACAAAATACTCATGTGAACCTTCATGTTTATGTGGGTCATAGAGGTTTGAGAAAAACATATCTGGGTCTATATTACAACTGCTTGCTTATATTATTACCAAGAGTATTTTAGTTACTTTCCAAATAGTTTGAAGTTGTGTATCTATTGTCTAACTCAAGTTAAAAGTAAGAGTTGCACTTGTAAGATTTAAGTTATGAAAAGCTTTTTTTTCATAACATCTCACAATGGAATTATTGCTTATTTCCTGCATGGGTTTAACTTTACTTCTAATCTAACTTCCTGAAAGTAACAAAGAATGCCTCTATAAAGCCAATAGCCAATAAAAATAAACATATATATAGAATGGTTTGAAAATTCAACCTGAAATAAAGAAAACAGCAAGATATAATAGTAAATATATACATATATTTATGACACAGAATTTCTATTAAGGTTATGTACAGTAAATATCCACAATTTCATTGACATAATTGTCTATGGTGATTGGTGTTTTTAAGATAACATAAAATGTAAATGAGCAAATTAGAGATTCTGTGAGAATTTTTTGTAGTCTGAAGCCTATGAGACATAAAAAAGATTTCACTTATAATTCAGTTCTGGTTTTGCAAGAAGTAGTCACAGATTTGAAAGGAAAACCTTGAAGCTTAAAACATCCGGTGTAGTACCAAGAACCTTAATGTCATTGAGTGCAAAGATAGATGAGCACATCAGCATGGGAAGCAGTGGAGTTTTCTTTAAAATTCTCACAGGTTGTGTCATTATTACGATTACACAAAGGAATAGTAAAGAGTTGAGTTATTTTATTTTTTACTTTTACACAGTGCAGCATCACATTATTCTCCAACCTATGGATCGCATTCAACACTCTTTTGCTCCTCTCTTTATCGCGAATGGATGAAGTAAATAAAGTAGGCAGTTAGTGAAATGACTTTGATATGTTGCATTTACCCCTATTGGCTACAGTCCAAAGATTCATTTGACTCCCTGGTTTCCTTGGGATCTGGGTTCATCTTATATCCCCTCTATACACTGTGACCTCAGAGGAAGAGATTAGATGTGCGCCATTTTCTTTCGTTGATTGTTTTAGCTGGTAATTCAGTCTGGCTTTGTCGTTACTGTTTTCACAGTGTTTTTATCCAAGAAAACTGCAATCCAAAATGCAAAGCATAGTATAGCCTGTATGTCTATACTGTATATGTGTTGAAATCCAGACTGTAACTCCGTTGACCATGGCAGGTGTTCTTTAGCAATGCCTATTTGCCTGAGTGGTACCATGATTGTCTGGGCTGAATTTGGTGAGGCCTGCACAGCTGTGGCATTCTTTAAAGTGTCTGGTTGTTAGTCAGTTTGACAGCTTATTTGTATTTGTTGAAATACCATGTTCATTTCTAAAGCTGTTCCTCTGACAGGACAGAGGCAGGCATGTCAAATATTATATTTAATAAAATATAGAAAAGTATATTGGCAATGTTTTTTCCCCTAAGAGATTTCTCTTACAACTCAGGTTATCCATCCCCAGACTACATCCGTACAATGAGGCAAGTTCATATCATCTCAAGCTCTCCTGAATCTGCTTCACATTCCGTAATTCCTAGTGGCTTTGAGCCTCCCCCCACTTTCTTGAGCTTGAAACATATCGCGTTTTGTAAAGCAACAAGTTGTAACAAACAGCTAAACTTCTTGTATAAGTGATTCTCAAGGGTGAAAGCTGCGTCACGGCTTGGAAAAGAGTCCTAGAGCTAAGGTTTCACTAAGACAGGCAAGGTCTTTCTCAAAGCTCCCTGTGTCATTAGGAATCACTAGCTTAGACACTGGCAGACTGGAGTTTACTGTGCTGTTATTTATTTACTTTAGCTTTGGGATTAGTTGAATGCTGGTATGAACTCCTCAAACTTCCAACTGCCATTTGAAATTAGTATCTTAATGATTTGACCTGCATCCCTTAGTTTCAAAGTTTACTTTGCCTTGTTCAAAGCAAAATTAAATTACAGATTTAGTATTGGTTTTAAATAATTGAAGTTAAATTAGTTGGTCTTCAGAACTTAATGCACCAAGTGAAATTAATTTTCCTCTTTTGTGACACATCTAGGTCCACATTTCAGAAGCCTATTTCAATTAGTCACTGAAATTTCATGGTATGAAATCTCCTACCTTTGTAGTACTAATAGTCAGAATAATATTCACACTTGGAAAGGATGACTCCTGTTATTCAAAAGGATTTTGCACCTACTTACTGTAGCAGGTTTGTATAACAGACCTAGAAGCAAATCCTGAAACCCTTCCAATTAAGTTTTTAGGTTTGTGATATCTTCAGAGTTTTAGTCTTTACATTATTAATCCTCTTTTAACAGATGACCTGTTTTACTGTTAGTCATCGCTTCCTTCACTCTCTTGGCTAGAATTTACTGAGCCCCTAAAAAAACCCCATTCATGAAACATTTAGAAAGTAATACCAGTATTTCTCAGTCCTATTCAGTATACACTAAGACCATACACATTCAAAGAAAAAGCATTTTGCAGGAACCTTTAGAGAAATATTACATGCTTTTTCAGAAATACATTATGCATTTCTTACACAGTGAACAGTAGTTATTGTTGAATTAGTGTCAATGTTATGTAAACTATCCATAACCATTATCATGCCTAGGTAATTGTAATTATTTAGGATCAAAGACATTTTGTGTTATACTGGCTTATTCATCCATCACTAAGTTGAAGGTCATTAAAAAGAAATATTTTCCAGCAGAGTTTTCCAATTTACTAAATACAGCATAAGTAAAAAACTTATCACAGCATGCACATTTGTTTTTTAAGAAAAATAAGGTATATAGTTTGTGGAAATTGTTCAAATGTTCATATTGATGAAATGATCATTCATGACTAGAAACTAGAGCGATTTTCATATTCATGACTGACTGGGATCCACTCAAATGACATTGTTGCATTATCACTAAATCACCTCATTAGTGAGAAAGGTAATTGGTCACTGGTGATGAGATGATTTAATAATGAGTCTGTTGAATAGTTAATCTGGTGAAAATCAAGAAATTAAAACACGGAAATTAAACATTGCTGCAATTTTCAAGAGAACAACTTCTACGTGCAATCTTTAATTTGCTGGCAGTACACCCAATGAGTCATTGAGTTATTCATTATGAAGGAAGCTTCTATGTAGTGTTTATGGACGTCAGCGAATGTAGCACAGATGTGCAGAAAGTTAAGTGAATTATTCGACAGACCAATCAATGGAGAGGACAAGGTGTGATGGTCTGGGTAGGACTATCTGGGCGCTATATCTCTTCACTTGTAGTGACCGATGGGCACCTGACCGCACAGCAATACATTCATCAAGTCGGGGTGCTGACGTGACAAGATTCCAACATGACAGAGCATGTCCTCATGCTGCTTGTGCAACAGATGGCCTCTTCACCAGAATGGAGCCGCAATGAACGTTGGTGGAATGAGCTAGGACAACATGTGGTATCTAGAGAGCGTAGGTCAGTGAACAGGTACATGCCTTTCCATGTTCTAGGACAGGAATGAGACAAAAATCCAACTAGACATCATCTGTAGCCTGTTGTAAGGCATGCATTGCACCTTACGTTTCTTCCATCAGTGTCCACACATGTTACTAGTCTCTGACTTAACAGTAGATCCCTTTTGATCAATCCTGTTGATGACAAATGTTAAATGGTTTAATTTATATTTCTCGTGTCTGTTCAATGAAATATTGTCAGATATTGCTTTGCTATGCAAAAATATTATTTATGTAGTTATTATTATGCGTTGCAGGAACAGCTGCAAGTAACTGTACTGTATAAATGCCAATACAGAAGATTATTCAAGCATTTGTTTTACTGTGCATCTGCTCCCTTGGCACACTGCTCTGCTTCCCCAGCACGAAAATCATATGCATTCAGATCCCATCAATATTTGTCAATGCACCACAAAAGGCCCTTGTACTAGAGTACTTTCAATGGCTGGGGAGGGGAGTGTATGGGATTCGGTGGCAGTGTTAGAAGAGATTCTAGCATTGACTCTATCTCACCTGCTGCCAGTTAAAACTCCAGTTTGCCCAAGAAAAGCTTATCTCAAACCTCTTGTTGTTTATGATATGCCTTTATAAGCTTTATTGTCAGTACTTGTTCATATTAGGCCCTGTTTTCAGAATACTAATGAGGGTATTTAAGCACCCAAGTGTTTTGAATATGAGGACCAGTGTTTTTAATTGAAGTGAAGCTTCAGTGTAATCTACAAAAATGCAAAGAGGATTCATTTTTTAAACATCTGTTTTTGAATACAAAAGAATATATTTTTATCCAAATACATATATGACTGAATATGTATGAACATCATAGAGGGCCACTCAGATTACAAAAGAAACTAGTCTGTTGTAAGGAACAGAATCACAACTGGATTGGGAACATGGGCTTCCCCTTCTCTTGAATTGAGTGTCACTGCACAAATTGACTGTGTGATGCTGTGAGGGATCTATGTGCATTGTGAGGTCTTACATTGAAGAAAGCATTTCTAATGGAATATGTAAAATGACATTCTGGGAATAAGACATAGTGGTTATTCATATTTCTAAATATTAAATATATAATTAAAGATCTCTGAAATAATTTATTTTAATGGATTTGAATCCAGTGATAGTGATGTATTACTACACGTCGATGTTCATTGAGGCAACAGGAAGCATTACAAGGCAGAGTTTCTCTAAGGCCCATGAATCATGTCCTGACATTCCTCAAATTCTTCTGCTCAAACTATGCTAATGCCATCCTATATTTCTGTGCAAGTTGTTTACCATGTTTTATGGTTTCTAGCTATTGCATTAGTTCTGCAAAGCATGTTATATATTTTTGTAATACATTTTAAATATTCATTTGCATAATACTTAAATAGCTTTTATTTTTCCTAAAGACAAGCTACAGTATGAGGAATCACTTCAATTTATCACTTCATAGTACAGTATATCAATTGATAGACAGTTTTCCCAAGGTTTATCTAGAAGATAAATCAAGCCACTATAGCATTTACAGCAAGCACAGTTACTGACACTTGTAAGCTTAAAATATTGCCATTACTCTTTTATGTTATCTTTTTTTCTCTTTTGTAATCTAAATGTAAAATCCCATGTTCTACCAACAGTTCTGCACTGCAAATCACCAAAAATATCACCAAAAAAAGAGATGGCCGAGGCTGGGAATGTACTTACTGTATACTGTACCTGTTACAACACAAGAGTACTCAGGAATATTTATGACGCATTTAGCTGCCACTTACTACAGTATATGCATGAAATAACTCATCTGCAGAGTACCCATTACTCATTCAGAAATGAATAAGTAACAACATTTAATTAACAGAACCAAACAACATATTTTAAAACTTTCCCCAAGCAATCACTGGGAATTTGTCCTGCTTTCCAGTTTAGTCTTGTTTTTTATGGCTTTGTCTCACAAGGAGGTGTAACAGACCTCTGCCTCTTTTCAAAAAGCTAGACCAAAGGCCAGTATTGTACAGTACCTTCTCATAAATAACTAATTCTGACTGATCCTTCTGTTCTTATTATTACATATTCAATTAAATAGTGTATAAATGTCATCACATAAACACTGAAAGGCTTTGTCCCCTTTTGTTTATCGCTTCCCGATTTAATGGTTTAACCAGTCCTCATAGGGCTTTACAATAGTAAATCATCAAGGCCAGATTTTGATTTCTGGACAAAGCACAAATTCTAGGGCAAATGGCTTAATGGTCAATTATCATGCTTTAATTCAAGGCATACTGTTATTTGCACTGCAGAGCAATTTTGGATCCATGCTTTGCTCAGGGTTTCAACATTAAGCATGAGTGAGAGTCATCAGACCAACCTTTGAGGTGTGAGTTCATGAATATTTCTTTGAAAGGGAATTTAATGACAGCACAAAGTGCATATGAGAAGGTAGCACCTAGAATTAACATTTAAAAGACCTAAACTCTCCATTAGCAGGCTCTAAATTCACACGCCCCAGTGCCGTCAATTAAAATGTAGGGGTAGTGTGTAAAGAATGTAGAGCACTTTCAAACCTCAGGTGTTATCTTTCACAAAATGTGGTTTTGATAAAGAAATCCAGCATGTAGCACCGTAGCTATTGTGCTACATTTGTGCCCTTTTAGGGTAGATACTGATTTCAATGCAGAAACTAAATAATTTGGGAATCGTTGTTTTTGCTGCTTTAAGGGGTCAAGCTGGCTAAATGATGTCACACCACAGAAATGAATATTATTTCAGAAACAAAAGTAGCACAAATACTACTATTACAGTAGACAGTACAACCTGGCACAAAGGTAGCACATGCAGTACTTTTCCTGCACACTTGTTGGGGGTCTGAGTAATGTCACTCCCACCCAGAAAGAATCTCTTATTTATCAGAGATGACAGCAGCACAAACACTTCACACTGAGAACACAGGTGCATGACAATTAAAATATCAAAACTGAAACCAAACTGGTGGTGAACTATTCAGTCATCATTGCTCTTTTACTCTATGGGCATAGAATTGGGACAGCAATTAGGAGATGTTGAAATATTATAGTATGTCACCAGTGCAGCCCCACTTTGATACATACTGTAAATTTGCAGATAAATGCATGTATCAAGGGGGAGACAGATGCATTATATCAGTGTTCTCTCCCAGATGTGCTCCACAAGCATTCAATCTGTGATCTTCCACCACCAGCTCCATTGATTTGATCATGTGGCTTCTATGTCAGAGATCATGTGGCCTACCAGAGAAGATTCTCTTCACCCACTGTAACCAAGGCAAGCACAACGCACAAGGCAGAAGCCTTCCATAGATAGGGTAAAACCAAACATGAAGAAACACAATGTCAGTATCACCCAATGGAACATCAACTGAACCAGGTAGTGGATGAATATCTAAGAAACGGTCTAATGCTTTGAGACAAAACTGCAAGCAAAGTGAGAGTGTTGACAATGACTCACCATGATCAGACTGTACAGTGCAATACCCAGTGTACCAGAGACAACATCTGATCCACCTGCCATGGAGTATACAGATCCTGTATGGCCTTATCAGTCACCTTTGGACAATCGTGAGGGAGAGCCAATAAATGCATAATGCTGACACAGCTATCTACTTGAACTGTTTCAGCCAAATAAATGAATATCTTGCACTTGCAATTTGAAAGAGCCATCTCAGGTCGACTTCTTCTCAGTGCTCCTGGAAGACAATTCTGCATATAAGGACATTGTATGATAAGTAGAAACTATTTAAAACCTTACTGTTTTTTACATTGTTGTTCTTTCGCTGTTTTTCTTACTTTCCTTTCAATTTCACAGATTACATTGTTTTGAACTGCAAATCTTGAATTAGTTTTGGACTGCTGAATTGTATAGAGTTCCCGAAGGAAAATAAATGTTCCTAGAGTGGTGAAAGTAAATATCCGTAGGCAGTTGTATTGGATAAATGTTACACTCTTTAACAGTAATGAATGTAGTCTCACTTTCCCATGTTTGCTTAGGCAGTAATTTACCTCAGCATTTGCCAGAGTGCACATTTTACAAATTACATTTATTGTTATCTCCTTTAGGCTTGAACATGCTGAAATGCTGTTATCAAGCACAAGCTTTTATTTTAGAGATACACTAACAATTTCAGCTTGGATAGTTTTTTACTTCAGCCTTTGCTTGTTGAAGTAAAACTATTTGTTTTTGTGTTTTGCTAAACAGCAGATTTTCTCTAAATAGAGGATTACCAAATAATGCAAGATATTAAAGCACAGAATGCAGTTTTCATTTGTTGAAAGTAAGTAATTCAATTGTTACCTTAATACCCATACCAATAGAAATGGTTATAATATCACAGCCAGAACACCAGAAAAGCCTCACGGAAGATATTGTTAATATTCTTTTAACATTTTAAGCTTCTGCTGTGTTGGCTCAGTCTTGGTTACATCTTAAATTGACAAAAGCTTCAGATATGTTGTCACAGTCAGTGTAGGAGTGGCACGGCACTAGAGTACTCAGTGGATATTCTGTCAAACATAATTGTATTGTAATACTTACACAATAATAAAACAAAAATAATAAGAAAATCAACAATTGATCATGTTAACATCTTACCCTTGTTTTTGTCATCCAATCTTTTTCTAACACAACAAAATCACATTAATGAAGAAGGAATTCTAAATAAAATTCAAGTCTGAGGAATGGAATGAAATACCCTGATTAACCTTAATGAAACACCACATTTTGAGCTGATGACGAGTATTGATTAGAAGTGTCTCTTCATTACTGGGCTTTATGTCTGAAGTACAAAGCGATATTTTTAGACATACTATACATAGTTTGAATTTCCCATTAGCAAATCTAAAGAAACTGCATTGGCTCAGTAATCAAGTCAGTGCATGACTGGGTATTTCCTTCCTCCATCAAGCATAGAAGCTTCAAGTTGTCCTGCCTTGGATCTGTTTTCCACAATGGTGCAGTATATTATTTATTCTAGTGCAAGTCCACCTCAGGTCCTAGAGGTATAAGGATCTTCTGGTTTTTATTACAGTCAAGCTCTCCACTACTTAACCAAACCTATTATTATCTAAACGAAGCACATTGAACATACTGTATTTAACCACTAATTGAAGACTTAAGATACCACAAAGATTGGGACTCTTTGTGCACCAGAATGCAAGATCTCTTTTAGGAGGTAAAATAAATGCCTGTCAGTATACTTAGTGAGAGTTTTTAAACATGACCTACAGTAGAGTTGTAAGACATTATAATGGCTCTGGAGAGCATTTCCTATCACAGGCAAGTTCAGAAGCGGTATAGCTGTAGGACTATACATTGTGTACTGTATTCTGTGTGTGACTGCAAAATGAATCAATACGTTATGGGATCTTTGTGCTTTCAAAATAAGAGAAACTGTTTAGAAAAACTTTAGGTTTCCTACTGCTGCTAAATATGGAAACACCATATCTCCTGCTACTCAAAATATACATCTCACAATGTATGTTCTACCATTGTGTAATATGTGCTTCCTCTGTTGGTGAAAAACAGAGTATACAAGTGCTATAACTAGGTTTTCAGTAAGATTATGATTGTTATCAATTTGTAGAATATTTGTTAAGTATTATATAGATTGTAAGTGAATATATTATTATTCCATTTAATTAATTTTTTTAACTGTAACACATCTGTGATGTTCAAAATTCATTTAAACATGAGCAATGCCTATTTCAGGTTTAAATAAAAATCACACAGATATTCTTAGTACTGTCTGGTTTTAGAAAGGCTAATTAGACTAATATTAACGCTCAAATGTGAATGTAGAGTTATTTGAATAGGGTTGAAAGAAAAAAAGCTAACACAAGAGAATATAAGTGTTATTTGTGTGTTAATTGTGTGTGACGACTGGAATTTAGATTAGAGTAGTGCTGTTGGATTTGTATTCAACAATAGATAGATATACAGTAGCCACCTCAATATAGTTATGAGCTGTAGGTGCTAGAATATATTTTCCTAAAATAGTGTAATAACTGAAGTAGTTTCTTTTTATATCACAGAATGCTGTAAACTTTATTGAACATCATATCAAAGCTGTCTATAATATTTCAACTGGTTATAGTAAACTTATAAGTTTTATATTGAATTGAATTAAAATAGTTGTAATTCATTTACCCTTTCACTTGAAATCTGGTTTGCAGATGGCAAAGCTCTATCTTGTTTATTTTGTTTGTACTGTAGTGTGTTTCCCCCAGCAATTTCTGTATTGGATTTTTTTATTGTTGCCTGCAAACCCATTTGCAAAACTGGAGTCTACTGGACTTCAAAGAACACATTTAGTATGGTTATGCTTTTATTCCTTCCTTGTCACTTCTTTTTGGCAGGAAAGTGGATTTTAAGCAAAAGTTTTGCATTTCACTCCCATGTGGTACATGTTGCAACTGTAGGTCTCATTCTTCTGTAATAGCATCTACCTTCATTATCAGTGAGTCTGCATGATGGGTCATGTATGCATCTGCTGTAAAGGAAATTTGCGTAAAGTGTGCTGTCAGGTTTATATAGACAACTAGTAATCTTGGCTAAGAAACAAGTGTTTCTGCTACAACATCTCAAGGCTACAGTATGTGAGATGAAGCATATTTGTTTCTGTTAGTTTCCAGATGATGTATCTTGGCCAGATTCTACTGGTGTATTAAGAGAATCTTAATGCTTGCACAGAAGTCCCAAAACAGGGTACCAGATGTCTTGCTTTATAGAAAGGACAAGGTAAATGTCACCTTTTGTAGGATGTAGTGTCCTTGTGGAATGTTTTTGAGTAAGCTTATCTTGCATATGTTACAATTCCTTGCATGATTGGGTCATGAAAGTATTGTCTTCTGCACTTTTAGTGTTTGTAATTCATTCCACGTTGTATTTTACCAAATGCAAATGCCCTCAGAGAACAATGATTTATTCTTGGCTATTTTTCTTTTTTTAAAAGAATGCAGCTGTGCAGAGAATGTCTGCATAGCCTAGAGTTAGAGCTGTCATACAAGCCCAGATTATGATGTATTTCTTAAAGGTATAAAATATACTTTTGGAAATGCAGGAAGATAATTTAATCTTCTGGGGCTTTGTTCTTCAGAGTAGTTATTTCACTACAGGTGAGATTGCTTGTAACATCTGTAAGAACTTTTCAAAATAGCTGATTCACTACTTTTGTTAGCAAACCAAGTATTTAAAGTTTTTTGTATATTCATTTTATCTTCAGACTGATCTGTCTTCTGTGTCACTTATTGCTAGTTGTATGCACAGTATATTCTGGAAGGGCATTCACTGTTAGTTTTGAGGAGCTCTTTCTTGTGTTTTAAATTATTTAATTTGGGAAAACACTGATGGTCATATGCTGTCATTATCACAATTAATTCTTACAGGTGTTCGCTAGAATCACACATTTATCCAAATTGTATAAATTGTGGGGGGAAAAGTGCAAAAAAATTGTCTCACTTAGTGACCAATGGAAATGCAATTTGTTTCACCTTGATTTATACTTTTGTACTAAATATGAATAATACCTTTACTTGTATTTCTTAGACATAAATTACAGAATTCAGATATGACTATAACTCTTTTTGCTTATACTGTACATCTATGGTTAATGTGGGAGCTATTTCAGCAAAAATCCATTGCACCTTATAAAAGGGCCTTTTAAAAACCTTTGTTGCTTTAAGTTATTCATTTTCTGCTGTTGAATAATACAGTATCTAATGTACTTCGCCTACACAGGTATGTATCAATCCTTTAGATTTTGAACAATTTAGAAAGAAATGCTATGACTCAACTCTTCCCAGATCCAGGATTTCATGTGTTAAAATAATTTGTTCTGAAAATATGCAATTTCCAACTGTGAAGTACCAGCGAATTTAATTTAGTAGAATAACATTCAGTTAGGTTTAAAGCTGGAACCTTTCCAATAGAGACCAAACATAGTCTTCTTTTGAATATTTATAACAAGAACAGTTTGGATTTTCATCGTTTCTGTGTTCTCTGTCAAAACGTCAATGCTGTAACATAATTATTCTCAAATTTATTCACCTTTGTGTACAGGGAGAGTGCATCACTAGAATGTCATTGGAAAAGGAAAAAAAGAGTGAGTTTAGCTTAAGAACCTAAATCTTTTAATTCCCTTTGCAATGTCGAAAATGACAAATTACTAGGAAATATTTAAAGTATGTTTTCTAATTATGAAGCAGATTTTTTGCAAGTGGGAAACTTTCTTCCCCTGATATTGTCAAAGGTGATAAGTGGAGGATGTCTAAATATCCCAGACTCTTAACAGAAGTAAATTATTGGAGCTTAGTGAAGACATTCTGTGTGGGATGAATCTTCCTAATTGTGTTCTAAATACACTTCTGAGAACACTGCGTTTTAGTAATATGCAACATTGTTTTCCCATCAGGGAGCTGTAAAATATTTAAGGCTTTCTACCCACCACAGAACAGTTTCACAGGGAATGAAAAATACTTTTTTTAACATGATGTGTGGGTGTTCATGTGTAAAAGTGTTTGGCTAAACAATCAGATAAAAAGCAATAAGAAAGTAGAAAACTTTGGGTGTTTGCCTTTGCACTCTAGAGCTCTTTAGTGTTCAAAGTTGCTAAACATCCGTCCCTTATTTTGGTCTTTGCTGATAAGGCATCCTTCTAATCTGTGCCTGATTACTTTCATATACATATTTGAATTCTATTAGAAATGCTTACAAGGAAGTCTCCTGTGTAAAATTAATTCCACAGTTGTCTATTGCTGATGAATGTGCAGGCTTCTTTTGTTGTGATGTGCTAACCAGATTTTAACCCACTGCTTTCTTTGAAAACTAGAGACATACACAGAGTCGTACTCTGAGTGTGGCACACTTTGCCTGGGCTCGTTGTTAAGAAGCCAGTATTGAGAGAGTAGGACAGGAAGCAATAACAAAAATCCAACATCTTACTGTCGGTGCTCATGTGAAGGACCATATACTGAGTGGACAAAAAGAGAAATTCCTGTTATTTTAAAAAAGCTGCAGTGTAGTTAACCCTTTTACATCGAAGAATTCTAGCGGTAGTTTTTCATGTTTACTTCTCTTTCTTCACAGATCAACTGTTTTATATAATGTAATTGACCTATTTACCTCCACATTTGTTTTTTCAATTAAACAATTTACATCCTGGTGCTTTTGTCTACAACATTAATATTCCCGTACTTTGATGTTGCAGTTTTACATGAATAAATGAATGCAATTACATTTATTATTCCATTTGACAATGCAGTGTATTGGTGGGGGGGGGGGGTGTTCTGCATACAACGCATCAGGAGAAACTTTTAACTGCTGCTTAAGAATGGCAGTTCCCTCGTCTATGAAATATTTTAACTGTAATGAATATATTTAAAAGAATATCTTAACCTTTTCTCTTGATCCTTGAAATGTCATTGTTCTACAGCTTATATCAAAGAAAAATGACATTTACTTGTGACTGTGGAATAAGATTGACCTTTTGAAGATTCTTGGTGGATAAAGTGCAACTGAAGAGTATTTCTTATGAGATCCTCAGCGGTCTTCTTGAACACATGTGGAGGATAAAATAGAAGTGAGGATTTATTTATATAAGCATGAATACAATGGGTTTTCATTCAGTATTTCTACAGTCCTATATGCTGCCCAGTTGCCTACAGAACAATTGCACATTACAATTTCAAGCTTTTCGTGTTAATCCCTATTTTTGAACACGGAATTCTGATTAGAGTTAGAGAGTAGAGGGTTATAGGGTAGTATTTATTATTAAACCCATGTGTGGACAGAACTTACATATACTGTACAGTAGCTGTATGGTTTGAAGGTCTTACAATTGACTGAATAATTACATTAGTACATTAGCTTCACCACACTTGAATGATATGCCACCTGCATAAAATATGTGGCAAAGAATGGAAAAGCTAAAGTGCTATAGCTTGTTGAAATGCGATAATACAGCAGAAGAGCAGTGATTGTCATTCTGTTTCTCCTCCAGAGAATAATCTTTTACACACGGTTTGAAATTTTTAAGGTGCTTGTAAATTCAAATCCCAATTGTGTTTTAGAGCTTGTCATATTTTTCATCTCCATCTGTTACCAGAAAAAAAAACTTTTACTGTTAAGAAATATAGATTGGTTTTTGTTTGCAATTTTTTAGCTTTTTTTTTAAAACCATCCCTTTTTGAAGTAAACATCAGAGCAGATATCTGACACATGCATGGAACAGTAGTCAGTTGTCAAAAGAAATGATGTATGTAAGGATATTGTTTTCCTTCCTCATCCAGTGAGCAACTACCTAAGTCATTCAAATTCCTTGTGAAAAACTCGACTCTGAGCTAACCAGGCTTGACTGACAATTTCTGGGACCATGAAGGGGGCTTGGGGCTCAATTCTACGGAGAACTGAACCACTGTTATTGAAATTTTCATTTTGCTTCACGCTTCAGGGTAATACAGCTCAAGACTGACTCAGTGACCCTCTCGCACAAACCAGGAGGCTCTAATTGCATTAATGATTTTTTTTTAATATGCTAGCTGCATCTTAATGAGAAACAATAGAGATGAAAGGGTTGCATTTCTCTTGTGTGCTACTAGCTAAACTGGAATTTGGGCAAAAGCTGTGCTAGGGATGTGAAACGAGAGACAGTGATTTGAAAACCAGGATTCACTTACAGCTTCCTCCATCATGCTATGCCTCACTGACATATGCAGTTCAGTAAAAGACAAGCAATGAGTAACTATTGTTCTGTACATACAGTACAAATTTTCTGTGATAAGTTCATGCTGACAAACGGGTAATTGTTTTTTTTGACATTCAAATCTATCTCCTGCTGTTATGATCACTATGTGTGGGTATAGTTATGTTGTTAAACTCCAGGCTGTAATTTCATATCCAGTTTATTAAATAGCCAATCTAATTTTATTCAATGAATCTAAATTTCAGTATGTTATAGAGGATCAAAGTGTTCAGAAACTGATTGATCCCAGCATATAATGTTAATGCCATTAAATACAACTACAAAAGCATTAATTGTAGTACTTGCAGGTTTGCTTTCACAGAAATAAAAATTGCACTGTTAGTGTTTCACAGCTGCTCATTTTATTTGGCCTGTCTGAAATTAGCAAGGGCTTCCCTCACATCCCTCATATGGCTTCATTGTAAGAGTAGGATCCTGTTGGTGTCTTCGCTGAAAACAGCCATCAATGGATGCCTTAATGCATCTTCTTAATGAATGTAATTGCTGTCGTTACTGTAGATATTACTCTTGCCCAATTGAAGAAAGCGCCTCAGATGATTCAGAAGGCATTGAGCAAGACGGTGGGAGTTAATTGATTGCATCCTGTTTGTACATATCTCAGTCACCTTTTGTCCTCCGGAAAGCAGGCCTGTATTCAGCAGAGACTCATTTCACCTGTTAGCAGTACAGGCACGGAGATGTTCTGTCAGACTCTTTGGTCACATAGCTGAAGTCAGGAGCTATTACAGTTGACTTATGAGCCAGGCCTACACCACAAACATTTGTTTGTGCTCGTTGCAATTACACTTTCGCCAGCTCCGTGGGGAGGCTCTCCTCCAGAGTCTCTCTGCTCAGACCTTCCTGGAGAGGCAGCAGAAATTCATTGATAAATGTTATAGCAGTGGAGCAGAAAATCATCTACTTTATGTTTTTATTTTGATGTATTGTGAGAATGCTATCCAGTGATAGCGGTGGCAAAATTACATATGGTGCTCTGCAATCATTTCTCGTTTTCCCCACTGTCTCCTCTCAGGAAAGACAGCGGCTTTGGGAGGGCATGCAAACTCTAAGCATGTATCATTAGTTTTAGAAAATGCTCAGCACCTATCCCAAAAAATTTCTTCTTCTCAGTGAGGAGCCCAGGTTGGATTCTCTTCTGTTACAGCAGAAGAGCCGTTGCTGTCCTGTGAGTTCTGCCATTTTATAATGTGATAGGGATTGTGCATCATTGGTAATCTCTCTGAACTTTTAACACAGTTATGTATTTATTGATGTATGTCTCTCTTTCTATACATGTTTTCTTAATACATGATGTTAGACATTATGAAAATCCCTGTAATAGTAAAACAAAATATAGATGTAATAACATTTACAACGAAGGAAATCATTCAAGATGCAGTATGTAGCTAACTGGGACGTGAATCAAATGTGTTTCTTTCTGAACAAGCTTTAACTGCTTTTGACACAGGCACATAAATAATGTGCGCTCATCCTATACCATGTAAAATTTCAGATTTGCTTGTGTAATATTCTAGTCATTTTCTCCCCTTTTTTAAGTTCATAACCCTGTGTGCAAAAAAAAAATAATAGGCCATGTACTTCAATCCAGGCTTTGACACTTGATGCTGCTAAAGAGAGGAGCAGTCTCATTTGCTAGAATCTGGTGAGAAAGGGGCCTTGTTAAATTGTAGCACCACTCTAAAGCGAAGCTATTGTGTGAAAAATGGGTAATTACCACCTTCCCAGACTTTCTCACAGAAAATTGCACAGTGGAGATATTGTATAGCAGAGTGCTCTTGGAAGAGCAAGAGTCGTCACCTGACCATTCTGCTTTTTTAATGATCGCTTCAATAATTAAGAAAAGGAGTGAGACCCAGTTGGATTTGAATTGTTAAACAGGATCTGCAGGATGTCTTCCGTGTCTTGCTCTATTTGTCTGCTGTCAGAAAGATGCATTGCACAGCAGCAGAGATAACAAATGGGTATGTCATGCTGCTCTGCAGGTGCCATGCTTATGATGTACAGTACAGACAAAGGCAGGAACTTGATGATGAACATGGACAGTGATAAACCATTCATACAATGGGGACAATCTCTTTAGCATTATGGTCATGTAATTTACATAAAAAAGCTGTGGTGTTGTCTCCATGTTGACATATTGTGATGATTTTAAGTGTTTTGTTACACTTTACTCCCCTTTGTTTTTTAACTGTCCCCTGTTGCCTCATAACTGTAATGTTTTTTAATGATTTTTAATAAAGACAACAATTAATAAAGCCTATAATTGTGTTAACAGTGTGGAGTAGCATTCAGGTCTGGAGGGTCCCGGGTTCAAGTCTTGAGTAGGATAGTATTGTCATACTCTTGAGCAACATACTTCCCCCAGATTTCTCCAGTAAATACCCTTCTTTGTAAATTAGATTTCTCTACTTTGTAAATGAGAAGTTGTCCTAAACAGATGTACTGTATTTAAAAAAAAATATTTTAAAAAATGAGTCCACATAACTATACAGTCTATGTGATTTATTAAATAATCAAGCGGGAAAACTGCTTCAGTCTCAGCGGTATTGCCAGTGGCTTATACTGAAAATTGTTGAAGGTAAAATTGTACATCTTGTTTACAATATAAATTTAATTTACGAAACGGTGAGCTCTCTAATGCAGCATAAGAGACAGGCTGTAGCTGTGAGACTGGCATCAATACATAAATTTCATTCAGGAAAAATATCTTGCAGTTGGCTGTAAATAGTCATCTTGGAGGGAATTTGTGGCTTGCTTTATGGGTAGTATAGATGATTCAGACACACATACACAATGACCACCTTAGGAAGAGCTGATTTCTTTTATTAATTAAGAAATATTTTAGGGGAGGCATCAAGTGTTATTTTATTACCAAAACCCATTTAAAAATATCATTATTGTGGACCATTTAGGCATTAATAATCTTAACATGCATGGGGATGAACCAGTATTTCACGTTACATTTTAATTAAGTGATCTTTTTTTTTTCAATGGGAGTCAGATTACAGACACATAGTTTAAAAGAATACATGTGAGGTAACTCTGCAATTGTGTTAATCGTAGGTTGTGTTTTATGTGTCGTAATGTTTATGTACTTTATGGATTTTTTTAAATTACTGCATGTTTAGGAATGCATATTTATTTAAAGTACAGTATACTGTATACTGTACATTAAATGCGTTGGTTGTCTACAGTGTAAATAGTCTAATAATCAGTATTCCTGCTCTTCATGACTTTCCATTTTCCCCAATTCTCTTATGCTCATATTCTTTTTAATACGAGGGTATTCTTTTATGCCTTTTTATTAAATATTTTGTTAGTTTTAAAAAGCTGAAATGTTGTTTTTCTTGCTCAATCAACTCGAAGCTTCAGGTACATTATGTTGCTTATTATTTTGGCCCTGTTTTAGAATCTCCCAGTAAAGACTATGTAAGTGCTCTAGTAGCAATCAAAGGAGATCCATGCATGACCTTTCTAAAAAAGGCCATTGGTGTTTCATTTTATCAGTGCCTGACTTTGTGTGAAATCACATCCTATTAAACCCTTATAAAGACTGCAAAATGGTGATGCAGAGGTGCTTGTATTATAACTTAGGTACATTGTGCAGTGGTTTAACAAAACATTTCTTAACTTCACTGAAGATATTTCATTTCAGATTTCTTGACTGCATTAAGAGCTTATTATGAGTAATCGTAGTGGTATTAGATTTCAAATTAATGATTAATTAGCAAAACTGAATTGAAAACAGACTTATTAGAAGATTGTTATCCTTGGTTATCCTGTTTTCTCATTAATGTTCCCATAAGGTGTAGATTGCTGCTGTCTAAAAATATACTTATTTGTCAAATACAAGAAAAACAAAAAACGATTAGTATCACCTTTTATAAATGAAAATGCACTATGAAAAGCCACTTATTCGCATTACAGTACTCCCATAAAAATGAATATCTTCAGCTCTCTGCTCAATTTTCCTAAGAAAGATAGATGTAAAATATATGGGATGGTACTTTTTTTTTTTGCTTCATCAGCATACAATAAGCCCAGTCTTTAAATGTTTGCCCTGCAGTTACCAGTGGAAGTTTTAATTTATTTGTAACCTCATTCTTTGGGATTCAGCGGGGACTTTGTGCTAGTTTGAAGATTAGAGCCTCAGAAGCTTGGCTGGAAATGATCACAGTGTAATATCCTAATGACCCTAGCAGGCATTTTATTTTGGGGTGTGTAATTGTATTGCATTGTATTCTCATTAATCTTTAGTGCTTAACACTTCACAAGGAACGTGAAATTTGGACAGAAAATGCCTTATATACTGTAAGTTTACCGCATTATACATTACCCTGCTCTGATTTTATTTAGTATATGTTTAGAGTGCTATGGTAAAACAAACAAGTCCATAACAAAGCACAGTAAACCTGATACAAGTGTGGTTACACTTGCATGGGTGTATAAGACTGTAAACATGCCTTAAAAATCTTTCACAAGGTATTCACATCTCATTTAAACAGTGTAACGAAGGTTTGATTGTCCCAGATTCGGAATGTTTTTTAAAAATGTATATAGAAGCATTATTTCTTGAAAACTCTCCTTGTACAGTACACCTGCCTATCAGTCAGTGCTTCACATCACCTAATGATTGCCTTGATCTGGAGATGGAAATGCAAAATGGCCACACAGCAGGTGTTCTTTCATAATTGCCCAACCTGTGAATCCGAAACATGGCAGAAGAGAAATAAATCATGGAAACTTAAGAACGTTAGTGATGCACAGCGATATCACATAAACTTAATGTTTCTTTTTAATGTTCTTGCTGAAATGTATAAGTGACATTTAGGTTTCAAGAGTATACTGAAAAATGGCTTTAACTATAAGACAGTTGACTATAGTACAACTTGTGTTTTACTGACCAAGCCTCATACTGTGTAGTAGCCTGTCATAGTCATGGCAGTTAATTCAACCTGAACAAGTCGTCAGCCTGTTACAGCCATCTGTATTGCCAGGTTTTGATTTCCACAGAGCTGAAAAAAAATATCTTGGCTGTATTTGCAGCAGCATTGATTGGGTACAGTATTTATTTACTGCCATCTCTGGAATTTTCCACAGAAAGCAAGCAGTGTGTGCTTTATGATTTTTTGGAATTCTTCAGGATACGTTATTTTTAGCCACTGCCCCCACCAATAAAATCAAGCTGAAAATAGATGGATATTATTTTTAAAAATAGTCCAGCTTAACCAATTTGAAGCCTCTAGCAGGCATGTAGCATGTATAATGCAAATAGAGAGCTGAAAGTCCATCAGCTAACATTTTTGTCTTACTATACAAAGTGGATGTACTATGAAAACCAGTTTAATTTTAGAGTGAAAAAAGTTTCGGTCTTTAACCTTTTGTGAGATCAATATAACACAAAGATTGTCCTGACAGGACATTAACAAGATCTGACAACAGGTTCGGCTGGGATTTTCACCACAGGCATATGAAGAACATTAGCTCATTAATGTCTCTTTCTTTTTTCCATCTTCAATCTTCAGGGATCTTCAAGTTCTATTTTAATTATTTGTGGATGGCCTAGCATGGTCTGCCTACCTATCACAGTCCTTATACAGTACATAGTATCTATACTTTATTCCACTGTATGGAAGCTATATTAGGTTTTATCTGCAACATTTAGACACAGTTGACTACAGTATATTCTACAGTCTAATACACTACAGATTTCACAATTAGAAGGTGAAAAAGACAGCAACATGACACTAATTTAGGTAGTACTTAATTTCAAAATATAGCCTAATTTGGAATTTTGAATATTTTATCACTGGGCTGTTTTAATCACTTATTTTTCAATCGAAGTTAATTGAAGCTGACTACAATTCAACAGCTGCAAACCTTTTTACCAAATAGTAGCAGAGAAAACCATTGTGATCTAAAGCAAAATATCAGCTTTGATTTTTATTTCATTGCATATCCAGGCTTGATCATTGTAATGCCTTTACAGTAGGAGGTAAAATATATCTGAATTATTTTTGCAAAAAAAAAATGCATAAAGCAAAAATCCGTGGACTAAACTCCCATAAGAATACCACATTTTTTCAAAGCAAAATTCCTTCTCTACATCTGCAAACCTGTGATTGCAGAATGTAATTTTTGGATGTAATATGCCTTCTGGAGATTATTTTTAGCGATTTTAATCTAGAAACTGTCAGCATTTTATCAGCAGCGTCAGTAGCTGATTTCAGAACATTTCATGAAGTTCAGCAGGTAGAATTAGATTCTGTAAGGGTGTATATCCCTTCTGCAAAAACCCTATACCAGTATTTTTTCCAAGTTCTGTTTCTGGTAATACTGTAGTTTAGAAATGACCCACAGTCAATTTCCTCTGTATCTTTGAGGCAGCCTCAATCTGTTTTACTTTAGCAGTAAACCAGTTTCTCATTGTAGGATTCCAATTAATAATACTTTCTGTTTATAAGCAAATTTCAATAACTCAAAGCACTACAGGGCACATGTAATAGATGTAACAAATGTATAGAGAGAGGAAAACAATTGGAGTAAAAATACTGTACATGAGACCTTGCTTGTAGCACAGCCTGTATGTTTTCTTCTATTAAAAAAGGTTGATAAAGTAGTGTAATTAGAAACATCTAAAATGCATAACAAGCCACCTTTATTGTCCTTAACCTTTAAAACAAAAAAGGGTGTGGCATTTATGTTGACAATTAACTATGCATAAAAATATTAATCCACAAGATATTTAGTTTTGACATTGTTGTGTTACATAGAAATGGCTGTAACACATCATACATCCATGTGTAAGTATACGAATATAACAGGACAGGTTTCACTTTCGTTCATAAACAGTTCCTGAAATCAGTAATAGTCTGCAAGTATTATTTGAAATGGCACCTGCTGTATATTTTCACATATCTAATGACAAATGACTTTGGCTGCCAAAATCTGTTTAAAAAGACCCCTTTCCATTACTCAAGCCTGTTCCTGACCTAGCTGCTAAGATGATTTAACTTCCAAAGAGAATTTAGGGGTATTTAAGATGTATGTTTGTGACATGATGTACTGTAAGTGAAAACAACACACCAATTCACTGAAGAAAATGGGGAAGTCTGATCAGATCACAACTGAGTGAATGCCCCAGGGACTAGTTGCTCGTTTGTAGAATGTCAAATTGTCTCCCTAACCAATATGTTAGTATTTCAGTGATTGGTTTTAGTTGAAATTATAACAGTGGTAACATGCTTACTACCATGGTGTCTGTTTTAAAAAAATGAAACACTGTAGACATGAATGCCATTTGAAGGAAAAGCAAAATAGACTACCATTCCTAAACGTATAATATAAACAGATCATATTCAGAAACAGAAATTAAAAGCTCAGAAAGATGTTTTACTGTTTTAACTTTCAGATTTAAAGGTCTTGGACAAGGGTGAGATACTCATACATTTGCCTGAAGTGTCCTGCTATATTGATTCTTTTCATTTGCAGAAATCAATCTCAATTTCCACAGGATAAAATCAGATATACCATTATGCTTTTTTGTCTCCAGCAAAAAAAAACATGACATGGGACAGACCAGGACTGTAGCTGTTAAAGCTATGGGTG
Organism: Atractosteus spatula; assembly: GCF_055471065.1. NCBI lineage: Eukaryota > Metazoa > Chordata > Actinopteri > Semionotiformes > Lepisosteidae > Atractosteus > Atractosteus spatula. Next base: position 11,387,511 of record NC_142721.1, on the reverse strand, counting down.
TTACCCAGTGGACCTGAGGAACTGGGTGAAAGAGAACTAGCCCCGTCATTGAAGTACAAAGCCCCACCCAGTTCAGTGCCTCTTACCATTCTGTCCATTTTTTTTTAGAGTTTTTACAAGCACTGTACCAAAATTCTTTGCAAAGATACATTTTGTATATTTTTACTTTTCACTCTTTAGAATACTTTATTCCTTTGGCGGTATTGTACAAAAGCAAAAAAAAATCTTTCTTATTTCAGAATTTTGCATTTCTTAAATGGAGCACTTTGATTATTCCTAAAGCTGGTGCTCATTGATTCAGGCACACTGTACTGCTCTTATTGGAGGTGTAACAGTATGATGAGATTGTATGGTGTCTGTCCTTTACTACGAAGGTTCTGTATTCCACGCAATTATCTATACTACTTTAATTCTTGAAATATTAGGGTTGATGGTTACTTTATAGAAACTCAATCTTCATTGCAGGTAAACCTATAGAACCTTTTATACATTTGAGACCTGTTGTATTGATTGAGAGGAAGTAAATCCTTATGGCAGATGGCTCACTCTTATAACAGTTTCTGAAGCTCTAACAGCAAAAAAGTAGCATTACCAACTACATAATACATTTCAGGAATCCTCATTAATTGCTGTGAAGCACTCAAAGAGATTTAAAAATTTTAATGCAGTACCGTGAAGAAATCACTTCACAAAGTGATTAGTATATTAGGATTTTGTAAATTTATCACAGACAACTGAAAGACTTAGCAACAAGATTTTATACATGGAAGGTCAGAAAACAGTTTCCTCAAGCAATATTTTTTTTATATTCAGTCCTACAGAATTTTATGTTAAAATGTCCAAAAGTTCTACGATCGTGATCATGACAACAGACAATTCCTGTAGCTTGTATTGTGCTCAACCTTAATAATAATATGATAATGCCGATCAGTATTTTGATTCAGCATCAGGAATTTTGAGCAGCTAATCAAGAATGTATACATTTAACTCCAAAGCTTTTACTGTAATTGTTTTATTTACCAGGACCGCTTCTGTGAAAGATGGTTGTCTGCACTCATGCTTGGTACATGTACCCTCTCCCTCTGTAAAAACACTTCTGTATACATTGATCAAAAATCTTTACTGGGTTCTGGATGAACCAAAATATTTTTTCTCTGCATTTCTTCAAGTTTCTTAGAAAATCAGGAAATGTATAGTAATCCAATACTTTAAAAATTCAGAAATATATCCATCTATCCATCCATTTTCTAACCACTTCAATGGTGAATCCAATACAGAGTTATGGGATTTAGAAATAATATACAGTATGCTATCAAGATGCAAATTTATATGTACCCCACAGCTGTTTATGCTCTGACTGCACAGCACCAATTGCACCCAGCTTTGAACTTAACAGGAGGCTGTATGACTTTTTTTACAAAATAGATGGTGAAATCAAAAGTAAAATACTTTGTGTTTCCTTTTTTCATTCATTTTGGGATAAAGGGTGGTACGATGGCGCACTGCGGTACTGGAGCCTTGGGGTCCAGAACAATCTGCTTGGATTGTGTATGTTCTCCCTGTGTTTGTGTGGGTTTCCTTCAGGTGCTTCACTTTCCTCTCATGGCTTCTGGGAAAATTGGCCGTGTGTGCCCGGTGTGTGCCCTGTAATGGACTGGTGTTCCATTCAAGGTGCATCTGCTTTGCATCCGTTGTTTGTCAAGATAGGCTCCAGCTCCCCTGTGACCCACAATTGGAAGAAGTGGATAGAAAATGGATGGATGGATTTTGGCATAAAGCCTGCTTAAACTCAACTATTAAAATACTTATTACATATTTTTCAGCCAATATAATACTACCTACAGTAGATAACTTCAGCCTTTTCTTACATTACTGTCCCTTCATTATGCATGATCTCCATTTACATAACTTGCAAAGCTTTAAGAAACAGTACATTTAAAAAATTAAAGGGATAGTTGAAGATAAAAATATTTAAATCACAGAGAAGCAATTGTTCCACTAATCCTTCACATTCCTCAGTATTCATGCTTCGAAAAACACCGTCTCAACATTTAACAGTTATGGAACACTACAGTAGTTTTACTATTACTATTAGTAGTTATATTATAGTTATGATTTTATTTTTCATTTTTAGGCTACTAAAAGTGATTATTAGAGAGCAAATTACATATGCATGATATGTCTCTGAGCCCACAGAGTGCAGTCTGCATGCTGAATGCTTTCCAACTAAGTCTACATTGTATAATGCAATTCTGAGAAGCACTGACATTTAAAGCAATATTTCAATGCAGTTTGTATTGGATTATTCTTTAAAACAAACAAATGGCCATGTGTCAAGGTATATTTGCCATTTTTATTGTAATGAATAAAATACTTCGAAGTAAACTTATGTTACAAAATCAATCCCCCTCTCTAACACAGAAACTGTCCAATATACTGTATATAGTGGAACACACTGGGCAGGGTTGGGTTGTGTGTCTGGACCTCATTTGAAAGGGGGGTGCAATACTTTAATGCACAGAAACCCAAACTATGAGAAACAAATTCCAGAGTAATCTGACACTTTTTGTAACACCAGTAAGACAAAAATGCTTAAAATAAAACTGAAATCCATCTTTAGAAAACAAGGATTTATTAAAGCCCAAGTTTGGGCCAAGGTCTAGTTCAGATTCCTTTCTAAACAAAGGTAGAAGTCCCAAAAGAGCTCCAGCTGCTTTCTTTAAACACCTTAATTAAGTGACCTTGTCACTGTCACTCTCCTTCCAACAGTCCAAACACGCATAGCTCTGCCTTTGATAAGTGGCCTTTTACACCTGTACTGATTGCTACTGCCCAGGTGTGTCTATTTGACTGGGGTTTGTTTCCTCTTTGGGGCCGACACAGGATTTTGTGACTTGTACTTCTTAAATTTTACTTTTCCAGAATGATTTTTGATCACAGAGAGGTATTTGTGAATTGTGAAATATTACACCCATTAATTCATGCAGTGTTTTTATTCACAAAACATGGATAAAGGAGGTGTTTAATTAGCTTATGAAAATGCTCAGAAAAGCATATGTTCACAGTTTCTCAGTGGTGCAGTAAAGGAAAGGCTTCTTTTGAGCACTTGTTTATAACATTGCATCATGAAAGATTAGAAAGATTAAAGACAAAATGTGTAACAAGAATAAGCAGTGATATATACATCTTCTCTCGGGATAGTTTCTCAATGCTTTGTTGTGTCAAAAACAATTTCAGCATCCATCCTCCTCAACTAGGATTGAGGATTGATTTGCATGGAAGGCTTCCTCTGGATTTTCCTTAATGTATAATAATTAACTTTGCATTACATCACAATTTACTACTGATAAATACTGTGCAACCTGAAACTTAAGTGTACTGTCATGCTTGGACTGACCACTTATTTTCACTTAGACACATTCAAAGAAATAGTGGACCTGAAAGGCCTTGAGCTACTCCAATGCACAAAATGTAGGAAACATCATTATCCTTCATACTTTTAAAGGTTTTTCTTAGGTGAATGTAGCATTGTATACCAGCACTTTTACTTTTTGCAATTGGATTAACATGCTGTATTTTACTGCAGTAACCCATGGAAATACCATGAGATAACATGACAAGATAACTCTAAGAAATATTTCTTGCGGTACACAATGAACGTATGTTAAAGCCCTAATGACCATGGGACAAACAAGGCAAACGTGCAAGACTGCTCTGATAAATGCATCAGGGTGAATGCTTATAAAATGAAGTCTTCTCCTTTTCTTCATGTATCCTGTCTGCTGTGCATTCCCTGTTGCTCTGGAACCTAGTTTTCAATGCTTTCTGCTGGAATGTGGAAATATGTTGGCCTTGTTCCTTTTTATCTCACTTATGCTAATGGTTTTGTTGTGACTAAAGTGAAAAACTTCAGAAAATTCAAGTCCAGGTCGTCTGCATATTGTATCAGTCTTATTAAGTCTCCTTAAATTTACTTAGCACCAGTTATTGGCACATGTACCCTTCACCTGCTATTATTGGTTTTATTTCAAACTTTTCCAAAGTGCTCAGTTTAATATATTAATTGTGGATGTTCTCGTTTACTCACATGTGTACTGATATTAATGTCTTTGCAAGTGAATTCTTCAAATCCGTGAACAAATGCAAGGAAATGTGATGTTGTCACCACAATGGGATGCCAAGAATGGCAGGAGAAAAAATGTACAATGTCACATTATGTGATTTATTGCTGACCAGTGGTTTATCCTACCACGTACTGTAGAGTTTTAGAGATGGGGAGAAGGATCTGGGAGCATATAGTGTATAGTGAACTACTGTTCTTTACCACCTGACATCAGTGGGTTTACTGGTATAGCAATGTCTTGTCTCCAGCTGTGTCTTTAAACAGTGACTGGTTTGCCAGTGCTTGGCTTTGTGATCTAGGAGGGATATTTCTGCTCACATGTGGCTGATATTGGGAAGTTAGATGTAAGCAAGCAGCTGAAGGAAAGATGGGGAAAAAAAGCCTCTTCTTAAGTCTAAAGCAAATCTCACTTGGATTAAAAAGCACAGACTCATTCGTAAGAGTTGCTTTGTGTGAACTACTTTTAAAGAACACAGATGGTGTTTTGATGGAAAAAAACATTAGCAGAACACAACTACCAATAAGTATTAGAATATCAGCCATACAAATATTTATTGTTGGCGCTGGGTATTTTTTTAGCATCAAGAATCCTTTAACTAAGAAATGTATTTATGTACATTTCAGATGTGTAGATTGTTTTTTTTCAAGCCTGCATTCTGTTGAGTTGATCATTCATTTAATTATCATGTACAGTACATATTATTTTTAGATTCAGAGTGATAGATGCAAAATTAATTGAAAAGTTTAAGGCACAACCCAGAGATTCTACACGGAACCAAGGTTACTTTGAGCACTAGGGACCATGGTAAAGGTAACTGCAACAAGAATCTGTTTTAAAATGGAACCAGTACATTTGGATTAGAAGATGCCTTTTAATTGTGTTTTCTAAACTCAAGAGACAGTGCCTAAAACAGAAAGCATTACATATTCTCCAAGTCAGATTGTATTAAAAACATCTTTCTTCATCTCCTTCCACTTCCTTTTATGTTTTATTTCCTCATTGCTTTGAGCCATACGAATAATGTGCTTCATATATAATTCTTTGAATAGTTTGCGTTTAAAGTGAAAACTCTTCAAGGACTATAGTGTCTGCATTTTTAATTAAAATTATAAACCAGCAAGGATCTGAAAATAAAACAACTAAGATTTTATGATTTATAAAAGAAGTATAAGAAGTTATATAGAAGTATAAAATGCATAGTATCAAATCAAATGCATAGTGATGATATTCCTGTGATATAGAGAACATGTAAAGCATTTTGCAAAACTATTTTCTCTTGCAAATTAAGAAAGATTACATGTAGTTCTATTGTTTTATGCTGATAAACAGTATTAAGACAGTAGCTAAAACATGCTGTTATCAAGTAAATTCGAATTGCTTTGTGTGCAGAACATAATCTAAGAGGCACTTGAAAAGTGGTCGGTTTCATTTAGCACAGTACTATAACTTTAAATATGTTACCATGATCTGGGAGTACCCATGGTGATGAGATGCGATAATTATAGTCTCTGTTTGATAATTCCTCTTTGTGGCATAATAATTTAGTGGCATTCATAACTGTTTTAAAAGACATAATCCTGTCCTAAGCAGATTAACTATTGAATAAAATGTTGTCACAGGCTGGTCTGTGGCTCTCTCAGTTACCAGTACTAGAAAAATGTGTGCTGACTTTGTCTCATAGATACCTCGGTCTTGTTTTTCAGACTCTGACAAAGACCACCCCAAGGAGGAGGCTGGGGTGATCTGGAGAGTGACAGGGGGCCTTTTCAACATCACCAGGGGAGCTGTGGGCGCCACTCTTGGTGGCGTGGCATGGGTCGGTAGCAAAAGTCTGGCGCTCACCAAAACGGCCGTCACAAGTGTGCCTGCGGCTGGCGTCGGGTTGGTGAAGGGGAGCGTTTCCGTGGTAACGGGAGGCGTGGGAGCCGTGGGTTCTGCAATGGCCAACAAAGTTCCCTTCACACCAAAGAAAAAAGACAAGTCTGACTAGATTTTCCCTTTAATTCCAGTTTTTGCTTTTGTGTTTTTTCTTGGATTATGTCTTGGATATACCTGGTCACAGCTGAGCATTTGTCTGCTAGGGTACATGTTCATGGAGAAAGTGACCAGAAAAGATGTCCATTAGCCTCTTGCTTGCCCCTGCAGTACTTATGTGTATTGTTTAGAAAGTGAGGTGCGTTTTTTATTGCTTAAAAACATAGTGATACAGACAAGATAAATAAAAACATATATAGTTTACTGGGGGAATGGCCATACACTAGTCACATTTATTTTGTGAGAAAATATGCACTACTTTTCAAGACAAAAAATGGTCCTTTTCTGGCCTTATGATGCTGCAGTTATATTTTCAAGTGTTGCAGGCAATAAGTGGGATAATGCCTTTCATTTCCAACACACAAATATTAGTAGCCAGACCTTTCACCTTGGCTAGATGGCAGACCTGATACATGTTGCGCGATGTTGAACATACTGTAAGTGGTGTAGGTGCTGTAAAATCAGCACACAGACTTGCGTAAACAGCTCGGTAACATACTGTCGTTACAAGCTTAGAGAGTTTGACTTTTAAAATAAATTTTAAAAATCCAGATTCAAAGGTCTATTTAAAAGTACTTACTTTTCCCTGGGTTTTTAACTTTCATTTTAGAAAGCAATAAAGGCTTACTAGGCCAGAATTGTAAAGCACTGGTCACCTGCAAGGCTGAAATCAAAAAGACTTTGACATTTTCAAGTTCTGCTACCTTAAGTGATGAAATTTCTCTGTTCAGAACTGTTTTAGCTGACTTAATTATTGTATCGCTTTCTAACCCCCTCGCCTTTCCACTGTTCTGTTAAATCTTGTTTTGTGTGCTTTACTTGCGAGAAGGTGGAACAATCTGTTAATTCCGGAAACACTCCCCGTTTTCACAGCATGCTCCATCCAGCAACAATCAATGGGCCATTGTCCTAAAATTAGGACTTTGATATTAAATTCTACCTGTTGGTACAGTCAGCATAAGTAACAAAAATTGTGTGTTGATTTGTCCACTTGCATCCCCACTTCAGAAATCAAGCACGCAGGCGTGGTTTGGATTGGTTCAGAAGACAGACCTAATATAGCTGTCCTGCCTGGAATACTTTCTCATGGAAAGTGGATGATTCGGCAATAATAAGAACTTTTGCTTTGTTTCCAAGATTTGTCCTACAGTACCTACAGTATGTAATAGTAAAAAAGGACCAGGAAAAAAATCAACAATAATCCATAGGTAGGTTATGTAAAATAAAGGTATACTCGGTATCATATTCTCTGTCACAGATATGGAAATAGACGCTTATAGTCTACTATTTATTTTTTGAAACGGTTCAAAGATGACTTGCTAAATAAAATAAAAGATTATTTTCTGGATGTAAATCAGTTAGGATTGTATACATTTTAAAGGGGGTGCCTCATCCAGTATCACAGCTTTTTTGGGAAGAAAGCTAGAAACCCTTTCCAAAAAAGAAAAATCCCATTTTTATGCAAGCACTGCAGGGGTGAATCCTAGGCAGTCCCATGATAGTAATGAAAACATCAAGTTGCAAGGGCTGGGGATAAGTGGTTACATCATGCCCTAAACTTGCATAGACGTCTTTGCATAAATGTATTTTGATGTGCCTGTGTAGATTAGCTAAATACAGAGGTGTGCTGTATTTTTCAAGGGTAGAAAATAAAATTCAAAATCCATAAAGAACTAATTTCTTGAAACTCTGTACATTTCCTATGATGTAATGCATATTTCCAGTAGAACTGTTTTGCTCATATAAAGTTGTATTTCCTCTCTTCTAGCAATCCAGATGTATTCATTTTTCTATGTGTTTAAGAAAAATAACTTTTCAATTATTGTACCTAAGTGTTTGCTTATACAAGTCACTGTGAGCTTTCTTTACTGGCAGTTGAAATAACAAAGTACTGAATCTGCATGATAGTTATGTACATGAATACATTGCATGTTTCAGGGACTGTAACTAAGTGTATATGATGCAGTACATTTTTCCAAATTAATTCTTACCACTTGGTTATCTGTTTTTCACCTGTTCTTCACATAAGGTTCTTGTAGGAACTGGAGACTCTGTTACTGTAAATCAAAATTCTAAGACCAGTTAGATTTTGTCTATTATAGAACTATTTTTGCAAACTTGATGCTGTATTCTATAAAATCTATAAATAAATAAAGTAACTCTGTATTTTAATGTAGAAATCACAATGTTTTTTTTCCAAAAGTGTTCTCATTTCAGAGGGAGTGAATAAATTAGCAATTACTGTATTTGTGGCACATTTATTTTTATCTATGGTATTGTTATGTTATTTTTTCCTTTTTTAAAGCCAGAGACAAGTGATGAGTAATTATGGTGTAATCTGTACACACAAAAAAAAATCTCTTAAGAACAGTCTTGTCTAGGATAACTTTCCATTCAAGCCTTGCTGTTTGCGTGAAAAGACACCTGAACACAGCTTTGTGTCTAATTTTGAATTGCTCTTTATCTACCTTAATTTTCCCATTGACACGCCTCGTTTGTGACATTTGTTTTGGTCCCTTTTGAACAATTACTCAACACCTTGTTCATTCTTCTCCCCTCCCTTATTTTATTTCTTTTAGTACTGCTCTAAAGATAGCCCCTCTCTCTGGTTTCTTTAGATCTCTCCCCCTTACTGTTAACATCCCTCTCTGAGCCTTTTCTGTTCCTGCCCTGAATTCATTTATTCTTTTCTTTGTTCTGGCAAATCAGCTGGATTTACAGCTTGAATACTTCTGGGTTCCTTTATGTCCAGCTACTGCTAGGGATTCCTTCCTAATCACTGTTCCCATTGCATGCTGCAAGGAGCCCTGTGCGAATGGGTGGAGGCAGGCTTTCTTCTTCCTCTCAGTGTCTGGTTCCAGAAAGAAGACCTATTGCTGCAATTACAAGACCATGTTTTTTTCCCCACTTTCAAATAACTACGTGACTACTTTTAAATGTAAATTATTTATCATAATACCGTTACTTCTCAATTCGCAAAGAATTGGAAACCAAGGTCATTGTCTCTGAGTAGAGATTTATTCACTGACTAATTATATATTTTGTTCATCATAAAGGATTCCTTATTCTACAGCTCAGACACAACACAGTTGGCATTCACATATCCCACACCTTGAACTTTCTGTTCAAGAGATTTTAACATCTTTATTACAATTATTGTTATTTCGGCCTTTTTCAATCCTTGTGCGTTATGTGCATCTACTCATGAAGACATGAAAGGCATTTTTGTTGGTACTGTATTTTAACAAAATAATTCCGAAACTTAAACTGATTGCTTTCAAAATATCAATGACTGCAACAAACTACTAAGGATGCTTAAATTGTAAAGCCTTCATTTTTAATACAGTTTCATACTGCTGTCACAAGGAAAGGGGTGCAATAGAAGAGAATTGGCTTAGTAATGGGGAACTTATATATAAAGATAATAATAATAATTTATAATTTCTTTCATTTAAATAGCGCTTTTCTGCACACTCCACTCAAAGAGCTTTACAGGTAATGGGGATCCCCTCCACCACCACCAATGTGCAGCCCCACCTGGATGATGCGACGGCAGCCATAGTGCGCCAGAATGCTCCCCACACATCAGCTATCAGTGGGGAGGAGAGCAGAGTAATGAAGCCAATTCATAGAGGGAGATTATTAGGAGGCCATGATTAATGAGGGGCAATGGGAATTTTGGCCAGGATGCCGGGGTTACACCCCAATTCTGTTCGAGAAATGCCCTCAGATATTTAATGACCACAGAGAGTCAGGACCTCGGTTTTACGTCTCATCCGAAGGACAGCGGCTTTTTACAGTATAGTGTCCCTGTCATTAGGACCCACATGGACCGCAGGGTGAGCGCCCCCTGCTGGCCCCACTAACACCTCTTCCAGCAGCAGCCTTAGTTTTTCCCAGGAGGTCTCCCATCCAGGTACTGACCAGGCTCACACCTGCCCAGTTTCAGTGCGTTGCCAGTTGTGAGTTGCAGGTGCAGATTACTGTACATACTGTATACTGCCATGTATTTGGGGTATCTCAAAACCCAACCCCTTATCTTATCTTCAACAGTCTGTATCCTCGCAAATTTTCCTACCAAGATCCAACAGTACAAAAAAGCAGGTGTTAACTATGCTTGGAGTCCTGTATAAGGAAGGTGAAAGGAAACCCAATCTAAAAAATTACTGCAAACTCTTATATGTGCTACAGTACAAATGGAAGTGACTAAAAAAATCACAGACTTTGATAGGCAATCAAATCAATTTTAACTGTGGAGAATGGATTGTGTCTGTGGAAGCTGGCGATAATGTTGGAAATTGTACATTGTGGGTAAGCAGAAATTAATCCTTCATAAAAAAAACAGTCAAGGGGGAATGATTCATTCCAGGAAACATAACTGAGTACCATCTATAATGCCATCTATAATGCTTTGTATTCATAGCATACATTCAGATTTCTTAACAGTTATATTATTGAAACTGTCCTTTTCAATTTGCAACATAGTTAATTTCTGTTTAATCAAAATATGGTGTACTGTATATAGGTACCTGCTTGTTGATAATACTGTATATCAGTGAAAGAAACTTTTAATGTAACTGAATTCCTGTAGATTCAAAAAACACCGTATTAAAATGCAAGGCAGTAGTGACAGCTGTTTGTTCATCAGTGGTAGAATGAGGGGAAAAGAACATGCATGTTCAAAAACAAAAGTTTTTCCCTGAAAAGACATTACAAATACACAAGACAAAGACTTCATTAACCTTGTGACAACAGCTGGCAGTCCTGGTTTCTGTGTTAGTTGTTTTTTTCTGTTTGTTTTTTTTTCCAATCGAGACTAACACGTAAGCAGGCCATAAATGTTTTCCAGAAAAGACAGGGCATCAATAGGCTCTTAGTATAAAGTCCAATTCCTGTGTTTGCCAACAGTAACAGCCTGAATGGTAAACCAAAGAAGGGATTGTAGGCCTTTTCAGCTCTTAATGCCAGATTATACTTACTTAAAATGAAGTCAGTAAAAGCACAGACTTCCTTTTCCATCCATATTACAACTCACTTGCTTAATCATAAAAAGAAGGGCTGTGTTTTGTAGTACACAAACGGCTAGAACATTTCTTCAGTATAAAACATTCAAACACAAAAAATGCTGATTAAGTGACTACAGGTTTCAGGTTTACAGTTTGTTTTAGGGGGTTGTTTCTTATTCATATGGTTAATTAGCACATATAATCCATTATATCCATGTTAGTAGATGTAATCCATTCTTATGATAATTGATAGACACTGAGCTGCAGTAGAAGATAAACTCCATGACCAACTTATCAGGGTGTTAAGAGTTCAACAGCAATAGAATTTTCTAACACTTTACAGAGTGTTTTGCTTGGAAAATGTAATGAACCTCAGGCATCCATTCCATTAAAAATTCAGTATCAAAGCATGTGCAATATTTCTGTTCAGTGGACAGGTTCATTGTGTAATACAGTGTGTACTGCCCAGATGTCTGCAGTTTAGTCTGTTTATTTTTATCATTTTAAATAGTTAAAAGCATACCGGATGCAGCCTTTCTATCTGGTTCAGCTGCAATGCACTGTCTTCAGTTAACAATATGAGAAAATCGATCTCTCCACTGCAGAGATACGAGTTTCTGAATGGCTGAATAAGGTGGCAGGAGGGTGAATGACTATCAGTTAATTTCACAGGGTGAATGACCTTAATAAGCCATTAGCAAAATCAGAAGCACAGGGGAGCGAGGATTGTATGGGCAACTTGATTCTTACATCGACCAGTAAAGTTACACTCTGTGCATTTTTAAAGAATAACATTTTCTTTTTGGCAGTTTCTTGTTGGACACAGTGTACTTGTTGATTACCCTAGGTACAGTACTCACACAGGTGTCTTTAATGTTCCACTGTGGCTGAAGAAGCTGGAGTCCCTCAAATTCAGATCAAATCAACAATGTTAATCTTACATTCTCACAAACTTTTAAATATTTTAAACATTAGTAGAATGGCTCAACACTGAACACTGAACAGTTTTGAATTAGCACTTCAGAAATATTAGAAGACAGATTTGTTTCAGTATAACATATTAAAAACCCTTCAATGCAGGAAAGATCAAAACTGACAGAGATTTGTCAATTTAAATTATTATTGGACCATTATGGCATGAATGCTACTACTTATTCCCTGCATTTAGTGCTTTCATTACAGAGATTTCAAACCATTTTACAATTTAATTTATAGAACAAATCCATCCAAATGGTTACACCCATTATAATGATGTTTGACAAGTATTCTGCAACAGCAGCCCCACCACACACCAAATCACTTGAAGAACTGAGAAATGTCCTCACCAGTTGAATTAATGGGCATCTTTAAGTAGGCCATGTTTTCCAATTCCACAGAGCAGAATTTAGCAAAGATCACAATATGGACCAGAATAAATATTAGTATCTTAACTGCCCATAGAATCATTATGTATTGCATTATGATATTACTGAATAATTATTTCACTAAGTGTATACAACACCCATTTTTCATCAGTCAAATTGACAATGTAGAGCAACATTCCCTTTTTACACCAAATACTGTATAATTGGAATATATATTACACACATGAAAACATCAAATTCAGACTAATATTACATAAATCTAGGTAAAATGGGATTTGTTAAGAAATCTTATGGATAGTTAATGATGGAATATTAGTCCATGCAAACACTTTATTCCAAATGGTTGCCTTACACTTCTTCCTCTTCTTTCATGAGACTTTTGTGGGGATTTATGGGCAGTGATATTTATAGTTTTTCTTTTTGGAAAAAAAAAATTATAGCTGTGTGGACTAATCCTACTCCGAAAAAAGTCAAGACCGTTTTTTAAAGATTTTAAAATGTACACAACACATTCTGAATATGCCCTGAATCTAAACATACTGACTGTGGGGGTAACATTCAAACAAAAACAAATTGCTATTAAACATATTTTTATGTTTCAGATCCATGCTATTTGATTGAATAAAGAACAGATGAAATTTATAAATACATACATTTTCAATTCTCTGTCCTGTATTAAATAGCAGTCTCAGTATCAACTGAGATTTTAAAAGCTATTTTTTCCAGTTACAAAAATAAAGTATATTAAAGAACAATTTGTTACATACATAATTTAGCAAAAACATAAGATTTCCTTTCCTAGAATTCTGAAACCTTCATTAACTCTTCAGATAAAATCTTAATTCCAGTTCCTACAGTATGTGCAAAGTACTTTGACCATTATTCTCCAAATACGGGTAACTCCTTCTCACCAGGGATATTCAAGGGCAATTACAAGCTAGTCTGAAACATAAATTCAGCCTTTTTAAAAATATAATACACCCAGAGATGTAAAGGATGGAGTTTTCTTTTGCTCAAAACAAAATTTCCTCCTATAAAATGAAATTAACTTTATTCTTTGAGCAATGGAATTAACTTTTTCTGAATGAATCACCCCCCAGTACATGTCAGATAATATTAAAGGTTGACTGCAACATTCAAAGGTTTATTGCACAGTTGGTCTCATACAGTTTGTTGAATATTTTAGCCACAGGAAATAAGTACATTTTCTAACAACTTCTTGGGTCCCATTACTTAAAATGGACAAACAGCAACATTCACTTTTGTCAATGCAACAAGCCGGCATACAATACTTTAGAGAAGAATGGTGCTTTAGTTTTGTTGCTGAAGTAAAATAATAATCTTTTATAAATCAACAAACATTATTTTCTTGTACTTCATTTTAAAATTTGTAAACAGCATACAGCATCACATGTTTTAGTCCAGTATATGTATGAAGGTTGTGCTGATGATAAATTACCCTTAAGATGCCTTCAAGGTTTTGGACATTTAGTGCAAATCTGAAACAAATTAAGGCAACATTTATAAATATATAAAAATAGTTGTCCCCCACTCCCTTCATTACAAAAAAGGTAAAAAAGTTCTGTTCTCAACCAATGTCACTGACATGTTTTTCAGCTCCTCGGGGGATTCTACCATCTTGTAGCCTAGCTGGTTTAGAACCTGCTGACAAACAGTTTGGGTGTAATCTACCATTTCATAAGGGAGTTTTAACCTCCAGCTCTCTGCATTCGCTGCCGAGTCTCTCACAGTTCCATATTTATGCTTCGCTGACAGCTCGTTACTTCCCCGGGTGTTGGTTTGTATCCACTTGACCACATTGTCATCCAGCGACATTCCTAGGTACTCGTATATCTCCTTGGTTTTTTGGAGGGGGTTTCTCGCTAGATCTTCATACCTCACCAGTATGTATTTTCCTTTTAGCCACGGTGGCTTGCTGAGTCCAGTGGAGACTGAGTTCAGAAAATCCTCGCAAACCATCGTCAGCTGGCTCATATCCAAGTTGTACGGCTTTCTGCCCGTCGCCCTCCAGATCCTCCATAGTCTGTAGATGTCTCTGAAGGTCTCGATCCTGGAGGATAAAATTCCTCTTGGATCTCGAACCAGCTGAATGATTTTCAGGTTCAGCCTGGGGTCTTCAACTAAAGCCCTGAGGTCGCTGATTTCTGGAACCCGGACTGTTTTGATGGCAACATGCCTCCGGTCCTTGCAGGAATCCGCAGCCAAAGTCATGTTTAGAGAAGCGCATTTTTTTACGCAATCCCCTTCCTCAATGTTGACCTCACTGGGGCGGAATGCATCACACACCGGTGGGGAGCACAGGGCCTTACTCGCTCCCCTTCGGAAGAGTTTGTCAGTGGTGTGGTTCACCGGCTGGGGTTTAATGTAGCTTTCTAAAAAGTACAAATCACAATCGTACAGACTTCTCAGGAGGTCCCTGCTGGCCCCCAGCATCACCCTTCTGTCAGCAGTGTTTTTGCTGTGGGAGAGGCGGGGTATCAGTGTTGTCTGCACATGGTACAGAGGCTCAAACAAGTAGAACACATCAGAATGCTGATTAAATAACTGCCCAACAAAAGACGACCCACTTCTTGTAGTAGCCAAGATCAGGATATGAGTCTTCCTGGAGATATTGTAGGCAAAGTAAGGGTACTCGTCACAAAGCCTGTCAAAAGAATCAGTTTCTTGTCCCAAGCCACAGTTCAGCGGACTCGGCACTGGGCAGATCTGAAAAGACTTGGCTGTGAATGTCCTAATCGCTGTGTACTGGATTGCTATGGAAGCCAAGGCTAGCAGAAGAACAGCCTTCCAGGAACATTGCATGGCTGAACACCTTCATTTAGACTCTGCAATCTGTTTTGATGCTATCTGTGATGCAAAGAGGAAAAAATGGATTACAGACCAAGGCAAAAATAAATATGGGACAGACAGCCCATTCATGTCTTACAGTAAACAGGCCAGGTGCAGGAAAACAGACTCCCAAAAAGCACACTGAGTCTCAAACTAAGATACAACTGCTTTTTATTAATCTTCAAGGATTAAAATTATAACCTTTTCCAGCAACTGAAAAAATAACACTGAACATTTTTCACAGCTACGTTTGTCTAGAATCTCCAAAGAATAAAGGGCCTATACTAACAGCAGGATGAAGTTTACAATAGATCGGAATCATTACACAAGTTTAGGGCTCAAACTATAATGCATGACAGACAAAGCTGTAATTTGCATTTGCGAAACAGTGCAGTGTTCTGCAACATTAGTAATAATTTATTTATATGTACTTAGAATTAAATACAAGTCCCTATGGTTTCATTGAAAGCTAAACAATCCATCATGTGGATTCTGCTATAGTTTCAATGACATGCTAGAAACTACAAGGTCTCCATGACTTTCAGCTATTTTCTGATTACAAAAGAGTTGCCAGCAACTGGGAAATGTCTCTTATTCCAGTTAAACAAATGAAGAGTTTTAACCCAATATCCTAAGTTTGCAAAATGAGCCCTGAATAAATAAAAATGGCTTTCCTTTTCAAAGCTTATGTCCATGAGAGGTTCATTTTAATAATTGTCATGCTTTGTTTAAGCATATCTTGTTAGGCTGGTGTAAGATGAACCCTCATTATTTCAACTTTTTGTGTTGCATGTTTATTACTGCTTCTGTTTCCTCCCACAGTCCAGAGACGTACTGGGAGGTTAATTGGCTTCTGGAAAAAAGGCTCTGGTGTGACTGTGTTTGTGTCTGTGTGTGCCCTGCAATGGACTGGCATCCTGCCCAGGGTACAGTATATCCTTGCTTGACAGGATAGGCTCTGGTTCCCTCATGACCCTAAACTGGAGGAAGCAGTTGGGAGATAGATGGATGAGTAGATGGAGAGATGAATGTTTGTTACTTTAAATTTACACATGCTTTATATCGGGTCTGTAAGCCTCGTCCTTCAATTTTTTTATAGGCAGCTTTAAATGGTCAATTAGCAGAGCTCAAAACAGCATGTTAATTTCTCATAATTAAGCAACAGATTGATCCAATTAAATCATTCAGAACTCAGCAGGAAGGAAAAACAGAAGATACTAGGACTCTCCAGGGCTAGTGATGCAGACATCAGCTTTATATTTTCTTGCTTGAATTTTTACTTTCCTTCCTCCTCTAGTTCTTGTCAATTGGATAACTGAGCCACACAACCTGATCTACAACTTTTATCATTTTCTTTGTCGCTTTAGCCAAGAAACCAATCTGTTTTCTAAACATTTTTTTCTGTGGCTTCAGGTCCCCCAACTTAAGGGTCCTGTGGTTTCTAATCAGCTCACCAGTCCTTATCTCAGGATGTCCCCTCCTCACACACAATGGGGGAATGATCACAATCAGGTGCAATGCATGCATTTATCAAACACTGAAATCAGACCCTGTGTCATTCTTTTGATGCTCTGTAGCTGTGGTCTCCAGCCCTGGTCCTGGAGATCCCCAGTCTAGTAAGTCTTAAAGGTTACTCTAAAATATCTATTTTTACATTATTTACCTAATGAGTAAGCAATAATCAAAGGAATTGAGGTCCTTGATACTTCAGGGGTTTTCACATTATGGAACCTAATGTTCTCTTAATTGCTTAATTTGACCATTTGCATGCTTAAACTGATCACAGTTAAATTGTTGTAAGTCTCTAAAAATCAATGAGTTAATGGTTGTTCCCTATGAACCTTTTGGTTTGGGCTTCTCCAGGACCAGGTCTGCTGATCTTTGTTCTGCTGGGCTCCAGGGATGATCCTGGCAGCTGCAAGGACTTAGGAAGACATTTTGCAAGCTCAGTAGGCTTCATTTTGCTTTGAATACTTGGATGTGATAATATAAGGAGATTGTAAAAATTGTGATACAATATTTGCATATTTTGGACTAATACGTGTGTGAAGAATGAAAGTGTAGTATGATTTCCCTGCATGTACCATATTTTTCTATAGGTGCCTGACTTGCTCTTTTTCGCTTTCAGCTGACTGAAAAATGTCTCGATTTGTTTGTGTGGAAAAAGTCCTAGCGGTTAGAGTCCCTTTGTATTTCAAGGTCTGGTTTTATATATTTACAGGATATATAGTTGTATTTTGAACATATCCAAGCTTTATATTATTTTACCACTTGACTGTTTTTTTCTCCCTTTTATTCGTGGGTGCCAGGTAACAATGACATCGAGTGTCAGGTTTTTACTGGTTGGCTAGGGAATCTAGTGCACTTTTGTCTGTACAGTCCCTTTGCTTGTCAATGAGGGATAGCAGTCCTTGCTATGGGAAGGTAAGATTTTGAAAAGCCCCTTGAGAAATGGATTGTTTGAAATAACAATGGAAACTATAAGAAAAAGTGCTGTTTAATTAAAACAAGTGTATTTATACCATGGGTTCTGCCTCCTAATCTGTGTGTACTGTAACTGTTTTTGTGTTATATTTTTTTGCTTTTGATTTTCATAGATTTTAGGTTCATTGGACACATTTCTAATATGTTCATGTTGTTTACCACGCTAAATATTTCCATAATGTGAGAACAATTTAGCACAAGCTGACCTCAATAGAGAGGTAGCACATGCTCCACTTAGTTTTAAGAAGTATTTTATAGACATTAAATTGTTGTGGTGGCTGTGGACTGTGCCTCAAACTGCACACAGGAGAGGAAGTCCTGTTAGGAGTCGGCTTTCTGCTTTGACACAATGATTTTAGGAACCCCGGTGTCTAGAGGGCGCCGCAAATTTCAAATATTTAAAAACATTCAGCAGACTCAAGATTAATTACATTACTGGTAACATTTATAGCTTTTAATAAAGTCTATCGTTGAATAATCACGAATAAGAAGATTTAACGCTTCATTTGCAAAAGTTCATTTTAAGGGATTGTGGCAATGTAATATTTGTTTTTAGGCACTTATAAATACGTTTTCAATTACAAACAACGCTCATATTTGGACACTGTAGTACAGCACTAAAGTTTCTAACTAAAAGGTACAGCTCATATTGTACTATTGTACTATTGAACTACAGGTTGAATTTCATTTGATTAAATTTCTCCTGTAAATTAGTTACAGTTTGTTGGTAGTCTGTTTTAACAGAATTAACCATTTTTATATGCCAAATTTAATACCAGAGATCGGCGGTGAAGTTTCAGTCGCTTTAATAGATGACATACTAGGCAAACGTTTCAACTGTAACGGCAGCTTGTTGATTTCCTAACGGCACTAATAAAATAACCTAGAAATAAGAATACCGCATTGTCCGAAAGCAACGGGAACTTCACATTATTCTTGGAAGTTCCCTCAAGTTCACGACTTTCTCATCTGTAGAAAAGGTATACTTAATATCAGTCTGACACATGACAGTATGTGACAAAAGCGATTAACCGCAGCTTGTCTTAGCCTACTATGAAGATCTGATTTACTGCAGAACTCCACATCCTTTCACTAGGAAATATACTGTAGAAATGCAGCGGACAGCTGAAAGAGAAATTTGCAAAACAGGCAAAACAATTGTGGCTGAACTTTTATCTGCATTAAAACGTTCGTTTTTTAATTCATTAAAGAATATATTAAATAACAGATAATATAGGAACTGACAGAAAATAAATTTACTTGCCTTATTTCAGATCACTGTTTTATGTAGCAGAATGGTTGTTGGCGTTTCTGCGTAAAAGCGCTGCAGATGTGTAATTTTGTGTAGTTCCAGTCACAAAGGTTGGGTCCCATCTCTTCTACAAGGAACAGCCAAGAGAAGCATCTACCTTTTATTCCCTCTTCTGCCATCTGAATAGCAAGGAGAGAGAGGAAACGAAAAATAACCCACGCAAGAGACCAGGGTGGTGCTACACGGAGGAAGAGATCATGATTGTAGTTATTGAAAAAAAAACATATACAACGTAATTATTCGAGCAATTGAATGCTATGACGAAGCAGGCGACCTTAGCATATGAGCACCCACTGAGTACGGAAGATTTTCTTAACTACAGTGTAGGTGTTGCTGTGTGGAGTATATGAGGACCAGGCAGTTAGCTCAATCTGGACCACCCCCCCCCCCCTCCCACACACACACACCATCCCCTTCCTCTCCAGCCCCATTTCCCACATTTCTCTCTCCAGTCTGGCTCAATTCTCCGTCTCGCCTCCGCAAAGTCAGCTTGCGCCTCTGCGTGGCGATACAGCTTCGATTGCAAAAAATGTTCAGTCTCCGAAGACAGCGGATTCTTGTGTCCGACACTGTACGCACCTCCCCTACATACAAATCACAAGTTCATCAGTCATTGGTATTCGATTTAAGAATGGTATTAAACAGAAAACGCTACAAAGGTTAGTCTGTTACGCATTCTAATTATAATCACTGTTTACTATGCAGATGCTCGGATGAAAAAGGAGAAATATTAAATTGGAAAACAGGTAACTTTTTTTGGCAAGCAGCAGACGTTTTTGACATACTGTATACACTGTAATTCAACTACTGTATTTTTTAAAATTATATTATTATTTGTAAGCAGGCTGTGTATGGCATTTTATAGGATTAGAATGATATACAGGTACATACTGTTCTGTAGCTATAACTACATCACAAGCTAAAAATAAAAAGGAACTGATGGGGGCAGGTAAACAGAATAGTACAGTATATAAAAGGAAACTCTAAATTTAAGATACACCGGTAGTGAAGTAAGTCAAAAGCATGTGAAATCTGATCCTGGTGAATGAAAATTTAGCATTTACATTGAAAACATGCAAAACTCAAAACTAAAACTTATGTTTAAAACGAAGGGGCGTTGCCATTTAAATAACATTTTGAAAGATTGCTAACAGATACTAACAACAAAGTTGACTATTTTTAGGGTGATTGTGCAACGTGATACACAGTATCAAGTCGTGTTCTTTGACAGCCTTTCCACTGAAAGAAAGAAAATATTTTTCTGTCACGCATTAAGCTTTTATGTTTACCCAAATGCTGTTATTAAAGATACGGTGCAAGGTAGCATGGAGTAGTGGCTGAACCTCTGGTCTATTCCAGCGTTGTGAGTTAAGTTCCCCAGTACGAACACTGGTGTCGAATCTTCTTTTTTCGACTTGACTATCAGAAGTTGGAGGAAATTAATCTATAACAGATTCCAGAGCACAAAGATGTGATGTTGAACTTCCACTAATTTTTCAAAGTTAAAGGAAGCTGTAAATTAAAAAAAAAAGCAATTTGCTTTAGCTCTCTTCTTTGATTTCAGAGAAAAACAAATGTCAATAAATGTTTTGAAGACAATTTGTCATGTTGACACCAGTCACATCATCCTAAATCTAATTTTGCGTGCGGTAAAATATTTATCTTAACATTTAATAATCAAATGAAGGAACTGGTGACAAACTCCACTTGACTCAAGGTGTCTTCAGCTGTCCTGTCATTGAGTAGCATCCCACTCATTAAATATTTACAAACGTTTGCATGTATACTGTAGACTTCTGACCTGGCAGTCCTTTGGTATCAAAAAACATTATTATTGTAAGACAAAAGGGAGCAAGAAAGAAATGCAGTTTGCCAGTTACTGGTGTTCACTATCTTAGATACAAATATCTAAATTAAAGAAAACAAGAATGAGCTATTTGTGGTCAAAGCTAATAGTGTATGTGTCATTAAACAAAAGTTTGGTGCAAAAGGGAAGGCAGATGTCCAAGAGCTCCTGTTTTTCCCATCTGAGGCTGCCATAACCAGTCCTTTAACAAACATACTGTAGCTATGTGGTTAACATTGCCTCACGAGACAGTGGGTGAATCAAACAGTATGAACGAAAGAAGCTCTATTACACTGACTTCACAAGTGAGCTAGAACTGTAGAGCCGGACAGCTTGGATATAGTGGCATGTCCGGGCTTTGTGGCTCCTCCCTCCATAATCCAGTTTCTCAGAAATATTGGATTTCAATGGACACGGTGATGAGTACTGAAAGGCCTGTCTGAAGCAACAGATAGTTGTAACCAGCTCTGTATGAGGCTAACATAGATGGCAAAGGTGGAAGAGAATTGCAAAGGGAGTAGAAGAAGGAGACTATGTCTTCTAGACATTATGGAAAAGCAATGAAAAAGACAATCTAAGTGTATAATAATACAATAGTATAGTTCAATAGTATTGTACAAGGCACTCGTAAGACTGCATTTAGAAAACTGTGTATACAGTCATTTTGGTCATTATGCTCCAAAAAACACACCACTCTGGATTCATTCCAAAAGAACAACGTACTGTAATACTGTACATTTCACTGCCTAAAGGAATGTTCTACACTGACACGGAAACCTTCTCCAAGTCAAAATCCGCAAAGGCATTGTCAACCCAGTGGTCTTCTTCAAATTGAACAGTGGCATATGAACTAGAGGAAGCAAGGGGAAGCTACATGGAGCAGAAGCCTCTTCTTTATATAAAGGGTTGTGAGAGAATGTTACAAACTACTCAGCCATATTGTTTTGGCCAATAGCCTGGCTTCTTTTAAGAAGTGGCTGGATGACACACTCGGATCAGTTAGCTACTAACTATCAAGCCTGCTAGGTAGGCCAGTTAGCCTTCTCCCAACTTTTGTTCTTATGAGAGAAACATCAAAGGAGGATCCATGGACAGAACAGGAAAATATTGTACACTGGACTGAGTGCCTGGACATTGGAGAGGAGGGACTGATTCTGAGATATCACCATCACTGTCCAGCCTTCCTCTGGTACCGTGGGTTAGTTGATAGGATGTTTCTACGCATCACAACCGTCATGTGTGTTTATGTGCCAGCAGGGCTGCAAATACAGTAGATACATGCATCCCTGGAATCAGCATCACATGTCACCCTGGGCTAATGTATGGATGTTGAAGAAAACCAGTTTCTACATTGAATTATAATTGATGATGTGTCTTCACTAGATTCTGTATTGGTGTTTCATGTAATAGAAAAATCTGTTCTTCAGATTTCACCTGCGTTCCTGTCCAAAGCCATTAATATCGTCAACCACTCTCCTACAAAAAACGTTTGGGCAAATCAAAGATGCATAACTTTTGAGTTTCAGTTTTTAAAATAAATAACAAGCATGCAAAGAACAAATTGGCTTTTTTTCTGTGATAATTATAACATGGGTAACAAAAGATATGGTTTTTGTGGCTAAAAGATTGATTTATTAATTCAAGGCATAATTGAAAATGCTGTTGTGGAAAAAAAAAATTCTCATGAGAATGATCAACCTATTTATTTACAGTATTGGGATGTAAGTGTTCTAATAATGAACATAAAGATCAAGTGTGAATATTGAATATATGTTGAATACTGCAAAACCAACAAAATTACAGATGATCTACAGTAATTCTAGTTCGTGCCATAGACCATTACGCAGGTCATGCATATGCATAAAAATAAAATAATGGAAAGTTAAAATCTCCGATATATGTAATAACCAAAAGAAGAAATAATGAAAGTAAATCTTGCAATGAATATTTATCACTTTATCCTGTATGGAATAGTGTTTTGCCGAAGGCCACAATGAAATGGAACACCTCCCTGTTGGATAGTCGAAAACGGGCCATCTTAATAGCATGGGCAGAATCTTTTTTTTTAACCGAGCTTTGGAAAATGTTAAGAGCATCCCTGTCTTCCAATTAAATGCACTCATTGCAGTGCCCTAAAATATGCATAACAGGTCCAGCATTACATTTTTGTTCAGATTAACAGAAAGTAACATACAGTACATTCAAAATTTCAGTGGGCTTGATTGAACTGCATGTGCAACCTTTCATGGACACCTGTTAAAAAATGACACTCTTAAGAATATACCCTTCATTTTAAACTGAAATACATTTCATTTTAGTTTGCTAAAATAAAAATAATACATTCAACATTATGTTTATTTCTTAAAAACAGAGATATCAGAGATATCACACATTCAAAACTCCTAAACGAACCGACTGATTTGTTGGGAGAATCTTAGTGTTTATTTTCATGCAAATTTATTGGTAACAACAGTATGCAACCTTTTTATCTATACAGAGGCATGACGTGCCTTTTTCAAGTGTTTGTTTTTCTCAGATTGGGACATCTTATAAAAGATTCCTTTGAGTTCTATTTTTTGGATCATGTACAGCTAACTTTGAAAAAAAGAATGCCTTCACTGTGTAATGTTTCTCTTCGCAGAATAAACCACAGTCAAGCTTAAGCTCAACAAACCCAGAGGAAAAATGCTAAAAGGGGCTGTGGTTCTTTGGTCCTCATTGACAGGGTGAGGAGTGTTTCTTTTGAAAATATATATATATTTTTAATTTGTTCTTTTTTCATATTATGTAACATGTCACCACTTAATGTGTCGCACTACATGTCCTGGGCACCCAGCCAGAACACCATTAAAAGAAGGACAAGGAAGCAAACGCTGACCAGCCCTCTAGTGTTACATACTATGAAAGTGATGGTGCAAAACCGAGGGACCAATTAATGACAGGAAATTCCTTGGGTCAGTTATGGGCTTTAAATGCCCATTTGAAATAGATGTAATTGAACCTGTGCTAGCAGAAGCCAAGCCAACAGCTCTGCCTTTGGAGAAATGATACAGAATGCTTAATTACTCAATTATAACATTTCCATGTTGGTATCATATATCTTAAAGAGCTTTTAATGGCAACCAGAATTGATAAATATCAACCAAAATAGCTCAATTTATTCATGAAAGGTTAATAACATTTTAATTAGATTAGAATTATTTTGTTCTCAGGGCCTTGGCCAGTGAGTCACTGGTCTCATGTCTAGCCCAGTGAAACAGCTCATTCCACATACAGTATACTACCACGGAGATGAGTTTTACATTGTTGCTGTATAAATACTGATTTAATATGCCGTTCAGATTTCTATTTAATATTTTTGAAGCTAATAAGGTAACAGAGCAGACTGTTTGGTTAACTCCAGTTAATAGAAAAAAACTTGTTTCTGGGGGTCTTCTCTGCCAGTGTTCCATGTTACCTACAAGTACTGTAAGAATGAAACTTTCTTCATGACAATAAAGACACCTGTAAAAAGAGAACAAACAAAAAATCCCTTAAACTCCCAAATGCCCTTGATAAATAGAAAACATTAATTCCTAACAGTCTCCACAAATCTCTGATCTCGAGTGAATTCTGACTTTCGTCAGCTGCTTTTGATCTTGTTTTTTTTTTAAGAGGCATGTAGATGCATACGTTTTCTCCATGGACACAAAATGCAGGAGTCCACTGCTTTGCTCACTTACCAGCCACACATTTTAGAACACAAATCACCACTGCCATCAATAAAAGCATCTGTAAAACTATTTCAGGGGGTGTCTTCGCATTCATATACAACATCTGCTGTCAGGCGACAGCCACTCTTCTTCATCGGATTGTATCCACTCAAGCAATTCAATTAAATAGACAGAAACAAGCCAGGCATATTAAAATAGAACACAAAACCAATTTGTCAGTTGTAAACACATGGCAACAATTAGTGTGTTTTATGCCTAGTTTGCTTCGTTCACAATGCAAATAAGAAGCAAGACTCCCCTTTACAATGGTTTTTGTTCTAGTAGTACTCAGGAATACGTTTCCTGTCGTGTGAAAGGAGGTGTTACCTTTATATATGGAAACAATCTGCTAGAAAAATGTCAAAGTAAAGATGCATATTGCACTTTTACTTTTATTACTTGGCTGATGCGATCACCTTACTCCACAAAAATAGTTGTTTCTGTCTAGTTTTGTCAACAGACTAGTAAATGAAACACCCTTGTGTGGATAGGTATAACTGTTTTTTTAATTTAATTTGCTAAAAGATTAATGTTTAAGGGCCTTTCACTCAATGACTGGATATGCCATTTCTTTACAAGTATCTAAGTACCATAATTTCAGCATGATAACAGGCAGTAACAAATGATTTTAATTTCTCAAGTTCCTCTCAGGATGCGAGTGTTTAAGAGCATTGTACATACTGTACAGATCTTTTTGAAACCATTTTTACTCTTTGTGTTACAGTTCACTGATCCCCCTTATCTGTTGGAAATTCCCACACAGATCTTGATCCCATGTGGAAACCTAAGTACTAGTCATCCAGTCCTGAAAATGTAGTCACAGGTCAACATAAATAGATACAGTATGTGAGATTCCATTCTTTCCTCTTTAAAGATCTTCATGTTGATAAATAAATTATTTTGATATTTCTGGTACTGTATCTTACCAAAATGAATACTTTGTTTATTATTTATGAGTTGTAAGTACTGTACTCTTAACCAGACAGACAGATCATAGACAACTTTACAATGTAATCGTAACCAACGATTGAATTAATTGAATTTTATGAGAGGTACTGTAATATTATACGTAAAATATAAATCTGTATGCAAACATTACACAAAGGTGTTATCAGAAAAACCCTCTGAAATAAAATATTGTATGAAGCCTTGGTGGTATAGCTTTGTCCTGGAGACATTTCTGGCTCTTTAACTCATTGACACAAAACACCTCATTTTGAGAACTATTCAGATCCCCCTTCTTGTGGAATGGCAATTAAACTTGGGTTTTGAAAATCTGTCAGTTTAGAATCCTGAATACATTTACATCAGATGCCTGATGTTTAAGCCATCTCATTTACAAAGTGGTGGAGCATATTTAGATAAATGGGTATCACACTACACCATGCTGCAATTAATAAATATGTTAATTAGCAATTGTAACTCAGTCTAAAAAGTAGCAGAGATACATAATGCTCTAAAACAACAAAAAAGGCAATCAGACAAACTCTTTGGTTTGTCTCTTGAGATAATCTTCATTTTCCACTATCTGAAATCTTTAATTGGAATAAGCTGCCTCTTAGTCTTCAAGCAAACTTTATACACTGTATGTAGTTTTTCAACTGTTTAAAACACACTAAAATACCTAATATAACTTATCCTTTGCTACAGAGCAGCTTAAAAATGTTAATTTTTATACTTTTACACTAGTTCTGTCATCCAGTTTTAAGTCTTCCTAAGTGTTTCTTTTTACATTGTTTGGAAATGGTTTTGGTTGCACATAAAGCACTTTTAGTTACCGATGTAAGTCATTATTTTAAAAGGTAAACATTATTTCCTCAGAAATCAATGCAATTATAAATGGACATTTAAATATAATCTGCAAAAATACCTACATTACAATATAAACAGGATTCTACTGTTCCACCTGCCACCTTCTGTGAGATTTAACAATTTGTGTGTCTCTGTAACATTCTATTCTGCTTTTATGAAAACATAAACATGTACAAATGAAATAAGGGCTCCTATAAATCTGTACCCAACAAGGAAGGCTGGTGGTTTTGTTAAGATCTTAAAAGAACTTCAGGAAAGTCTTGACACTTTTATTGTATACTTTCCTGTTTCTATTTAAGCTTATTTTGTGTCCTGACTGACAGGAACAATTTTAAGCAGGGATCTGACTTGGTCCTTCATGTTACAAACTATACAGGGTATAAACCTTTTAAGAATTACTTATTTAGAACCTCAGGCATAAATATAAAATTTGAAAAATCAAATCAAAGAAAAGGTTAGAATTGTTCAACAATACTGTTACTCTTATGGGACCAAATGAGAGACAAACTGTATAATATCTGTTCTGTATCCTCTTAATAGTATTGTATTGTAGGAAAGCATTTTTCACTAAGCCTGTTTCGAAATGCTCTTAAATATATTGCATTTTCAATTTCCAGTGTTCTTCCAATGGTATACTTTTGATGATAAAGCAAGATTTAAGAGATAGTGGCTCATCTTTTGAAGAATTATCTTCTTGGAAATAATATAAATTCCAGCAGCAGCTTACATCTTGCAAAATCTGATTACAAAACGCATTGAAAAACTCTATTTGACAGTTTTACTATCTCTCCAAAATGTCAGAGGAAAGACCTTTGACGGGACTTCAAATAAAATACCACAATTTGCATTAATCCTTTGCAGAAAGCTTGCTTTTGCTTTATATGTGTTGGAAGTATAAGGTGATAGGGTCTGATGCTTACATGTACTGTACAGTACAATGTAAATAGTGTGTGTTGATGGAATATTTTAAAAAATGTAGTAGTCAATATCCCTTGGCTCCAGCATTTCAGGGACAAATATATTGACATTATTTGTGAAGCCAAGAAAATAATTCAGTAAAACAGGCAAAAAAGAACAGGCATTTTAAGGAGAGAGTAATTTTATGACAGCAAACAATTACTGGAGTATTAGTACTGTAATAATCCTAAATCATCCTTCAGGATGTCTTCCAACATTCATACCATCAGCTCAAATGAGAAAATCTGGAACTGAGAAATTCAGATTAACAAGAACTAAGCACTTGCACATGCTGTACTGAGTGGAATTGAAACCATATTTTCCAAGAATGTACAAATTTAAATACTGATTTAAAAATAATTTATTTGATCAGTGCTTTTAAGATGCAGGATGGGAAACACCTATTAAATTCCCTTTTGCAAATAATTAAAATTTTCTCAGGGATACCTCCGATTCTTGATTTACAGTGTCAGATTTCGTTTTTTTTGGGCCAATGATGCCATTCATTCTCCAACTGACTTAATAAAAGTATCACATTTCAACCAGGTTCTTAGTCCAGAGAGTGCTACATTCCTTATTCCCTGCTGGTAGCAGATTGTCTTCAGGGACAGGCAGAACTTGCACAAAAGAACAGGTGGGCAATAATGTTTATAGCTGCTGGAAAGAAGAAAAATGGTAAAACTGGCTATAAGCAATGCTTAAATGGCTCATTTAATAGACCACTTTTCTTACATTTTTAAGTGTCTTACATTACACAGCTAAAATTCAGAAACAGAAAATCAAAAGGGAAAAGGTAGTTGACTAACTTGCTGAATGTTCATAGGTAGATAAGGTTCATAAGATCTAAATTTTGATCCACAAAGATGACAAACAGCAGCATTTCTGCCCTCAGATTCCATCAATAACTAATGCCGCCAATTTTCTATAATATATAAAAAGTGGTTATAAAAGGTTAAATGGACTTTTTTTAAACAATAACAAAAAGAAAAAGTGAAATAACATGCTGAATTGCTTTTTGAGACTTGAAGCAATTGAAACGAGACATATCACCTCGGCAGATGTAAATGCTATTAAATATAAGAGCTGAAACAGAACTACAGTTATTTTTCACAATTGTATTTGCACAAGCATGTAAGTATGGAAATAATTCAATAAGTAAGACAAATGGACTGGTATAGAAAAGCCTCACATTCCTGAAATCTGACAATAATCTCTTCTGGCAGTTGATTACTGTATTTCCAAAACTTTCCCTCCAAGATAACTTGACTTTGACCTATGCAGTACTTGAGCTGTGTACAAGCCAGAATGGACTGCTGTAATTCCAGAGGGGGTGTTCACTGTGTGACCATCCTACTGTCACAGCCAATGATGTTGTTCTTAGCTAATATCACAGCCTTTCACAGTGGAGCTCATGTATCTACACATTAAAGATATAAACATATTTTGATACATAATACAGTTCTAATTTTATCACATTATGGTGCAGTTCAGTTCTCACTACCATTTTTGGAAACGTTGGGGAAATAGTTAAAGGTGATGAGCACAACCGAGTTAATTTGAAAGATTAATGTTGGATCCTCAGTGGCTCTTGCTCAACACTTCGGGATATCCAACCCCATATTCCCACCTGCCACCCCCTCAGACACATTCAAAATAAAACAACTGCATTTCACAAATTTGACCAATGACCATAGAACACATTTTCAAACTATGGGGAGCGTACCCTTCCACATGTAGAAAATAATGTTTTGAATTAGGGATGAAGATGTCATGCACTGGATGACCATGTTTTATCAGTTTTTTATGTTGATTTGAACAATTTTGAAAACCTGCTTTCCTCCATACGCAACATTTACCTTCAGTAATTAAAGAGTTATCCAGACAAAATAAGCTAAGACTTTAATTAAGGTAGGTATTTTTTATTTTAAGAAAAGAAATATGCAATGCTCATTTTTGTATGTTTTACATTTTTTGATTTCATGCATTGTTTTGTCTGTGTAACTTTGAAAACACAGAGCACAGGTGGTTATACAGAGATGTTTATTGCTGTGCAAAAGAAAAAGACTTGGAGCTTAACCTTTCGCTCTCTTAATGAATACGTTTCCATAGATAAAAAAGAGAAGAAACAATATTATAATGAGATCATTGTTTGCATATCAAAAGGAATAGTCATTAATGATTATCCCAAGAGATAATCTTAATACCATTGAAGAAATCACTTTGAATAGGATATCACTAGCATACTAGGAGAGAAAATAAGATATTGTGACTAAAATACAAAAAGTGTGATTTGCAAGTCAGTTTTTTTACTTGGTACATATTAAAAAGAATTCAAATTACAGGAAATAATGATCTTTTTTCCATACATTCATAAATGTCTATACTTGCCTACACATGTTATTACACTTAGAATTCTGGAGATGTGTAACTCTCAAATAAATAGGAATTAAAAAAATATTGAATCAGGCATACCATTTAATCTTATAGAATTAGGAATAGAGAAAGAGACATACAGATTATTGGATTTCCAAAGTAATCTTATTCGGTGAAAACAAAAAAAAGTTTCAATAAAATGTTAAAATGAGCTAATTAACTAAGACCTATCTAAAGGAATCTGTGTATTATATAATTTTATGAATATAGCAGGATTCTTCTGTGCTTGCAGCTGGAAAATGTAGAGTGCCAGTGTGGCGTGTACTGCACATAGGGATCAAGAGATAAAGTTGTATAGGATGGTAATAGAAATTCAAGGAAATTACACATCAGACTGTCTTCCCTATTTAGCAAGAAGTTATTATTCCATCTCTTGCTCCTTCTGTGCTTTATCAGTCGCCAAGAGAAAAGAACATGCACATGCTGTGTATTTTATGCAGTCCTTCACAGCAACACAGGGAAGCTTAACTCCTGGTGGGATTTTACAGACTCCTGACCCTGCAGTCATTTCCCTTTTCGTGAACCTTTGTTGTTCCTTTTTGCTTCCAGCTGTGTTTGCTTAAAGCCAGACTCCATCATGTGCATTTAAATCACATTTTGCCCCAGCAGCACTGCTGCCTGTTAGCCATTTGGTCTATTCAGGACTTCCAGCCAGTTCCAGCTTATCCTCAGCTTTGGCTCAATTGGGTACATCTTAGCGTGTTCCATCTACAGGGACTGTAGATTCAATCAGTGTGTTTATTTTATCTTTTTTTTAATAAATGTCTTTTTTTTTTGGCTTCCCAAATTCTCGTGCCTGAGTGAAAGTGTGGGTTCCTGAAGGGGCTTTGCTTAGTAACCATGGCTTGTCCGCATGGTAATAAGCTTTCCATACCCTGTGAGTTACCCATGCTTGTCAAATCAAAGCCAAGCTGCTACATTACATGACCCACAGTAGTGAGGCAAAATGTTAAAAGGTGTATTTATGTAAATGTACAAACTGTAATCCTCTGTGGAGGATTAAAGTTTACATCACAAAGAAACTGCATATAAAAACACAGAACAAAACAACACCACAGACAACAACTCCATGTGTTAAAAATAATTGGATATGTCCTTAATGAATTAAAAATTCATAATACTTACTTCTAAGCTCTAAGTAAGAGCCTTTATAATGACAATTCTACTTTTAAATATATGTCGGTATTGGGAAACCTTTAATGGTCCTCTTTGGTGATTTCTTTATTGGATTCCTTTTGAAATAAATAGTTACTGACCATATCAGAGAACATCTTAATTGAGTGTCCATTTTGCTATATAGTCATTGCTAAACCAATTGAAAACCAATTAACTTTGAGATCTTGAACTCTGAAAGTGATCAGTTCATGGGTGGTCATTTGCTACGGAATGATGAACCTGTTTTAATTTTGCAGTGTCTTGTTAAATGTGAGCTCTAAAAGTTCTGTTAAAGTAACAGAGTAGTTAAGTAAGAAACACATCAGACAAACACAAAAGGACAATTAATGTGCTTTCTTTCGAGTCAAATGCTTTTAAAAAGTATGCTTTGGATGGATTGGACTGCAGGCCAAGGCATTATTAAACATGACTAATTACAAAGGTTGTAAAGTATACTCATAAACTAGCAGATAAAACTGTTGTGTAAAAGACAACAAGAGAAGTCATACAGAGTTTTTAAATTCAACATTGTAGGATGAATGTACTGAGCATGAAGCAGGGTCACTCTAATTCTTGACTGTTCATGCTGAAGGTTTGATTAATATACTGGCTTTAAGCCAGTCTCTAACTTTCCAGCAGACTCTAAGGACACAGTGTGAAACACAATTCATCTGTTAAGCAACACACATTCATCCATGATATCAACCATTGCTTTATGGTCTTTTTTGTGGGCCAGAGTTGACTTTAGGAGGATCATGAATATCAAGATACTTGATTTTACACAACTGAATTAGATGCAGGTGGGAGAAAAATACCTTATGAACACTTTGATGACAAGCACCATTTTAATTACAACTGTGTGGGAGGAGGTTCTTTTGAAACTCTGAGCAGCTCAGAGGAACCAAGGGTGGAGTTTATATGGAATTCAGAAAAAAAAATTACAGGTCTTATAAACTAGCAGATCTGCTCTTAAAATCTTGCTTACACTGACTGACAATTTGCAGCTACACGAGTCTGCAGTTCATATACAGTATTTGCAAGTAGCATTGATCACCTTCTAACCTGGTCTTGTCAGAGCTCAGAAAACAAGCAAGGCTGGGCCAGGCCATTATTGGGATTGTAACACTACAGAAAACCAGGTTGCTGCTGTAAGGGATTTTGGTGGACTAGTATTGTAGGTAATACTTTTCTCTTAACCAGACTTTCCAGACCAATACCCTTGTATGATGATCCAGGATCCTGCTGTAGGAGGTGTCATCCTTTGGATGAGATGTTAAACTAAAGTCTCTGCTACTTGGTTATTAAAGAAATGAGAAATGGCTGTTAATCCCAGTTTTTCTCATTACATTCCACTTTGGACTCCCTGAATTTCTTCCTTAATCCAAAACTGATGCATGTTACCTAGATAAATGCTTCACTTCAATAGGGTTTGCAATGGGTTCCTTCCTACAGTATACTGTATGTAATGCACTTGGGGTTCCTTTGGGGTGAAAGGACCTATGCAAATGCAAGCAATTATTTTATTTACTTATTATTAAAATCCAAGTCAAGAGATGAAACTTCCTGTTGTCCTGCATGTTCAATAATGATAGATCACAGGGAGAACTACAGTATGTCATTGCAAAACTTGCCACAACAACAACAACAGTTAATTTTTTCTCTCTAAAGTTTAAGCACTTCCCTGATAATCGGCTCATTAGAATAGAAGAGATGTGTGGGAGTTGCTTCAGATGGCACAGTAGTTATGATAGGCAACAAATCTGGAGCTGTTTGGGAATTTGGATTATAACATAGATGATGGCAGATGCCATGAGAGTTCTCACTTAAATTAATTTCTCACATTCTTACCTGTCATTCATGAAATGTATTCCACCTAAATCTTTTTCACAATACCATGCAATGTAATGTAAAGGTATTTTTTTAGTTTTGAAACATAAATGATTTATGTGTTTTTCATTTTAAAAGGATTTTAATAGGAATTAAACCCTGTCTGAACTACATAAAGTGATACCGATTTCATGTGGGCTAAAAAACTATCACAACTGGAGCACTACAGTGCCAGGTGATTTCGTTAAAGAAACAGTCTAAGCTATTTGTGTAGGGAGTTTGATAGCTCATGCCAATATTTCCAGCGCATGATAGGAACCCTAGCAGTCAGTATCTCATTTTATAAATAAAGATATAAGTTATTGTGCATATTGAGAATTCCAAACAGCTATAATACAGAGCTGCCCGAGGATTCAACCTGAGCAATAATGAGCCAACATTCATAGAATAATTTATTGCTACATAATTTGAGGTATATTATTACCCAATAAAATGACATAAGTTTCCTTTTGGGTCAGTAAAGCACAGAGGTGCTGAGATAGGCCTATGTTAAAATATTTAATATATCCACCCCCTCGTGACAAGACATCTGAAGATCTTTCCTTGTATTCTTCTCTCTACTCAGCTCTTGGTGAAGCTGTAGCTGTTTTTGAAATGCTACAGGAGAAAAACCTTGACTGTAAGATGAATTGTGCCTGAAGTTATGCAGATATGTTCCTTATTTTTTTATTTTCATTAATATTGCTTATTATATCACTTTCTCCTGGTGTGGGAGTAACTGTATATTGCCGTGCATTTTTTTATTCCATCTCATTCTATTAAATTATATGAAACTTGCCTTATTTTAAGCACCTTCAAATCTGATTATGTGAATCCAGTCCCATCTTTTGCATTTTACTGAGCTCTAGAACATTCTGTGTAATAGATTTATTTGAATCAATTTAATGTTTATTTCTCAGGAGGCTGAGCATGCCTTTGCCAATAAACAGACTCATATCTTATCAAAAATGGATTGCTTACTGAAGCTTACTGCTTACTAAAGTTCCTATACTGTACATCCAGACCAGTTCCAAATTTGATTTTTGTCCAAAGGAAAATAAAGGAAGGCCTCCTAAAAATGTAAAACAAAGGTGGACAACAGTTTCATTTTAACCATAGAATTGTTACATACCCTACATATAATAATAATAATAATAATAATAATAATAATAATAATAATAATAATAATAATAATCCTTGATTTTAAATAGTGCTTTTGATTCCAAATGATTTTTGCCTTGGTTTTCTTTGAGTGACGTTAGTCGCACGCATATAGAAAGTTTCAAAACGCCAGCATTATCCCGGCACCGAGCAAACGCTATCAAACGCAAAGACGCATTACCGCGTCTTTATATTAGTACAATACAGCCTACAGTAACTGTCTGACACTGCTGTAGAGTAGGATAACGGATAGAGATGAACTGATTAAGTTTTATTTTGGTTTGGGGATGAGTTACGAGGGCATTGTAGCAACTGTACTCTTGAACTACACGGCATCACTGTTAGCAAACGGCATTTGAAGAGGATTCTCAGTTTTAATGGGCTCTAACGACGGCGATATGCTAATGCAAGACATAATTTAGTAAGTGTTAAGAGTTTTGAGTTTTAAAATTAACTGTACGGTTCAGATGGAGAGGGTGAAAGGTCGTTGTGACGACACAGGAACTATAAGAGCGAGTAAGGCAAGCTGCTAAGAAATAAAGAAGCGTTTTAGCAAGCTGGGGAGTTAAGGTCATCGATTTGTGTGTGTAGATGGCATTGGGCTGTGTATGACAAAGTCGACAATATGACTAATCTCCGAGAGAAAAGATTATTCTGCCTCCGTCATTTATTCTTCTCCATTATAACGGCACCTGATCGCAAGGAGGAGCCGGACAGTTGTTGCGCTACCGAAACGCTTTGGTGAGTGGCTATACCGCACCTGCCTACCCCGAACCAAGACGTGCGCCCCCACGGCTATACAGTATACAGCACATACTGTACTGTACCTCGAAAGTTAGCCGCTTACACTAACTTAGAAGAAGTGATTGACTTTATTGTTGACAAATTGCGAAGGAGTTAGAAAACATTATTTCGTGTGCACTAATTAAAGAAAACGAGGGGACGATTTAGTTACAGCATTTCGTGCGCACGAATTGTAAATCGTTTACACTAACTTTTTTTTTTATCCTACTGATGGCCCCTGCCATGCTCCGTGATTTTGCATTTTCATTGGGAAAATAAGTTCTTAAGACTGTTTCCATTTATTTAGGTAAGAATATTATTATTATTATTATTAATAATAATTGCTTACACTTACTGTACTGTATATAGTGCATTTTAGGACACTCCACTCAAAGCGCTTTACAGGTAATGGGGGCTCCCCTCCACCACCACCAATGTGCAGCCCCGCCTGGATGATGCGACGGCAGCCATAGTGCGCCAGAACGCTCTCCACACATCAGCTATCAGTGGGGAGGAGAGCAGAGTGATGAAGCCAATTCATAGATTGGGATTATTAGGAGGCCATGATTGGTAAGGGCCAATGGGAAATTTGGCCAGGATGTCAGGGTTACACCCCTACTCTTTTCGAGAAACACCCTGGGATTTTTAATGACCACAGAAAGTCAGGACCTCGGTTTTACGTCTCATCCGAAGGATGGCGTCTTTTAACAGTGTAGTGTCCCTGTCACTATATTTTGGCATTAGGACCCACATAGACTGCAGTGTGAGCACCACCTTCTGGCCCCATTAAACACCTCTTCCAGCAGCAACCTTAGTTTTTCCCAGGAGGTCTCCCATCCAGGTACTGACCAGGCTCACACCTCCCCAGCTTCAGTGGGTTCCCAGTTGAGTTGCAAGATGATACGTTACTGAATCACTAGAGTTACAGTTAGGTTTAGCAATGCTCTTGTTAAATGGACTTACACTCAAAACAGAACTCTATTGTTCAGGTTAATAAACAAGAAACATTGGTAAACTACATTCTTATATTTGGTTCTTAGTTGATGTGATATACATTCAATTAAAAATACAGGAAACCTGATTAAGTAACAGGAAAATATTGCATTATTTATGAATTGACTTTGCACTTGTAAAATCTAGTTCAGTTGTTCTGTCAAATTTGAATAACTATGAAATGTGTCAGCAAATATAACAGGATACTTAACACTTTGACGTTAACTTGCCTGTTTGAGAAAATGACAGGCTGAATGTCAGAGCTTTTGCAACCCTCCTCACGTCACATGAGGAGTGTTTTTGGGCGTCCAGAGAGGACATGTCTATGTAAGAGAGTAAACATGGAAGATTAGAATTTGACCTCCAGTAAAAACAAAGTTACCCATGGTAAGGTTGATTCAATTAATTCTTAAAGACAAAAGTCCTACTTATTAAATGTGAGAATTCTTTTTGAGTAAAGTTTCTGAATAAAGCTCATTTAACACAACAACAGCAGTTTATGCAAACAATGTTATTAAGGGATTTTATTGACATCTGTGCTTTGTGGAAAGGTTTAATTAAGCACCTTTGGGGAGTTGAATTAAGATTCATTTCTGTTCCTAATTAACCCTACAGACCCACATAGTCATTCCATTCTCACATAAATTAAATGCAGAAATATAATTCCTTCCCAGATGTGAGCATAATGGAGATGTGTTTGACTTTTATGGTTCCTAATGATGATATATTCCAAACAAATATCTTTAACGGGAACAAATTCTTTTTTTCCTGTGCAATTGTAGATGGTCTAATTGATACATCATCTTGTGGAATACTATATCATTCTTAATCACTGTATATGAATTTCAATAACCTTGGAAGTGTTGAGTGAAATGAACAAAAATGAACTTATTATATCTATACCATTGCTGTATAATGGTGTTATATTGCATTCTATAATGTTCTACAAAACCAAGTCTCTAAACATAAACTAATTACAAATCAACATTGGTTACACAAATATGTTTTTAAACAATGATCTCCTAAACTTTTCAATACTTAGCTTCATGAAACAAATTCACGATAAAGACTTGCAGTACATAAAGGACAAGGCTTTGAAACACAAGATACTGTTTCAGCAATTTTAACAGGACTACCAGCTGGTCACTTTGCTGGCTTAGGGCTTGATAGATAGCCTTCATTACGCTACTAGACAAGCCACCTCTCTTTTGAAAGTGAATTTTTGAGATTCAGCCTTTGTATAAATCGGTAAAAGTTTAAATCATCAACACTGCATCCCTCCCCAAAACACACTCACAGACACCTGCTCTAGCCTCTTCATCTCAATAAATTATGCAAAATAAATTGTTCCCTGAAATGCTATCTACTCAAAAGGACTTACTTGTAAGCATTTAATCCCAGAATCAGTAGTGGGTGATTTGGTTTCATGAGGTATTAATTACACGAGTGGGAAATGCAGGAATCACACCAGTCTCCATGAACCTGTGGTCACCCTTTTATTCAGTACACAATTGAAGAGCTACAGTAGGTGACTTACTGTATAGCCCCTTAAAGGGTCAGAAAAGTCCATGATCTTTTTTTTTAACAAGGTCATGGGAATTCCCACTGTTTTTCATTTTGCTCATGTACATACTGTATTTCACAGGGAAATTCAAAAATACTGCAGTCATAATGAAAATGGTAAACATGCTTAAAAAGTTGTCTGTAAAGTTTTACAGTACTTGAAACTTTATTTGGGTTCTTAAACAGGATAAAAAGTGAAAGGTATGTTTTGTGGAGGAATTAGGTTCGGTTAATTGCTATTAGTGCTACAGAATTCAGACATTTAGCAGTCAGATGGTAACAAAACCCAAAATGTACTAAAACTTAACATTCAAACTGCATGCAAAAAGATTGCAGGAGATAGTGTTGGTATAAAATATGAGAGATGAAGGTATAATGATTGAATTGCACCAAGTCTAGGAAGGGTGTTACTGTAGATAAAACAAATTAAGAAACATAACTGCATTCCCTCCCCCAACTCATGGAGCAGACTGTGTGCTAAATACGAATGGTCTAATCTAATACAATGCAAGAAGAGCCCTTGGGTTTTGTGAACCTAATAAGTATGTATAACACTGAATAGTTTTAGTTCATTTCACAACACAGAATATTAGTTCTGGAGTTAAGTGTAACCACACTTGTTGTCCAGGGACTAGATTGGTATATCCTTGTTAAAATGCATAACATTAAACATTTATTTGTACCAGACACACAAAGAGGTTTGTTTAAGTAGGAGAGAACAGGTGAACCTATTTCATCAGTGGGTTTCATTACAATTCTTATTGTAAAGAAGAAAAAGAAATGCATCTTAAAGTTTGCTAGTTATTTATAGTTAATTTGCTATAAAAAGCATAATGTAAATTAATTATACTGTACATATAATGTAAGTTTATGGTTTTAGACTATAAACCCCATAATAAATCATATACATTTCTGGGTTTTTCAGAATGCTGCATTTGATAGATTAGTTTTATGTAACACTTCAGAGAAAAAAAAAAGTATCAGGCTCTAATGGCCATTTTCCAATTAGGCTGTCTGTATAAATGGAAACTTGTTACAAATTACACATCTGTGTGCTCAACATTTGGCAGCTTTTGGGACATGACTCATGGATCTACTTTCTTCTAAAGGTATTTTTATAAAAAAATTCTGACACTTCAATCAGAGTCTTTTTTTATTGACAGGGTTCTTCCTTTTAGTTCTTTAAGTTATGTTATTAAAAAAACGGTCAATAAGTGATTTTGATTATGATAGTGATAATGTTCTAGACTTCATATTAGTCACAGATTGTGTTGGCAGAAACCATTTTTGTTTATTAATGTAAAATCCAGGCAACTTTAAGTAAGGCTGACATGAAATGTCAAAAAGCAAAATGTATAACATAAAGCATAATACTACTGGGCACCGTGGGCTTTTTAAGGGATGCTTTTTGTAAAATACATTTCTGATTTGCATACTGTCGCAATAAATTTAGCTCAACTAATACTGCCAACACATGTTAAAAATGTGCAAGTATTTAACCTGCTACGTTGCCATCTTGTATTGTCTCTGATTTAGTGTTGTGGAATAAAACCAGGTTCTTCCAATGTGCAATACTGTAGCTGTTGAAGTTTGTAGAATTCTCCTCATTCATACAGACCAGGATTAAAGAATTTACACCTACAAGCTTATATATAAACAACCTTTTCTTACTTGTAACAGTCACCAAAAAATTAATATGATTTGACGGTTTCCCACATTTTGTCATTCTGGAGGGCAATTTTTAGCATTTTATAAATGTAAACATGTACCTCTCGTTTCTGAGGTTATGAACACTTGCTCTTCCTAAAACGACCAAACCACATTATAGAAGATATGCTTTTGACCTCGAGCATTGATGCAGCCCAGGTCATTACACAGCCATTTAAAAATTCTCAATAAAACAAACAACCTATAACAACAGAGCACCAATCTATATGCAGATGGATAGGACTAAAGATGATTAACTGTCATAAAGACCTTTCTTTGCTTTCTTTCCAAATATTTGGACCAAAGAATGAATGGTCGGATTTAGGTTATAAGTGTACAGTACATAGCCTTTGAGATGACGGGTGAATATTTAAATGTAAATTTACTGTATAAATTAAAGGTTTCCTCCTGCATGAAGGTTTTTGGAAGAAAGAAATTAGATTGAACTATTTGGGGATTCTGACTTAGAGGGTATTTAGAATTATAATAGTGGATGCATTTGAATTCTTTAAGCCTAGTGCATGCCTTATCTTTACATAAAAATTTAGAACACAAGACTCCTATTCTTTGCTACTGCTCACAACTGTCCACAACGAACATGCTTTTTAAGCCATTTGATGGAATTATAATTTAGAATGCAAATCTCTCGAAGCAAATATAGTTGTGTTGAAGTAAAGGTGAACTGAAACAACAGAATTTCAGTGTTTGCAACTAAGATAATAAAAGGCTTGTAGAAAGGAATCATGGCAGGCATATAGTCCCTGAACATTAATTAAAAAGGAAGGGATTGTCTATTTGGGTTGGAGATGCGCTGGCATCACCCTAAGCTAAAGCTCATTGAGCTCCAACAGACCAATTATTTCAATGGCAACAGCAGTATTATGAGAACAGCTGTACCTGTACATCAAAAAACAGAATCCTAGTTTCTGTAATAGCAAAAGCTATTATACCAGTGCTCATTTTCACCTTTTTCACTGCAGTATTTTTTTCTCCAGAAAGGATTCAAATGAATTTTTATCATGTACTGTATGGTATTATGCATTATACACTTTCAACATATTTTTAAACTCAGAACTGTTCTACTTCCTGCAAAAGAAGAGATATATAATTCAGCAAGGGTGATAATCTGACATTATACAGATATTGAAGAAAAATACAGCAACATAGCAATGAAAGAGCATAATAAATAATATATCACATTGTAACAAAGATTTTCTTTTTATTTTGGGATTATTCCTTTAATGACTGAAATTAGTCACTGATGTTTAGTGTCTTGTCCAGTTTATAATAACATTTTAATTATAATTAACTAAGTTGTTTATAATCCAAGGAAAACAAGCCCATGTAGCATGATCATATGGCAAACACTCAGAATTTTATTTGTGATGGTAGTTAACTATTTGCGCCTAATTACAAAAGCAATTTGAAATTTAAATGTTAGGTGATTAATGTGTGTGGAGAAGAAATGGTGGTCTGACATATTTTAAAAATGTAATTAAACACAGAAGTTATTGTGCAGTGCACAACAGAAAATGAGACTTGCAGAACCAGCAAAAAGTAATTAAAACAGAAAATTCAAAGAATTTCAAAAGCAATCTATTTCGGAACATCTCTCAATGAACTAAATGAATGGTCTGAAAAAAAATATCCTGACACACAATTATTTCCTCAAAGCTTCTGCTTCTGCTTCTCAAGACCAGAACATTTTACTCTGAAGCATGAGCTCAACGAAGGCATTATAGGAGTATACAATATCCTCCTAGAGTGTAATTGTTTGTTAACTGATTTTTTTTTAACCACAAACATAAGCATTTCAAGGGATAATTGTTTATCCTACAAAGCCGTTATGGCACACTTAGAACTGTGCTTGCTAACACATACAAAACAACAACAACAACAATAATGTTACAAGAGTTTTCCAATGGACGTGGTCATAGTTACAATACAGGAGTGAAAATTAGATGCAGGCATTACACAGTGGATTGCACGGTCTATATTATCATATTATATGAGTACATATTGGATCAAATTATGGTGACAGTAAAATTAAAGTATATTTCTCCATTTATTGGTGTTGAGCAGAACCATAACATTACTAGGAGAGCTCAATGACATTTATGTCAATAAAGAAAAAAAAGGAGCACAACAGGAATTTTTGTTAACTTAGTAGATTACAATGTCTTGCATCTTGAATCTTAGTCTGTTTTTTATTAATGCAGCATCCCATGTGTACAAATCCATTGCAGTGGGGCCAGTGCTCCACATTATTTATAAATATACATGAAATAGAAGAAAATAAATAACTATAGAATACATAATACCCTTAAATGAGATCTGTCCGTGCTTTTGAGCATATTTCTAATTCTGTACAAGCTTCAGTGTTCAATACCGCAACAAAAGCCAACCACAAGCAAGGGACTCAACTAAATCGTACCAGTCATCTAATCAGAATATCAAGTTATTATCTTTGTCTCTCCAGTGTGTGATTTATAACTGACAGCGATTGTATAAAATAGCCCTTGTAGATTTGCTAGAGGAATATCTCCGGTGTTTCGGAATGCCATTTCTATTCCAATCAGGTAGTACTTTGCAACAGAAATACATAATTAGCATTGCACTGGCATGAATAACTGGCACACTCCATAAACAGCATGTTCTAGGACATAAACCCAAGGTTAATGAAATGGCAATATTGACAGATATGTTTGAAGGTTTTTGATCTTTATTATTTCTTTGAGTGATTTCATACTTCCCAGATTATTTGGAATTCTACATTGCAGGCACTTGAATATGAAGTATGCTGAATTTGAGTCATTTGTCAGTCATTTTCATCAAATTTAAATATTACATTCATTTTTATTCTTTCGTCTCTTGCATACACATGCTTTCTGCTGACAGATAAAATGTTTATGTGGAATAAATCTAGCTTTAATTACCTTGACTGAATTAATAAGGAACTCTCTAATTATCTCCTATTTTTCCCTAGGTGAAACACATTTGATCTTCACCATATGTCTATTCACTTGGTATTTTTCACTTCAGCAGTTTTAAATCTAAACATTTTTTTTTCTGAAGCCACTCAGGTACTGCACAGCAAACAGTGCTTTAATTGAAAATTCTCTGTGACAGAAATGGTAAACTCTATTAACTCTTGTGTCCTTTGGAGACTGAGACAGATTTTCACTTCAACTTCTTCATAGTCTCTCTGAAACACACAGTTCTGATCTGAAACAATATAGAATAGTCCTCACACTATTTTCCTATAATCCAAATTTCCGACATCTGACGAGAGAATAAAAAAGTCACAATCCAGCTTTTCTCAGGCATGGTACACAAACTGAAATTCAACCTGAAATGTGTTGTTGTAAGTGTTAGCAGCTGAATAGGCTGAATTAATTCCACAGTATCCAATTTAAATCTTATTTCCTATAGTATAAAAGAACAAGATGCAAGTATACTTTGCAGACAATCAATCTGAAAAGGATTCTTGTGAAATACCTATACAGT
The DNA here is from genome assembly GCF_055471065.1 of Atractosteus spatula. Classification (NCBI taxonomy): domain Eukaryota; kingdom Metazoa; phylum Chordata; class Actinopteri; order Semionotiformes; family Lepisosteidae; genus Atractosteus; species Atractosteus spatula. Next base: position 11,344,802 of record NC_142721.1, on the reverse strand, counting down.
ACATCACGATCACTACTTCTATTGGATAATGCAGTGTGTAAGGTCTAAACACATTTAGAAGTGACTCAACACTGGTCAATCTGTTTTGTTTAGAGGACAGGAGATCTACCAATCTTCATTGTGGTGGAGGGTATCTATTTAAATGAAAAGTACAACAATGTGAGGAAAGAGTCAATTTTCTAAAAGCGTTATACTGGAAAAATTGGCCTTGGTGTGAGTGTGTGTCTGTGTGACTGTCAACCCATCCAGGGTGTACCTACTGTACTGTACCTTGTGCCTGCTGCTTACCAGAATAGGAAGAAGCTTTTAGAAAATGGATGGATGGATGGATGGAGGGAGAGACCATTAATATGATTCCTCAAAATCCCGAAGAAGCCTCCACTGCCATAACGTTCTTTCTTCTTTAGAGAATGGACAATTCTGCTTCTTTATTTGCAGCTCACACTCTGCTGCAGCTCCCCTCTGTAACCTTTTCAGATGCAAAATCTGGCAGCTCTGTTTTGATTTGATGAGTCTGACTGGCAGGGTGCATTTCTCATACAGAGCTCTGCCAGTGCCATCAAGTTATATTACATAATTGTTTAATGACGATTTTGCAAACATGCAAGGATCTAGGCTATGGATCACAGATATGTATCATTATATGCATATATGTAGTACATTCACATGCAGTATAAAAACATTGAAGTTGGGGAATTTTAGGACAGCACCTAAAATCTTTCTTTAAGACCTACTCAGGGAACATGGTCCTCTGGGGGTTCCCCTCCAACTAGACAGATAAAAGAATACAGTCAGTTTACAATGGCCTTCGGGAAGTTGAAAAGGTAAAGTGTGCTAAAGAAATTTGTCATACAGATGGGGGTTACACCACTTCCTCACTCCCTGTAAAACACTTTGAGTGGAATGTTCAGTAAAGCTCTACAGTATTATGATGATGATGATGATGATGATGATGAGTATTAGTATGTTAGCCAGTGGGAATAGCTTCATACAAGGAAGCAAAACGTTTGATAATGACAGAGGTAAGGCAGCGAATCTAGTTCCCGGAAACTTTATTAACAATATAGAAAGAGTTCTGGATGTTGCAAAATAAAGTATTCATAAGCTGTCCCGTAAAATGTTTAATCACTTTCACTCTTAATTAATACCCTCTAGCGTGAATGAACATGCAGCGAGATTGCATTGATAGAAAAGTGAAGTTTAATGTTAAAGGCATTTAAAATGTGTATTGCATTATGAAAATTAGGAGAAAATACTGTTGGAGGCATAGGATACCGATTTTTAATTCTGTCTTTATGAATTAGTACAGTACCAGCACTCAGCTTTTTACAAGATATATCAACAATCACAATAACAGTCATAATATAATCATATTAAGATCATTACATATGATGTTTTTCTCCTGTTTGTTTTCATTACAGAGTATGATTATGTTTTATTTTTTGATGCTTGACATACTTATAATAACTGTGGTGTCATACATAAATTATCCAATAAATGCCAACAACCTGCATTTTCAATTAAAGTTTACAAGTTTATTTGCTCCGGCAGTTCTAATACTGTATCTGCAGCTTTCAAAACATAGCAGGACGATGATCTCCAAAGGCAGATTTTCCACATGAATCAATTCTGAGGTCTGACAAATTTGTAGGGAGTGACTAATGAGCAGCTTATGTGTGCCATCGCACACCCATCCAAAGAAGAGGCTTGGATACAGACTTGCTTGTAAATTAATTCTGTGACTAAACAAGGTGACAAGAGTAGCTGAGCAATGACCTCATAAAACTGTCACCTAGGCATTCTATTATACTGAGGAATATGCACATTAAAATATAGTCATGGAAAATATTACAGAAAAGAGTCTTTCTAAATGACTCTATCAAGTGTCAAATGATGAATAACTGGTAGCGCAACCTGAATGAAATATATTGTTAAATTCCATCCCCAAAATAAAAAAATAAACATGAAAGATAGGTCCTGATTATTATAGTCAGCTTAGTTTACCATTAGCGCAGTTTGTACCTTGTTTCATTTTCTTTTCCTAGACAGGGCTGCGTTTGGAGATTTCCTCAAAAACCAATTTTCATTTATATTTCCCTAAGGCACGGTATGCCTCATGTAGCATCCCACATTTGGGCTTTCTCAAAATCTTCCTCAGTGTTCATGGGGCTATGTGCTGTATCTTCAAATATCAGTGTACACATCAGGGAGAGACCCAGATATATAAAGGGTCACTTTTAGTTTAAACTGCTTTACCAATATGTTCATCATGCAGCACTCTAGAGAGTTAAAATGTATTTCAAAAGATTTGAGTCCTATTCAAAATTTGCTCTACTTTCTTTTGTCTAAGCATATAGAATATACTTGTTTTATGAGAAAAGGAAATGAAGAATGCCTTTTTAATCCCCCCTTTTGTAAAGTTACAGTTCTCAGATTGTGATACACCCCCAGTAAGCCTACAGTACTGTATATCACAGAAAGAAAATTATAAAGTGATCAAAAAGCTTTTCAAATCTGGGCTACCATGTACTAGAGCTCAACCAGTAGAGGCATTCACTCTGAGTGCAGGTTGAACTGTAGTGTGTGTGTGTGTGTGTGTGTTATATCAGTTGCCCACTAATTGGGTCACAGTCATATGTATGTTAATTAAGTTTATTAAAGCAGAGATTAGTCTAAAAATTAAGTGAGAATTCAACTCAACTTGAGTAGCTTTCCAGATTCCTGGTACTCATCCAATTCCACCAACTTCAGTAACACCGAATAGAATTTGTGACACTCTTGCTCTGTGTGTAGCAACGTTCTCTTTGAGAGCGTTAGTAAGTGAGTGGTTGCCAACAGTAGCTTAATGGACAAATGTCTGCAAATGTTTCTACTGGATATGAACAACATCCCACTGACTAACAAACTTTGGCACTGCAGGAAAGAAGTAGTAAGTGAAAAGAGCACTGAGAGTTTGAAATTCCTTTCTTCTTAGTTAACTCGATCTCCGTGGTGTGCTCTTTCTGTAAATACACAATAGAGCCAATTGAAAGAAGCTTGCTGCAAAGCATGTTTATTTTGTGAGGGCATGAAGCTACAGTATATACAGTACATGGAGTGGGAAAAATTCTGACTACATTTAAGGACGCAACCCTGAGCAGGTTGTGAAAATGTCTTATTTTTATGACTATTTGATTCCACTAACTTGTAACAGAATAACATTTACAGCGAATTTAAGCAAATTAATTTAAAGTCTGAAATTTATTGGAACATGTTTATGAAAGGCCAATATAAATTTGATATTTAAATCACAATACGAGAAATAATTATCTTCGTGTGTAGTGTGCAAATTCTGACTGAATGTCTCCTTCTGCTTATTTTAGACAAGAAAAGTGAACTATCAAAGGAACAATGAATGTATTCAAAAGAAGTTCTTCCTGAAAAAAGGCAAGTAAATGCTTCCAGCATTAATACATTATTCACCTTCTGAAAATACCCTAAACCTTTTAATTCTTCACTATAATTAAGGAGAGCTGAGAGAGCCATTGAACTCATGTTCATTATAGAACTGAAGTTTCCCACTGCAAACAGTATACCTAATCTCACTAACTGGCAGTTTCCACCAAAATAAGAATTTGTTTATTTCTGTTGGGGTCTAAAGCTGCTCCAGGCTACAAAATTGAGTCTTTTTTCAGCTGCTCCTTAATAATTAAAAATTTGGACTAAGAAGGTGTCCATGACAAGGGTTTGAAAACAAAATTAGTCATTTTATGCTATTCTCCTTTTTTCATATACAGTTAAATCTGCATTTCAAGGGAGTTTAACAGGCTCTCAGTCCCCTAGCATGACAGAAAAATTGACAGGTCAATAATGTTTATTATGCCACCCATCCATTTTAAAGGGACTGTGCTTAAGCTTTCAGATTTTGAAAGATTGCTGTGGCAGCTTGTAGGAACTATGCTTTCAGAGAACAAAGGTTGTGCAACATATGTTGTTCTTCAGCTAACATAATACACTATACTTCCATTGACTTCAATGACAGCTAATTTTTCTAAAAGGTTTGCAAGTGTTGCAACAGGACAAACTTATTGTGTATTATAATACTTAAAAATGATGAGGAAAAACACTCTACCTTTTCATAATATGCTCTTGTATTGTGCTCTCCATCCTTAAGATCTACAAAACTACACACAGATATAGTATGCATATTATCCATCTACAGAGATTGTAGACGATTTCACTGTAGAGGAGATTAAATAGGCTTCTGCTGTTGGTTAACTCTTATTATTGGTTTTGCTTTTCTGTAGAGCTCGGATTTAAAGGAAACTGAGCTTCATGTAAATTTTGGGTTCAATAACCTTATGTAGGTCATGGTACATAGGCACTTTCTCCATATGTTCTGGGGAAGCTCCTGAGAACTGAAATCTGGGAAGGATGACAACAGCCAAGCCTTTTTTCCCAGCTTTTTCAAATCATCATAATCGTTCCTGACTTCATTTCTCCAACATATGTACTGTATATATTGTACACCAATCCCTTTTCTTTTCACAGTCCACCTCACGTACAGTATTTTCCTCCACCTGCGCAGCTTCCCCTTGGTTAACTCCCCCAGCCTCCTGATCCTGTGGCCAGGGGTGTGTTCGTCAAAAACACAGGATAAGCCAAATTTCACTATGCCTACATATCTCACAACAGATGACCTTGATTAAAATCACCTTCTTTTTCCTTACCATGCAAATATGGCTGTTGTTGGTCAAAGGTACACTAATACCCAGCTGATTCGGCTATGTCTCAAACCCTACATCATTTCTCAGTGTAATACACATCACGCTATTTCAGCTGAATGGCATCCTATGTGTGGTTTGAAGCCTAAAGAAAGAGAGTGGCAGCTCTCAGAGGCTCCAATCACAAGAAAGCTGTGATAAAAGGCAGTTCTTCACGTGTTACTAGGAATAGGGCTGTAAAGAATGATTCCTAATGGTTTGAAGGATTGGCAGTTTTTTTTAAAAGAAAAACATGTTGCAAAGACCAAGTGGAATGTACAAAAGAAGCATATACAGTGCAAGACAATGGTATCTGTATTATGTTTGGGCACAAAAATGCACTATTTTGGTTGCATAGTATGTGAAGCTCTGAATACACTTAATTTTTTTCCTGACTGCACTTCTTAAAGGGTTTGTTCTTCAAAATTCTAATCAGAACTATCTTTAGAACAAAAAGGTGTGATCACGTCTCCTGTACTGGACTCAAAATATATTGTTAAATACTGGTAGGACTTCGGATTGTATTTTGCAGCTGTTCTTAGCAGAATTTTTTTCCTTCCTTCTAATTATGTCTGTGTAACCTACACATCACTATACAGATACTAATCTTCTTGACAGCATATTTGGCATTTTTAAAAGAATTAATGAGCTGCTTCATGTGACATCAATGCAAGAACTATTGGGGCTTAAGAAGATGGTGTCATTTCTTAAAATGCATATGAATAAGGAATAAACTTATTGTATATGAAATCTTCATGCACTGGGCATTGGGGTTATGGGAAAAATATGGGTATGAAAGTCATCAAGGAAAAGTATAAATTAATGAACTAGAAGAGGAAATGCTTAAGTTTAAATATCATTAAATTTGTTTCAGAATGTTTCAAACGCAAGTCCTGCAGCCCTTTAAAAAGAACTGTTAAAGCAGCACAAATAAGCCTGCTGTTTAAGGTTTGCTTGCTTGGTAGATGTGGTTCAGCAGTTCAAACGCCTTTTGGCATGTTCAGCTTTGACTGTGCTTGTGACAGATGTGAGAGATTTAAAAACTCCAATTTTTAATGAAAGCCTACCAAAAACACAGACTCTGTAGCCCTAGCAACTGACTACCCTCCTGTATGTTGTTACTGCATCCAGGAAGATCAATTCTTGCTACATATTGAAATGCAAAAAGACAAGCTTCATTTATATTACAAATATACCATGTTGCTAAATACTGTACTGTGGTGTTTTTAGAAAGGCAAAAAGTGTGTAAATTATACCACTAGTTAATATATTGTAAACAATAATTTAAAATCTAATTCTATAGCTATTAATATGACTTTGCTTTTTTCAGTTTAACATTGAAACTGTAGTTCTCAATGAACAGAAGTCCAAACAGGTTGTTGTAATATAAACAACCTATTCAATTCTTTAAACTGTCATATGAGAAGTAAAAAAAAAAAATACTTAAACTCAAGGCTCATTAGGCAAGAGCTGATTCCAGCATTAATAGCATTAAAGGGGAATTGCGACGCTGTTTTTATATTTCGGGGTTAGAAAGAACTGGCATTGATGAGAGCATTTCAAACCACAGTGAAAGTAAAATGTACACAGTAATGTGTAAAGACTCCTATTCACATCACAAAATTGATGGAATTTCCAGGTATGTGCGGTGCCACATTCTGCAGTTCAGAAAGAGGCAACAAAACCTCGGGTAAGGTGAAGCAGCCTTATTACATTGTGAACAAACAAGCTTGTGAATACATCTCTTTTAATCCAAAAGAAATATTGGTCTCTACTTTGAGATGGGTTTGTCAACACATACTACTTGTTAACTTTGCATGCAGACCACATTGGAACATTTGTGTGGTGAAATCTCTGCTGCACAACTTATTCTCTCGTACATTGCGTTGCATTTGTCATTACAGTGACTAGTGAGCTGGAAGGGCCATGTCGCGTCACAATTCCTGCAAATTCTCACTTTTGCCCGTGGCATAACCAGGGGGTTTTGACAACCAACGAATAAACAGTACTTTCACAAAGTTCACGAATTAATTTCGTGCTTAATTTAGAATTTGTAAAATTCTGCAGTACCGTCATTTAATTTTGTTACCAAGATTTTATAACAGGTCTGGGAAATTAGGAATGCAGTTCCCTTTTGGTTACACAGGGGGCTTGACTTCAACCCATTTGGTAAAACACCAAACTCAAACATACACCAAACTGCAGCATGTATAGTGTGGATTTGAACCCACAACCATTGAATTAGAAACAGATTAGACTAATTTAAATAGAGCTCTAACCACTATTCTATACTACACCTTTACTAAGTTGCCACAGAAAAAAGTCACAGGAAATTTTCCCCTAATGAGGAACAATTATGGCCCTGAGCACAGAAATTTTAGGTATTAGACAGTCAGTTGTAGCCTACTACATTAGTAATTAATTAAAATCACTGTTTCAGCCTGTAATTTGTTTCTGTGTGCTGAGCATCAGTCTATATGAGGGTCTGGTGCTTGCTGTTAATGAGACAATGTAATACGCTAAAGAAACAGCAGTGGAATTTTTTTAAGAAATTTGAGAGAAATACAGGAGGAACTGTTCCATGATTTAACAAGAAGTTCTAAAATGTTATGTTCCGTGAATGTCAACACAGCTCAAATGCCTCTAGACATGGATACATTTTAGCATGTCAACAACACAGTACTAATCAGATCATGCTACTTGAATTCATACAAGCATTTATTATATGCAAGAACATGAATTTTAACAATACCAATAGCATTTGTTGTGTTACAATATATACACAAATTACATACAGTAGTTTATTGTAATGAACCGATGCATTGAACTGATTAAAGTGACACAATGAAATGATTGTTAAAGGTTTCTTCAATACATGGCTTGATATGAGCCAACAGAGATATCTTGAAGCTGGCAGACTGAATTACTGGCAAAAAAACAGGTTATTGAAAATACACAGCTCTAGTCATTACGTTCAGTATACAGGTGGTGCTTTAATTGGAAGCGCTAAACAATGTTACAGCAGGGTGCATTGTGTTATTTCTCTGCCTTTGCATTGTTGAGTATTTTTTGTATAACATAAATTTAAATTATCTGTCGAATTCTGTCGATGCTGTAACAATCCAGCAGTATTAGACAGTAGATTTAAGAATATGCATATAATAAAGGGAAATTGCAAAAAATGTTCAATATTGGCTTGAGAACTTGAAATTACTGTCACAGCAAGATGAACATCTCACTCAAGAATAAAAGTGAAACCAGGCAGTGATATACTTTGTAAAATATGATGGAAAGTGGAAAATTATTTTTAAGGAAACTGTGATATTTTAACTGGCACATCAAGTTCTGTTGGAACTGATAAATAAAGCCAACATTAGCTGTTTTTTACATGAAGATTGAGTCATTTCTGCATGATCAGTAGTGCTTGTGGGTGAATTATGTGGGAGTTCTTGTCTCAGAATAATATCAGTTAAGTGGGTGTGACTAGTTGGATTTTAGATTTTAGATTTTTAGATCAAATTACCAAAAGCATAAATGTACAATTCATAAGTCTAAAAATAGTTATCCAAATTACATGTATGCCTTATACCAGAGCTGCTTCTGATATTAATGACTAAAAAATATGTAAACAAATGTTTTGCTTTGCCACCTGCTAACACAGCTTTTCCTGTTTTTATTTCTTTCCCTGTTTTGGGACAGAATTATTGCTTTATGTTCCATCCAGAGAATGAATCCAAACTGTAGATGGTAAACATAATAGTTTAAAATTCAGGATCTGGTTTTACCCCGTTAAAAATAATTAATTCTTAAGAAGTTTTTATATAACATATTGTATATACAGTATACAGTAAAAAAATTCTATTCTGAAAGAATAGCTATTACTAAGCTAGTGTAAAATAATTAAAACACCCTCTTTTATATTGAGGTCAAACAGCAGTTCAGACAGATGACTCTTTTCTAGTGTTCGTTATGAGCAGATGGTAAAGAAAGGCTGCCATGGGATTTCGGACTGTATTGATTGTACAACAGGTGAGGCTCAGTACTGCAGGATTAATTGCTTTATCATCAGCTTGTTGCGATCACTTTAGGTTCTTGCTACAATCTGAGGCATAATGACTATAGTGAATGGTATTTCAAATGTTTTTTAGTTGTTCCACCTCTTATCTGTGATCTAGATGTACAGTTCATCTGTTACTGTGGCTCTTTTATAGTATTTAAAAAAATCTGCCTTTAAAAATGATTTGATTAGACTCAATATGAATTCGACAATATACAGCAGAGGTTTTGTTAAATAACATGTTTGACTTGCACTATGAGTGCGAAGCATTGATTCTAAGTTGCATTCTTCTTAGAGAAGATTTTTTTAAAGAAAATTGCAATTGTATAAAAATAATAAAAAGCACCCTGAAGGACAAAGATAGTATTTTAATGTTTTCCAGGAATAATAAAAAGGTGCAAATGTGCCATTTGCTACAATAGTTGCAAATGACTCGTGCATTCAGCTGTTCTGTATAAGCAGTTCTTTTATCCTAATTATGCAGCACAAACAGCCTGAGCATGAAACTGGATTGTTTTGGAACAGAGACCTGGTAAGCCTTAATTAAAAGAAGAAATTCAAATAGCTACTGAGATCCTCTTGAAACACAAAAGCTGCAATTGATATTAATGGGGGCAGCTATCAAGTGTGACATTGTCAACAGGAGTTGGACACAAAATGAACATAAGATTTAAAGGATGCCTGCGGTTGTTTTGACACAAGTCCATTGTAAACAGCAATGCTTGTGTATATTGAAAAATTATCCTTATGAATATTTATATGTGACATCTTGTCACTCTGTATATCTTTCATATCCTGAACTTCTTTTTCAATTTAATAATGTCTTGTATAGTGTCAAGACTGGCTTTTGAGTGTTGCCTTTTTTCTCTCACAGAGATGATGGACTTACTTAGGACTCAGGACTGGAAAAAAGTTTGGAGCAATTCAGGAGCAATCTAAATTTAATTCACTGCAAATGTTTTGTTAATCAACTTGAGATGCAGGACATCAAGAGAAGTTGCCACATGAATGGCATAGATGAAGTTACTGTACAAACACAGGGGAGCTTCCATGTTGCTGGAAACAAAAAAGACAGCATGAATAGATATTTGGATGGTTATCCTTGAGAGATAAATACTGTATCTTAGTGGCTGGATAATGGACAATTAAAGCAGACATGAAGGCTGTTAGAACCTATAATTTCACCCTTTTATATGTATATATTTTTAGACAAATATATGTTGATTTTTCAGCACTCTTTCAGTCATTATGAATTTATTTTCTTACAAAAAGATTCAGTCTCTAATAGCCCTCTTCATCTTCCCTTGAAACCAATTATTTCAAAGCTGCCTTTTTTCTCTTCTTGTATGTGTCTGCTTGCATTCTTGTATGTATGTTTGCATTTGGTATGCAGCTCCCTTTAAGTTCCTATATGTACATGGATCTTTGGAGGAAAGGCAGATGAACTGCTGTAACCTACCATTGTACTCCTTTTCTTTCTGATATCCGTCACGGAGCCATTCCTCTCCTAGTCTTCCGTTTGATCCATCTGGTGGAACGGCTGGACTGCGACAGCCTCACTCTGCTGACCTGACTGGGTTGCAGAAAGGGTGTTGCTTCATCCCTTGCAGCACACCAGCATCTCTCACCATCTGTTTTCTCCCTGTGCATCTTATCTGCATTTCCTGGTGGAACGCTTTTGATGAAAAATTAATTAAAATCAGATTTAAGAGCATGAACAGTATTCACAACTGCAGAGCAGTAATAATAAAAAAAGAACAGCGCACTCTTTCTGTCTTTGCAAGAGCACTGCTTCTGTAAAATGTGTTGGTTGTTATTTCTGAAAGGCTCATTGTGCTGCAGTCTAAAAAGGTCAGAAGACTGGACCAGCACAGCTCTCACCAGACGACTACTGTGCAACTCCCTCTTGAGCTACCTTTTAGTCAATACAAGCTGGGGTTCTCATCTACAGTTTTTGTAGGCCACAGTACGTGATTTCACTGTCCCTTTTAAATTATACACTTTGAAATTGAAATGGAATTTTCACTGTTTGAAATAGGGACATATTAGTACAATTAATATTCAGTCGGAAAATGAATCCTTTTCCACTGGTCTTAAGCTACAGATGTTTTAAAGAGATGCACAACTCCAACTAGACTGTAGTCTTTGTGGGATGGACACCTGCAGTGCAGTATGCTGTGCGTTCTTCAAATGTGCAGTTGTTTGTGACAGACTATGGATGCTACAGTACATACTGTAGTAAATGGCGATGTGTGATTAAGTGTATTAGGTATTAAGAAATGTGTTTTGCAGCTTCAGAGATGAATAAGAGAAGAACCTACAGTATCTGGTCCACAAGTAAAAGACCTTGTTTGCACAATATATATTAATGACACCTTTCTTTCATGATGCAATAAAAGCACGTGTTTTGAATTCCAATCTCATTCCCTCCATTGTGTTGACTTTTTTTCTGAGATGCATGTATTTAGTCTTCAAGAAAATTTGGCAAGAACACAGAAACCCCGTTATGCTGTATCTGAGCAGTTCACAACAACACTGTAATGCTGTACTTGAATTAAACTAAATTCTAAATTCTAACTATCACTAGCCAAAACTCCTTCATAAACACTACACAACTTTTTCTTGCTTTCATGTCTTTAATGTGAAAGAAATCAAGGTACAGATGTTCACTTACTGTACATAAGAAACCTATAAAGTACAGGTCTGAACATCAATACCAAATAGCATATTATAGGGTAAGAAGCAAAAGTATCTTTAATTTAATTTTCAAAATACTGTGCTCACTATTTTCATGTATATATAACATTTGCATGTTGTAGTACAAGAATTCTAGTTCTCCCTCTAACCAAAGATAATTACAGTATGTACTACTTAGCACTGTAAAAAGTGCCGATTGCTGATATCTAGTTGTTTATTTTTCTGCAGTATCAAAGCACTTGTGTGCATTGCTTCTATCAATCAACAGCATACCTTACTGATTTGCATGGCTAATTTAATTAGGAAACAGTGTTAACAACTGTGTTTACAGTGATGCATTCATTTAAAAAATAATGAAGCGCATTACATAGGGAAAGGTGAAAAATCCAAGCACACTGACATTTTGCATATTTTTTTAAGTTAACAAATGTAATCGAAAAAACATTTCGTTCAAGAAGGTCTCTCCTGTGCCAACAATTTAACCTATACATCTTTTGAAGGGGAGGTATTAATTCACTGAATATTATTGATTTATTTCTAATTTCAACAGACGCAGGCAAAACTCCACAACTTAATGCATTTTAATGGTTCATTGATTGGTATGTAAGGATTGCAGGTACTCTTTTGCATGCTTACTTGAGGGACACGGCCAAAAGAGAGAATTCAGAACCCCTGTTGTGCAGAGATCCAAGGGCGTGCTCCAGGAGTGGCATATATAGAGCAAAGCAATGCAAGCCAGTGTCTCATTATTTGTAACTGTGTTGGAAGTGGCAGCATGCCATGTAATAGGGCAATATTTTTTGTTGAATTTTAGCTGTAAATTTCTTAAGTGCATCTTAAGAAATACCAACTGCTCAGCAATCCATAAGCTATGCAGTTGTGCTAGTACCACCTTCCATCATTGTTGTTGAAGTTATGGCAAGTATGTTGGAAAAAATTATCATTTTGGGAATTTTTATTCATACTTATCCTATGGCATTCCTTTCATAGTTATACTAGCACTGAATTTCTTAATCTCCGAGCTGCCAGTTTGAAGCAGGCAGTAATTTATCTTTGATAACAGTAACATGAGTATCATATAAATTAAGCTTAGCTTGGTGTCATCAGGATACAGACAGCGATTATGAAATTGAAAACCTTTGCCTTAATCATTAACATATGAACACAATTGCAATGGAACTGACATTGAGCCCTGTGAGACTCCCTTTCCTATTATCGCTTCTGTGATTTAACATTATTTAACACCATGAACTGCTCCAGATCTCAGAGATAATTAAACAGAGTCCAGCCGGGTGGTTATGACCCCTAGGGCGAATAGCATAAGGAACAAGTTTCTAAGAACTTTTGAGCAGAGTATTGTAATTTCAATTATAAGGAAACAGTTTCATTCTAAGATTATAGAGTACAGTAGGTCATAGACATAAAAGGATGCAATTAATTGAAATAGTAGAACTATAAAACAGGATTGCTTCCCATTTAATGCCTAAAAGTAATTCTCTACTGAAAAGGCATCTCTTCATTACTGATATTTGCACCACCGTTTAAAGTGAGTTACTGTACATGAAAAGTGGAGACAAAATATCTCTTTAATACGTCCAGACATGCATAATACAGGTTGCATAATTAAAGAAACATAATCCATGCCAGTTATAACCTGCTTAACCTGCAGCAACACACTCAAATGATGGTAATTAATTTTTGGTTGAATGCCTGATTGGTCACAAAATATAATTTGCCTCAAAGGTACTACCAGTTATAGATTATGTATTTGTTTCTATACAAATATTAAAGACAACTAATTCTTAAATCTTCAAAATTCATTAGAAGAGAAATCTCAAACTCAGAGGCTGCTGCAAATGCCTATTAAAATAGCTTGCCCTTGGTCACCTCTCCATTCAGATGAATGCCAATCATGTTGCAGTTGTGTCCAGAAATCAGAAAAAATAAATATGTGTCTTGAAAGCAAATTCTTATCTCAATGAATAGTCATTATAGAATGTCTCTCCCCACTAAAACTTCAGAAGCAGTTATCAGATTTCCGGAATACAGTACTGTGTTTGAAATCGGCAAAGACAGGTTGCTGGTTTGGACCGTGAGATAAAACCTAGGTCTGGTGCTTGATAACTGGATGCTTCACATTTTCTCTGAACTGTTGTTTTAGAATATAATAGAATAGCCAAACATGAATCATGAAGACTGCATTCTTTGTGACTTCCACTTTAAAATTCATTTAAATTTAACTCTGGGTTTGAAAAGTGCCAATATCACCTGGGGAATAAATAAAGTTTATAATGGGTAATAATTACTATGGGTAATAATAATTCACACTCTGGCACTCGGTCTTTCTTTTAAAGAGCTTTTTTCTCTTAATGAAATAAGAAAGATAATAATACAAGGACACTTAAAACTAAACTATTATAGACTGTTTGTTTAGACAAATGTGGAAAGAAGCACACATAAGACCAGTTACAAATGAGAGCAGGTGCATCTAGCCTATTTAGCAGTTAGTAGCAAGTTGATTCAAGTAGCTCATCAACCCTTTTTGAAAGAAGTCAGGTTATTTGCTTCATTAACATGGCTGGGTTGCATATTGCCACAATCCTGGGTAAAGTGCCTCCTGTTTTAAGTCTTAAATGCACTATTAGTATTATCCAACTGAAGTCAAGTGTTTCATCTTGTATGTTATGTTACCGCTATGTATAGATCCTCAACATATTATAGTTTATTCACGCCGAACAACATTTCTAACTAAAACATTTGCTAAAGCAAGATATCAGTCACCTTTACTTTAATGTTTCTTTTTGGCAAGAATTTTAGTTGTCCTTTACAATCTTTCCATTCATTGTATGAATAATGTTTTGGCCTAAACCTTAAAAAGTCCTCTATCACCATCATTATGCAGCAGCTCACTGTTTTCCAAAAGGCAGACATTAGGCTTTTTTAAAAAAAGCTTCGTTTATGCTGGAAGAAAGAAATTATACAATTTCTGTATACTAATAACGATAATTAATAATTCCTTACACCTATATAGCGCTTTTCTGACACTCCACTCAAAGCGCTTTACAGGTAATGGGGTTACCCTCCACCACCACCAATGTGCAGCCCCACCTTTACCATATAAGTAAAAGCAGCAGATTACGTGTTGATTATTGCAGCACTCTCTGTTCTCTCTAAATCAGTCCTCTGAATGACACACATTAGGCAACAGAAAGTCAACACAAAACCAAGGCCTATAGTAAACATGGGGACCAGAGCCAGTGAAGAGTGGTTACTGGTTATCTCTCCTGCCATCTTTCATGGGTTTAGAAAAATAGATATAAATATTTTCTAAACCGTAATATTTTTCTCAGCCTCTTGCCACCTACTCAATCCCACCAATATACAGAAATAGCTTTGAGTCACAATCTGTCACGATGACAAAGAGAGAAATTTATTTTTAAAATTAAACCCCGAGAGCTCCTTCTTCACGACAGCAAAAATCCACGTAGGCTTATATTAAAGAAATTAAGGAAATAGTACATACTTTTTAAATCCTGAATTGAAAAATACTTTCTTCCTCTGGTAACAAAGTTTGATGTCACATGCAAATATTATGAGTGGTCCTCTGATTTGAGAATTACTGTTTGTTATTTTCATCAAGAACATTCAGGAAATCCAGCGTTGCACTAAGCTTAACACCTTCACATGAATGGAGATAAATCAAAACCTTTGTTTAAAATACTTTCTGGTTTTAGTAGAATCAGTTTCTGTCCATGTTCTCTATTTCTGTATTTTTAAAATGATCAATTAGAAGTCATTTCAAGGCAACAAGCTTATACGTATTTATTACAAAAGCTGTGCAACTACCAATAGGCCCTTAAATTTAATTGTACTTAAATTTTATGTTAGGATTTTAGAATATGATACAAATGGACTTTTTTGCATTGGACCTCTACCCATCCTCTCCTCTTGATTTTTGTTATAAAAGAATACAATTCTGAATTAAAACAGAAGCTGAGCAGATGCTGGCAAATGAAGTGTGCAGCTGCTGTTTTGAGTTTAATTTCCTACATATCATTTGGTCGCGAAGGGTAAACATAGAGATTGATTTTTCTTATCTGAAATTGATGCTAACTAAGGACAAAGCAGGGCTCATCACTCTGGTAAATGCAATAATGGCAGCATCAGTCTTTGGAGCAATCAGACATTGAGCACCTGACACAACTGAAACATTGCAGCTTAATCTGGGACATAATTCCGCATCATCAATGGGATATTTACTTATTTAATGCATCATTAAGTAGCACAGTTGTAGCATTTATCAATTCAGTTGATATCAGGGCTTAACCAGACTAAAATGTCTATTGAAAGCCACTCACAGATATCCTTAATGAGTTTATTATGCAAAGGTAATAGCATTTCCTTATGGCATCCGTTCTCCTAATATCACTTCTTAAGGCTCATATTATTGATAATCTTTAAAAGATTATTATGCATGGGATATCACAAACTATGTTTATTATTTTTCCCATATTCCAATTATGTCTGTATCCATAAAACAGGCATGCCATTACTTCTATTCTATTCTGTGCTTTCTATAATCTGTAAAAGTTATTAAAAGGACTTTTGAAATTATCGCTCTGTTTATTTCTGCATATAAACTCTGGAAAACAGCTGCAGAACAGATCATCTAGACTCTAACAAGGTAATGTACTGAGCCTGTTATAGAATTTGATGTCACCCCCTTGAGAAACCAAGAGACTGAAGAAATCTCCTCAATTCTCCTGGCAGAAAACCTGGGTTTTTGGTGTAGCACCATTCTCTGCTCTCAAAGGAATGGCACTCTCGTTGCTCTGAGCCCATGAGTAACAGTGATTGAATCCTATCAGGGGCAGAGCAGAGTTGTATCCATCACGTTAGCTTTCTGACCTTTCCTGTTTGCTTATTTGAATATGGGGCAGGCGTAACGACTAATTCACTATGATGTGAGAGAGAGAGAGACTAGTGAAAGTAAAGCACAAAACTATTCTCGTACAGGTCGTCAGTCATTCCTAGAAATGTGTTGCTTCAACATTTGAGCAATCAAAGAGCTGAACATACTTCTAATCACACATACCCTAACTACAAGGTTAAAGAGCTTATTACATTTTATTGTGTAAGTCAAGAAAGAATGACCAACAAAACTAATTTTACCCAAAGGGACAATGTTATGTTGGCTATACTGTACATACAGTATACTACACTTCTGCAATGTTTTTTTATGGTACGCCTCATGAATTTGATTTCTGCATTCCATATACTAATGACATGCCATAAGAACAGCTAATCACACAGTAAAATCAAAAAGCTTAAATAAGCTTCAGGCTTAGCATTTTAAAAAGAATAGCAGCATCAAAAATAAATCACTGGTCCCTGCAGGGGGCTTATCTCCTTTACACAGGTCTGTTCCAGTGCAAATTTATTCTTTATTTCCAATCTCCAGCTTACAAGGGGCGATCCCATGTAAGGACAGCAGTTAGACGCGGGGTTTCTGCGGCTGACCAATTTTCATAATTGCACCCCTGCTGTTGCTTTCATTAAGCAAAACCCCAAATTGAGTTTAAGATGATACACACAATGAAATCTTTGTACTCTAAAATTCTGAAGTAAATAACCAAGACCCATTAATGCATCAATATTTTAAAAGGTTATTAAATGTTGTTAGTTACTGCTCTGCAAACCAACAATGAACGTGTTGTTTTGCTTATAAAGGAATGATTTACAAAGCATGTTTCTAGAGAATATTAACTGTATTTAACAATATTAAATTCTGCATATAATATAAATGAAGCCACAATCCCACGAATGAAGTAGAGTGCCTTTCAAAACTATTCTCTCCATTCCATTTTGTTTAATTTCAGATGTTTTTGCATTTTTAAAGCAAATCATTTTGATCAAGACTGATCAACTGAGGTTGTTGTTCTTCTCAGCCAGATCAGTTACCCCAATAAAGCTCACTATGTAAATCTCACCTCCCCTTCACTTTAGGGTGTGACCACACTACTCACTTATTATTACATGATTTAGGTTAGTTTTAAAATGATCATATATATTGTTTTGACATATAGGCCTTTGTTCTCCGATCTGACTGGATTTTATAGCACAGAAATTCTACTGTACTTCAGATATTAAGTATGACAGGATATGATTTGTTTTTTATATCTGTCTCAACGCTGCTTTAAAGCTCTCTTGTATAATCACAAAGTTGCCAGCTGTTGAATCACTGACAAAATTTACCCAGATTGTAGTATTTTGTGATTCTATGAACATTTATGTCTATGTTATGAAACTAATAATCAGAAATGTAATATGCATTCAGCTCTGTTATAGTTATTGATATTATTACTGATCAGTTTTTTTAATTATGGTAAATCTGCAATACACTCCAAAATTCTTCCCATAACCTTTTTTAAAATTTAAGAATTTTATGGTTGGGTTTTAAATTTCTTTTATTCTAGTTCTTCTCCACACAACAGAAATCACAACAGTTATAAACCCTGGTGATGCCATTTAAAATCCATGCTGGTAATGTTGCTCCCGCTCACAAGCAGAAGTGTCTATGTTCCCCTACAATTTTAAAGCTTTGTTGGATTAAACAAAGACAAAACAGTTCCATTAAACCACTTTTTTATAATACAAATGGCATTAATCCATCTCCACAAAGTATCCTTATGCTTTAAAAATATTTATTGATATTATATTCCAGATAAAAATATGGATTAGATAAAATTGAAAATTATTAAAATGAAAACAACTCCCAAACATTACCATACAGTAGGTCTTCCATTACCTATCTCTTCAGAATAGAGGCATGTCCTTTTGAATGGAGATATTAAATAGTATACTGTATGCCTGACTAACATGCAGTGAAATGTTCTTTTTATTTTACATATTGATTGGCAATAATTCCATAACTGTGTTCAAATTAGTCCAACACCCAGAGAGAGCTGTTATATTATCAAAGCACATAAGCCTAAAGGCAGTCATGACAATATACACTGAACTAATAGGGACCTCCAGGCAGTGCTTCAGAATTCATGCTGATACAATACAATATCTTGCACTGTTGTAAAACGGTTTAAGAGAAGCCAAATAAAGTGAATTACACTGGGAGCCACACAGCATTTTTGTGTGTCATCATGAACGAAATATATCTGGTGTGACTGCCAAATATATCTACCCGTGTTTGGTTTTGCAGTTCTGTTACCAAAGTTCACAAAAACTGTATTTTTCCTTGATTTCATTAATACAGAGACAGAAACAGAACCATGAAGTAATAAGTGCCTGTGGTTAATTTTTTTCCCCAAACTTGCTCCTTCACACTGCATGTTTAGTGTCACAGCAATCTGACATACCTTAATGTCAGAAGTAGGCTAATAACTAAAATTCAGATTTTCGCCTTCATGTCTAGAAAACATGGCACATGGCATGTGAAACTTTTAATGGTAAATCTAATTAAAGTCAGGGCATTCAGTTGAAAAATTACAAACTAAACATACAGTACAGTACAGTATAAAGCAATAGATTAAATGCCATGGGATAAGGACTACATCTTCTGGCCTTTTTTTAACATCTTTAATCTAAATTTTTTTTTCTTCTTTGTGCAGAATAACCCAGATTCCCTATTCTGAATGACCCCTTTCTCTGTCCTTTCAAATTTTAACAGAATAATAAATATTCTTCTTGCACGAGAAACATTTACCTAAAATAAAAAGATCAATTTTTTCAAATATTATTTGAGTTAGTATCCTGCACTCCTCTAATGACAAAATTACCACATTGGCCATATGCGGTATTGACGTGCCATTAATATTGCAGAGTTGAAAAAATTTGATATTGCTTTGTTACATTTCCCAGGCCTTTCAGGATAATGATTTCTTCAGTGGTGCATAATTCCTTTTTAACAGGTTCTCCCAATAGAGGCAATATAGCTTTCAGAATGCTTTCTCCATCCATGCTATGCCTATTTAGATTGTAAATCTTTAGAAATGCAATTGTAATGTCTTTTGTGATGCGATTGTAGACCATTTTAATTAAGTGTAACCTGTGCTTATTACTTACGAATGAATTAGGTTTATGTATACTACAGTGTTCATTAAAATGAGACAACCTCTTGTCACATAAACCACTCAGATGTGAATTCCCTTTTAACAGCGAGTTAATCGCTGTGACACAAAGGGTACATCAGAAGCAATGAAATGGATTGAATTTACTTAAAGAGGATTAAAATACCATTTCTATCTTACTTTATGAGAAATACTATTAATTTTTATTTCTAATTTAGCATACACCATGATAGAATAAATTGCAACTTAAATTACACTATGGCAAACATTTATGTTCCTTCTCTTCTTGACAGAGAATTACTTACTATGATTAATGCAAGTGCTCCAAAGAACAATTATGCACTTTTTAACAAAATTACAACACAGGACATTGCATTAAGGAACAAGCATTGCACCAGAATGTTATTCTTCATATTTACTTGTTTTACAAGTCTGAAAAACAACATACACAAATTAAATTAGGTAAATGTGCATGGGTGTTTTCTTAATACAGTACATCTAATCTAGTATCAAATCTGAATTTGATTCAGAATATTTAAATTAATTCATTGGGATATTAATTTTGTTGAAGTGTCTGCCAACAGGCTATCTGCAGTTCCAAATCAACTCATTGGTGTGCACTGATTCTCCTTTCTTCTTGCCAGTGGGACTGCCCGTCAGGTTTTCTGAATGTTTCTGTGAGACTTAATGCTAAATTTAATTGCTAATGTAAATAATGCTTATGTGGTACCTATCCATAAAAGGGTGACAGAAACAAGTGATTACAGACCAATACGTCTGTTATATGTAACATACTGTATGGAACTAATCATTGGAAATAAACT
This sequence comes from Atractosteus spatula, assembly GCF_055471065.1. Lineage (NCBI taxonomy): Eukaryota > Metazoa > Chordata > Actinopteri > Semionotiformes > Lepisosteidae > Atractosteus > Atractosteus spatula. The sequence goes on along the minus strand of NC_142721.1, from coordinate 11,324,398 downwards.
ATAAGGGGCAGTTACAGTAGCATGGGTTTTGAAATGTGTCCTTTACCTGAGGAAGTATTAGCAACAATGACTGCAATTGGAAAATATTATGTGTTGTATTAAATTTCCTCATTAAAGCAGACATCAATGAATTGGGGTCAAGAACTAGTTAATGGATAGGAAACAGAAAGTACTGATAAGGGGTGAAGGCTCAGATTGCAGTGATGTATACAGTAGTATTTAGTGGCGTATCAAGGGAAATGTGTTAGAACCTTTGCTCTTCTTAATTAATATCAGTGATTTATATTTACATTATAACGACTTTTAAAAAAGACATTTGTATATGCGTATACCAAAATAGCAGGTTTAGCAAAACTCCGAACAAAATTCAAGATGGGGTAAATAACTGGCAGAAAACATTTAATTTATTAATGTGAGTTTTACAGTACATGCAGGTAGTAAAACATAAATCTAACATTTTAAAGAAAGTGTGTATTGAAGTTATTTATGCCTGTTTATGTTGACACATTATTTATATCTTCCAGACAATATATGAATGCAATAAAGAAATCGGTGTTAGCACATATAGTTGAATGTCCAGAATTAAAATTAAGGAATGTTATAATAAAATTGTATAAAAAAGAGATTGTTGCTCTGGAACAACAGTGCAGAAAAGAACAATGAGATGCATTCCTGGATTTTAAGGTATTCTACAGTATGTCCTACAGGCTAAAACAAAATTAATAATTTTAATATTGAACATAGAACAACACAAGACCTGCTTCAAGTATTTAAAAAGTAGAAAAAGAACAGAATATAAGTATTTATAGGTAAGACAATAGCTGAGTTTCAACTGCAAGTTCACTCAATATAATAGCTGATGTGTGGTGAGCGTTCTGGCGCACTATGGCTGCCGTCGCATCATCCAGGTGGGGCTGCACATTGGTCGTGGTGGAGGGGATCCCCATTACCTGTAAAGAGCTTTGAGTGGAGTGTCCAGAAAAGCGCTATATAAGTATAAGCAATTATTATTATTATTATTATTATTATTATTAAATATTATGCCATACTATACAGAGTACTACTTACTATTTATTGCAGCTTAGTATTTATTGGTTTCCTCTTGGTGAAATACTCAGATTACAAGGTCAGAATTATCATTCTATTCTGATACTCAAATCAGTAAACCTACAAAGGCAGCCATTTCAGTAACCTTTTATTGCTTTTCTTACACAACAGATTGTACAACTGAGGTCATGTTATTGGGTTACTCCCATGTGTTATGCAAAACCAATGTGTGTCCTTGTCAGTTGAAAGCTCTCTGCTAGAGTTGTGATACAAAAAGAAGAATTCAGAAGTGGTGATTTTTTATTTTGATTGACACCTGAAACTCATGTGCATAATATTATAAGGATATGAATATTAAGTCTTAGACATATTGTCAGACCATTGTAGCCATGCATTTGATTTTTTTCAAGGACTGATTATTATAACAGCCTTCTTGTGGGAGTCTCCAAAACTACACTTAAGTAACATCATATTCAGAATCTGGCAGCAAAGACCTTGACTAGGTCAAATGTATAATGTATTATATCATAATATTCCTGTCCTTGCTCTGTCTTTCTGTCAGGTTTTGAGTTTAATCTTCTGTTTAAAGTCAAACCCCTACATGTTATAGCATCTCAGTATCTAGACAAAGTTATGTTTCCAATATACTATGTGTCTCCATTGTGTGTCAACACTCACTGAGTGACAGGGCAGTTTTATGACCACACATGACACTCCACCCCTCCAAAAAATTGGAGAACAATTTTGAATGCATTTTTTGACGGCATCGCTGTGCTGAACACAACTCCAACTGCTAAAAAAAGTTGTTGAACTTTTATAAAATTTCCACACAAGTTTACAAAGCCATTCAGGTCTCCACCACCTGACTCAGAAAGAGAAAGGGTAAAATATCCTGTTGACTGTGCACCGTGCCTTCCAACAGTAGGTACAGAATAATTTTGCTAACTTTTAGTCTAGGTCACTGAATGGCATCTATAATTACTTATGCCTGATATTTTTTGGAAACAGAGGTAGAAAAACTGTAAATTCACCTCCCTTTAGAGAATTTGCTTAATTTAGTTACAGATACACAGATCACCTTTATGAATTAATATGCAATCAAGGATCCACTGCTCAAGCCTTGTTACAGAAGGTCTTTTTTTCACAAGGATTTACATAATGAATACTTAAACACTTGTGGCCTGCACAGCGATTATGACAAATCTTAAATTAGCTGTGCATCAGATGTGACATGAACAGAGAAATATAGGGGGATTAAAAATTAAAGCAATGTAGGTTATCACTGGTAAAATATCTCAGAGACAGGGAATGAGAAAAAACAGGAAAGAGTAAAATCTTTTATCTCATTAAAGAGTTTAACTTCAGCGCAAGGCAATCATCACAAGCAATTTATTTTTCATCTGACTGCCTTCAGAGATGTTGAAAGCAGCAAAGGACAGCACATCTAACAGTATGTGTGACCCTGCACACACAAAGCTCAGCTCATTTTGCCTCTCTTTGCATCATGCCCAGATGATGAAAAACGTGTATGGAAACAAACAGAAGCCACCAAACTTCACTTCATGATTTCTTTTATTTTACCACCAATTTAAGGGATATTCAAACACGTTCCCTTACATTTCTAAAATAATTTACCTTACAAATACATTTTTGCTGTTTTTTTTAATAATAATTGTCTGCTGTAGGTCTACTGGTTCTTGTTTTTTTAAAGCCTGTCTTTTTGTCTTTATTTGATCTGTACTGTATGTCATAGACTGTCAAGATGAGATAACTTTCTTTCCCCCAAGAATCAGCTATCTACTATATATTACACTGACCCGATTTGTAAATGCCATCCATTTGTCAGTGTACTTTACTGCTACATGCATAGAGTACTACACAAATAAGGCCATGAGGATACACCCTTCCTGGACTAAGAGCTAGCTAGCGGAGATTAGGGCAGCAGTGTATGAAGACAGTGTCATGAACATGATGGTTTTTTTTTTTGATTGAAGGCCGCAGACGTACCTTGACATGAGCTGTCACTGATGATATTAACTTATCACTTATCACTTATCAATTCAGAGAGGCAATAACTGCAAGCAGAGGTTAGTTGTACATGCAGCTTTTACTAAGATCTACACTCCTTTCTTTGCACATACAGTATATGAACCCTTATACTGCCAGTGCACAAAACTGAATATTGGTAATGAGCTTTAAAGCTACATTTCAGCTCCTTAGTGAAATATGCTAAATACACTGAGGTGTCCTTCAATTTTTTATTCTACTTGAAATCACACATACAACAATATTGCGAGATAAGGGACTCACAACACAAAGTGTCCCAAGTGGAATTGCATTCCATTGTTAAAGATTGTTATTGGTGTCTCTCATAGTTACAGTAGGTAGTTTCTGCTCAAACATATACAGTACAGTATTTACTGTATGATGTTGTTCTACTGGTGTGACATGTGAGGCACCACCGGGATGCAATCATGGACACTCACGAGCACTCAGCTTCACAGCCACGCAGCACCAGTCCCCAGACAGCACAGAGTTCCACTAAGCCAAAAGACCAGGTCCCCTGTGGAGGGAGAATTCATTGCTATCCAGGTTCCTAGGGGATTATGCCACCGTATCAGGCACAATTCAGTCCTGTTGCACTGGGAAGCCTTCTTTGTAAAAACAACAGCTTAACATTTTAGGCAACCACAATTCCTCTTTCATATGAATAGCATTTAGGATGAAATGGCATCATTGCACACTGTACAGTACTTACTGTATGCTCCTTCAGCATGGTGATATTTCAGAGTGGACATCACTCTGCAACATTTGTCCACGTATTGCTGACCAATTCTTATTTGTTATCAATTAATGTAAAGGCCACCTGGCAAGATCAAGCATTGGGGTTATTTCTCTGTATTAATTAATCCCTAACAAGTGTCTTATTTTACAGAATTATTTCAGTTCAAAAACTGAAGCAAGCTGTGGGTGGTCTTCTTTAAGCTTTTTTTTTTACACTTGAAGCACTGAAATTCAAAGAAATAACTTTGAAGAGTGTCTTTTCTATTCCTTCAAAGCAAGTCCTTTGAATGACTGCTCTTGTGGTGCAATAAAAAACTGTGTGTTTAACAATTATAAAACAAAATCAAACTTTTGTGTGTTGGGGGGGGGGGGAGCTTCTTTAACAGTACAGTTCTTGATCACAGTGGCACTTCATTCTGCTTTGAATGAATTTAAGGCTATAGTACAAAAAAGGATTTTAGCTGAAATCTAGCCACTACATTTCACTTGGTCTCTTTAATTTTTTTTTCTATCACAGTGCTCTCGAGGGATATCAGTATGTTGATTACAAGGCATTTGGCCTATATTTGGGGTTTAAAACTAAACTTAAATATATATTGAAGATGTCAAAAATATATGTAGGTGTAAAAAGGGAAAAAATGTTGTGATGTAATACACATAAAGGACATAAATGAATTAGAATGGATTTATAGACATTTTTTAATCAAAACTGCTACTTTTATATGGCAGGGATTAATAGGACACAATATTCACTACAAAAGCACATTAGGTGAGGATGCATCTTCCTTTAACCACTGTTGATATAAACTATTGAGTAAAGAAATAGCTTTTTCACAGCATACAAATAAAAAAATGGAACTTGCCCTTTCAGTACAACTTTAGTCATACAGTAAGTCTTCAAGATCCAATATATTACCCAAACCTAGTCATCAGTCAAACCTAACAGAACAGTGGACTTACAGTAAAGCTAGGAAAAGCACTACTGTTTTTACTATAAAATCACTGATATTACCATCAGTAAATTGGTAACCAGTAATCACTGTTTTGAAAATAATATGTGTTAGCTTTAAGGTTTAATTGGTAGCTTCACTACATAGGCATAGCTTGTGGTGTTTGTTGGTTGACAACAAGATATTAATACAACATGTCTCCTGGAAAGTAAGTTTCTGAGCTTCAAAGGTGGAGAGGGAGTGGAGGAGGGATGCAAAAGATGAATGTGAAGGAAAAAAAGCTTGCATATACTGTAGTGCTCATAGCTTATAGCTTTAATTTGGAAAACGTCAGGAATGATGAGTTAGGACAGCTGAGGAGAATTGAACTTGGCTGCTGTCATCCAACTCCAACTTTGTATGGGAATTTAATGTAAATTTAAACTACAACTGCTGAAGTTGCTCAGCTTCTACCTTTATTTTTTATTTTATGACAGTTTTCCAGCTTCTCTAGCCTTCTCTACACTTAGTCTTAAGGCTAAGAATGACCAAAACCTAAAATTAAGCCTATTATGAAACTGAAAGCAGAGACCAGTCAGGACATTCAAAGTAATCTTAATTTAATCATTTTAAACACATCAGTTCAGCTAAAACGTTTGTGGTTCTTCTAACTCCAACAGTACTCTAATCAGAAGCTTGCTTAGACACTTTGTTCAATTCTTGCTTTAATACCTGTTCATGAATTAATTGCAAGAAATAAAAATTATTATTATTCCAACACACCCCTAATGGAAAGTTATACCTTCGGATCCTGTTGATGTTCTGGGTAGTGGTAGTGGTTATGAGTATATTCTAGTCAAACAAGCCCCGAATTGAATCTATCCATAGAGTATGCTTCCAACTAGGAAAAGCAATGTTCTTTGCTCTCCAAAATAGTTACTTTTAAATGTACATATCCTATTTATGAACACAAGTATCTCTAAATAGATATTCCATGGATCAGTATCCAGAATAAATTCAGCTTCGCGTGGAATACAGGCTATGATTAAATAAGTCAAACTGAATATACCAGTTACCTCATTCACATTTGATTATTTTGCTCTTTCCACCATTGGGCTGTGGGCAGTTTTGTAATTGTTTTTATGTCTTTCTGTGCTGTTCAGTCGTAAGCAACAACACGGACATTTCTTGATATCAAATTAAATACCAGTGTAGTCAAAGATTACAGTTACTATAAAGCATAGATAGTAGAAGTCTGGAAATCTGGATCAGATACAAAGATGAGGAAAGATATCTGCTTTACGGCATATAATACTGTATATAATGCACATAGCTTTGTAGGTTAACTATTTTTATCATCCTTTTTAACTTTGTACAGAAAATTGAAAGAATAGTAACAGAGGCATTTATTTTACTTAATATGTATTTGTACTACCACTCAATGTATAAAACTACAGTATGGCCTCATTTCTTAACGTGGAATTTTGTCATATTGGCTGACTGAGGTAATTCAGGTATCTAAAACCAGATACATTAGATTAATGATGTGGAAACTTCCTCAGGGGAACTGAAACTGCTCCAGGGAAAAGTTTTCCCGTAGTCTAACCCACTCTGCGAATTCATTCTTCATCCTGGAGCGATACCATGAATTTATGTTAATTTGCCCTTGAAACTATCTCTGTCCATTAATTAGCACATCCAAAGGCAGATGGAAAAAAAAAGGTGCTGGTCTGCCTCACAGCTCTTCCATAATTAACATCCGCTTTTTCAAAGGAAAGGAGTATAAAATAATTATGTCAAAGGACTTTGATGTAACAACCGCCGCATGTTAAACCAACATCGTTTAACAAGTACCACTCTGAAGAGGGTATAGATGAAGTCTTCTGAGGTGAGGGGCTGATGAGCTTGTTGGGAAAGAACGAGCGGGTGGCCAATTCACACTTTAAGACGGCCACATCCCAAAAGGGACTATATATGTCTTTCTTCATATAGATGCCTAGCCTGTACCGATCCATATTAACATCAGTGCATCAACCACAATACACTGCATTCCCTTCAGATCTAAGGAATGTAAATTACAATATTAGTCCACTAACATGATGCAGAGTATACTAATTTTTAGAGTCCAAAGTTGAAAAAATTCAAATAAAAAGCCTTTAAAGTCTCAGATGAGTTTTCAGTAATATGATTAGAGATGCACCGTGATAGAAATGCAGACATTTTCTTTAGCAGAAAATGTATTTACATACTGTACATTCAGTATGCCTAGCATGAGCTCATTAAGTGTATAGTAGTGTTTACCATAGATTCTATACAGGAAACGTTTAATGTGATGTAGTATACAGTATGAGAGACAAGATTATTCTGCCTACATTAAGTACTGTATAATACTGTTAATTCTTACTTGTTACAGCTGCAATTAAGATGTTTTGATATGTTTTAATATCTTTTGATATATTATGGTGTTACAAAATACTGTATGTGCTTGTCAGCTTGCCATAAACGTTTTTGTTACTATAATCTTTGCTTTTTAAAAGAAATCTGACTTGTTTTGATACACCTGTACAATATATTGATCCATATAAATCCAAATATCAGAAAAAATAGAAAATAATATTGAACCAGTAATCTAAAATATTTTAAAAAGCAGAAGTTGTAGAAAATTGTACTTGTCTGCCCACTGACAAGTAACATTTTGGTGTTCATAGGAAATGTAAACTGTCAGTGGATAAAATGATAAATTAGTCTATTACAGAAGCCAATAAACAAACTGCTAAAAACAGAATAAAATCTTTTTTGCCATTTGACAGTTAATAATCAAAACCAGCTTTTTACCAGTAAACAAATTCAGATATATACTGTACCAGGCCTAAATGCAATTTGTGGTCTAAGGATTCAAACTAAACCAGACTATTCTGAGCTCTGATCATTTACCTTCTTAGAAACTAGTAGTCAAACCTTTTGAATTTATGGTATTTCAGTAATTAAAAATATTGAATTGGATTTGACATACAGTATGGGAAGCAAGAGTTCTAGATTAGGAGTGAAGAGATGGGTTTTTCACTTATGAACAGTTCATTTTTTTAATTTTTCATCAGGTCACACAGTTTTGCATTTATAAACAGAGAGAGAGCAAGAGAAATAATATACAATATGCACAGTACATGCATGTCTTGGTATTTTGTACATACTGTAGATTGCAACACACATTCAAAATGTGAAATAGCCAAAGACAAAAACACAAAAACAATTCCTCAAGAGTTCCTGCCCATTTGCAATTTAGATTTTAATACAGTTCTTAGATGCGTCCCTACCAAGAGCTATCAGTGAGAGATAAAATTGCAATTTAAATTGATTTGTGTGGTATGAGTGGGAATTATCTTCATTGGCCAGCATCTAGATTTTCATGCCCATTGTAGTTTTCTAAAATCCAATTAGCCAAATATCTCCATTAATAAAACAAATAATTGGCCAGAAATGCAGAGGAGTACAGAGAATGCTTTTCAGTTTTAAGCAGTGTTCAAAGCCTGACTAGTATTCACTAGTTCTAAAATATACGAATTAAAACAGGAAAACAGGATGATTGTATCCCCAAAACTAAAAGGCTTTGGGAGAGCAATGTATTAATCATGTCACTATGAAAAGAAAACTTATTATACTGACAGTCCTGCAATCTCATTTGTTAAATAGCATCATATGGAATTTGTAGCTTCAGATGTGGCTTTATAAAGTTTATAGCACAGTAATGCTTTGCCTCAACTATCATTGCCACTGGGAATTATCTTCTAAGCTGTGTTGTCATTAGTTTCTGCCTGGTACCCTACAGACATTTTACCAGCTTTCAGATATCTATTTTTGTTTCAAATATCAGATTTGAAATGGATTATAGTCTCAAAATACTGTAATTGACTTTACCTTCCAACCCAGTGAAGCAGTCCATCTTCTGTCTCCAGATATTTAATGTTTCCTAGAAATAATTCCAAAGGAATACAAGAGCCCATTTTGTCATGATATACTAGTTATGTACTCATGGATCACTGGATTTTTTTTTAATATCAAACTGTACTACAATCTGTAGCAGGCAGCCTGTGCTGCACCTGGGGAAAAGATGCTTGTACTTCATCATGGAGGGGGCTGACAGGCCACAGGTGTGTGACAGCTATTTAGCCTGTCTGTTCTCTCTTGGCGGTGAGCAGAACTCTATGGAGAAGGATAGATGTGAGGCCCATAAGAAAATGAAAACTGGGAAAAGGACAGAATAAGACAGAGACTGACAAAAAGCAGACTGCAGAGTGACAAGCTGAGAAGCTGAATGAACTTAACCTTAATGGCTTTTCCCAATCCAGCTATAAACAGTCTGGTTTAGAATTTCTTGTTTTCCACCAGTGAATCTCACAATGTAAAGGGAAAACTACTCATGACTTTTGCTTTTTTATATTGTTCTTTTTTGCTGCTTATCTACTGGGTTGTCTGACATTAAACATTAACTAGAGCTTTGAGCTGTCATTTTTTCTGGCGTCTGATTGCTCATTGAGGATTTTATAGCAGAAGGGGAAGCTACCCGTCAAAAGATGTAGGCTTTTATCAGCTCAAAGAAATCTGAAGGGGCCTGCTAAATATTTTACAGCTTGGTTTTCTCTTTCTATATGATACACACTAGCATAATCAAATCAAGTGCATGAAATAATTTCACAAGTGGAATAAACCTCTATTAAAAAATATTATTTTTCATCGGACTGTCACTGAGTAAATAATATGAGAAAAGAAATCTTACTTGACTGGAATTCCGGGAGATGCATTCAGAAAAATCAATTATCGTATTCATTTCAGAAATGCAAGTTTGACATTTTGACAGAAAGTGTTATGAATATGTATGGCTCTGTTCTTATTTGTATTTATTACTTTATCTCTGAAAGTTACTGTAATTCTTGGCTATATTTAAAATCCAGACAAAGGTAAGGCAATCACAGCAGTTGATTAAAATATTTGACACTGAAGGAAATACTGTACCTTGACTCCCACCATACAGTATTGCCAAAAGGGACTATTAAAGAAAGGCCAAAGGATTGTCTGAGAGTACAAATGGGAGCAGAAATGTTATGAACTGTTGTTTTATAAAGAAGGTGAATCCATTCATCCTTTGACTGTGATGGATGAATTCTGCACTTGGAAAAATTTAGTTTTACAAAGATTCTTTTGTTACAGTTATATCCGTCACCTCCTTCTAAAGTCTTCACCGTTTTCTCTTTGGGGTCATTAAGCCAACTAATAATACACCAAGACTGCAAAGGCAACAAACAAAAGCTACACAGAAAGGAAAGAAAGGAGAAAAAAATCACTTAGAACATGTGGATGACTGTCAAAGCAACAGACATTTTATCAGGTTAAATAGGCCACCACCAGCCAGTCTAGGTGGAGAAGCCATTGTTGAAGTGACAGGGACCTCAGCAGGGTCTTATTACTGGAAATGTAGTGTCAAGTAGCACTGACACTGAAGATGTGGATGTTCAAGCAAAAACTTCCAGTGCTGTCTAGAAACATCAAGGGTGAGCAGCAACATTTTTGTGTGTCTGAGGGACTGGTTTAATATTTAGTGACAGCTAACTTTGAATAAATTAAATATTCCTGTAATGGCCTTTTTGAATACTGTTGCAAGGCTTGCTATAAAAAAGTAATAGGCAATTTTAGAATTTGATATATTCGTGTTTTGATTTTAAAGCTTGCATTATGAAGAATAGCAATAGCTCATGTTTTATCATTAAATGTGCAAAGCATCTAACATATCCCAAAACCTTTTTTATGTCTTACCTTCCTAGCAGCCTGTTTTATACAAAAAATAATAGCTCTTAAACACAGAAATATGAAACACCAGGAAGAGAGACTTGGAAGCTTTCCTGGAGTGTAAAGTGCACAAAATCATTCTCTTTGGTTTGGTATTTCGTGTTTACAATAATGTAAATACATAATGTATTTATGAAAATCATTTAGCTTAATAATAACCATATGGATACAATTCCATCAAACTTTATTTATTATTGTATGTTGGAAAATTGCACAGTGCATAGATAAGTGACTAAAATTATGGTCATAAATATCAGATCTTTTTTTTCTGTGCATGGTTCTTTATTAATTAAGAAATAGGTCAGTGCCATGACAGTGAATAATTGGGGCTGAGTGCACCCGAAACCACAATTTGTTTGCCGACCATGCTTGATCTAGCCAGAAATGCAGGTCACCATATGCTGTTTCCTCAACGGTTTTCTACCTAGATTATCTCATTCAAATTTTATTTTGAGGAATAATTGCAAAAACCTCATAATATTATTGGAAGCATCTGTTATGAGCAAATGCGCAATAAAAATGTGCTGCTGCATTATTGTCTTCATAATAGGTCTTGTTGCAGACAGAAAAAAAGCTGTTGTAGCAGCAGAATTCCCAATTTATAAAAACAACATTTTTTTTAAAGTTATTTCTTAGCGTCCATGAAAGAATACTCATGACAAAACAACCTTAAACTGTGGCAACTGAAACCTCTGGGAGAGCAGATTTTTGAAAGGCAAGAGCAGATTAGAGTGACTGGTATTCCTCAGCTGCTCTTCCCATTTCATCTCCCATACCCTGGAGAGAGGGGGCTGTGAAAGCACAGCTCAGTCCAGGACACACGGAGAACACAGGCTTTTGTTTGTATTGATTTGCAAATTTGAACAGTGTTGAATCAGAACTTTATCTTTTTCTGTCATACTCAGGCTTCTCTTCCGAGACCTTGCAAATGCATTTGAGCATGTCTGATGACAGTGGTTTATAGCGTTATCTCCAGGCCCAAATGTTTCACTGCATAGTCAATGTAAACAAGTAAATAAACACTATATTGTTCCCACCTCTTCAGCCCCCCTAAAATATGACATACCAATTTGACCTTTTATAACTTTAACAATATTGTTCAATGAATAAGTAGTCTGTGTATCCCTTCTGTAAAGTGAGGTTCATTTCATCTGAAAAAGTTAATGTGGACTGTTTTCTAAAAATTCCTGGAGATACAATACACAAGTAATTGAGACAGTTCAGTGAAAACTTGATAAAACTAGATAACATTCACAAGTTGAAATGCGTGCATATGGTACATACAGTATAAGCTTTGAGAATGAGCTTTGTAGCAGTGTGCACCAGTCTCTAGGGGATCCAAAGTTTCCCCTAAAGTACCATGCAGAGTGTTGCCTGTATAAAAGTTACCCAGCTGTCAGTCTCAGATTACAAACTTTGGATTTGACACAGTTTGTTTTCCAGAAGTATCTTGTTCCTTCCATAAGAAAAACACACTGCCATGTGTTTGCTTTGTACTGTATTTTGTAAAATTTGCAGAATTACAAAAGCTGTTTAATTTGACTCTATTATGCCTTATACATGTTTCTTATGTAAGAGCTGTGCGTGTTTGAAAAAACTCATTTTTTCAAATTGAAATACAAATAACAAAGAAATGAATGTTTTGTTAACATTCCTTTGTAAAAAAAAAAATGAAGAAATGCTGTAGGTTGTGGTTTCATAAATTTCATAACCGGACAACCTTTTACAGTAACTAGTATCACCCATAATGTCTTTTCACCAGCTAATTGTGCTATCATGTTAGACTTTTAAACTACTCTGGATCAAACAGTTTTTTCTTTTGAATTCTGAGAACACTGAGGACTCGGATCATTTTAAAGGAGAATTTGAAAGGTTTAGGATGTGGTCTTTTGGCTATGTCAGAATGGTTTCCTGAAATACACTGCTTTTCCCCAGAGAGAGACCTTGTGGTGAAGTAAATAAAGCTTTTTTGTAAATAATGGAAGAACTTCTCTTTCTCTAAAACCTGAATGAAGTCAGATTGAAATGAAAGGAAAAGCATAACAGTATGTATGTTCAGCATCACATAATATTAGGTTCCCTCATTTATTTTAATCATTACACACAGGCTTTGCTGTGCTACAAACTTAAAAATTAAAAGAATATATACAGTATATAGACCAAAGGAACCAGAACCCACAAGCACTATGACAGACCCTGCCCTGAGCTAGGATGGCCCCAAGGCTCTACAAATACAGAAACTGATAATGGTTGTGAAGGTCAGTGCAGAAACCTTCTTGTATGCTATTTAAGGTTAAAACAACAAGAGAAAAACACTCAAAAACCCCAACCAACACTACCACTGTGAATGCCTTTTGAATAGCAAACAAATTATGACTTACAACCATGTGAGAAAATGCATTTCCAGGCCGCACCACTGATAATTAACACCCAATGTGGCTATTCAGAATAATTATAGGCTTTATAATCTGGTAGTGGGTCAGCTGTACCTACTCCTAAGCCATCCGGTCACAGTCATTTACACAGAACATAATCCATCCATCTGTTTTCTAACCACTTGTACAGAGACTCAGGAGAGACGGAGCCTATCCCAAAAAGCAACAGGCACAAGGCGGGATACACCCCAAATGGGCCTCTAGTCCAACACACATACAGAAACAAACATAGACGCACACACTCGCACCTACGACCACTTCAACCGAAGCCAATTAACCTACCAGCATGCTTTGGGTTTGTGGGAGGAAACCAGGAGAAAACCTATGTGAACACAGGGAGAAGGTAACTCCTCTAAGTCACTTTTAATTTTGGCCCTATTGTTTAGGACCAATTCTTAAATAAATTACTTTTTGCCCGTCCTGAGAAAGAAAACCTGGATAACAAAGACCGGTGTTTCTGAAACTTCATTTAAGTAATTCTTCATCTCCAATATTACATAGCATTGTGGCTGTACTAGATTTCATGAGAAAGAAGGCTTGTTTTGGATTCAAAATGAAAAACCTTCATTGCAGTAGTATTCAGATTTGAAAAATGCAAAGGCTACCAAGACAAAAAATATCCCATCATTCTCATTCTTTATCTTCACTTCCCTCCTTCCTCTTTCAGGGCTGCCAATTCTAGTGTCCCCTTTCTGACACCACTCTGAATGAACAATACTTTCCAAATTAATATTTCTTCAAATAAGAAGAATGTAGTTTGAAGAAAAATGGAATTCATCTGTTGTGAATAACAGTAATTTTGGAATAAAAGCCACCTCTCTGACCAGTTTAAATATTTGAATTATTACTATGTTATTATAAGAATATTTATTAATATCCTATTTTTATTATTACCTGTATACTCTATGGAGAGTTTCAATAATAATAGATTTTGTTCCTATTATGACCTGTTTATTGTTCTTCAGAGCAATGTCTTTCATTTATTTTGGGCACAGTACCCAAGTGCTTTGCAGATTACAATAATCCTTAGTAAATGTTTAGTAAAAAAACGTGTAGCTCATTTGGAGCTTATCACTCTGGCTTGTTTGTTTCATATACAGCTGTGTAAATCATTTTGATAGAAATACAAATTGACATGCAGAAGCTATTTAAACAAATTGCAGTGGCAATTTCAATATAATATAATTGTTACAAAGCCATTTATCTCTTCTTAGAAATATTTAAATAATACTTTCAGTAACAATGTATACATCTATTTGTGAGAAACTTTAGACTTGGTTAATCTAATTGCTGGTACAAACTATTGAATGCCTAAATTGTTCCTGACCAATCCCATAGTTTAAGTGAACATCCTTAAAAACACACCAACGTGCTGCGCGTGAACAGTTTTTACAGCTTCAGATGGGAGGCTTTTGTTGGGAAGCTATTTTCTAGCATTTGTAAATAAGTAAACAAAGTTAGTAGTATTTTCATTCCCATGTTCTTGTGTCTGATTGATGGCTTTAATGGGTTTCAAGAGTGGAAAAAGTATTTTCGGCACACTTAGTGGGGTTTTGATTGGGAGGAACCTGAAGGACACTCATCACAGCACTGCTCATACTAATTGTGGAAACAGCAAGTAGGTTACCAGCAAGCACTTCGGCAAGGCTTACTAAGTACCCTGGCGGAGGAGTTTCTCCGCAGCTGAGCTCTAAATTCTAAAGAAAGGAGCTTTGACTACAAGCTACAGTAAAAGCAAACAGAAGCCATCCATTCTGCACTTTAGAAAGAAGACATGGACTGCTGTCACTTCTGACTTAATGAAAGCAGAGATCCCCATGTGGAAAAAATGAGGTACTAAGATAGAACAATGGAAGAAAAGAGGACGATAAACAACAGGTGATTCCTAATTACTACTATTCCTAATTAGCACCAAGTAAACCTGTATACATGGACAACAGATCTGTTTTGCACTTTCAGTAGAATTAGTTTATATAGTAGGTTGTGTAAAAAATGTGCTTCAAAACAGTAGAATCATCTTATTCTCAAACACATTTTTAGCATGTTGATTTTTTATGAATATCATTGTGATTATATATTTTTATTATTTAACTGCATATTTATATCTAAAGTGTATTTGTTATTCATCTCATTGATAGGAATTTTAGTCAGTCCTTGCCCATTACAGTATGTCTCAAAATAATAAGATCTTGTCTGCAAAGACCTGTAAAGTACTGTCTCTTAAATCACTGAAGGGGCAGCTAAACTTCAGTTACACTGGTGTAACTGGAGCTGGGTGGGCATAAGTAAGCCAGGGTATACTTACTTATGTCAATTCCAAGCCCTCTGGTGCCAGTGAATGCACCCCAGGAAAGACTGTTATGGTCAGTCTGGATGAACATGAGGGTATAAAAATGAAAAACAGACAAATTACAGTAATAAAATAGATACCCTAAAGTATGACTGATAAGAGAGACTGATGCACTTATAATTAATGCCTCAGCCTGTTGACAAATAAATAAGCAAAAAACCCAGCACACAGTAGATGTTTGGAACTTACGCCAGAGCCTTAATGCATGTTGTTTTGCACCTTCATGCAGCTCTTCCACACCAACATTTATTCAGCATATTCACTTTATTTTAAATGGATCTGATTTTCTGAACTGATTCCCGCTACAAGAAATAAGCAAATTCACATTGGGACATCACAAAAAGACTAACTCTTGAAGATAAATAGATGCGCAGGTGGGATATGGCTGTATCCCTCCAAGTTAATTGTTGCCCACTCATGTTATAAAGAAAGCAATGCAGTAAAGAGAGCAATAAATATCGGCTTTAAATTAGAGGTGGTCTTCAGTTTTGGAGAGACAGATCAAGACATCCTTCTTTCCTCAATTTCTGTGAATAGCAATACATTATGGAAGTTATATAAATAAGAAAATAGGTATTCATCACACTTCAGTGGAGCTAATTTGCAAGGTAATTTGAACTTGGCTAAAAGTATGCTGAAGATGCTGTGGATCATTAATTCTCCTGATACAATGGGATAATGAGTGTAACCTTGTGCGGCTTCAACCACAATCTAGTGCTTGTTGCATATTAATCTTGTAAAGGAAAACAAGAGGGGACAGAGATCGGGCCCTGTCTCTTGTTTCTAAAATAGTTTAGAAAGCATTGCCCTCCTGCTGATATTTATTCCTCTCAGAAGTTTGTCACAGTAGATTTTCATTTTTAACACTGATTTTACTATGGTCCTTACTTTGTCACTGTTTGAATAATGTTTTACATTATGTCTCTAAGCACTGAATTTCATATTCCATGTCTTAACTGCTTTATTACTGCACTGTGCATTTTCCTGAGTAAGATATTCCTGAGTAAAATATTATAATGTTTTTTGCTAAAAACTTTTATTAGAATTTTATCCTATGGAGTAACATTAAATGTGTTCAGAAATACCAGCTAATTATGGTCTCCACTTTCTCATCTGAGATGCACATCACTATATTACTGATTTTTAGCATGGGTCCTGCAAAGAGAGCAAATCTCAGTGTAATTTGCATGTCATTTTTTATAATAGCACCCGCAAGTGTACAATTTAGAGCAATATTAAAGTTCTCCGTCTGCAGTGTTTCTGTACCTTACCTTTCCTATTACAAAATAAGAACAAGAACATGTACAAAAAAGAGGGTTTGGTTTGTACTGCCCAGCTCATTTAATTTTTTTAGCAGCTAATTGATTTGAGTATCTCATCTAAAATTTTCTTAAAAGCAGTCATGATGTCAGCTTCAGTGACTAGGATTTGTGGCTTGTTCCAGACACCCACAGTCTTTTGTGGAGTAGCAATTATTTCCTAGTGTGAAAAGTTCTTACAGTACCCAGGAACTGAGACAGCAGTGCTCAGTGCTCTTAACTACAAAAGTGCTAGGATACGCAGTATTGGCTATTGTGTGCAAATGGATGTAAATTCCTTTAACTTACCATTGTAACAGCACATATAAATCATGTGTTGCATCAGTTTATAGAGTTTCATTTTAACACTTTAACTACCACAAAGAAAAAGCCAATTGTAGCAGGGGTAAACATAGGGATATGAACCGTCAGCAAACTGCGATTTCTATAAATGTGGTGCCTCAGGACTATGATTGTATGTTAACTGGAAAGTGTCTTGAAAGTGTCATTCATTATTTCCTTCTTTTTTTTTCTTTCTGTCCCTCTGTTCCAAGTCAGGTGCTGACCAGGCACAGCACCTCTGCACATCTTACATATTTGTGGTAATATGAGCATCAAGGAAAACAGTGTACATTTCTGACCATGAAGATTGCTGTCCTCCATGCTGATTTCATTAGGGCAGCACAAAGACTTTAAAAAGAAATTTGAGCAGAGAGAAGAAATATACAGCCTATGCAGACCAGGCAGCAAAAACATTTCTTTTTGGCTTTCTTTCCCATGGACAAGCTACTTTTCCTTAATGGACATCAGCTGAAAAGTGCTGGGAGGCCAAGAGGAAGAGCTTTTAATGAACTGGTATGAGCAGAGTTAATGTTATAAAAGGTTTCTTTTTTTCTGTTAAATTCTGTGTAAATTTAGAATTTGCATGTATGAATGCTGTGGTCCACTCTGTCATTGGCACTACGGTTGCTCGCTCAACCAATCAAAGACTCTTGTGCTTTTGGGAACCCACATACTATGATATTGAGAGGACCTAGTCCTCTATAATGCTAAATAGATTTTCCCCTTTTTATTATTTAAAGCTATAGAATAGCCCCTACACAATAATATTACTAAGTGTTGCTGTTTTGACCCATTATGGCATTTTAATGCATTTACAATAACAAATGCACATTTAAAAATGACAAATGCTAAATATTAAGCACTCAAAAGTCAAAATGGCACACTTGAATCTGTCAGGCACAAATGCTAGCTAACCAGACATCAAGGCCCAAAAAAAAAATTTTGAAAGGCTAAACATTGAAGAATAGAAAATATAATAGTAATGTGTGTTATAAATTTGACACAGAAAGGAAACAGAATGGAAATGGCAGGAATCAAAATTCAAGCTCAAATTCTGCAAAAGCAACTCTTTTTAGTGAGGAGAACCTTCACAATGTACATGTATGCAAACTGTTAGGGACGATGTTTGAAAAGGAACAGAAAATGTGAATATCAGCTTGGCAGTACATGGTGTGGTCAATGGTAACCAGAAGTGTCATCAGCTCTCAATCATTGGTTGTCCAGTTGTTGTGCAAAGAATCCTAGAATGTTGTTTTCCAGGAAATTAAATTTGTCAAAGAGAATGCATTACAAATGTAGTGTACTCCATACTGTAAAGCTGCTCGTCTTTTTACTTTTTGAAGCTCAGAAACCTGTAATGATTACAGAATAAAAATAACTACAGTCAAGGAGAGCACACGGCAAGCAATTAAAACAGAGGAATCTCATTATATAGCAGAAGAATGAACTGTGAGTGAAACAAGTGTGAAGAGAAAAATGCTTGATGGAACAATATACAGTACTCTATACCCTCATGTTTTTTTTTCCCTCTTCACATTTCATCCAAGCCTTGATTAATAAAAAAAATACTTATTTGGCAACAATAGGCACACGCAGAACAAAAAGCCTTCTTTTCGCAGTTACACATCTTTGGCATAGTTACTCTGATATTGTAATAATAGTTTTAATGGGCAATTTGGCTATCCATTCAGGCCTCTTTAAAATGATAGTGCAGAACATTTATTTTCTGAATTAAGCTTCAAAAGTTTACAGTCCATTAAGTATGTAGCTAAAAGGTCAAGGTTAGACAGAAATCTTGTCGGTCATGCACTCAGGTTGTGATGAGGTTTTTTTTTTTTAAGGTGCAGAATTTAAAGGTTACATTTATTTAAGGCATTTTCTATTGTGTGATTTATCATATACAGGGCTCTTCGCCTTTTTGGTTGATACAAGCTAGGGTGATATTTTTGTGTCAATGCAATAACCAGACCTGAACTCCACAAATCTCAGTAGTAAATCTCAGCTGTAGTATATTTTATTCTTCTCGAGTTAAAACATATTGGTTTCCATAAATATTACATCAAATGAGTGTGTCATGGCTCTTCATAATGATAAATGAACCATTCAAATGCAAACTGAAATTCAAATTGAAGAAAGCTGCACTACTGTATATCAGTGAACAGTTAAACATTAAAAACAGAAATATTTTATACAAATTTACCCCTCTCCAAAACACCACAAAAGCAAATCTGATAGAATGATATGCATAAGTTGAACATAAATAAAGGCAAACATTTTTAGACTGAATTGTTCTGAATTTTTCTTAATGTCATTTGGCTTTTGGTATTTTACCTTACAGACAGTATGTTTTGAGATGCTATTGTGAACAAAGCAACATACATAGACCTCTGATACCTAGGGCATTTTGTTTCCAATGTGCCCAAGAAAAAATAATCGCTTTAACCTGTTGGCAATCTTGGCTATCTCATTATTGTTCTCCTATTTAGAAATGCTTACATTGTGGTTTTTTTGCTAAACACCTGTGCTCATTAATAAAGTACTATATTTGTACATTTTTCAAAATAATTAATGAGCTACTTTTTTTAATTGACAATCTACTGTACAGGTTACAAGGTCAAGCTTATTGGTTGCTAGATAAAAGCCAAGACACGGATACACTCTCAGTCCTCTTTTAAGAAGAAAATAAAGCAAGTAATGCTAATTCATTTGGTTGCAACAGTCTTAATTTAGGAATCTGTGGTGGACAGTGGTTCCAAAATATGTAGCCTGCAGGTGCACTGAAGATGCAGGAACAATGGCTCGAACAACTGGTATTTTTTAATTACGTGCGTACAGCTGAGAATCCCATCCCACAAGTCATTATCAGAGCCAGAGTTTCTTTTGAGTGATCAGAAACAAAATGTAGCAGGTACACACAATTATCTAGGAAGGCTTGCTCATTTATAAAGCATGTGATGTCACACAATTAAAAAAAAATGGGAAATGAGATTCCTGATTATCCTTCATTAAGCATTCTACACATTCATTGTATTTATTTATTTCACAGAAGCAATGTATCTACAGTTTTCAGGATCTAGTTTGCATTGCAAATATTCTCTGCAGTTTTCATTTTATTTGAATAGTTATATATGACATTCTGAAGATGTATAAATTAATACAATTTTAAGTTTTATTGAGGTGTGTACAGAATGGTGGTTGGGAGCTCACGATCTGATAAAAAAGCAACTGAAAGTCTCCTTTTAGCTTCCAAAGTGAAGGAGGTTCTCATTTTTGGACTGTGTTTTTAATAACGGGATGCATTTGCAATTATTTAACCAATTTAATGAGGCATATAATTACAGAGCGTATAGCATCTGCAAACAAGCTCTGTTCATGTCTAAAAATGTTTTTCGAATGTACAGTATCTATATTCCAATTATTGATCTGTTTCACTTTTGTATGCATTGAACTGATTTTATGGGAAGACTCACACGTGTTTTTTTCCTGGATTCTTGAATTAACTTGGCATAATAGCATTATAATGACAACAATTTGCATACTAACACAAAAATAATATTATAAGCAAGGCATACTTAGAGGCACAATTTCCCCCCAAAATGATTGGGAAAAAGAAGTATGAGATTGTTAAACCCTGATTTAAACTTAAAACTCTGTCATAGCTTATACTTGCTTCAAAGTGTCTCAGGTAGATGAAAGTTAAGTGTTCATCATGTTGTAATTTTAAGTATTTTTTCAACAAAATGTTTATTTCCTTTTATCCAAAGCAATTAAACAGTAGCAGAAGTACAAGTCACAAAAAATTAAATTCTGTTTATCTTTTTAGATGTTTATTTGGTCCTTTTCTTGTGATTTATTGTTCTATTACGGTGTAATGAATATGTAATATCTAAGCACAGAAATTAATGCAGAAAAGATGTTAGTCATGGTTTTTGCAAGGACAAGACTTACTGATAAATCCTAATACTGATCCAAATAAACTCTCCCTGACAATGAATAATATGGCATCTCTTCTCTCCTTCATTATACAGCATTGTTATGCCAGAATTTAGTCAAGTTTCTGATAAACAGAATGCCCATGTACTAGGATACCTTCAGTATAATATAGAACACTGTAAAAAATGAAGCATTATGGGAAGCAGCTATTAATTCTAATTTTATGCCTCAGTTAATGCAGTTTGCAAATGCTATAAATGGACTAATGTGTAATTAAACACACCAATGAGACCATTAATGAATGCTGATTAGTACTGTAAGCTGAACAACATTTCCCTCCAACAAGCAACTCTTCCAATATTAGTGGATAGTGTCAATACAAAATGCTAAGCACACATCTTTTATTAATATACAGTATGATCTGTTGTTTTCTGTATAATTTCTGTTAATCTCAAATGAAAATCAGTTTGCATCTTGACATATCAAATATCATCCTCTGAGTAATGCAGCACATAAAAGCAACATAAGCAGATGTTATATTGTTGTTATATTGTTGTAGGTATGACTTATAAATGATATTTTCCTTTATTTACTACTTATAATGTTAAGATATTGATGGATGATCTAAACTTCAATGGAGGGCCAGGGGCCCAATCCATTTTGACAGTTCATTAATCTAGTGCTAGTGTGCACTATACAGTTTACAAAATAACCGGGCTTAAACGAGAAACTACATGAACAAAAAGATGGACTGTCATAAGGTAGCTTTCTTTACTCACAGCACAGCTGGGTATTGTTTTGCATTAGAGGCAATTGTTAATGAATATACCTGCTCATAACTATTACTATAGGGCAGGTGGGTTTTGCTCTATTTCACAGAATTGGTGTTACGGTGTATAATGTCATTTGTTAAAGCTACTAGAATGTTACTCACAGTGAAATTACTGACTTGAACCTTTTTAGCAGTGTAAGAATACAAGACACAGAACTTCACCAGTGGGTGATTTTTTACACGTGTGAAAATGTTAGCCACTTAAATGCTTCATAAAATCTTCAGTGTTTCTGGAAATACATGACCTGAGGGATACTGAAACGTAAACAATTTAGCAACAACAAAAGGTAGGAAGTACAGACAAATGCTGTAGTTTTCTATGTATGCTGTGTGTGATGTCACTAACATTTTTATTTAAACAAAGAATTGTTCCAAATACTGAATTACTTGGATAGACCTGTATCAATAAAAGTGAGATAAAAGATTATGCTATACTGTAGATCCACCATGAAACTACTCATGTTAATGAACTACTAGCCTGGCCTACACTGCAAATTGTTAAGTGGAAGTCAATGAGTAAGAGAAGAACAGTACACTCAGCTCTTTTCCTTGTAGATTCACTTGGTGTCAGGCTGCTAATTTAGTTTTTGCATGGTCATATCATCTTTACCTGCTATTCTCTCCTGAGACTTCAGGAGAAAGCAAACACCAAAATAGTCTTCCTCCTATGCTCTCACTCAGAATCTCTTACCAGGAGCAAAACCATATTTGTTATAGTTGCCAGGTTATCTTTGAAAATTAGGATCAGTGTCCCTTTAACTTGGTAAATTGGTAACCTAGTAAGAAAGGTGATAGTGCATGTCCATGTTATTGTTTTGTGTATACAATTACTAGAGCATCAAAAATGAAAAAAAAACAACAACAACCAAAGCACAGGGGACCAATACATCAAGAGAGCATTGCAAATATCTCTATGGAACTGATGAGCATGCAAGACATAAAAAGTAACATCTAAAAAGAGCTGATATACTGTACAATTCCTCATCCTACCTCTTACCTTCATAATACTGCACGAGACTATTATGCAGTATTATGAAAATCTAATTGAAATCTCCTACATAACCCACATCATTCCACACCTGTATATACAGTATAGCTGTGCTAACCAATTAAAAATAATAAAAGGGTTTGAGAAGGTTAGGGTTAGGGTTCAGATTTTCTTGTAGGGTTAGGGTTAGGATTTGTAGAACACGTAGAGTATGTTTAATGGCATGGCTGTGCTTTAGGACAGAAATGAATTGCAGGAAAAGTGTTATTGCAAAGTTATCTTCACATTTTTTTTCTGGCCTGTACTGTATGGCTCTATTGCCTTCATTGCCCTAAATTGTACTATAGCCTAAATTGCCCTAAGTGCAACAGACTGAAAGAATGTGGTTCTACTCTTCAAACTATTGCGTTTGGCATTAAATGCACTGGCACGTTAACTGATACATCCAATAAGTATTGGGTAATCCTGACTGTTAACTTTTTGAACCCTGAAACCATGTCCATTGAGAACACCATTCAGCATGAAATTTCCAACAACACAACTTTTGTCAAAAACTATAATTTTACCTTTGAACATACATTAGCTATGGTGTGGAAAGGTTACTTAGTCTTTTTAGGACTAATGTTTTGATGCTAGTAACTATATTTTCCTCACAAATGAGGAGAGGGTTGTATTAATGTTTTTTAAAGAAAATCTGAACCCTAACCTCCTCAAACCCTTAGCCAGGGTTAGGGTTAGGATTTGTAGAACACGTAGAGAATGTTTAATGGCATGGCTGTGCTTTAGGACAGAAATGAATTGCAGGAAAAGTGTTATTGCAAAGTTATCTTCACATTTTTTTCTGGCATATCTGGCTGTATTGACTGCATTGCCCTAAATTGTACTATAGCCTAAATTGCCCTAAGTGCAAAAGACTGAAACAATGTGGTTCTACTCTTCAAACTATTGCATTTGGCATTAAATGCACTGGCACTTTAAGTGATACATCCAATATGTATTGGGTAATCCTGCCTGTTAACTTTTTGAACCCTGAAACCATGTCCATTGAGAACACCATTCAGCATGAAATTTCCAACAACACAATTTTTGTCAAAAACTACAATTTTACCATTGAACATACATTAGCTATAGTGTGGAAAGGTTATTTAGTCTTTTAGGACTAATGTTTTGATGCTAGTAACTATATTTTCCTCACAAATGAGGAGAGGGTTGTATTAATCTTTTTTAAAGAAAATCTGAACCCTAACCCTAACCTCCTCAAACCCTTAGCTAGGGTTAGGGTTAGGATTTGTAGAACACGTAGAGAATGTTTAATGGCATGGCTGTGCTTTAGGACAGAAATGAATTGCAGGGAAAGTGTTATTGCAAAGTTATCTTCACATTTTTTTTATGGCATATCTGGCTGTATTGACTGCTTTGCCCTAAATTGTACTATAGCCTAAATTGCCCTAAGTGCAAAAGACTGAAAGAATGTGGTTCTACTCTTCAAACTATTGCGTTTGGCATTAAATGCACTGGCACTTTAACTGATACATCCAATAAGTATTGGGTAATCCTGCCTGTTAACTTTTTGAACCCTGAAACCATGTCCATTGAGAACACCATTCAGCATGAAATTTCCAACAACAAAACTTTTGTCAAAAACTACAATTTTACCATTGAATATACATTAGCTATGGTGTGGAAATGTTACTTAGTCTTTTATGACTAATGTTTTGATGCTAGTAACTATATTTTCCTCACAAATGAGGAGAGGGTTGTATTAATCTTTTTTAAAGAAAATCTGAACCCTAACCCTAACCTCCTCAAACCCTTAGCTAGGGTTAGGGTTAGGATTTGTAGAACACGTAGAGAATGTTTAATGGCATGACTGTGCTTTAGGACAGAAATGAATTGCAGGAAAAGTGTTATTGCAAAGTTATCTTCACATTTTTTTTCTGGCATATCTGGCTGTATTGACTGCATTGCCCTAAGTTGTACCATAGCCTAAATTGCCCTAAGTGCAAAAGACTGAAAGAATGTGGTTCTACTCTTCAAACTATTGCGTTTGGCAGTAAATGCACTGGCACTTTAACTGATACATCCAATATGTATTGGGTAATCCTGCCTGTTAACTTTTTGAACCCTGAAACCATGTCCATTGAGAACACCATTCAGCATGAAATTTCCAACAACACAACTTTTGTAAAAAACTATAATTTTACCATTGAGCATACATTAGCTATGGTGTGGAAAGGTTACTTCGTCTTTTAGGACTACTGTTTTGATGCTAGTAACTATATTTTCCTCACAAATGAGGAGAGGGTTGTATTAATCTTTTTTAAAGAAAATCTGAACCCTAACCCTAACCTCCTCAAACCCTTAGCTAGGGTTAGGGTTAGTATTTGTAGAACACGTAGAGAATGTTTAATGGCATGGCTGTGCTTTAGGACAGAAATGAATTGCAGGAAAAGTGTTATTGCAAAGTTATCTTCACATTTTTTTTCTGGCATATCTGGCTGTATTGACTGCATTGCCCTAAGTTGTACTATAGCCAAAATTGCCCTAAGTGCAAAAGACTGAAAGAATGTGGTTCTACTCTTCAAACTATTGCGTTTGGCAATAAATGCGCTGGCACTTTAACTGATAAATCCAATATGTATTGGGTAATCCTGACTGTTAACTTTTTGGACCCTGAAACCATGTCCATTGAGAACACCATTCAGCATGAAATTTCCAACAACACAACTTTTGTCAAAAACTACAATTTTACCATTGAACATACATTAGCTATGGTGTGGAAAGGTTACTTAATCTTTTAGGTCTACTGTTTTGATGCTAGTAACTATATTTTCCTCACAAATGAGGAGAGGGTTGTATTAATCTTTTTTAAAGAAAATCTGAACCCTAACCCTAACCTCCTCAAACCCTTAGCTAGGGTTAGGGTTAGTATTTGTAGAACACGTAGAGAATGTTTAATGGCATGGCTGTGCTTTAGGACAGAAATGAATTGCAGGAAAAGTGTTATTGCAAAGTTATCTTCACATTTTTTTTCTGGCATATCTGGCTGTATTGACTGCATTGCCCTAAGTTGTACTATAGCCAAAATTGCCCTAAGTGCAAAAGACTGAAAGAATGTGGTTCTACTCTTCAAACTATTGCGTTTGGCAATAAATGCACTGGCACTTTAACTGATACATCCAATATGTATTGGGTAATCCTGACTGTTAACTTTTTGAACCCTGAAACTATGTCCATTGAGAACACCATTCAGCATGAAATTTCCAACAACACATCTTTTGTCAAAAACTACAATTTTACCATTGAACATACATTAGCTATGGTGTGGAAAGGTTACTTAATCTTTTAGGTCTACTGTTTTGATGCTAGTAACTGTATTTTCCTCACAAATGAGAAGAGGGTTGTATTAATCTTTTTTAAAGAAAATCTGAACCCTAACCCTAACCTCCTCAAACCCTTAGCTAGGGTTAGGGTTAGGATTTGTAGAACACATAGAGAATGTTTAATGGCATGGCTGTGCTTTAGGATAGAAATGAATTGCAGGAAAAGTGTTATTGCAAAGTTATCTTCACATTTTTTTTCTGGCATATCTGGCTGTATTGACTGCGTTGCCCTAAGTTGTACTATAGCCTAAATTGCCCTAAGTGCAAAAGACTGAAAGAATGTGGTTCTACTCTTCAAACTATTGCATTTGGCATTAAATGCACTGGCACTTTAACTGATACATCCAATAAGTATTGGGTAATCCTGCCTGTTAACTTTTTGAACCCTGAAACCATGTCCATTGAGAACACCATTCAGCATGAAATTTCCAACAACACAACTTTTGTCAAAAACTACAATTTTACCATTGAACATACTTTAGCTATGGTGTGGAAAGGTTACTTAGTCTTTTAGGTCTACTGTTTTGATGCTAGTAACTGTATTTTCCTCACAAATGAGGAGAGGGTTGTATTAATCTTTTTTAAAGAAAATCTGAACCCTAACCCTAACCTCCTCAAACCCTTAGCTAGGGTTAGGGTTAGGATTTGTAGAACACGTAGAGAATGTTTAATGGCATGACTGTGCTTTAGGACAGAAATGAATTGCAGGAAAAGTGTTATTGCAAAGTTATCTTCACATTTTTTTTCTGGCATATCTGGCTGTATTGACTGCATTGCCCTAAGTTGTACTATAGCCTAAATTGCCCTAAGTGCAAAAGACTGAAAGAATGTGGTTCTACTTTTCAAACTATTGCATTTGGCATTAAATGCACTGGCACTTTAACTGATACATCCAATAAGTATTGGGTAATCCTGCCTGTTAACTTTTTGAACCCTGAAACCATGTCCATTGAGAACACCATTCTGCATGAAATTTCCAACAACACAACTTTTGTCAAAAACTACAATTTTACCATTGAACATACATTAGCTATGGTGTGGAAAGGTTATTTAGTCTTTTAGGTCTACTGTTTTGATGCTAGTAACTGTATTTTCCTCACAAATGAGAAGAGGGTTGTATTAATCTTTTTTAAAGAAAATCTGAACCCTAACCCTAACCTCCTCAAACCCTTAGCTAGGGTTAGGGTTAGGATTTGTAGAACACGTAGAGAATGTTTAATGGCATGGCTGTGCTTTAGGACAGAAATGAATTGCAGGAAAAGTGTTATTGCAAAGTTATCTTCACATTTTTTTTCTGGCATATCTGGCTGTATTGACTGCATTGCCCTAAGTTGTACTATAGCCTAAATTGCCCTAAGTGCAAAAGACTGAAAGAATGTGGTTCTACTCTTCAAACTATTGCGTTTGGCAATAAATGCACTGGCACTTTAACTGATACATCCAATATGTATTTGGTAATCCTGCCTGTTAACTTTTTGAACCCTGAAACCATGTCCATTGAGAACACCATTCAGCATGAAATTTCCAACAACACAACTTTTGTCAAAAACTACAATTTTACCATTTGAACATACATTAGCTATGGTGTGGAAAGGTTCTTAGTCTTTTAGGTCTACTGTTTTGATGCTAGTAACTATATTTTCCTCACAAATGAGGAGAGGGTTGTATTAATCTTTTTTAAGGAAAATCTGAACCCTAACCCTAACCTCCTCAAACCCTTAGCTAGGGTTAGGGTTAGGATTTGTAGAACACGTAGAGAATGTTTAATGGCATGACTGTGTTTTAGGACAGAAATGAATTGCAGGAAAAGTGTTATTGCAAAGTTATCTTCACATTTTTTTTCTGGCATATCTGGCTGTATTGACTGCATTGCCCTAAGTTGTACTATAGCCTAAATTGCCCTAAGTGCAAAATACTGAAAGAATGTGGTTCTACTCTTCAAACTATTGCATTTGGCATTAAATGCACTGGCACTTTAACTGATACATCCAATAAGTATTGGGTAATCCTGCCTGTTAACTTTTTGAACCCTGAAACCACGTCCATTGAGAACACCATTCAGCATGAAATTTCCAACAACACAACTTTTGTCAAAAACTACAATTTTACCATTGAACATACATTAGCTATGGTGTGGAAAGGTTACTTAGTCTTTTAGGTCTAATGTTTTGATGCTAGGAACTATATTTTCCTCACAAATGAAGAGAGGGTTGTATTAATCTTTTTTAAAGAAAATCTGAACCCTAACCCTAACCTCCTCAAACCCTTAGCTAGGGTTAGGGTTAGGATTTGTAGAACACGTAGAGAATGTTTAATGGCATGGCTGTGCTTTAGGACAGAAATGAATTGCAGGAAAAGTGTTATTGCAAAGTTATCTTCACATTTTTTTTCTGGCATATCTGGCTGTATTGACTGCATTGCCCTAAGTTGTACTATAGCCTAAATTGCCCTAAGTGCAAAAGACTGAAAGAATGTGGTTCTACTCTTCAAACTATTGCGTTTGGCAATAAATGCGCTGGCACTTTAACTGATAAATCCAATATGTATTGGGTAATCCTGACTGTTAACTTTTTGGACCCTGAAACCATGTCCATTGAGAACACCATTCAGCATGAAATTTCCAACAACACAACTTTTGTCAAAAACTACAATTTTACCATTGAACATACATTAGCTATGGTGTGGAAAGGTTACTTAATCTTTTAGGTCTACTGTTTTGATGCTAGTAACTATATTTTCCTCACAAATGAGGAGAGGGTTGTATTAATCTTTTTTAAAGAAAATCTGAACCCTAACCCTAACCTCCTCAAACCCTTAGCTAGGGTTAGGGTTAGGATTTGTAGAACACGTAGAGAATGTTTAATGGCATGGCTGTGCTTTAGGACAGAAATAAATTGCAGGAAAAGTGTTATTGCAAAGTTATCTTCACATTTTTTTTCTGGCATATCTGGCTGTATTGACTGCATTGCCCTAAGTTGTACTATAGCCTAAATTCCCCTAAGTGCAAAATACTGAAAGAATGTGGTTCTACTCTTCAAACTATTGCATTTGGCAATAAATGCACTGGCACTTTAACTGATACATCCAATAAGTATTGGGTAATCCTGCCTGTTAACTTTTTGAACCCTGAAACCATGTCCATTGAGAACACCATTCAGCATGAAATTTCCAACAACACAACTTTTGTCAAAAACTACAATTTTACCATTGAACATACATTAGCTATGGTGTGGAAAGGTTACTTAGTCTTTTTGGTCTAATGTTTTGATGCTAGGAACTATATTTTCCTCACAAATGAGGAGAGGGTTGTATTAATCTTTTTTAAAGAAAATCTGAACCCTAACCCTAACCTCCTCAAACCCTTAGCTAGGGTTAGGGTTAGGATTTGTAGAACACGTAGAGAATGTTTAATGGCATGGCTGTGCTTTAGGACAGAAATGAATTGCAGGAAAAGTGTTTTTGCAAAGTTATCTTCACATTTTTTTTCTGGCATATCTGGCTGTATTGACTGCATTGCCCTAAGTTGTACTATAGCCTAAATTGCCCTAAGTGCAAAAGACTGAAAGAATGTGGTTCTACTCTTCAAACTATTGCATTTGGCATTAAATGCACTGGCACTTTAACTGATACATCCAATAAGTATTGGGTAATCCTGCCTGTTAACTTTTTGAACCCTGAAACCATGTCCATTGAGAACACCATTCAGCATGAAATTTCCAACAACACATCTTTTGTCAAAAACTACAATTTTACCATTGAACATACATTAGCTATGGTGTGGAAAGGTTACTTAGTCTTTTAGGTCTACTGTTTTGATGCTAGTAACTGTATTTTCCTCACAAATGAGAAGAGGGTTGTATTAATCTTTTTTAAAGAAAATCTGAACCCTAACCCTAACCTCCTCAAACCCTTAGCTAGGTTTAGGGTTAGGATTTGTAGAACACGTAGAGAATGTTTAATGGCATGGCTGTGCTTTAGGACAGAAATGAATTGCAGGAAAAGTGTTATTGCAAAGTTATCTTCACATTTTTTTTCTGGCATATCTGGCTGTATTGACTGCATTGCCCTAAGTTGTACTATTGCCTAAATTG
The DNA here is from genome assembly GCF_055471065.1 of Atractosteus spatula. Lineage (NCBI taxonomy): Eukaryota > Metazoa > Chordata > Actinopteri > Semionotiformes > Lepisosteidae > Atractosteus > Atractosteus spatula. The sequence continues at coordinate 11,294,145 of NC_142721.1, read as the reverse complement.
CTCTAAGTGCAAAAGACTGAAAGAATGTGGTTCTACTCTTCAAACTATTGCGTTTGGCAATAAATGCACTGGCACTTTAACTGATACATCCAATATGTATTGGGTAATCCTGCCTGTTAACTTTTTGAACCCTGAAACCATGTCCATTGAGAACACCATTCAGCATGAAATTTCCAACAACACAACTTTTGTCAAAAACTACAATTTTACCATTGAACATACATTAGCTATGGTGTGGAAAGGTTACTTAGTCTTTTTGGTCTAATGTTTTGATGCTAGGAACTATATTTTCCTCACAAATGAGGAGAGGGTTGTATTAATCTTTTTTAAAGAAAATCTGAACCCTAACCCTAACCTCCTCAAACCCTTAGCTAGGGTTAGGGTTAGGATTTGTAGAACACGTAGAGAATGTTTAATGGCATGGCTGTGCTTTAGGACAGAAATGAATTGCAGGAAAAGTGTTTTTGCAAAGTTATCTTCACATTTTTTTTCTGGCATATCTGGCTGTATTGACTGCATTGCCCTAAGTTGTACTATAGCCTAAATTGCCCTAAGTGCAAAAGACTGAAAGAATGTGATTCTACTCTTCAAACTATTGCATTTGGCATTAAATGCACTGGCACTTTAACTGATACATCCAATAAGTATTGGGTAATCCTGCCTGTTAACTTTTTGAACCCTGAAACCATGTCCATTGAGAACACCATTCAGCATGAAATTTCCAACAACACAACTTTTGTCAAAAACTACAATTTTACCATTGAACATACATTAGCTATGGTGTGGAAAGGTTACTTAGTCTTTTAGGTCTACTGTTTTGATGCAAGTAACTATATTTTCCTCACAAATGAGGAGAGGGTTGTATTAATCTTTTTTAAAGAAAATCTGAACCCTAACCCTAACCTCCTCAAACCCTTAGCTAGGGTTAGGGTTAGGATTTGTAGAACACGTAGAGAATGTTTAATGGCATGGCTGTGCTTTAGGACAGAAATGAATTGCAGGAAAAGTGTTATTGCAAAGTTATCTTCACATTTTTTTTCTGGCATATCTGGCTGTATTGACTGCATTGCCCTAAGTTGTACTATAGCCTAAATTGCCCTAAGTGCAAAAGACTGAAAGAATGTGGTTCTACTCTTCAAACTATTGCGTTTGGCATTAAATGCACTGGCACTTTAACTGATACATCCAATATGTATTGGGTAATCCTGCCTGTTAACTTTTTGAACCCTGAAACCATGTCCATTGAGAACACCATTCAGCATGAAATTTCCAACAACACAACTTTTGTCAAAAACTATAATTTTACCATTGAACATACATTAGCTATGGTGTGGAAAGGTTACTTAGTCTTTTAGGACTAATGTTTTGATGCTAGGAACTATATTTTCCTCACAAATGAGGAGAGGGTTGTATTAATCTTTTTTAAAGAAAATCTGAACCCTAACCCTAACCTCCTCAAACCCTTAGCTAGGGTTAGGGTTAGGATTTGTAGAACACGTAGAAAATGTTTAATGGCATGGCTGTGCTTTAGGACAGAAATGAATTGCAGGAAAAGTGTTATTGCAAAGTTATCTTCACATTTTTTTTCTGGCATATCTGGCTGTATTGACTGCATTGCCCTAAGTTGTACTATAGCCTAAATTGCCCTAAGTGCAAAAGACTGAAAGAATGTGGTTCTACTCTTCAAACTATTACGTTTGGCATTAAATGCACTGGCACTTTAACTGATACATCCAGTATGTATAAGGTAATCCTGCCTGTTAACTTTTTGAACCCCGAAACCATGTCCATTGAGAACACCATTCAGCATGAAATATCCAACAACACAACTTTTGTCAAAAACTACAATTTTACCATTGAACATACATTAGCTATGGTGTGGAAAGGTTACGTAGTCTTTTTGGTCTAATGTTTTGATGCTAGGAACTATATTTTCCTCACAAATGAGGAGAGGGTTGTATTAATCTTTTTTAAAGAAAATCTGAACCCTAACCCTAACCTCCTCAAACCCTTAGCTAGGGTTAGGGTTAAGATTTGTAGAACACGTAGAGAATGTTTAATGGCATGGCTGTGCTTTAGGACAGAAATGAATTGCAGGAAAAGTGTTATTGCAAAGTTATCTTCACATTTTTTTTCTGGCATATCTGGCTGTATTGACTGCGTTACCCTAAGTTGTACTATAGCCTAAATTGCCCTAAGTGCAAAAGACTGAAAGAATGTGGTTCTACTCTTCAAACTATTGCGTTTGGCATTAAATGCACTGGCACTTTAACTGATACATCCAATAAGTATTGGGTAATCCTGCCTGTTAACTTTTTGAACCCTGAAACCATGTCCATTGAGAACACCATTCAGCATGAAATTTCCAACAACACAACTTTTGTCAAAAACTACAATTTTACCATTGAACATACATTAGCTATGGTGTGTAATGGTTACTTAGTCTTTTAGGTCTACTGTTTTGATGCTAGTAACTATATTTTCCTCACAAATGAGGAGAGGGTTGTATTAATCTTTTTTAATGAAAATCTGAACCCTAACCCTAACCTCCTCAAACCCTTAGCTAGGGTTAGGGTTAGGATTTGTAGAACACGTAGAGAATGTTTAATGGCATGGCTGTGCTTTAGGACAGAAATGAATTGCAGGAAAAGTGTTATTGCAAAGTTATCTTCACATTTTTTTTCTGGCATATCTGGCTGTATTGACTGCATTGCCCTAAGTTGTACTATAGCCTAAATTGCCCTAAGTGCAAAAGACTGAAAGAATGTGGTTCTACTCTTCAAACTATTGCGTTTGGCATTAAATGCACTGGCACTTTAACTGATACATCCAATATGTATTGGGTAATCCTGACTGTTAACTTTTTGGACCCTGAAACCATGTCCATTGAGAACACCGTTCAGCATGAAATTTCCAACAACACAATTTTTGTCAAAAACTATAATTTTACCATTGAACATACATTTCCTATGGTGAGGAAATGTTGTTTAGTCTTTTAGGACTAATGTTTTGATGCTAGTAACTATATTTTCCTCACAAATGAGGAGAGGGTTGTATTAATCTTTTTTAAAGAAAATCTGAACCCTAACCCTAACCTCCTCAAACCCTTAGCTAGGGTTAGGGTTAGGATTTGTAGAACACGTAGAGAATGTTTAATGGCATGACTGTGTTTTAGGACAGAAATGAATTGCAGGAAAAGTGTTATTGCAAAGTTATCTTCACATTTTTTTTCTGGCATATCTGGCTGTATTGACTGCATTGCCCTAAGTTGTACTATAGCCTAAATTGCCCTAAGTGCAAAATACTGAAAGAATGTGGTTCTACTCTTCAAACTATTGCATTTGGCATTAAATGCACTGGCACTTTAACTGATACATCCAATAAGTATTGGGTAATCCTGCCTGTTAACTTTTTGAACCCTGAAACCATGTCCATTGAGAACACCATTCAGCATGAAATTTCCAACAACACCACTTTTGTCAAAAACTACAATTTTACCATTGAACATACATTAGCTATGGTGTGGAAAGGTTATTTAGTCTTTTAGGTCTACTGTTTTGATGCTAGTAACTATATTTTCCTCACAAATGAGAAGAGGGTTGTATTAATCTTTTTTAAAGAAAATCTGAACCCTAACCCTAACCTCCTCAAACCCTTAGCTAGGGTTAGGGTTAGGATTTGTAGAACACATAGAGAATGTTTAATGGCATGGCTGTGCTTTAGGACAGAAATGAATTGCAGGAAAAGTGTTATTGCAAAGTTATCTTCACATTTTTTTTCTGGCATATCTGGCTGTATTGACTGCATTGCCCTAAGTTGTACTATAGCCTAAATTGCCCTAAGTGCAAAAGACTGAAAGAATGTGGTTCTACTCTTCAAACTATTGCGTTTGGCATTAAATGCACTGGCACTTTAACTGATACATCCAATATGTATTGGGTAATCCTGCCTGTTAACTTTTTGAACCCTGAAACCATGTCCATTGAGAACACCATTCAGCATGAAATTTCCAACAACACAACTTTTGTCAAAAACTATAATTTTACCATTGAACATACATTAGCTATGGTGTGGAAAGGTTACTTAGTCTTTTAGGACTAATGTTTTGATGCTAGGAACTATATTTTCCTCACAAATGAGGAGAGGGTTGTATTAATCTTTTTTAAAGAAAATCTGAACCCTAACCCTAACCTCCTCAAACCCTTAGCTAGGGTTAGGGTTAGGATTTGTAGAACACGTAGAAAATGTTTAATGGCATGGCTGTGCTTTAGGACAGAAATGAATTGCAGGAAAAGTGTTATTGCAAAGTTATCTTCACATTTTTTTTCTGGCATATCTGGCTGTATTGACTGCATTGCCCTAAGTTGTACTATAGCCTAAATTGCCCTAAGTGCAAAAGACTGAAAGAATGTGGTTCTACTCTTCAAACTTTTACGTTTGGCATTAAATGCACTGGCACTTTAACTGATACATCCAGTATGTATAAGGTAATCCTGCCTGTTAACTTTTTGAACCCCGAAACCATGTCCATTGAGAACACCATTCAGCATGAAATATCCAACAACACAACTTTTGTCAAAAACTACAATTTTACCATTGAACATACATTAGCTATGGTGTGGAAAGGTTACGTAGTCTTTTTGGTCTAATGTTTTGATGCTAGGAACTATATTTTCCTCACAAATGAGGAGAGGGTTGTATTAATCTTTTTTAAAGAAAATCTGAACCCTAACCCTAACCTCCTCAAACCCTTAGCTAGGGTTAGGGTTAAGATTTGTAGAACACGTAGAGAATGTTTAATGGCATGGCTGTGCTTTAGGACAGAAATGAATTGCAGGAAAAGTGTTATTGCAAAGTTATCTTCACATTTTTTTTCTGGCATATCTGGCTGTATTGACTGCGTTACCCTAAGTTGTACTATAGCCTAAATTGCCCTAAGTGCAAAAGACTGAAAGAATGTGGTTCTACTCTTCAAACTATTGCGTTTGGCATTAAATGCACTGGCACTTTAACTGATACATCCAATAAGTATTGGGTAATCCTGCCTGTTAACTTTTTGAACCCTGAAACCATGTCCATTGAGAACACCATTCAGCATGAAATTTCCAACAACACAACTTTTGTCAAAAACTACAATTTTACCATTGAACATACATTAGCTATGGTGTGTAATGGTTACTTAGTCTTTTAGGTCTACTGTTTTGATGCTAGTAACTATATTTTCCTCACAAATGAGGAGAGGGTTGTATTAATCTTTTTTAATGAAAATCTGAACCCTAACCCTAACCTCCTCAAACCCTTAGCTAGGGTTAGGGTTAGGATTTGTAGAACACGTAGAGAATGTTTAATGGCATGGCTGTGCTTTAGGACAGAAATGAATTGCAGGAAAAGTGTTATTGCAAAGTTATCTTCACATTTTTTTTCTGGCATATCTGGCTGTATTGACTGCATTGCCCTAAGTTGTACTATAGCCTAAATTGCCCTAAGTGCAAAAGACTGAAAGAATGTGGTTCTACTCTTCAAACTATTGCGTTTGGCATTAAATGCACTGGCACTTTAACTGATACATCCAATATGTATTGGGTAATCCTGACTGTTAACTTTTTGGACCCTGAAACCATGTCCATTGAGAACACCGTTCAGCATGAAATTTCCAACAACACAATTTTTGTCAAAAACTATAATTTTACCATTGAACATACATTTCCTATGGTGAGGAAATGTTGTTTAGTCTTTTAGGACTAATGTTTTGATGCTAGTAACTATATTTTCCTCACAAATGAGGAGAGGGTTGTATTAATCTTTTTTAAAGAAAATCTGAACCCTAACCCTAACCTCCTCAAACCCTTAGCTAGGGTTAGGGTTAGGATTTGTAGAACACGTAGAGAATGTTTAATGGCATGACTGTGTTTTAGGACAGAAATGAATTGCAGGAAAAGTGTTATTGCAAAGTTATCTTCACATTTTTTTTCTGGCATATCTGGCTGTATTGACTGCATTGCCCTAAGTTGTACTATAGCCTAAATTGCCCTAAGTGCAAAATACTGAAAGAATGTGGTTCTACTCTTCAAACTATTGCATTTGGCATTAAATGCACTGGCACTTTAACTGATACATCCAATAAGTATTGGGTAATCCTGCCTGTTAACTTTTTGAACCCTGAAACCATGTCCATTGAGAACACCATTCAGCATGAAATTTCCAACAACACCACTTTTGTCAAAAACTACAATTTTACCATTGAACATACATTAGCTATGGTGTGGAAAGGTTATTTAGTCTTTTAGGTCTACTGTTTTGATGCTAGTAACTATATTTTCCTCACAAATGAGAAGAGGGTTGTATTAATCTTTTTTAAAGAAAATCTGAACCCTAACCCTAACCTCCTCAAACCCTTAGCTAGGGTTAGGGTTAGGATTTGTAGAACACATAGAGAATGTTTAATGGCATGGCTGTGCTTTAGGACAGAAATGAATTGCAGGAAAAGTGTTATTGCAAAGTTATCTTCACATTTTTTTTCTGGCATATCTGGCTGTATTGACTGCATTGCCCTAAGTTGTACTATAGCCTAAATTGCCCTAAGTGCAAAAGACTGAAAGAATGTGGTTCTACTCTTCAAACTATTGCGTTTGGCATTAAATGCACTGGCACTTTAACTGATACATCCAATATGTATTGGGTAATCCTGTCTGTTAACTTTTTGGACCCTGAAACCATGTCCATTGAGAACACCGTTCAGCATGAAAGTTCCAACAACACAATTTTTGTCAAAAACTATAATTTTACCATTGAACATACATTTCCTATGGTGAGGAAATGTTGTTTAGTCTTTTAGGACTAATGTTTTGATGCTAGTAACTATATTTTCCTCACAAATGAGGAGAGGGTTGTATTAATCTTTTTTAAAGAAAATCTGAACCCTAACCCTAACCTCCTCAAACCCTTAGCTAGGGTTAGGGTTAGGATTTGTAGAACACGTAGAGAATTTTTAATGGCATGGCTGTGCTTTAGGACAGAAATGAATTGCCGGAAAAGTGTTTTTGCAAAGTTATCTTCACATTTTTTTTCTGGCATATCTGGCTGTATTGACTGCATTGCCCTAAATTGTACTATAGCCTAAATTGCCCTAAGTGCAAAAGACTGAAAGAATGTGGTTCTACTCTTCAAACTATTGCGTTTGGCAATAAATGCGCTGGCACTTTAACTGATAAATCCAATATGTATTGGGTAATCCTGCCTGTTAACTTTTTGAACCCTGAAACCATGTCCATTGAGAACACCATTCAGCATGAAATTTCCAACAACACAACTTTTGTCAAAAACTACAATTTTACCATTGAACATACATTAGCTATGGTGTGGAAAGGTTACTTAATCTTTTAGGTCTACTGTTTTGATGCTAGTAACTATATTTTCCTCACAAAAGAGGAGAGGGTTGTATTAATCTTTTTTAAAGAAAATCTGAACCCTAACCCTAACCTCCTCAAACCCTTAGCTAGGGTTAGGGTTAGGATTTGTAGAACACGTAGAGAATGTTTAATGGCATGACTGTGCTTTACGACAGAAATGAATTGCAGGAAAAGTGTTATTCCAAAGTTTTCTTCACATTTTTTTTCTGGCATATCTGCCTGTATTGACTGCATTGCCCTAAGTTGTACTATAGCCTAAATTGCCCTAAGTGCAAAAGACTGAAAGAATGTGGTTCTACTCTTCAAACTATTGCATTTGGCATTAAATGCACTGGCACTTTAACTGATACATCCAATAAGTATTGGGTAATCCTGCCTGTTAACTTTTTGAACCCTGAAACCATGTCCATTGAGAACACCATTCAGCATGAAATTTCCAACAGCACAACTTTTGTCAAAAACTACAATTTTACCATTGAACATACATTAGCTATGGTGTGGAAAGGTTACTTAGTCTTTTAGGTCTACTGTTTTGATGCTAGTAACTGTATTTTCCTCACAAATGAAGAGAGGGTTGTATTAATCTTTTTTAAAGAAAATCTGAACCCTAACCCTAACCTCCTAAAACCCTTAGCTAGGGTTAGGGTTAGGATTTGTAGAACACGTAGAGAATGTTTAATGGCATGGCTGTGCTTTAGGACAGAAATGAATTGCAGGAAAAGTGTTATTGCAAAGTTATCTTCACATTTTTTTTCTGGCATATCTGGCTGTATTGACTGCATTGCCCTAAGTTGTACTATAGCCTAAATTGCCCTAAGTGCAAAAGACTTAAAGAATGTGGTTCTACTCTTCAAACTATTGCGATTGGCATTAAATGCACTGGCACTTTAACTGATACATCCAATATCAATTGGGTAATCCTGCCTGTTAACTTTTTGAACCCTGAAACCATGTCCATTGAGAACACCATTCAGCATGAAATTTCCAACAACACAACTTTTGTCAAAAACTACAATTTTACCATTGAACATACATTAGCTATGGTGTGGAAAGGTTACTTAGTCTTTTTGGTCTAATGTTTTGATGCTAGGAACTATATTTTCCTCACAAATGAGGAGAGGGTTGTATTAATCTTTTTTAAAGGAAATCTGAACCCTAACCCTAACCTCCTCAAACCCTTAGCTAGGGTTAGGGTTAGGATTTGTAGAACACGTAGAGAATGTTTAATGGCATGGCTGTGCTTTAGGACAGAAATGAATTGCAGGAAAAGTGTTTTTGCAAAGTTATCTTCACATTTTTTTTCTGGCATATCTGGCTGTATTGACTGCATTGCCCTAAGTTGTACTATAGCCTAAATTGCCCTAAGTGCAAAAGACTGAAAGAATGTGGTTCTACTCTTCAAACTATTGCGTTTGGCATTAAATGCACTGGCACTTTAACTGATACATCCAATATGTATTGGGTAATCCTGCCTGTTAACTTTTTGAACCCTGAAACCATGTCCATTGAGAACACCATTCAGCATGAAATTTCCAACAACACAACTTTTGTCAAAAACTACAATTTTACCATTGAACATACATTAGCTATGGTGTGGAAAGGTTACTTAGTCTTTTAGGTCTACTGTTTTGATGCTAGTAACTGTATTTTCCTCACAAATGAAGAGAGGGTTGTATTAATCTTTTTTAAAGAAAATCTGAACCCTAACCCTAACCTCCTAAAACCCTTAGCTAGGGTTAGGGTTAGGATTTGTAGAACACGTAGAGAATGTTTAATGGCATGGCTGTGCTTTAGGACAGAAATGAATTGCAGGAAAAGTGTTATTGCAAAGTTATCTTCACATTTTTTTTCTGGCATATCTGGCTGTATTGACTGCATTGCCCTAAGTTGTACTATAGCCTAAATTGCCCTAAGTGCAAAAGACTTAAAGAATGTGGTTCTACTCTTCAAACTATTGCGATTGGCATTAAATGCACTGGCACTTTAACTGATACATCCAATATGTATTGGGTAATCCTGCCTGTTAACTTTTTGAACCCTGAAACCATGTCCATTGAGAACACCATTCAGCATGAAATTTCCAACAACACAACTTTTGTCAAAAACTATAATTTTACCATTGAACATACATTAGCTATGGTGTGGAAAGGTTACTTAGTCTTTTAGGACTAATGTTTTGATGCTAGGAGCTATATTTTCCTCACAAATGAGGAGAGGGTTGTATTAATCTTTTTTAAAGAAAATCTGAACCCTAACCCTAACCTCCTCAAACCCTTAGCTAGGGTTAGGGTTAGGATTTGTAGAACACGTAGAAAATGTTTAATGGCATGGCTGTGCTTTAGGACAGAAATGAATTGCAGGAAAAGTGTTATTGCAAAGTTATCTTCACATTGTTTTTCTGGCATATCTGGCTGTATTGACTGCATTGCCCTAAGTTGTACTATAGCCTAAATTGCCCTAAGTGCAAAAGACTGAAAGAATGTGGTTCTACTCTTCAAACTATTGCGTTTGGCAATAAATGCACTGGCACTTTAACTGATACATCCAATAAGTATTGGGTAATCCTGCCTGTTAACTTTTTGAACCCTGAAACCATGTCCATTGAGAACACCATTCAGCATGAAATTTCCAACAACACAACTTTTGTCAAAAACTACAATTTTACCATTGAACATACATTAGCTATGGTGTGGAAAGGTTACTTAGTCTTTTAGGTCTACTGTTTTGATGCTAGTAACTATATTTTCCTCACAAATGAGGAGAGGGTTGTATTAATCTTTTTTAAAGAAAATCTGAACCCTAACCCTAACCTCCTCAAACCCTTAGCTAGGGTTAGGGTTAGGATTTGTAGAACACGTAGAGAATGTTTAATGGCATGGCTGTGCTTTAGGACAGAAATGAATTGCAGGAAAAGTGTTATTGCAAAGTTATCTTCACATTTTTTTTCTGGCATATCTGGCTGTATTGACTGCATTGCCCTAAGTTATACTTTAGCCTAAATTGCCCTAAGTGCAAAAGACTGAAAGAATGTGGTTCTACTCTTCAAACTATTGCGTTTGGCATTAAATGCACTGGCACTTTAACTGATACATCCAATATGTATTGGGTAATCCTGCCTGTTAACTTTTTGGACCCTGAAACCATATCCATTGAGAACACCGTTCAGCATGAAAGTTCCAACAACACAATTTTTGTCAAAAACTACAATTTTACCATTGAACATACATTTGCTATGGTGTGGAAAGGTTACTTAGTCTTTTAGGTCTACTGTTTTGATGCTAGTAACTGTATTTTCCTCACAAATGAGGAGAGGGTTGTATTAATCTTTTTTAAAGAAAATCTGAACCCTAACCCTAACCTCCTCAAACCCTTAGCTAGGGTTAGGGTTAGGATTTGTAGAACACGTAGAGAATGTTTAATGGCATGGCTGTGCTTTAGGACAGAAATGAATTGCAGGAAAAGTGTTATTGCAAAGTTATCTTCACATTTTTTTTCTGGCATATCTGGCTGTATTGACTGCATTGCCCTAAGTTGTACTATAGCCTAAATTGCCCTAAGTGCAAAAGACTGAAAGAATGTGGTTCTACTCTTCAAACTATTGCGTTTGGCAATAAATGCACTGGCACTTTAACTGATACATCCAATATGTATTGGGTAATCCTGCCTGTTAACTTTTTGAACCCTGAAACCATGTCCATTGAGAACACCATTCAGCATAAAATTTCCAACAACACAACTTTTGTCAAAAACTACAATTTTACCATTGAACATACATTAGCTATGGTGTGGAAAGGTTACTTAGTCTTTTTGGTCTAATGTTTTGATGCTAGGAACTATATTTTCCTCACAAATGAGGAGAGGGTTGTATTAATCTTTTTTAAAGAAAATCTGAACCCTAACCCTAACCTCCTCAAACCCTTAGCTAGGGTAGGGTTAGGATTTGTAGAACACGTAGAGAATGTTTAATGGCATGGCTGTGCTTTAGGACAGAAATGAATTGCAGGAAAAGTGTTATTGCAAAGTTATCTTCACATTTTTTTTCTGGCATATCTGGCTGTATTGACTGCATTGCCCTAAGTTGTACTATAGCCTAAATTGCCCTAAGTGCAAAAGACTGAAAGAATGTGGTTCTACTCTTCAAACTATTGCATTTGGCATTAAATGCACTGGCACTTTAACTGATACATCCAATAAGTATTGGGTAATCCTGCCTGTTAACTTTTTCAACCCTGAAACCATGTCCATTGAGAACACCATTCAGCATGAAATTTCCAACAACACATCTTTTGTCAAAAACTACAATTTTACCATTGAACATACATTAGCTATGGTGTGGAAAGGTTACTTAGTCTTTTAGGTCTACTGTTTTGATGCTAGTAACTGTATTTTCCTCACAAATGAGAAGAGGGTTGTATTAATCTTTTTTAAAGAAAATCTGAACCCTAACCCTAACCTCCTCAAACCCTTAGCTAGGGTTAGGGTTAGGATTTGTAGAACACGTAGAGAATGTTTAATGGCATGGCTGTGCTTTAGGACAGAAATGAATTGCAGGAAAAGTGTTATTGCAAAGTTATCTTCACATTTTTTTTCTGGCATATCTGGCTGTATTGACTGCATTGCCCTAAGTTGTACTATAGCCTAAATTGCCCTAAGTGCAAAAGACTGAAAGAATGTGGTTCTACTCTTCAAACTATTGCGTTTGGCAATAAATGCACTGGCACTTTAACTGATACATCCAATATGTATTGGGTAATCCTGCCTGTTAACTTTTTGAACCCTGAAACCATGTCCATTGAGAACACCATTCAGCATGAAATTTCCAACAACACAGCTTTTGTCAAAAACTATAGTTTTACCATTGAACATACATTAGGTATGGTGTGGAAAGGTTACTTAGTCTTTTAGGACTAATGTTTTGATGCTAGGAACTATATTTTCCTCACAAATGAGGAGAGGGTTGTATTAGTCTTTTTTAAGGAAAATCTGAACCCTAACCCTAACCTCCTCAAACCCTTAGCTAGGGTTAGGGTTAGGATTTGTAGAACACGTAGAGAATGTTTAATGGCATGACTGTGTTTTAGGACAGAAATGAATTGCAGGAAAAGTGTTATTGCAAAGTTATCTTCACATTTTTTTTCTGGCATATCTGGCTGTATTGACTGCATTGCCCTAAGTTGTACTATAGCCTAAATTGCCCTAAGTGCAAAATACTGAAAGAATGTGGTTCTACTCTTCAAACTATTACGTTTGGCATTAAATGCACTGGCACTTTAACTGATACATCCAGTATGTATAAGGTAATCCTGCCTGTTAACTTTTTGAACCCTGAAACCATGTCCATTGAGAACACCATTTAGCATGAAATTTCCAACAACACAACTTTGGTCAAAAACTATATTTTTACCATTGAACATACATTAGCTATGGTGTGGAAAGGTTACTTAGTCTTTTTGGTCTAATGTTTTGATGCTAGGAACTATATTTTCCTCACAAATGAGGAGAGGGTTGTATTAATCTTTTTTAAAGAAAATCTGAACCCTAACCCTAACCTCCTCAAACCCTTAGCTAGGGTTAGGGTTAGGATTTGTAGAACACGTAGAGAATGTTTAATGGCATGACTGTGCTTTAGGACAGAAATGAATTGCAGGAAAAGTGTTATTGCAAAGTTATCTTCACATTTTTTTTCTGGCATATCTGGCTGTATTGACTGCATTGCCCTAAGTTGTACTATAGCCTAAATTGCCCTAAGTGCAAAAGACTGAAAGAACGTGTTTCTACTCTTCAAACTATTGCATTTGGCATTAAATGCACTGGCACTTTAACTGATACATCCAATAAGTATTGGGTAATCCTGCCTGTTAACTTTTTGGACCCTGAAACCATGTCCATTGAGAACACCATTCAACATGAAATTTCCAACAACACAACTTTTGTCAAAAACTACAATTTTACCATTGAAAATACATTAGCTATGGTGTGGAAAGGTTACTTAGTCTTTTTGGTCTAATGTTTTGATGCTAGGAACTATATTTTCCTCACAAATGAGGAGAGGGTTGTATTAATCTTTTTTAAAGAAAATCTGAACCCTAACCCTAACCTCCTCAAACCCTTAGCTAGGGTTAGGGTTAGGATTTGTAGAACACGTAGAGAATGTTTAATGGCATGGCTGTGCTTTAGGACAGAAATGAATTGCAGGAAAAGTGTTATTGCAAAGTTATCTTCACATTTTTTTTCTGGCATATCTGGCTGTATTGACTGCATTGCCCTAAGTTGTACTATAGCCTAAATTGCCCTAAGTGCAAAAGACTGAAAGAATGTGGTTCTACTCTTCAAACTATTGCGTTTGGCAATAAATGCACTGGCACTTTAACTGATACATCCAATATGTATTGGGTTATCCTGACTATTAACTTTTTGGACCCTGAAACCATGTCCATTGAGAACACCATTCAGCATGAAATTTCCAACAACACAACTTTTGTCAAAAACTATAATTTTACCATTGAACATACATTTCTTATGGTGAGGAAAGGTTGTTTAGTCTTTTAGGACTAATGTTTTGATGCTAGGAACTATATTTTCCTCACAAATGAGGAGAGGGTTGTATTAATCTTTTTTAAAGAAAATCTGAACCCTAACCCTAACCTCCTCAAACCCTTAGCTAGGGGTAGGGTTAGGATTTGTAGAACACGTAGAGAATGTTTAATGGCATGGCTGTGCTTTAGGACAGAAATGAATTGCAGGAAAAGTGTTATTGCAAAGTTATCTTCACATTTTTTTTCTGGCATATCTGGCTGTATTGACTGCATTGCCCTAAGTTGTACTATAGCCTAAATTGCCCTAAGTGCAAAAGACTGAAAGAATGTGGTTCTACTCTTCAAACTATTGCGTTTGGCATTAAATGCACTGGCACTTTAACTGATACATCCAATAAGTATTGGGTAATCCTGCCTGTTAACTTTTTGAACCCTGAAACCATGTCCATTGAGAACACCATTCAGCATGAAATTTCCAACAACACAACTTTTGTCAAAAACTACAATTTTACCATTGAACATACATTAGCTATGGTGTGGAAAGGTTACTTAGTCTTTTAGGTCTACTGTTTTGATGCTAGTAACTATACTTTCCTCACAAATGAGGAGAGGGTTGTATTAATCTTTTTTAAAGAAAATCTGAACCCTAACCCTAACCTCCTCAAACCCTTAGCTAGGGTTAGGGTTAGGATTTGTAGAACACGTAGAGAATGTTTAATGGCATGGCTGTGCTTTAGGACAGAAATGAATTGCTGGAAAAGTGTTATTGCAAAGTTATCTTCACATTTTTTTTCTGGCATATCTGGCTGTATTGACTGCATTGCCCTAAGTTGTACTATAGCCTAAATTGCCCTAAGTGCAAAAGACTGAAAGAATGTGGTTCTACTCTTCAAACTATTGCATTTGGCATTAAATGCACTGGCACTTTAACTGATACATCCAATAAGTATTGGGTAATCCTGCCTGTTAACTTTTTGAACCCTGAAACCATGTCCATTGAGAACACCATTCAGCATGAAATTTCCAACAACACAACTTTTGTCAAAAACTACAATTTTACCATTGAACATACATTAGCTATGGTGTGGAAAGGTTACTTAGTCTTTTAGGACTAATGTTTTGATGCTAGTAACTATATTTTCCTCACAAATGAGGAGAGGGTTGTATTAATCTTTTTTAAAGAAAATCTGAACCCTAACCCTAACCTCCTCAAACCCTTAGCTAGGGTTAGGGTTAGGATTTGTAGAACACGTAGAGAATGTTTAATGGCATGGCTGTGCTTTAGGACAGAAATTAATTGCAGGAAAAGTGTTATTGCAAAGTTATCTTCACATTTTTTTTCTGGCATATCTGGCTGTATTGACTGCATTGCCCTAAGTTGTACTATAGCCTAAATTGCCCTAAGTGCAGAAGACTGAAAGAATGTGGTTCTACTCTTCAAACTATTGCGTTTGGCATTAAATGCACTGGCACTTTAACTGATACATCCAATATGTATTGGGTAATCCTGCCTGTTAACTTTTTGAACCCTGAAACCATGTCCATTGAGAACACCATTCAGCATGAAATTTCCAACAACACAACTTTTGTCAAAAACTACAATTTTACCATTGAACATACATTAGCTATGGTGTGGAAAGGTTACTTAGTCTTTTAGGTCTAATGTTTTGATGCTAGGAACTATATTTTCCTCACAAATGAAGAGAGGGTTGTATTAATCTTTTTTAAAGAAAATCTGAACCCTAACCCTAACCTCCTCAAACCCTTAGCTAGGGTTAGGGTTAGGATTTGTAGAACACGTAGAGAATGTTTAATGGCATGGCTGTGCTTTAGGACAGAAATGAATTGCAGGAAAAGTGTTATTGCAAAGTTATCTTCACATTTTTTTTCTGGCATATCTGGCTGTATTGACTGCATTGCCCTAAGTTGTACTATAGCCTAAATTGCCCTAAGTGCAAAAGACTGAAAGAATGTGGTTCTACTCTTCAAACTATTGCGTTTGGCAATAAATGCGCTGGCACTTTAACTGATAAATCCAATATGTATTGGGTAATCCTGACTGTTAACTTTTTGGACCCTGAAACCATGTCCATTGAGAACACCATTCAGCATGAAATTTCCAACAACACAACTTTTGTCAAAAACTACAATTTTACCATTGAACATACATTAGCTATGGTGTGGAAAGGTTACTTAATCTTTTAGGTCTACTGTTTTGATGCTAGTAACTATATTTTCCTCACAAATGAGGAGAGGGTTGTATTAATCTTTTTTAAAGAAAATCTGAACCCTAACCCTAACCTCCTCAAACCCTTAGCTAGGGTTAGGGTTAGGATTTGTAGAACACGTAGAGAATGTTTAATGGCATGGCTGTGCTTTAGGACAGAAATAAATTGCAGGAAAAGTGTTATTGCAAAGTTATCTTCACATTTTTTTTCTGGCATATCTGGCTGTATTGACTGCATTGCCCTAAGTTGTACTATAGCCTAAATTCCCCTAAGTGCAAAATACTGAAAGAATGTGGTTCTACTCTTCAAACTATTGCATTTGGCATTAAATGCACTGGCACTTTAACTGATACATCCAATAAGTATTGGGTAATCCTGCCTGTTAACTTTTTGGACCCTGAAACCATGTCCATTGAGAACACCATTCAACATGAAATTTCCAACAACACAACTTTTGTCAAAAACTACAATTTTACCATTGAAAATACATTAGCTATGGTGTGGAAAGGTTACTTAGTCTTTTTGGTCTAATGTTTTGATGCTAGGAACTATATTTTCCTCACAAATGAGGAGAGGGTTGTATTAATCTTTTTTAAAGAAAATCTGAACCCTAACCCTAACCTCCTCAAACCCTTAGCTAGGGTTAGGGTTAGGATTTGTAGAACACGTAGAGAATGTTTAATGGCATGGCTGTGCTTTAGGACAGAAATGAATTGCAGGAAAAGTGTTATTGCAAAGTTATCTTCACATTTTTTTTCTGGCATATCTGGCTGTATTGACTGCATTGCCCTAAGTTGTACTATAGCCTAAATTGCCCTAAGTGCAAAAGACTGAAAGAATGTGGTTCTACTCTTCAAACTATTGCGTTTGGCAATAAATGCACTGGCACTTTAACTGATACATCCAATATGTATTGGGTTATCCTGACTATTAACTTTTTGGACCCTGAAACCATGTCCATTGAGAACACCATTCAGCATGAAATTTCCAACAACACAACTTTTGTCAAAAACTATAATTTTACCATTGAACATACATTTCTTATGGTGAGGAAAGGTTGTTTAGTCTTTTAGGACTAATGTTTTGATGCTAGGAACTATATTTTCCTCACAAATGAGGAGAGGGTTGTATTAATCTTTTTTAAAGAAAATCTGAACCCTAACCCTAACCTCCTCAAACCCTTAGCTAGGGTTAGGGTTAGGATTTGTAGAACACGTAGAGAATGTTTAATGGCATGGCTGTGCTTTAGGACAGAAATGAATTGCAGGAAAAGTGTTATTGCAAAGTTATCTTCACATTTTTTTTCTGGCATATCTGGCTGTATTGACTGCATTGCCCTAAGTTGTACTATAGCCTAAATTGCCCTAAGTGCAAAAGACTGAAAGAATGTGGTTCTACTCTTCAAACTATTGCGTTTGGCATTAAATGCACTGGCACTTTAACTGATACATCCAATAAGTATTGGGTAATCCTGCCTGTTAACTTTTTGAACCCTGAAACCATGTCCATTGAGAACACCATTCAGCATGAAATTTCCAACAACACAACTTTTGTCAAAAACTACAATTTTACCATTGAACATACATTAGCTATGGTGTGGAAAGGTTACTTAGTCTTTTAGGTCTACTGTTTTGATGCTAGTAACTATACTTTCCTCACAAATGAGGAGAGGGTTGTATTAATCTTTTTTAAAGAAAATCTGAACCCTAACCCTAACCTCCTCAAACCCTTAGCTAGGGTTAGGGTTAGGATTTGTAGAACACGTAGAGAATGTTTAATGGCATGGCTGTGCTTTAGGACAGAAATGAATTGCTGGAAAAGTGTTATTGCAAAGTTATCTTCACATTTTTTTTCTGGCATATCTGGCTGTATTGACTGCATTGCCCTAAGTTGTACTATAGCCTAAATTGCCCTAAGTGCAAAAGACTGAAAGAATGTGGTTCTACTCTTCAAACTATTGCATTTGGCATTAAATGCACTGGCACTTTAACTGATACATCCAATAAGTATTGGGTAATCCTGCCTGTTAACTTTTTGAACCCTGAAACCATGTCCATTGAGAACACCATTCAGCATGAAATTTCCAACAACACAACTTTTGTCAAAAACTACAATTTTACCATTGAACATACATTAGCTATGGTGTGGAAAGGTTACTTAGTCTTTTAGGACTAATGTTTTGATGCTAGTAACTATATTTTCCTCACAAATGAGGAGAGGGTTGTATTAATCTTTTTTAAAGAAAATCTGAACCCTAACCCTAACCTCCTCAAACCCTTAGCTAGGGTTAGGGTTAGGATTTGTAGAACACGTAGAGAATGTTTAATGGCATGGCTGTGCTTTAGGACAGAAATTAATTGCAGGAAAAGTGTTATTGCAAAGTTATCTTCACATTTTTTTTCTGGCATATCTGGCTGTATTGACTGCATTGCCCTAAGTTGTACTATAGCCTAAATTGCCCTAAGTGCAGAAGACTGAAAGAATGTGGTTCTACTCTTCAAACTATTGCGTTTGGCATTAAATGCACTGGCACTTTAACTGATACATCCAATATGTATTGGGTAATCCTGCCTGTTAACTTTTTGAACCCTGAAACCATGTCCATTGAGAACACCATTCAGCATGAAATTTCCAACAACACAACTTTTGTCAAAAACTACAATTTTACCATTGAACATACATTAGCTATGGTGTGGAAAGGTTACTTAGTCTTTTAGGTCTAATGTTTTGATGCTAGGAACTATATTTTCCTCACAAATGAAGAGAGGGTTGTATTAATCTTTTTTAAAGAAAATCTGAACCCTAACCCTAACCTCCTCAAACCCTTAGCTAGGGTTAGGGTTAGGATTTGTAGAACACGTAGAGAATGTTTAATGGCATGGCTGTGCTTTAGGACAGAAATGAATTGCAGGAAAAGTGTTATTGCAAAGTTATCTTCACATTTTTTTTCTGGCATATCTGGCTGTATTGACTGCATTGCCCTAAGTTGTACTATAGCCTAAATTGCCCTAAGTGCAAAAGACTGAAAGAATGTGGTTCTACTCTTCAAACTATTGCGTTTGGCAATAAATGCGCTGGCACTTTAACTGATAAATCCAATATGTATTGGGTAATCCTGACTGTTAACTTTTTGGACCCTGAAACCATGTCCATTGAGAACACCATTCAGCATGAAATTTCCAACAACACAACTTTTGTCAAAAACTACAATATTACCATTGAACATACATTAGCTATGGTGTGGAAAGGTTACTTAATCTTTTAGGTCTACTGTTTTGATGCTAGTAACTATATTTTCCTCACAAATGAGGAGAGGGTTGTATTAATCTTTTTTAAAGAAAATCTGAACCCTAACCCTAACCTCCTCAAACCCTTAGCTAGGGTTAGGGTTAGGATTTGTAGAACACGTAGAGAATGTTTAATGGCATGGCTGTGCTTTAGGACAGAAATAAATTGCAGGAAAAGTGTTATTGCAAAGTTATCTTCACATTTTTTTTCTGGCATATCTGGCTGTATTGACTGCATTGCCCTAAGTTGTACTATAGCCTAAATTCCCCTAAGTGCAAAATACTGAAAGAATGTGGTTCTACTCTTCAAACTATTGCATTTGGCATTAAATGCACTGGCACTTTAACTGATACATCCAATAAGTATTGGGTAATCCTGCCTGTTAACTTTTTGAACCCTGAAACCATGTCCATTGAGAACACCATTCAGCATGAAATTTCCAACAACACATCTTTTGTCAAAAACTACAATTTTACCATTGAACATACATTAGCTATGGTGTGGAAAGGTTACTTAGTCTTTTAGGTCTACTGTTTTGATGCTAGTAACTGTATTTTCCTCACAAATGAGAAGAGGGTTGTATTAATCTTTTTTAAAGAAAATCTGAACCCTAACCCTAACCTCCTCAAACCCTTAGCTAGGTTTAGGGTTAGGATTTGTAGAACACGTAGAGAATGTTTAATGGCATGGCTGTGCTTTAGGACAGAAATGAATTGCAGGAAAAGTGTTATTGCAAAGTTATCTTCACATTTTTTTTCTGGCATATCTGGCTGTATTGACTGCATTGCCCTAAGTTGTACTATTGCCTAAATTGCTCTAAGTGCAAAAGACTGAAAGAATGTGGTTCTACTCTTCAAACTATTGCATTTGGCAATAAATGCACTGGCACTTTAACTGATACATCCAATATGTATTGGGTAATCCTGCCTGTTAACTTTTTGAACCCTGAAACCATGTCCATTGAGAACACCATTCAGCATGAAATTTCCAACAACACAACTTTTGTCAAAAACTACAATTTTACCATTGAACATACATTAGCTATGGTGTGGAAAGGTTACGTAGTCTTTTTGGTCTAATGTTTTGATGCTAGGAACTATATTTTCCTCACAAATGAGGAGAGGGTTGTATTAATCTTTTTTAAAGAAAATCTGAACCCTAACCCTAACCTCCTCAAACCCTTAGCTAGGGTTAGGGTTAAGATTTGTAGAACACGTAGAGAATGTTTAATGGCATGGCTGTGCTTTAGGACAGAAATGAATTGTAGGAAAAGTGTTATTGCAAAGTTATCTTCACATTTTTTTTCTGGCATATCTGGCTGTATTGACTGCGTTACCCTAAGTTGTACTATAGCCTAAATTGCCCTAAGTGCAAAAGACTGAAAGAATGTGGTTCTACTCTTCAAACTATTGCATTTGGCATTAAATGCACTGGCACTTTAACTGATACATCCAATAAGTATTGGGTAATCCTGCCTGTTAACTTTTTGAACCCTGAAACCATGTCCATTGAGAACACCATTCAGCATGAAATTTCCAACAACACAACTTTTGTCAAAAACTACAATTTTACCATTGAACATACATTAGCTATGGTGTGGAAAGGTTACTTAGTCTTTTTGGTCTAATGTTTTGATGCTAGGAACTATATTTTCCTCACAAATGAGGAGAGGGTTGTATTAATCTTTTTTAAAGAAAATCTGAACCCTAACCCTAACCTCCTCAAACCCTTAGCTAGGGTTAGGGTTAGGATTTGTAGAACACGTAGAGAATGTTTAATGGCATGGCTGTGCTTTAGGACAGAAATGAATTGCAGGAAAAGTGTTTTTGCAAAGTTATCTTCACATTTTTTTTCTGGCATATCTGGCTGTATTGACTGCATTGCCCTAAGTTGTACTATAGCCTAAATTGCCCTAAGTGCAAAAGACTGAAAGAATGTGGTTCTACTCTTCAAACTATTGCATTTGGCATTAAATGCACTGGCACTTTAACTGATACATCCAATAAGTATTGGGTAATCCTGCCTGTTAACTTTTTGAACCCTGAAACCATGTCCATTGAGAACACCATTCAGCATGAAATTTCCAACAACACATCTTTTGTCAAAAACTACAATTTTACCATTGAACATACATTAGCTATGGTGTGGAAAGGTTACTTAGTCTTTTAGGTCTACTGTTTTGATGCTAGTAACTGTATTTTCCTCACAAATGAGAAGAGGGTTGTATTAATCTTTTTTAAAGAAAATCTGAACCCTAACCCTAACCTCCTCAAACCCTTAGCTAGGTTTAGGGTTAGGATTTGTAGAACACGTAGAGAATGTTTAATGGCATGGCTGTGCTTTAGGACAGAAATGAATTGCAGGAAAAGTGTTATTGCAAAGTTATCTTCACATTTTTTTTCTGGCATATCTGGCTGTATTGACTGCATTGCCCTAAGTTGTACTATTGCCTAAATTGCTCTAAGTGCAAAAGACTGAAAGAATGTGGTTCTACTCTTCAAACTATTGCGTTTGGCAATAAATGCACTGGCACTTTAACTGATACATCCAATATGTATTGGGTAATCCTGCCTGTTAACTTTTTGAACCCTGAAACCATGTCCATTGAGAACACCATTCAGCATGAAATTTCCAACAACACAACTTTTGTCAAAAACTACAATTTTACCATTGAACATACATTAGCTATGGTGTGGAAAGGTTACTTAGTCTTTTTGGTCTAATGTTTTGATGCTAGGAACTATATTTTCCTCACAAATGAGGAGAGGGTTGTATTAATCTTTTTTAAAGAAAATCTGAACCCTAACCCTAACCTCCTCAAACCCTTAGCTAGGGTTAGGGTTAGGATTTGTAGAACACGTAGAGAATGTTTAATGGCATGGCTGTGCTTTAGGACAGAAATGAATTGCAGGAAAAGTGTTTTTGCAAAGTTATCTTCACATTTTTTTTCTGGCATATCTGGCTGTATTGACTGCATTGCCTTAAGTTGTACTATAGCCTAAATTGCCCTAAGTGCAAAAGACTGAAAGAATGTGGTTCTACTCTTCAAACTATTGCGTTTGGCATTAAATGCGCTGGCACTTTAACTGATACATCCAATATGTATTGGGTAATCCTGCCTGTTAACTTTTTGAACCCTGAAACCATGTCCATTGAGAACACCATTCAGCATGAAATTTCCAACAACACAACTTTTGTCAAAAACTACAATTTTACCATTGAACATACATTAGCTATGGTGTGGAAAGGTTACTTAGTCTTTTTGGTCTAATGTTTTGATGCTAGGAACTATATTTTCCTCACAAATGAGGAGAGGGTTGTATTAATCTTTTTTAAAGAAAATCTGAACCCTAACCCTAACCTCCTCAAACCCTTAGCTAGGGTTAGGGTTAGGATTTGTAGAACACGTAGAGAATGTTTAATGGCATGGCTGTGCTTTAGGACAGAAATGAATTGCAGGAAAAGTGTTATTGCAAAGTTATCTTCACATTTTTTTTCTGGCATATCTGGCTGTATTGACTGCATTGCCCTAAGTTGTACTATAGCCTAAATTGCCCTAAGTGCAAAAGACTGAAAGAATGTGGTTCTACTCTTCAAACTATTGCGTTTGGCATTAAATGCACTGGCACTTTAACTGATACATCCAATATGTATTGGGTAATCCTGCCTGTTAACTTTTTGAACCCTGAAACCATGTCCATTGAGAACACCATTCAGCATGAAATTTCCAACAACACAACTTTTGTCAAAAACTATAATTTTACCATTGAACATACATTAGCTATGGTGTGGAAAGGTTACTTAGTCTTTTAGGACTAATGTTTTGATGCTAGGAACTATATTTTCCTCACAAATGAGGAGAGGGTTGTATTAATCTTTTTTAAAGAAAATCTGAACCCTAACCCTAACCTCCTCAAACCCTTAGCTAGGGTTAGGGTTAGGATTTGTAGAACACGTAGAAAATGTTTAATGGCATGGCTGTGCTTTAGGACAGAAATGAATTGCAGGAAAAGTGTTATTGCAAAGTTATCTTCACATTTTTTTTCTGGCATATCTGGCTGTATTGACTGCATTGCCCTAAGTTGTACTATAGCCTAAATTGCCCTAAGTGCAAAAGACTGAAAGAATGTGGTTCTACTCTTCAAACTATTACGTTTGGCATTAAATGCACTGGCACTTTAACTGATACATCCAGTATGTATAAGGTAATCCTGCCTGTTAACTTTTTGAACCCCGAAACCATGTCCATTGAGAACACCATTCAGCATGAAATATCCAACAACACAACTTTTGTCAAAAACTACAATTTTACCATTGAACATACATTAGCTATGGTGTGGAAAGGTTACGTAGTCGTTTTGGTCTAATGTTTTGATGCTAGGAACTATATTTTCCTCACAAATGAGGAGAGGGTTGTATTAATCTTTTTTAAAGAAAATCTGAACCCTAACCCTAACCTCCTCAAACCCTTAGCTAGGGTTAGGGTTAAGATTTGTAGAACACGTAGAGAATGTTTAATGGCATGGCTGTGCTTTAGGACAGAAATGAATTGCAGGAAAAGTGTTATTGCAAAGTTATCTTCACATTTTTTTTCTGGCATATCTGGCTGTATTGACTGCGTTACCCTAAGTTGTACTATAGCCTAAATTGCCCTAAGTGCAAAAGACTGAAAGAATGTGGTTCTACTCTTCAAACTATTGCGTTTGGCATTAAATGCACTGGCACTTTAACTGATACATCCAATAAGTATTGGGTAATCCTGCCTGTTAACTTTTTGAACCCTGAAACCATGTCCATTGAGAACACCATTCAGCATGAAATTTCCAACAACACAACTTTTGTCAAAAACTACAATTTTACCATTGAACATACATTAGCTATGGTGTGTAATGGTTACTTAGTCTTTTAGGTCTACTGTTTTGATGCTAGTAACTATATTTTCCTCACAAATGAGGAGAGGGTTGTATTAATCTTTTTTAATGAAAATCTGAACCCTAACCCTAACCTCCTCAAACCCTTAGCTAGGGTTAGGGTTAGGATTTGTAGAACACGTAGAGAATGTTTAATGGCATGGCTGTGCTTTAGGACAGAAATGAATTGCAGGAAAAGTGTTATTGCAAAGTTATCTTCACATTTTTTTTCTGGCATATCTGGCTGTATTGACTGCATTGCCCTAAGTTGTACTATAGCCTAAATTGCCCTAAGTGCAAAAGACTGAAAGAATGTGGTTCTACTCTTCAAACTATTGCGTTTGGCATTAAATGCACTGGCACTTTAACTGATACATCCAATATGTATTGGGTAATCCTGACTGTTAACTTTTTGGACCCTGAAACCATGTCCATTGAGAACACCGTTCAGCATGAAATTTCCAACAACACAATTTTTGTCAAAAACTATAATTTTACCATTGAACATACATTTCCTATGGTGAGGAAATGTTGTTTAGTCTTTTAGGACTAATGTTTTGATGCTAGTAACTATATTTTCCTCACAAATGAGGAGAGGGTTGTATTAATCTTTTTTAAAGAAAATCTGAACCCTAACCCTAACCTCCTCAAACCCTTAGCTAGGGTTAGGGTTAGGATTTGTAGAACACGTAGAGAATTTTTAATGGCATGGCTGTGCTTTAGGACAGAAATGAATTGCCGGAAAAGTGTTTTTGCAAAGTTATCTTCACATTTTTTTTCTGGCATATCTGGCTGTATTGACTGCATTGCCCTAAATTGTACTATAGCCTAAATTGCCCTAAGTGCAAAAGACTGAAAGAATGTGGTTCTACTCTTCAAACTATTGCGTTTGGCAATAAATGCGCTGGCACTTTAACTGATAAATCCAATATGTATTGGGTAATCCTGCCTGTTAACTTTTTGAACCCTGAAACCATGTCCATTGAGAACACCATTCAGCATGAAATTTCCAACAACACAACTTTTGTCAAAAACTACAATTTTACCATTGAACATACATTAGCTATGGTGTGGAAAGGTTACTTAATCTTTTAGGTCTACTGTTTTGATGCTAGTAACTATATTTTCCTCACAAAAGAGGAGAGGGTTGTATTAATCTTTTTTAAAGAAAATCTGAACCCTAACCCTAACCTCCTCAAACCCTTAGCTAGGGTTAGGGTTAGGATTTGTAGAACACGTAGAGAATGTTTAATGGCATGACTGTGCTTTACGACAGAAATGAATTGCAGGAAAAGTGTTATTCCAAAGTTTTCTTCACATTTTTTTTCTGGCATATCTGCCTGTATTGACTGCATTGCCCTAAGTTGTACTATAGCCTAAATTGCCCTAAGTGCAAAAGACTGAAAGAATGTGGTTCTACTCTTCAAACTATTGCATTTGGCATTAAATGCACTGGCACTTTAACTGATACATCCAATAAGTATTGGGTAATCCTGCCTGTTAACTTTTTGAACCCTGAAACCATGTCCATTGAGAACACCATTCAGCATGAAATTTCCAACAGCACAACTTTTGTCAAAAACTACAATTTTACCATTGAACATACATTAGCTATGGTGTGGAAAGGTTACTTAGTCTTTTAGGTCTACTGTTTTGATGCTAGTAACTGTATTTTCCTCACAAATGAAGAGAGGGTTGTATTAATCTTTTTTAAAGAAAATCTGAACCCTAACCCTAACCTCCTAAAACCCTTAGCTAGGGTTAGGGTTAGGATTTGTAGAACACGTAGAGAATGTTTAATGGCATGGCTGTGCTTTAGGACAGAAATGAATTGCAGGAAAAGTGTTATTGCAAAGTTATCTTCACATTTTTTTTCTGGCATATCTGGCTGTATTGACTGCATTGCCCTAAGTTGTACTATAGCCTAAATTGCCCTAAGTGCAAAAGACTTAAAGAATGTGGTTCTACTCTTCAAACTATTGCGATTGGCATTAAATGCACTGGCACTTTAACTGATACATCCAATATCAATTGGGTAATCCTGCCTGTTAACTTTTTGAACCCTGAAACCATGTCCATTGAGAACACCATTCAGCATGAAATTTCCAACAACACAACTTTTGTCAAAAACTACAATTTTACCATTGAACATACATTAGCTATGGTGTGGAAAGGTTACTTAGTCTTTTTGGTCTAATGTTTTGATGCTAGGAACTATATTTTCCTCACAAATGAGGAGAGGGTTGTATTAATCTTTTTTAAAGGAAATCTGAACCCTAACCCTAACCTCCTCAAACCCTTAGCTAGGGTTAGGGTTAGGATTTGTAGAACACGTAGAGAATGTTTAATGGCATGGCTGTGCTTTAGGACAGAAATGAATTGCAGGAAAAGTGTTTTTGCAAAGTTATCTTCACATTTTTTTTCTGGCATATCTGGCTGTATTGACTGCATTGCCCTAAGTTGTACTATAGCCTAAATTGCCCTAAGTGCAAAAGACTGAAAGAATGTGGTTCTACTCTTCAAACTATTGCGTTTGGCATTAAATGCACTGGCACTTTAACTGATACATCCAATATGTATTGGGTAATCCTGCCTGTTAACTTTTTGAACCCTGAAACCATGTCCATTGAGAACACCATTCAGCATGAAATTTCCAACAACACAACTTTTGTCAAAAACTACAATTTTACCATTGAACATACATTAGCTATGGTGTGGAAAGGTTACTTAGTCTTTTAGGTCTACTGTTTTGATGCTAGTAACTGTATTTTCCTCACAAATGAAGAGAGGGTTGTATTAATCTTTTTTAAAGAAAATCTGAACCCTAACCCTAACCTCCTAAAACCCTTAGCTAGGGTTAGGGTTAGGATTTGTAGAACACGTAGAGAATGTTTAATGGCATGGCTGTGCTTTAGGACAGAAATGAATTGCAGGAAAAGTGTTATTGCAAAGTTATCTTCACATTTTTTTTCTGGCATATCTGGCTGTATTGACTGCATTGCCCTAAGTTGTACTATAGCCTAAATTGCCCTAAGTGCAAAAGACTTAAAGAATGTGGTTCTACTCTTCAAACTATTGCGATTGGCATTAAATGCACTGGCACTTTAACTGATACATCCAATATGTATTGGGTAATCCTGCCTGTTAACTTTTTGAACCCTGAAACCATGTCCATTGAGAACACCATTCAGCATGAAATTTCCAACAACACAACTTTTGTCAAAAACTATAATTTTACCATTGAACATACATTAGCTATGGTGTGGAAAGGTTACTTAGTCTTTTAGGACTAATGTTTTGATGCTAGGAGCTATATTTTCCTCACAAATGAGGAGAGGGTTGTATTAATCTTTTTTAAAGAAAATCTGAACCCTAACCCTAACCTCCTCAAACCCTTAGCTAGGGTTAGGGTTAGGATTTGTAGAACACGTAGAAAATGTTTAATGGCATGGCTGTGCTTTAGGACAGAAATGAATTGCAGGAAAAGTGTTATTGCAAAGTTATCTTCACATTGTTTTTCTGGCATATCTGGCTGTATTGACTGCATTGCCCTAAGTTGTACTATAGCCTAAATTGCCCTAAGTGCAAAAGACTGAAAGAATGTGGTTCTACTCTTCAAACTATTGCGTTTGGCAATAAATGCACTGGCACTTTAACTGATACATCCAATAAGTATTGGGTAATCCTGCCTGTTAACTTTTTGAACCCTGAAACCATGTCCATTGAGAACACCATTCAGCATGAAATTTCCAACAACACAACTTTTGTCAAAAACTACAATTTTACCATTGAACATACATTAGCTATGGTGTGGAAAGGTTACTTAGTCTTTTAGGTCTACTGTTTTGATGCTAGTAACTATATTTTCCTCACAAATGAGGAGAGGGTTGTATTAATCTTTTTTAAAGAAAATCTGAACCCTAACCCTAACCTCCTCAAACCCTTAGCTAGGGTTAGGGTTAGGATTTGTAGAACACGTAGAGAATGTTTAATGGCATGGCTGTGCTTTAGGACAGAAATGAATTGCAGGAAAAGTGTTATTGCAAAGTTATCTTCACATTTTTTTTCTGGCATATCTGGCTGTATTGACTGCATTGCCCTAAGTTATACTATAGCCTAAATTGCCCTAAGTGCAAAAGACTGAAAGAATGTGGTTCTACTCTTCAAACTATTGCGTTTGGCATTAAATGCACTGGCACTTTAACTGATACATCCAATATGTATTGGGTAATCCTGACTGTTAACTTTTTGGACCCTGAAACCATGTCCATTGAGAACACCGTTCAGCATGAAAGTTCCAACAACACAATTTTTGTCAAAAACTATAATTTTACCATTGAACATACATTTCCTATGGTGAGGAAATGTTGTTTAGTCTTTTAGGACTAATGTTTTGATGCTAGTAACTATATTTTCCTCACAAATGAGGAGAGGGTTGTATTAATCTTTTTTAAAGAAAATCTGAACCCTAACCCTAACCTCCTCAAACCCTTAGCTAGGGTTAGGGTTAGGATTTGTAGAACACGTAGAGAATGTTTAATGGCATGGCTGTGCTTTAGGACAGAAATGAATTGCCGGAAAAGTGTTTTTGCAAAGTTATCTTCACATTTTTTTTCTGGCATATCTGGCTGTATTGACTGCATTGCCCTAAATTGTACTATAGCCTAAATTGCCCTAAGTGCAAAAGACTGAAAGAATGTGGTTCTACTCTTCAAACTATTGCGTTTGGCAATAAATGCGCTGGCACTTTAACTGATAAATCCAATATGTATTGGGTAATCCTGCCTGTTAACTTTTTGAACCTTGAAACCATGTCCATTGAGAACACCATTCAGCATGAAATTTCCAACAACACAACTTTTGTCAAAAACTACAATTTTACCATTGAACATACATTAGCTATGGTGTGGAAAGGTTACTTAATCTTTTAGGTCTACTGTTTTGATGCTAGTAACTATATTTTCCTCACAAATGAGGAGAGGGTTGTATTAATCTTTTTTAAAGAAAATCTGAACCCTAACCCTAACCTCCTCAAACCCTTAGCTAGGGTTAGGGTTAGGATTTGTAGAACACGTAGAGAATGTTTAATGGCATGGCTGTGCTTTAGGACAGAAATGAATTGCAGGAAAAGTGTTATTGCAAAGTTATCTTCACATTTTTTTTCTGGCATATCTGGCTGTATTGACTGCATTGCCCTAAGTTGTACTATAGCCTAAATTGCCCTAAGTGCAAAAGACTGAAAGAATGTGGTTCTACTCTTCAAACTATTGCATTTGGCATTAAATGCACTGGCACTTTAACTGATACATCCAATAAGTATTGGGTAATCCTGCCTGTTAACTTTTTCAACCCTGAAACCATGTCCATTGAGAACACCATTCAGCATGAAATTTCCAACAACACATCTTTTGTCAAAAACTACAATTTTACCATTGAACATACATTAGCTATGGTGTGGAAAGGTTACTTAGTCTTTTAGGTCTACTGTTTTGATGCTAGTAACTGTATTTTCCTCACAAATGAGAAGAGGGTTGTATTAATCTTTTTTAAAGAAAATCTGAACCCTAACCCTAACCTCCTCAAACCCTTAGCTAGGGTTAGGGTTAGGATTTGTAGAACACGTAGAGAATGTTTAATGGCATGGCTGTGCTTTAGGACAGAAATGAATTGCAGGAAAAGTGTTATTGCAAAGTTATCTTCACATTTTTTTTCTGGCATATCTGGCTGTATTGACTGCATTGCCCTAAGTTGTACTATAGCCTAAATTGCCCTAAGTGCAAAAGACTGAAAGAATGTGGTTCTACTCTTCAAACTATTGCGTTTGGCAATAAATGCACTGGCACTTTAACTGATACATCCAATATGTATTGGGTAATCCTGCCTGTTAACTTTTTGAACCCTGAAACCATGTCCATTGAGAACACCATTCAGCATGAAATTTCCAACAACACAGCTTTTGTCAAAAACTATAGTTTTACCATTGAACATACATTAGGTATGGTGTGGAAAGGTTACTTAGTCTTTTAGGACTAATGTTTTGATGCTAGGAACTATATTTTCCTCACAAATGAGGAGAGGGTTGTATTAGTCTTTTTTAAGGAAAATCTGAACCCTAACCCTAACCTCCTCAAACCCTTAGCTAGGGTTAGGGTTAGGATTTGTAGAACACGTAGAGAATGTTTAATGGCATGACTGTGCTTTAGGACAGAAATGAATTGCAGGAAAAGTGTTATTGCAAAGTTATCTTCACATTTTTTTTCTGGCATATCTGGCTGTATTGACTGCATTGCCCTAAGTTGTACTATAGCCTAAATTGCCCTAAGTGCAAAAGACTGAAAGAACGTGTTTCTACTCTTCAAACTATTGCATTTGGCATTAAATGCACTGGCACTTTAACTGATACATCCAATAAGTATTGGGTAATCCTGCCTGTTAACTTTTTGGACCCTGAAACCATGTCCATTGAGAACACCATTCAACATGAAATTTCCAACAACACAACTTTTGTCAAAAACTACAATTTTACCATTGAAAATACATTAGCTATGGTGTGGAAAGGTTACTTAGTCTTTTTGGTCTAATGTTTTGATGCTAGGAACTATATTTTCCTCACAAATGAGGAGAGGGTTGTATTAATCTTTTTTAAAGAAAATCTGAACCCTAACCCTAACCTCCTCAAACCCTTAGCTAGGGTTAGGGTTAGGATTTGTAGAACACGTAGAGAATGTTTAATGGCATGGCTGTGCTTTAGGACAGAAATGAATTGCAGGAAAAGTGTTATTGCAAAGTTATCTTCACATTTTTTTTCTGGCATATCTGGCTGTATTGACTGCATTGCCCTAAGTTGTACTATAGCCTAAATTGCCCTAAGTGCAAAAGACTGAAAGAATGTGGTTCTACTCTTCAAACTATTGCGTTTGGCAATAAATGCACTGGCACTTTAACTGATACATCCAATATGTATTGGGTTATCCTGACTATTAACTTTTTGGACCCTGAAACCATGTCCATTGAGAACACCATTCAGCATGAAATTTCCAACAACACAACTTTTGTCAAAAACTATAATTTTACCATTGAACATACATTTCTTATGGTGAGGAAAGGTTGTTTAGTCTTTTAGGACTAATGTTTTGATGCTAGGAACTATATTTTCCTCACAAATGAGGAGAGGGTTGTATTAATCTTTTTTAAAGAAAATCTGAACCCTAACCCTAACCTCCTCAAACCCTTAGCTAGGGTTAGGGTTAGGATTTGTAGAACACGTAGAGAATGTTTAATGGCATGGCTGTGCTTTAGGACAGAAATTAATTGCAGGAAAAGTGTTATTGCAAAGTTATCTTCACATTTTTTTTCTGGCATATCTGGCTGTATTGACTGCATTGCCCTAAGTTGTACTATAGCCTAAATTGCCCTAAGTGCAGAAGACTGAAAGAATGTGGTTCTACTCTTCAAACTATTGCGTTTGGCATTAAATGCACTGGCACTTTAACTGATACATCCAATATGTATTGGGTAATCCTGCCTGTTAACTTTTTGAACCCTGAAACCATGTCCATTGAGAACACCATTCAGCATGAAATTTCCAACAACACAACTTTTGTCAAAAACTATAATTTTACCATTGAACATACATTAGCTATGGTGTGGAAAGGTTACTTAGTCTTTTAGGACTAATGTTTTGATGCTAGTAACTATATTTTCCTCACAAATGAGGAGAGGGTTGTATTAATCTTTTTTAAAGAAAATCTGAACCCTAACCCTAACCTCCTCAAACCCTTAGCTAGGGTTAGGGTTAGGATTTGTAGAACACGTAGAGAATGTTTAATGGCATGGCTGTGCTTTAGGACAGAAATGAATTGCAGGAAAAGTGTTATTGCAAAGTTATCTTCACATTTTTTTTCTGGCATATCTGGCTGTATTGACTGCATTGCCCTAAGTTGTACTATAGCCTAAATTGCCCTAAGTGCAAAAGACTGAAAGAATGTGGTTCTACTCTTCAAACTATTGCGTTTGGCAATAAATGCACTGGCACTTTAACTGATACATCCAATATGTATTGGGTTATCCTGACTATTAACTTTTTGGACCCTGAAACCATGTCCATTGAGAACACCATTCAGCATGAAATTTCCAACAACACAACTTTTGTCAAAAACTATAATTTTACCATTGAACATACATTTCTTATGGTGAGGAAAGGTTGTTTAGTCTTTTAGGACTAATGTTTTGATGCTAGGAACTATATTTTCCTCACAAATGAGGAGAGGGTTGTATTAATCTTTTTTAAAGAAAATCTGAACCCTAACCCTAACCTCCTCAAACCCTTAGCTAGGGTTAGGGTTAGGATTTGTAGAACACGTAGAGAATGTTTAATGGCATGGCTGTGCTTTAGGACAGAAATTAATTGCAGGAAAAGTGTTATTGCAAAGTTATCTTCACATTTTTTTTCTGGCATATCTGGCTGTATTGACTGCATTGCCCTAAGTTGTACTATAGCCTAAATTGCCCTAAGTGCAGAAGACTGAAAGAATGTGGTTCTACTCTTCAAACTATTGCGTTTGGCATTAAATGCACTGGCACTTTAACTGATACATCCAATATGTATTGGGTAATCCTGCCTGTTAACTTTTTGAACCCTGAAACCATGTCCATTGAGAACACCATTCAGCATGAAATTTCCAACAACACAACTTTTGTCAAAAACTATAATTTTACCATTGAACATACATTAGCTATGGTGTGGAAAGGTTACTTAGTCTTTTAGGACTAATGTTTTGATGCTAGTAACTATATTTTCCTCACAAATGAGGAGAGGGTTGTATTAATCTTTTTTAAAGAAAATCTGAACCCTAACCCTAACCTCCTCAAACCCTTAGCTAGGGTTAGGGTTAGGATTTGTAGAACACGTAGAGAATGTTTAATGGCATGGCTGTGCTTTAGGACAGAAATGAATTGCAGGAAAAGTGTTATTGCAAAGTTATCTTCACATTTTTTTTCTGGCATATCTGGCTGTATTGACTGCATTGCCCTAAGTTGTACTATAGCCTAAATTGCCCTAAGTGCAAAAGACTGAAAGAATGTGGTTCTACTCTTCAAACTATTGCGTTTGGCATTAAATGCACTGGCACTTTAACTGATACATCCAATAAGTATTGGGTAATCCTGCCTGTTAACTTTTTGAACCCTGAAACCATGTCCATTGAGAACACCATTCAGCATGAAATTTCCAACAACACAACTTTTGTCAAAAACTACAATTTTACCATTGAACATACATTAGCTATGGTGTGGAAAGGTTACTTAGTCTTTTAGGTCTACTGTTTTGATGCTAGTAAC
This sequence comes from Atractosteus spatula, assembly GCF_055471065.1. NCBI lineage: Eukaryota > Metazoa > Chordata > Actinopteri > Semionotiformes > Lepisosteidae > Atractosteus > Atractosteus spatula. The sequence continues at coordinate 11,260,435 of NC_142721.1, read as the reverse complement.
TATACTTTCCTCACAAATGAGGAGAGGGTTGTATTAATCTTTTTTAAAGAAAATCTGAACCCTAACCCTAACCTCCTCAAACCCTTAGCTAGGGTTAGGGTTAGGATTTGTAGAACACGTAGAGAATGTTTAATGGCATGGCTGTGCTTTAGGACAGAAATGAATTGCTGGAAAAGTGTTATTGCAAAGTTATCTTCACATTTTTTTTCTGGCATATCTGGCTGTATTGACTGCATTGCCCTAAGTTGTACTATAGCCTAAATTGCCCTAAGTGCAAAAGACTGAAAGAATGTGGTTCTACTCTTCAAACTATTGCATTTGGCATTAAATGCACTGGCACTTTAACTGATACATCCAATAAGTATTGGGTAATCCTGCCTGTTAACTTTTTGAACCCTGAAACCATGTCCATTGAGAACACCATTCAGCATGAAATTTCCAACAACACAACTTTTGTCAAAAACTACAATTTTACCATTGAACATACATTAGCTATGGTGTGGAAAGGTTACTTAGTCTTTTAGGACTAATGTTTTGATGCTAGTAACTATATTTTCCTCACAAATGAGGAGAGGGTTGTATTAATCTTTTTTAAAGAAAATCTGAACCCTAACCCTAACCTCCTCAAACCCTTAGCTAGGGTTAGGGTTAGGATTTGTAGAACACGTAGAGAATGTTTAATGGCATGGCTGTGCTTTAGGACAGAAATTAATTGCAGGAAAAGTGTTATTGCAAAGTTATCTTCACATTTTTTTTCTGGCATATCTGGCTGTATTGACTGCATTGCCCTAAGTTGTACTATAGCCTAAATTGCCCTAAGTGCAGAAGACTGAAAGAATGTGGTTCTACTCTTCAAACTATTGCGTTTGGCATTAAATGCACTGGCACTTTAACTGATACATCCAATATGTATTGGGTAATCCTGCCTGTTAACTTTTTGAACCCTGAAACCATGTCCATTGAGAACACCATTCAGCATGAAATTTCCAACAACACAACTTTTGTCAAAAACTATAATTTTACCATTGAACATACATTAGCTATGGTGTGGAAAGGTTACTTAGTCTTTTAGGACTAATGTTTTGATGCTAGGAACTATATTTTCCTCACAAATGAGGAGAGGGTTGTATTAATCTTTTTTAAAGAAAATCTGAACCCTAACCCTAACCTCCTCAAACCCTTAGCTAGGGTTAGGGTTAGGATTTGTAGAACACGTAGAGAATGTTTAATGGCATGGCTGTGCTTTAGGACAGAAATGAATTGCAGGAAAAGTGTTATTGCAAAGTTATCTTCACATTTTTTTTCTGGCATATCTGGCTGTATTGACTGCATTGCCCTAAGTTGTACTATAGCCTAAATTGCCCTAAGTGCAAAAGACTGAAAGAATGTGGTTCTACTCTTCAAACTATTGCGTTTGGCATTAAATGCACTGGCACTTTAACTGATACATCCAATAAGTATTGGGTAATCCTGCCTGTTAACTTTTTGAACCCTGAAACCATGTCCATTGAGAACACCATTCAGCATGAAATTTCCAACAACGCAACTTTTGTCAAAAACTACAATTTTACCATTGAACATACATTAGCTATGGTGTGGAAAGGTTACTTAGTCTTTTAGGTCTACTGTTTTGATGCTAGTAACTATATTTTCCTCACAAATGAGGAGAGGGTTGTATTAATCTTTTTTAAAGAAAATCTGAACCCTAACCCTAACCTCCTCAAACCCTTAGCTAGGGTTAGGGTTAGGATTTGTAGAACACGTAGAAAATGTTTAATGGCATGGCTGTGCTTTAGGACAGAAATGAATTGCAGGAAAAGTGTTATTGCAAAGTTATCTTCACATTTTTTTTCTGGCATATCTGGCTGTATTGACTGCATTGCCCTAAGTTGTACTATAGCCTAAATTGCCCTAAGTGCAAAAGACTGAAAGAATGTGGTTCTACTCTTCAAACTATTACGTTTGGCATTAAATGCACTGGCACTTTAACTGATACATCCAATAAGTATTGGGTAATCCTGCCTGTTAACTTTTTGAACCCTGAAACCATGTCCATTGAGAACACCATTCAGCATGAAATTTCCAACAACACAACTTTTGTCAAAAACTACAATTTTACCATTGAACATACATTAGCTATGGTGTGGAAAGGTTACTTAGTCTTTTTGGTCTAATGTTTTGATGCTAGGAACTATATTTTCCTCACAAATGAGGAGAGGGTTGTATTAATCTTTTTTAAAGAAAATCTGAACCCTAACCCTAACCTCCTCAAACCATTAGCTAGGGTTAGGGTTAGGATTTGTAGAACACGTAGAGAATGTTTAATGGCATGACTGTGCTTTAGGACCGAAATGAATAGCAGGAAAAGTGTTATTGCAAAGTTATCTTCACATTTTTTTTCTGGCATATCTGGCTGTATTGACTGCATTGCCCTAAGTTGTACTATAGCCTAAATTGCCCTAAGTGCAAAAGACTGAAAGAATGTGATTCTACTCTTCAAACTATTGCATTTGGCATTAAATGCACTGGCACTTTAACTGATACATCCAATAAGTATTGGGTAATCCTGCCTGTTAACTTTTTGAACCCTGAAACCATGTCCATTGAGAACACCATTCAGCATGAAATTTCCAACAACACAACTTTTGTCAAAAACTACAATTTTACCATTGAACATACATTAGCTATGGTGTGGAAAGGTTACTTAGTCTTTTAGGTCTACTGTTTTGATGCAAGTAACTATATTTTCCTCCCAAATGAGGAGATGGTTGTATTAATCTTTTTTAAAGAAAATCTGAACCCTAACCCTAACCTCCTCAAACCCTTAGCTAGGGTTAGGGTTAGGATTTGTAGAACACGTAGAGAATGTTTAATGGCATGGCTGTGCTTTAGGACAGAAATGAATTGCAGGAACAGTGTTATTGCAAAGTTATCTTCACATTTTTTTTCTGGCATATCTGGCTGTATTGACTGCATTGCCCTAAGTTGTACTATAGCCTAAATTGCCCTAAGTGCAAAAGACTGAAAGAATGTGGTTCTACTCTTCAAACTATTGCGTTTGGCATTAAATGCACTGGCACTTTAACTGATACATCCAATATGTATTGGGTAATCCTGCCTATTAACTTTTTGAACCCTGAAACCATGTCCATTGAGAACACCATTCAGCATGAAATTTCCAACAACACAACTTTTGTCAAAAACTATAATTTTACCATTGAACATACATTAGCTATGGTGTGGAAAGGTTACTTAGTCTTTTAGGACTAATGTTTTGATGCTAGGAACTATATTTTCCTCACAAATGAGGAGAGGGTTGTATTAATCTTTTTTAAAGAAAATCTGAGCCCTAACCCTAACCTCCTCAAACCCTTAGCTAGGGTTAGGGTTAGGATTTGTAGAACACGTAGAGAATGTTTAATGGCATGACTGTGCTTTAGGACAGAAATGAATAGCAGGAAAAGTGTTATTACAAAGTTATCTTCACATTTTTTTTCTGGCATATCTGGCTGTATTGACTGCATTGCCCTAAGTTGTACTATAGCCTAAATTGCCCTAAGTGCAAAAGACTGAAAGAATGTGATTCTACTCTTCAAACTATTGCATTTGGCATTAAATGCACTGGCACTTTAACTGATACATCCAATAAGTATTGGGTAATCCTGCCTGTTAACTTTTTGAACCCTGAAACCATGTCCATTGAGAACACCATTCAGCATGAAATTTCCAACAACACAACTTTTGTCAAAAACTACAATTTTACCATTGAACATACATTAGCTATGGTGTGGAAAGGTTACTTAGTCTTTTAGGTCTACTGTTTTGATGCAAGTAACTATATTTTCCTCACAAATGAGGAGAGGGTTGTATTAATCTTTTTTAAAGAAAATCTGAACCCTAACCCTAACCTCCTCAAACCCTTAGCTAGGGTTAGGGTTAGGATTTGTAGAACGCGTAGAGAATGTTTAATGGCATGGCTGTGCTTTAGGACAGAAATGAATTGCAGGAAAAGTGTTATTGCAAAGTTATCTTCACATTTTTTTTCTGGCATATCTGGCTGTATTGACTGCATTGCCCTAAGTTGTACTATAGCCTAAATTGCCCTAAGTGCAAAAGACTGAAAGAATGTGGTTCTACTCTTCAAACTATTGCGTTTGGCATTAAATGCACTGGCACTTTAACTGATACATCCAATAAGTATTGGGTAATCCTGCCTGTTAACTTTTTGAACCCTGAAACCATGTCCATTGAGAACACCATTCAGCATGAAATTTCCAACAACACAACTTTTGTCAAAAACTACAATTTTACCATTGAACATACATTAGCTATGGTGTGGAAAGGTTACTTAGTCTTTTTGGTCTAATGTTTTGATGCTAGGAACTATATTTTCCTCACAAATGAGGAGAGGGTTGTATTAATCTTTTTTAAAGAAAATCTGAACCCTAACCCTAACCTCCTCAAACCATTAGCTAGGGTTAGGGTTAGGATTTGTAGAACACGTAGAGAATGTTTAATGGCATGACTGTGCTTTAGGACCGAAATGAATAGCAGGAAAAGTGTTATTGCAAAGTTATCTTCACATTTTTTTTCTGGCATATCTGGCTGTATTGACTGCATTGCCCTAAGTTGTACTATAGCCTAAATTGCCCTAAGTGCAAAAGACTGAAAGAATGTGATTCTACTCTTCAAACTATTGCATTTGGCATTAAATGCACTGGCACTTTAACTGATACATCCAATAAGTATTGGGTAATCCTGCCTGTTAACTTTTTGAACCCTGAAACCATGTCCATTGAGAACACCATTCAGCATGAAATTTCCAACAACACAACTTTTGTCAAAAACTACAATTTTACCATTGAACATACATTAGCTATGGTGTGGAAAGGTTACTTAGTCTTTTAGGTCTACTGTTTTGATGCAAGTAACTATATTTTCCTCCCAAATGAGGAGATGGTTGTATTAATCTTTTTTAAAGAAAATCTGAACCCTAACCCTAACCTCCTCAAACCCTTAGCTAGGGTTAGGGTTAGGATTTGTAGAACACGTAGAGAATGTTTAATGGCATGGCTGTGCTTTAGGACAGAAATGAATTGCAGGAACAGTGTTATTGCAAAGTTATCTTCACATTTTTTTTCTGGCATATCTGGCTGTATTGACTGCATTGCCCTAAGTTGTACTATAGCCTAAATTGCCCTAAGTGCAAAAGACTGAAAGAATGTGGTTCTACTCTTCAAACTATTGCGTTTGGCATTAAATGCACTGGCACTTTAACTGATACATCCAATATGTATTGGGTAATCCTGCCTATTAACTTTTTGAACCCTGAAACCATGTCCATTGAGAACACCATTCAGCATGAAATTTCCAACAACACAACTTTTGTCAAAAACTATAATTTTACCATTGAACATACATTAGCTATGGTGTGGAAAGGTTACTTAGTCTTTTAGGACTAATGTTTTGATGCTAGGAACTATATTTTCCTCACAAATGAGGAGAGGGTTGTATTAATCTTTTTTAAAGAAAATCTGAGCCCTAACCCTAACCTCCTCAAACCCTTAGCTAGGGTTAGGGTTAGGATTTGTAGAACACGTAGAGAATGTTTAATGGCATGACTGTGCTTTAGGACAGAAATGAATAGCAGGAAAAGTGTTATTACAAAGTTATCTTCACATTTTTTTTCTGGCATATCTGGCTGTATTGACTGCATTGCCCTAAGTTGTACTATAGCCTAAATTGCCCTAAGTGCAAAAGACTGAAAGAATGTGATTCTACTCTTCAAACTATTGCATTTGGCATTAAATGCACTGGCACTTTAACTGATACATCCAATATGTATTGGGTAATCCTGCCTGTTAACTTTTTGAACCCTGAAACCATGTCCATTGAGAACACCATTCAGCATGAAATTTCCAACAACACAACTTTTGTCAAAAACTACAATTTTACCATTGAACATACATTAGCTATGGTGTGGAAAGGTTACTTAGTCTTTTAGGTCTACAGTTTTGATGCTAGTAACTATATTTTCCTCACAAATGAGGAGAGGGTTGTATTATTCTTTTTTAAAGAAAATCTGAACCCTAACCCTAACCTCCTCAAACCCTTAGCTAGGGTTAGGGTTAGGATTTGTAGAACGCGTAGAGAATGTTTAATGGCATGGCTGTGCTTTAGGACAGAAATGAATTGCAGGAAAAGTGTTATTGCAAAGTTATCTTCACATTTTTTTTCTGGCATATCTGGCTGTATTGACTGCATTGCCCTAAGTTGTACTATAGCCTAAATTGCCCTAAGTGCAAAAGACTGAAAGAATGTGGTTCTACTCTTCAAACTATTGCGTTTGGCATTAAATGCACTGGCACTTGAACTGATACATACAATAAGTATTGGGTAATCCTGCCTATTAACTTTTTGAACCCTGAAACCATGTCCATTGAGAACACCATTCAGCATGAAATTTCCAACAACACAACTTTTGTCAAAAACTACAATTTTACCATTGAACATACATTAGCTATGGTGTGGAAAGGTTACTTAGTCTTTTAGGTCTAATGTTTTGATGCTAGGAACTATATTTTCCTCACAAATGAGGAGAGGGTTGTATTAATCTTTTTTAAAGAAAATCTGAGCCCTAACCCTAACCTCCTCAAACCCTTAGCTAGGGTTAGGGTTAGGATTTGTAGAACACGTAGAGAATGTTTAATGGCATGACTGTGCTTTAGGACAGAAATGAATAGCAGGAAAAGTGTTATTACAAAGTTATCTTCACATTTTTTTTCTGGCATATCTTGCTGTATTGACTGCATTGCCCTAAGTTGTACTATAGCCTAAATTGCCCTAAGTGCAAAAGACTGAAAGAATGTGATTCTACTCTTCAAACTATTGCATTTGGCATTAAATGCACTGGCACTTTAACTGATACATCCAATAAGTATTGGGTAATCCTGCCTGTTAACTTTTTGAACCCTGAAACCATGTCCATTGAGAACACCATTCAGCATGAAATTTCCAACAACACAACTTTTGTCAAAAACTACAATTTTACCATTGAACATACATTAGCTATGGTGTGGAAAGGTTACTTAGTCTTTTAGGTCTACTGTTTTGATGCAAGTAACTATATTTTCCTCACAAATGAGGAGAGGGTTGTATTAATCTTTTTTAAAGAAAATCTGAACCCTAACCCTAACCTCCTCAAACCCTTAGCTAGGGTTAGGGTTAGGATTTGTAGAACACGTAGAGAATGTTTAATGGCATGGCTGTGCTTTAGGACAGAAATGAATTGCAGGAAAAGTGTTATTGCAAAGTTATCTTCACATTATTTTCTGGCATATCTGGCTGTATTGACTGCATTGCCCTAAGTTGTACTATAGCCTAAATTGCCCTAAGTGCAAAAGACTGAAAGAATGTGGTTCTACTCTTCAAACTATTGCGTTTGGCATTAAATGTACTGGCACTTTAACTGATACATCCAATATGTATTGGGTAATCCTGCCTGTTAACTTTTTGAACCCTGAAACCATGTCCATTGAGAACACCATTCAGCATGAAATTTCCAACAACACAACTTTTGTCAAAAACTACAATTTTACCATTGAACATACATTAGCTATGGTGTGGAAAGGTTACTTAGTCTTTTTGGTCTAATGTTTTGATGCTAGGAACTATATTTTCCTCACAAATGAGGAGAGGGTTGTATTAATCTTTTTTAAAGAAAATCTGAACCCTAACCTTAACCTCCTCAAACCCTTAGCTGGGGTTAGGGTTAGGATTTGTAGAACACGTAGAGAATGTTTAATGGCATGGCTGTGCTTTAGGACAGAAATGAATTGCAGGAAAAGTGTTATTGCAAAGTTATCTTCACATTTTTTTTCTGGCATATCTGGCTGTATTGACTGCATTGCCCTAAGTTGTACTATAGCCTAAATTGCCCTAAGTGCAAAAGACTGAAAGAATGTGGTTCTACTCTTCAAACTATTGCGTTTGGCATTAAATGCACTGGCACTTTAACTGATACATCCAATATGTATTGGGTAATCCTGCCTGTTAACTTTTTGAACCCTGAAACCATGTCCATTGAGAACACCATTCAGCATGACATTTCCAACAACACAACTTTTGTCAAAAACTACAATTTTACCATTGAACATACATTAGCTATGGTGTGGAAAGGTTACTTAGTCTTTTTGGTCTAATGTTTTGATGCTAGGAACTATATTTTCCTCACAAATGAGGAGAGGGTTGTATTAATCTTTTTTAAAGAAAATCTGAACCCTAACCTTAACCTCCTCAAACCCTTAGCTAGGGTTAGGGTTAGGATTTGTAGAACACGTAGAGAATGTTTAATGGCATGGCTGTGCTTTAGGACAGAAATGAATTGCAGGAAAAGTGTTATTGCAAAGTTATCTTCACATTTTTTTTCTGGCATATCTGGCTGTATTGACTGCATTGCCCTAAGTTGTACTATAGCCTAAATTGCCCTAAGTGCAAAAGACTGAAAGAATGTGGTTCTACTCTTCAAACTATTGCGTTTGGCATTAAATGCACTGGCACTTTAACTGATACATCCAATATGTATTGGGTAATCCTGCCTGTTAACTTTTTGAACCCTGAAACCATGTCCATTGAGAACACCATTCAGCATGAAATTTCCAACAACACAACTTTTGTCAAAAACTACAATTTTACCATTGAACATACATTAGCTATGGTGTGGAAAGGTTACTTAGTCTTTTTGGTCTAATGTTTTGATGCTAGGAACTATATTTTCCTCACAAATGAGGAGAGGGTTGTATTAATCTTTTTTAAAGAAAATCTGAACCCTAACCTTAACCTCCTCAAACCCTTAGCTAGGGTTAGGGTTAGGATTTGTAGAACACGTAGAGAATGTTTAATGGCATGGCTGTGCTTTAGGACAGAAATGAATTGCAGGAAAAGTGTTATTGCAAAGTTATCTTCACATTTTTTTTCTGGCATATCTGGCTGTATTGACTGCATTGCCCTAAGTTGTACTATAGCCTAAATTGCCCTAAGTGCAAAAGACTGAAAGAATGTGGTTCTACTCTTCAAACTATTGCGTTTGGCAATAAATGCACTGGCAGTTTAACTGATACATCCAATATGTATTGGGTAATCCTGCCTGTTAACTTTTTGAACCCTGAAACCATGTCCATTAAGAACACCATTCAGCATGAAATTTCCAACAACACAATTTTTGTCAAAAACTATAATTTTACCATTGAACATACATTTCCTATGGTGAGGAAAGGTTGTTTAGTCTTTTAGGACTAATGTTTTGATGCTAGTAACTATATTTTCCTCACAAATGAGGAGAGAGTTGTATTAATCTTTTTTAAAGAAAATCTGAACCCTAACCCTAACCTCCTCAAACCCTTAGCTAGGGTTAGGGTTAGGATTTGTAGAACACGTAGAGAATGTTTAATGGCATGACTGTGCTTTAGGACAGAAATGAATTGCAGGAAAAGTGTTATTGCAAAGTTATCTTCACATTTTTTTTCTGGCATATCTGGCTGTATTGACTGCATTGCCCTAAGTTGTACTATAGCCTAAATTGCCCTAAGTGCAAATGACTGAAAGAACGTGTTTCTACTCTTCAAACTATTGCATTTGGCATTAAATGCACTGGCACTTTAACTGATACATCCAATAAGTATTGGGTAATCCTGCCTGTTAACTTTTTGGACCCTGAAACCATGTCCATTGAGAACACCATTCAACATGAAATTTCCAACAACACAACTTTTGTCAAAAACTACAATTTTACCATTGAAAATACATTAGCAATGGTGTGGAAAGGTTACTTAGTCTTTTTGGTCTAATGTTTTGATGCTAGGAACTATATTTTCCTCACAAATGAGGAGAGGGTTGTATTAATCTTTTTTAAAGAAAATCTGAACCCTAACCCTAACCTCCTCAAACCCTTAGCTAGGGTTAGGGTTAGGATTTGTAGAACACGTAGAGAATGTTTAATGGCATGGCTGTGCTTTAGGACAGAAATGAATTGCAGGAAAAGTGTTATTGCAAAGTTATCTTCACATTTTTTTTCTGGCATATCTGGCTGTATTGACTGCATTGCCGTAAGTTGTACTATAGCCTAAATTGCCCTAAGTGCAGAAGACTGAAAGAATGTGGTTCTACTCTTCAAACTATTGCGTTTGGCATTAAATGCACTGGCACTTTAACTGATACATCCAATATGTATTGGGTAATCCTGCCTGTTAACTTTTTGAACCCTGAAACCATGTCCATTGAGAACACCATTCAGCATGAAATTTCCAACAACACAACTTTTGTCAAAAACTACAATTTTACCATTGAACATACATTAGCTATGGTGTGGAAAGGTTACTTAGTCTTTTTGGTCTAATGTTTTGATGCTAGGAACTATATTTTCCTCACAAATGAGGAGAGGGTTGTATTAATCTTTTTTAAAGAAAATCTGAACCCTAACCCTAACCTCCTCAAACCATTAGCTAGGGTTAGGGTTAGGATTTGTAGAACACGTAGAGAATGTTTAATGGCATGACTGTGCTTTAGGACCGAAATGAATAGCAGGAAAAGTGTTATTGCAAAGTTATCTTCACATTTTTTTTCTGGCATATCTGGCTGTATTGACTGCATTGCCCTAAGTTGTACTATAGCCTAAATTGCCCTAAGTGCAAAAGACTGAAAGAATGTGATTCTACTCTTCAAACTATTGCATTTGGCATTAAATGCACTGGCACTTTAACTGATACATCCAATAAGTATTGGGTAATCCTGCCTGTTAACTTTTTGAACCCTGAAACCATGTCCATTGAGAACACCATTCAGCATGAAATTTCCAACAACACAACTTTTGTCAAAAACTACAATTTTACCATTGAACATACATTAGCTATGGTGTGGAAAGGTTACTTAGTCTTTTAGGTCTACTGTTTTGATGCAAGTAACTATATTTTCCTCCCAAATGAGGAGATAGTTGTATTAATCTTTTTTAAAGAAAATCTGAACCCTAACCCTAACCTCCTCAAACCCTTAGCTAGGGTTAGGGTTAGGATTTGTAGAACACGTAGAGAATGTTTAATGGCATGGCTGTGCTTTAGGACAGAAATGAATTGCAGGAACAGTGTTATTGCAAAGTTATCTTCACATTTTTTTTCTGGCATATCTGGCTGTATTGACTGCATTGCCCTAAGTTGTACTATAGCCTAAATTGCCCTAAGTGCAAAAGACTGAAAGAATGTGGTTCTACTCTTCAAACTATTGCGTTTGGCATTAAATGCACTGGCACTTTAACTGATACATCCAATATGTATTGGGTAATCCTGCCTATTAACTTTTTGAACCCTGAAACCATGTCCATTGAGAACACCATTCAGCATGAAATTTCCAACAACACAACTTTTGTCAAAAACTATAATTTTACCATTGAACATACATTAGCTATGGTGTGGAAAGGTTACTTAGTCTTTTAGGACTAATGTTTTGATGCTAGGAACTATATTTTCCTCACAAATGAGGAGAGGGTTGTATTAATCTTTTTTAAAGAAAATCTGAGCCCTAACCCTAACCTCCTCAAACCCTTAGCTAGGGTTAGGGTTAGGATTTGTAGAACACGTAGAGAATGTTTAATGGCATGGCTGTGCTTTAGGACAGAAATGAATTGCAGGAAAAGTGTTATTGCAAAGTTATCTTCACATTTTTTTCTGGCATATCTGGCTGTATTGACTGCATTGCCCTAAGTTGTACTATAGCCTAAATTGCCCTAAGTGCAAAAGACTGAAAGAATGTGGATCTACTCTTCAAACTATTACGTTTGGCATTAAATGCACTGGCACTTTAACTGATACATCCAATATGTATTGGGTAATCCTGCCTGTTAACTTTTTGAACCCTGAAACCATGTCCATTGAGAACACCATTCAGCATGAAATTTCCAACAACACAACTTTTGTCAAAAACTACAATTTTACCATTGAACATACATTAGCTATGGTGTGGAAAGGTTACTTAGTCTTTTTGGTCTAATGTTTTGATGCTAGGAACTATATTTTCCTCACAAATGAGGAGAGGGTTGTATTATTCTTTTTTAAAGAAAATCTGAACCCTAACCCTAACCTCCTCAAACCCTTAGCTAGGGTTAGGGTTAGGATTTGTAGAAGACGTAGAGAATGTTTAATGGCATGACTGTGCTTTAGGACAGAAATGAATAGCAGGAAAAGTGTTATTACAAAGTTATCTTCACATTTTTTTTCTGGCATATCTGGCTGTATTGACTGCATTGCCCTAAGTTGTACTATAGCCTAAATTGCCCTAAGTGCAAAAGACTGAAAGAATGTGATTCTACTCTTCAAACTATTGCATTTGGCATTAAATGCACTGGCACTTTAACTGATACATCCAATAAGTATTGGGTAATCCTGCCTGTTAACTTTTTGAACCCTGAAACCATGTCCATTGAGAACACCATTCAGCATGAAATTTCCAACAACACAACTTTTGTCAAAAACTACAATTTTACCATTGAACATACATTAGCTATGGTGTGGAAAGGTTACTTAGTCTTTTAGGTCTACTGTTTTGATGCAAGTAACTATATTTTCCTCACAAATGAGGAGAGGGTTGTATTAATCTTTTTTAAAGAAAATCTGAACCCTAACCCTAACCTCCTCAAACCCTTAGCTAGGGTTAGGGTTAGGATTTGTAGAACACGTAGAGAATGTTTAATGGCATGGCTGTGCTTTAGGACAGAAATGAATTGCAGGAAAAGTGTTATTGCAAAGTTATCTTCACATTTTTTTTCTGGCATATCTGGCTGTATTGACTGCATTGCCCTAAGTTGTACTATAGCCTAAATTGCCCTAAGTGCAAAAGACTGAAAGAATGTGGTTCTACTCTTCAAACTATTGCGTTTGGCATTAAATGCACTGGCACTTTAACTGATACATCCAATATGTATTGGGTAATCCTGCCTGTTAACTTTTTGAACCCTGAAACCATGTCCATTGAGAACACCATTCAGCATGAAATTTCCAACAACACAACTTTTGTCAAAAACTACAATTTTACCATTGAACATACATTAGCTATGGTGTGGAAAGGTTACTTAGTCTTTTTGGTCTAATGTTTTGATGCTAGGAACTATATTTTCCTCACAAATGAGGAGAGGGTTGTATTAATCTTTTTTAAAGAAAATCTGAACCCTAACCTTAACCTCCTCAAACCCTTAGCTAGGGTTAGGGTTAGGATTTGTAGAACACGTAGAGAATGTTTAATGGCATGGCTGTGCTTTAGGACAGAAATGAATTGCAGGAAAAGTGTTATTGCAAAGTTATCTTCACATTTTTTTTCTGGCATATCTGGCTGTATTGACTGCATTGCCCTAAGTTGTACTATAGCCTAAATTGCCCTAAGTGCAAAAGACTGAAAGAATGTGGTTCTACTCTTCAAACTATTGCGTTTGGCATTAAATGCACTGGCACTTTAACTGATACATCCAATATGTATTGGGTAATCCTGCCTGTTAACTTTTTGAACCCTGAAACCATGTCCATTGAGAACACCATTCAGCATGAAATTTCCAACAACACAACTTTTGTCAAAAACTACAATTTTACCATTGAACATACATTAGCTATGGTGTGGAAAGGTTACTTAGTCTTTTAGGTCTACTGTTTTGATGCTAGTAACTGTATTTTCCTCACAAATGAAGAGAGGGTTGTATTAATCTTTTTTAAAGAAAATCTGAACCCTAACCCTAACCTCCTAAAACCCTTAGCTAGGGTTAGGGTTAGGATTTGTAGAACACGTAGAGAATGTTTAATGGCATGGCTGTGCTTTAGGACAGAAATGAATTGCAGGAAAAGTGTTATTGCAAAGTTATCTTCACATTTTTTTTCTGGCATATCTGGCTGTATTGACTGCATTGCCCTAAGTTGTACTATAGCCTAAATTGCCCTAAGTGCAAAAGACTGAAAGAATGTGGTTCTACTCTTCAAACTATTACGTTTGGCATTAAATGCACTGGCACTTTAACTGATACATCCAGTATGTATAAGGTAATCCTGCCTGTTAACTTTTTGAACCCCGAAACCATGTCCATTGAGAACACCATTTAGCATGAAATTTCCAACAACACAACTTTGGTCAAAAACTATATTTTTACCATTGAACATACATTAGCTATGGTGTGGAAAGGTTACTTAGTCTTTTTGGTCTAATGTTTTGATGCTAGGAACTGTATTTTCCTCACAAATGAAGAGAGGGTTGTATTAATCTTTTTTAAAGAAAATCTGAACCCTAACCCTAACCTCCTAAAACCCTTAGCTAGGGTTAGGGTTAGGATTTGTAGAACACGTAGAGAATGTTTAATGGCATGGCTGTGCTTTAGGACAGAAATGAATTGCAGGAAAAGTGTTATTGCAAAGTTATCTTCACATTTTTTTTCTGGCATATCTGGCTGTATTGACTGCATTGCCCTAAGTTGTACTATAGCCTAAATTGCCCTAAGTGCAAAAGACTGAAAGAATGTGGTTCTACTCTTCAAACTATTACGTTTGGCATTAAATGCACTGGCACTTTAACTGATACATCCAGTATGTATAAGGTAATCCTGCCTGTTAACTTTTTGAACCCCGAAATCATGTCCATTGAGAACACCATTTAGCATGAAATTTCCAACAACACAACTTTGGTCAAAAACTATATTTTTACCATTGAACATACATTAGCTATGGTGTGGAAAGGTTACTTAGTCTTTTTGGTCTAATGTTTTGATGCTAGGAACTATATTTTCCTCACAAATGAGGAGAGGGTTGTATTAATCTTTTTTAAAGAAAATCTGAACCCTAACCCTAACCTCCTCAAACCCTTAGCTAGGGTTAGGGTTAGGATTTGTAGAACACGTAGAGAATGTTTAATGGCATGACTGTGCTTTAGGACAGAAATGAATTGCAGGAAAAGTGTTATTGCAAAGTTATCTTCACATTTTTTTTCTGGCATATCTGGCTGTATTGACTGCATTGCCCTAAGTTGTACTATAGCCTAAATTGCCCTAAGTGCAAATGACTGAAAGAACGTGTTTCTACTCTTCAAACTATTGCATTTGGCATTAAATGCACTGGCACTTTAACTGATACATCCAATAAGTATTGGGTAATCCTGCCTGTTAACTTTTTGGACCCTGAAACCATGTCCATTGAGAACACCATTCAACATGAAATTTCCAACAACACAACTTTTGTCAAAAACTACAATTTTACCATTGAAAATACATTAGCAATGGTGTGGAAAGGTTACTTAGTCTTTTTGGTCTAATGTTTTGATGCTAGGAACTATATTTTCCTCACAAATGAGGAGAGGGTTGTATTAATCTTTTTTAAAGAAAATCTGAACCCTAACCCTAACCTCCTCAAACCCTTAGCTAGGGTTAGGGTTAGGATTTGTAGAACACGTAGAGAATGTTTAATGGCATGGCTGTGCTTTAGGACAGAAATGAATTGCTGGAAAAGTGTTATTGCAAAGTTATCTTCACATTTTTTTTCTGGCATATCTGGCTGTATTGACTGCATTGCCCTAAGTTGTACTATAGCCTAAATTGCCCTAAGTGCAAAAGACTGAAAGAATGTGGTTCTACTCTTCAAACTATTGCATTTGGCATTAAATGCACTGGCACTTTAACTGATACATCCAATAAGTATTGGGTAATCCTGCCTGTTAACTTTTTGAACCCTGAAACCATGTCCATTGAGAACACCATTCAGCATGAAATTTCCAACAACACAACTTTTGTCAAAAACTATAATTTTACCATTGAACATACATTAGCTATGGTGTGGAAAGGTTACTTAGTCTTTTAGGTCTACAGTTTTGATGCTAGTAACTATATTTTCCTCACAAATGAGGAGAGGGTTGTATTAATCTTTTTTAAATAAAATCTGAACCCTAACCCTAACCTCCTCAAACCCTTAGCTAGGGTTAGGGTTAGGATTTGTAGAACACGTAGAGAATGTTTAATGGCATGGCTGTGCTTTAGGACAGAAATGAATTGCAGGAAAAGTGTTATTGCAAAGTTATCTTCACATTTTTTTTCTGGCATATCTGGCTGTATTGACTGCATTGCCCTAAGTTGTACTATAGCCTAAATTGCCCTAAGTGCAAAAGACTGAAAGAATGTGGTTCTACTCTTCAAACTATTGCGTTTGGCAATAAATGCACTGGCACTTTAACTGATACATCCAATATGTATTGGGTTATCCTGACTATTAACTTTTTGGACCCTGAAACCATGTCCATTGAGAACACCATTCAGCATGAAATTTCCAACAACACAACTTTTGTCAAAAACTATAATTTTACCATTGAACATACATTTCTTATGGTGAGGAAAGGTTGTTTAGTCTTTTAGGACTAATGTTTTGATGCTAGTAACTATATTTTCCTCACAAATGAGGAGAGGGTTGTATTAATCTTTTTTAAAGAAAATCTGAACCCTAACCCTAACCTCCTCAAACCCTTAGCTAGGGTTAGGGTTAGGATTTGTAGAACACGTAGAGAATGTTTAATGGCATGGCTGTGCTTTAGGACAGAAATTAATTGCAGGAAAAGTGTTATTGCAAAGTTATCTTCACATTTTTTTTCTGGCATATCTGGCTGTATTGACTGCATTGCCCTAAGTTGTACTATAGCCTAAATTGCCCTAAGTGCAGAAGACTGAAAGAATGTGGTTCTACTCTTCAAACTATTGCGTTTGGCATTAAATGCACTGGCACTTTAACTGATACATCCAATATGTATTGGGTAATCCTGCCTGTTAACTTTTTGAACCCTGAAACCATGTCCATTGAGAACACCATTCAGCATGAAATTTCCAACAACACAACTTTTGTCAAAAACTATAATTTTACCATTGAACATACATTAGCTATGGTGTGGAAAGGTTACTTAGTCTTTTAGGACTAATGTTTTGATGCTAGTAACTATATTTTCCTCACAAATGAGGAGAGGGTTGTATTAATCTTTTTTAAAGAAAATCTGAACCCTAACCCTAACCTCCTCAAACCCTTAGCTAGGGTTAGGGTTAGGATTTGTAGAACACGTAGAGAATGTTTAATGGCATGGCTGTGCTTTAGGACAGAAATGAATTGCAGGAAAAGTGTTATTGCAAAGTTATCTTCACATTTTTTTTCTGGCATATCTGGCTGTATTGACTGCATTGCCCTAAGTTGTACTATAGCCTAAATTGCCCTAAGTGCAAAAGACTGAAAGAATGTGGTTCTACTCTTCAAACTATTGCGTTTGGCATTAAATGCACTGGCACTTTAACTGATACATCCAATAAGTATTGGGTAATCCTGCCTGTTAACTTTTTGAACCCTGAAACCATGTCCATTGAGAACACCATTCAGCATGAAATTTCCAACAACACAACTTTTGTCAAAAACTACAATTTTACCATTGAACATACATTAGCTATGGTGTGGAAAGGTTACTTAGTCTTTTAGGTCTACTGTTTTGATGCTAGTAACTATATTTTCCTCACAAATGAGGAGAGGGTTGTATTAATCTTTTTTAAAGAAAATCTGAACCCTAACCCTAACCTCCTCAAACCCTTAGCTAGGGTTAGGGTTAGGATTTGTAGAACACGTAGAGAATGTTTAATGGCATGGCTGTGCTTTAGGACAGACATGAATTGCAGGAAAAGTGTTATTGCAAAGTTATCTTCACATTTTTTTTCTGGCATATCTGGCTGTATTGACTGCATTGCCCTAAGTTGTACTATAGCCTAAATTGCCCTAAGTGCAAAAGACTGAAAGAATGTGGTTCTACTCTTCAAACTATTACGTTTGGCATTAAATGCACTGGCACTTTAACTGATACATCCAATATGTATTGGGTAATCCTGCCTGTTAACTTTTTGAACCCTGAAACCATGTCCATTGAGAACACCATTCAGCATGAAATTTCCAACAACACAACTTTTGTCAAAAACTATAATTTTACCATTGAACATACATTAGCTATGGTGTGGAAAGGTTACTTAGTCTTTTAGGACTAATGTTTTGATGCTAGGAACTATATTTTCCTCACAAATGAGGAGAGGGTTGTATTAATCTTTTTTAAAGAAAATCTGAACCCTAACCCTAACCTCCTCAAACCCTTAGCTAGGGTTAGGGTTAGGATTTGTAGAACACGTAGAAAATGTTTAATGGCATGGCTGTGCTTTAGGACAGAAATGAATTGCAGGAAAAGTGTTATTGCAAAGTTATCTTCACATTTTTTTCTGGCATATCTGGCTGTATTGACTGCATTACCCTAAGTTGTACTATAGCCTAAATTGCCCTAAGTGCAAAAGACTGAAAGAATGTGGTTCTACTCTTCAAACTATTACGTTTGGCATTAAATGCACTGGCACTTTAACTGATACATCCAATATCAATTGGGTAATCCTGCCTGTTAACTTTTTGAACCCTGAAACCATGTCCATTGAGAACACCATTCAGCATGAAATTTCCAACAACACAACTTTTGTCAAAAACTACAATTTTACCATTGAACATACATTAGCTATGGTGTGGAAAGGTTACTTAGTCTTTTAGGTCTACAGTTTTGATGCTAGTAACTATATTTTCCTCACAAATGAGGAGAGGGTTGTATTATTCTTTTTTAAAGAAAATCTGAACCCTAACCCTAACCTCCTCAAACCCTTAGCTAGGGTTAGGGTTAGGATTTGTAGAACGCGTAGAGAATGTTTAATGGCATGGCTGTGCTTTAGGACAGAAATGAATTGCAGGAAAAGTGTTATTGCAAAGTTATCTTCACATTTTTTTTCTGGCATATCTGGCTGTATTGACTGCATTGCCCTAAGTTGTACTATAGCCTAAATTGCCCTAAGTGCAAAAGACTGAAAGAATGTGGTTCTACTCTTCAAACTATTGCGTTTGGCATTAAATGCACTGGCACTTTAACTGATACATCCAATAAGTATTGGGTAATCCTGCCTGTTAACTTTTTGAACCCTGAAACCATGTCCATTGAGAACACCATTCAGCATGAAATTTCCAACAACACAACTTTTGTCAAAAACTACAATTTTACCATTGAACATACATTAGCTATGGTGTGGAAAGGTTACTTAGTCTTTTTGGTCTAATGTTTTGATGCTAGGAACTATATTTTCCTCACAAATGAGGAGAGGGTTGTATTAATCTTTTTTAAAGAAAATCTGAACCCTAACCCTAACCTCCTCAAACCATTAGCTAGGGTTAGGGTTAGGATTTGTAGAACACGTAGAGAATGTTTAATGGCATGACTGTGCTTTAGGACCGAAATGAATAGCAGGAAAAGTGTTATTGCAAAGTTATCTTCACATTTTTTTTCTGGCATATCTGGCTGTATTGACTGCATTGCCCTAAGTTGTACTATAGCCTAAATTGCCCTAAGTGCAAAAGACTGAAAGAATGTGATTCTACTCTTCAAACTATTGCATTTGGCATTAAATGCACTGGCACTTTAACTGATACATCCAATAAGTATTGGGTAATCCTGCCTGTTAACTTTTTGAACCCTGAAACCATGTCCATTGAGAACACCATTCAGCATGAAATTTCCAACAACACAACTTTTGTCAAAAACTACAATTTTACCATTGAACATACATAAGCTATGGTGTGGAAAGGTTACTTAGTCTTTTAGGTCTACTGTTTTGATGCAAGTAACTATATTTTCCTCACAAATGAGGAGATGGTTGTATTAATCTTTTTTAAAGAAAATCTGAACCCTAACCCTAACCTCCTCAAACCCTTAGCTAGGGTTAGGGTTAGGATTTGTAGAACACGTAGAGAATGTTTAATGGCATGGCTGTGCTTTAGGACAGAAATGAATTGCAGGAAAAGTGTTATTGCAAAGTTATCTTCACATTTTTTTTCTGGCATATCTGGCTGTATTGACTGCATTGCCCTAAGTTGTACTATAGCCTAAATTGCCCTAAGTGCAAAAGACTGAAAGAATGTGGTTCTACTCTTCAAACTATTGCGTTTGGCATTAAATGCACTGGCACTTTAACTGATACATCCAATATGTATTGGGTAATCCTGCCTATTAACTTTTTGAACCCTGAAACCATGTCCATTGAGAACACCATTCAGCATGAAATTTCCAACAACACAACTTTTGTCAAAAACTATAATTTTACCATTGAACATACATTAGCTATGGTGTGGAAAGGTTACTTAGTCTTTTAGGACTAATGTTTTGATGCTAGGAACTATATTTTCCTCACAAATGAGGAGAGGGTTGTATTAATCTTTTTTAAAGAAAATCTGAACCCTAACCCTAACCTCCTCAAACCCTTAGCTAGGGTTAGGGTTAGGATTTGTAGAACGCGTAGAGAATGTTTAATGGCATGGCTGTGCTTTAGGACAGAAATGAATTGCAGGAAAAGTGTTATTGCAAAGTTATCTTCACATTTTTTTTCTGGCATATCTGGCTGTATTGACTGCATTGCCCTAAGTTGTACTATAGCCTAAATTGCCCTAAGTGCAAAAGACTGAAAGAATGTGGTTCTACTCTTCAAACTATTGCGTTTGGCATTAAATGCACTGGCACTTTAACTGATACATCCAATAAGTATTGGGTAATCCTGCCTGTTAACTTTTTGAACCCTGAAACCATGTCCATTGAGAACACCATTCAGCATGAAATTTCCAACAACACAACTTTTGTCAAAAACTACAATTTTACCATTGAACATACATTAGCTATGGTGTGGAAAGGTTACTTAGTCTTTTTGGTCTAATGTTTTGATGCTAGGAACTATATTTTCCTCACAAATGAGGAGAGGGTTGTATTATTCTTTTTTAAAGAAAATCTGAACCCTAACCCTAACCTCCTCAAACCCTTAGCTAGGGTTAGGGTTAGGATTTGTAGAAGACGTAGAGAATGTTTAATGGCATGACTGTGCTTTAGGACAGAAATGAATTGCAGGAAAAGTGTTATTGCAAAGTTATCTTCACATTTTTTTTCTGGCATATCTGGCTGTATTGACTGCATTGCCCTAAGTTGTACTATAGCCTAAATTGCCCTAAGTGCAAAAGACTGAAAGAATGTGATTCTACTCTTCAAACTATTGCATTTGGCATTGAATGCACTGGCACTTTAACTGATACATCCAATAAGTATTGGGTAATCCTGCCTGTTAACTTTTTGAACCCTGAAACCATGTCCATTGAGAACACCATTCAGCATGAAATTTCCAAGAACACAACTTTTGTCAAAAACTACAATTTTACCATTGAACATACATTAGCTATGGTGTGGAAAGGTTACTTAGTCTTTTAGGTCTACAGTTTTGATGCTAGTAACTATATTTTCCTCACAAATGAGGAGAGGGTTGTATTAATCTTTTTTAAAGAAAATCTGAACCCTAACCCTAACCTCCTCAAACCCTTAGCTAGGGTTAGGGTTAGGATTTGTAGAACACGTAGAAAATGTTTAATGGCATGGCTGTGCTTTAGGACAGAAATGAATTGCAGGAAAAGTGTTATTGCAAAGTTATCTTCACATTTTTTTCTGGCATATCTGGCTGTATTGACTGCATTGCCCTAAGTTGTACTATAGCCTAAATTGCCCTAAGTGCAAAAGACTGAAAGAATGTGGTTCTACTCTTCAAACTATTACGTTTGGCATTAAATGCACTGGCACTTTAACTGATACATACAATATCAATTGGGTAATCCTGCCTGTTAACTTTTTGAACCCTGAAACCATGTCCATTGAGAACACCATTCAGCATGAAATTTCCAACAACACAACTTTTGTCAAAAACTACAATTTTACCATTGAACATACATAAGCTATGGTGTGGAAAGGTTACTTAGTCTTTTAGGTCTACTGTTTTGATGCAAGTAACTATATTTTCCTCACAAATGAGGAGATGGTTGTATTAATCTTTTTTAAAGAAAATCTGAACCCTAACCCTAACCTCCTCAAACCCTTAGCTAGGGTTAGGGTTAGGATTTGTAGAACACGTAGAGAATGTTTAATGGCATGGCTGTGCTTTAGGACAGAAATGAATTGCAGGAAAAGTGTTATTGCAAAGTTATCTTCACATTTTTTTTCTGGCATATCTGGCTGTATTGACTGCATTGCCCTAAGTTGTACTATAGCCTAAATTGCCCTAAGTGCAAAAGACTGAAAGAATGTGGTTCTACTCTTCAAACTATTGCGTTTGGCATTAAATGCACTGGCACTTTAACTGATACATCCAATATGTATTGGGTAATCCTGCCTATTAACTTTTTGAACCCTGAAACCATGTCCATTGAGAACACCATTCAGCATGAAATTTCCAACAACACAACTTTTGTCAAAAACTATAATTTTACCATTGAACATACATTAGCTATGGTGTGGAAAGGTTACTTAGTCTTTTAGAACTAATGTTTTGATGCTAGGAACTATAATTTCCTCACAAATGAGGAGAGGGTTGTATTAATCTTTTTTAAAGAAAATCTGAACCCTAACCCTAACCTCCTCAAACCCTTAGCTAGGGTTAGGGTTAGGATTTGTAGAACACGTAGAGAATGTTTAATGGCATGGCTGTGCTTTAGGACAGAAATGAATTGCAGGAAAAGTGTTATTGCAAAGTTATCTTCACATTTTTTTTCTGGCATATCTGGCTGTATTGACTGCATTGCCCTAAGTTGTACTATAGCCTAAATTGCCCTAAGTGCAAAAGACTGAAAGAATGTGGTTCTACTCCTCAAACTATTACGTTTGGCATTAAATGCACTGGCACTTTAACTGATACATCCAATATGTATTGGGTAATCCTGCCTGTTAACTTTTTGAACCCTGAAACCATGTCCATTGAGAACACCATTCAGCATGAAATTTCTAACAACACAACTTTTGTCAAAAACTACAATTTTACCATTGAACATACATTAGCTATGGTGTGGAAAGGTTACTTAGTCTTTTTGGTCTAATGTTTTGATGCTAGGAACTATATTTTCCTCACAAATGAGGAGAGGGTTGTATTATTCTTTTTTAAAGAAAATCTGAACCCTAACCCTAACCTCCTCAAACCCTTAGCTAGGGTTAGGGTTAGGATTTGTAGAAGACGTAGAGAATGTTTAATGGCATGACTGTGCTTTAGGACAGAAATGAATAGCAGGAGAAGTGTTATTACAAAGTTATCTTCACATTTTTTTTCTGGCATATCTGGCTGTATTGACTGCATTGCCCTAAGTTGTACTATAGCCTAAATTGCCCTAAGTGCAAAAGACTGAAAGAATGTGATTCTACTCTTCAAACTATTGCATTTGGCATTAAATGCACTGGCACTTTAACTGATACATCCAATAAGTATTGGGTAATCCTGCCTGTTAACTTTTTGAACCCTGAAACCATGTCCATTGAGAACACCATTCATCATGAAATTTCCAACAACACAACTTTTGTCAAAAACTACAATTTTACCATTGAACATACATTAGCTATGGTGTGGAAAGGTTACTTAGTCTTTTAGGTCTACTGTTTTGATGCAAGTAACTATATTTTCCTCACAAATGAGGAGAGGGTTGTATTAATCTTTTTTAAAGAAAATCTGAACCCTAACCCTAACCTCCTCAAACCCTTAGCTAGGGTTAGGGTTAGGATTTGTAGAACACGTAGAGAATGTTTAATGGCATGGCTGTGCTTTAGGACAGAAATGAATTGCAGGAAAAGTGTTATTGCAAAGTTATCTTCACATTGTTTTTCTGGCATATCTGGCTGTATTGACTGCATTGCCCTAAGTTGTACTATAGCCTAAATTGCCCTAAGTGCAAAAGACTGAAAGAATGTGGTTCTACTCTTCAAACTATTGCGTTTGGCATTAAATGCACTGGCACTTTAACTGATACATCCAATATGTATTGGGTAATCCTGCCTATTAACTTTTTGAACCCTGAAACCATGTCCATTGAGAACACCATTCAGCATGAAATTTCCAACAACACAACTTTTGTCAAAAACTATAATTTTACCATTGAACATACATTAGCTATGGTGTGGAAAGGTTACTTAGTCTTTTAGGACTAATGTTTTGATGCTAGGAACTATATTTTCCTCACAAATGAGGAGAGGGTTGTATTAATCTTTTTTAAAGAAAATCTGAACCCTAACCCTAACCTCCTCAAACCCTTAGCTAGGGTTAGGTTTAGGATTTGTAGAACACGTAGAGAATGTTTAATGGCATGGCTGTGCTTTAGGACAGAAATGAATTGCAGGAAAAGTGTTATTGCAAAGTTATCTTCACATTGTTTTTCTGGCATATCTGGCTGTATTGACTGCATTGCCCTAAGTTGTACTATAGCCTAAATTGCCCTAAGTGCAAAAGACTGAAAGAATGTGGTTCTACTCTTCAAACTATTACGTTTGGCATTAAATGCACTGGCACTTTAACTGATACATCCAATATGTATTGGGTAATCCTGCCTGTTAACTTTTTGAACCCTGAAACCATGTCCATTGAGAACACCATTCACCATGAAATTTCCAACAACACAACTTTTGTCAAAAACTACAATTTTACCATTGAACATACATTAGCTATGGTGTGGAAAGGTTACTTAGTCTTTTTGGTCTAATGTTTTGATGCTAGGAACTATATTTTCCTCACAAATGAGGAGAGGGTTGTATTATTCTTTTTTAAAGAAAATCTGAACCCTAACCCTAACCTCCTCAAACCCTTAGCTAGGGTTAGGGTTAGGATTTGTAGAAGACGTAGAGAATGTTTAATGGCATGACTGTGCTTTAGGACAGAAATGAATAGCAGGAAAAGTGTTATTACAAAGTTATCTTCACATTTTTTTTCTGGCATATCTGGCTGTATTGACTGCATTGCCCTAAGTTGTACTATAGCCTAAATTGCCCTAAGTGCAAAAGACTGAAAGAATGTGATTCTACTCTTCAAACTATTGCATTTGGCATTAAATGCACTGGCACTTTAACTGATACATCCAATAAGTATTGGGTAATCCTGCCTGTTAACTTTTTGAACCCTGAAACCATGTCCATTGAGAACACCATTCAGCATGAAATTTCCAACAACACAACTTTTGTCAAAAACTACAATTTTACCATTGAACATACATTAGCTATGGTGTGGAAAGGTTACTTAGTCTTTTAGGTCTACTGTTTTGATGCAAGTAACTATATTTTCCTCACAAATGAGGAGAGGGTTGTATTAATCTTTTTTAAAGAAAATCTGAACCCTAACCCTAACCTCCTCAAACCCTTAGCTAGGGTTAGGGTTAGGATTTGTAGAACACGTAGAGAATGTTTAATGGCATGGCTGTGCTTTAGGACAGAAATGAATTGCAGGAAAAGTGTTATTGCAAAGTTATCTTCACATTTTTTTTCTGGCATATCTGGCTGTATTGACTGCATTGCCCTAAGTTGTACTATAGCCTAAATTGCCCTAAGTGCAAAAGACTGAAAGAATGTGGTTCTACTCTTCAAACTATTGCGTTTGGCATTAAATGCACTGGCACTTGAACTGATACATCCAATAAGTATTGGGTAATCCTGCCTGTTAACTTTTTGAACCCTGAAACCATGTCCATTGAGAACACCATTCAGCATGAAATTTCCAACAACACAACTTTTGTCAAAAACTACAATTTTACCATTGAACATACATTAGCTATGGTGTGGAAAGGTTACTTAGTCTTTTTGGTCTAATGTTTTGATGCTAGGAACTATATTTTCCTCACAAATGAGGAGAGGGTTGTATTAATCTTTTTTAAAGAAAATCTGAACCCTAACCCTAACCTCCTCAAACCATTAGCTAGGGTTAGGGTTAGGATTCGTAGAACACGTAGAGAATGTTTAATGGCATGACTGTGCTTTAGGACCGAAATGAATAGCAGGAAAAGTGTTATTGCAAAGTTATCTTCACATTTTTTTTCTGGCATATCTGGCTGTATTGACTGCATTGCCCTAAGTTGTACTATAGCCTAAATTGCCCTAAGTGCAAAAGACTGAAAGAATGTGATTCTACTCTTCAAACTATTGCATTTGGCATTAAATGCACTGGCACTTTAACTGATACATCCAATATGTATTGGGTAATCCTGCCTGTTAACTTTTTGAACCCTGAAACCATGTCCATTGAGAACACCATTCAGCATGAAATTTCCAACAACACAACTTTTGTCAAAAACTACAATTTTACCATTGAACATACATTAGCTATGGTGTGGAAAGGTTACTTAGTCTTTTAGGACTAATGTTTTGATGCTAGGAAGTATATTTTCCTCACAAATGAGGAGAGGGTTGTATTAATCTTTTTTAAAGAAAATCTGAACCCTAACCCTAACCTCCTCAAACCCTTAGCTAGGGTTAGGGTTAGGATTTGTAGAACACGTAGAAAATGTTTAATGGCATGGCTGTGCTTTAGGACAGAAATGAATTGCAGGAAAAGTGTTATTGCAAAGTTATCTTCACATTGTTTTTCTGGCATATCTGGCTGTATTGACTGCATTGCCCTAAGTTGTACTATAGCCTAAATTGCCCTAAGTGCAAAAGACTGAAAGAATGTGGTTCTACTCTTCAAACTATTACGTTTGGCATTAAATGCACTGGCACTTTAACTGATACATCCAGTATGTATTGGGTAATCCAGCCTGTTAACTTTTTGAACCCCGAAACCATGTCCATTGAGAACACCATTTAGCATGAAATTTCCAACAACACAACTTTGGTCAAAAACTATATTTTTACCATTGAACATACATTAGCTATGGTGTGGAAAGGTTACTTAGTCTTTTTGGTCTAATGTTTTGATGCTAGGAACTATATTTTCCTCACAAATGAGGAGAGGGTTGTATTAATCTTTTTTAAAGAAAATCTGAACCCTAACCCTAACCTCCTCAAACCCTTAGCTAGGGTTAGGGTTAGGATTTGTAGAACACGTAGAGAATGTTTAATGGCATGACTGTGCTTTAGGACAGAAATGAATTGCAGGAAAAGTGTTATTGCAAAGTTATCTTCATATTTTTTTTCTGGCATATCTGGCTGTATTGACTGCATTGCCCTAAGTTGTACTATAGCCTAAATTGCCCTAAGTGCAAAAGACTGAAAGAACGTGTTTCTACTCTTCAAACTATTGCATTTGGCATTAAATGCACTGGCACTTTAACTGATACATTCAATAAGTATTGGGTAATCCTGCCTGTTAACTTTTTGGACCCTGAAACCATGTCCATTGAGAACACCATTCAACATGAAATTTCCAACAACACAACTTTTGTCAAAAACTACAATTTTACCATTGAAAATACATTAGCTATGGTGTGGAAAGGTTACTTAGTCTTTTTGGTCTAATGTTTTGATGCTAGGAACTATATTTTCCTCACAACTGAGGAGAGGGTTGTATTAATCTTTTTTAAAGAAAATCTGAACCCTAACCCTAACCTCCTCAAACCCTTAGCTAGGGTTAGGGTTAGGATTTGTAGAACACGTAGAGAATGTTTAATGGCATGGCTGTGCTTTAGGACAGAAATGAATTGCAGGAAAAGTGTTATTGCAAAGTTATCTTCACATTTTTTTTTCTGGCATATCTGGCTGTATTGACTGCATTGCCCTAAGTTGTACTATAGCCTAAATTGCCCTAAGTGCAAAATACTGAAAGAATGTGGTTCTACTCTTCAAACTATTGCATTTGGCATTAAATACACTGGCACTTTAACTGATACATCCAATAAGTATTGGGTAATCCTGCCTGTTAACTTTTTGAACCCTGAAACCATGTCCATTGAGAACACCATTCAGCATGAAATTTCCAACAACACAACTTTTGTCAAAAACTACAATTTTACCATTGAACATACATTAGCTATGGTGTGGAAAGGTTACTTAGTCTTTTAGGTCTACAGTTTTGATGCTAGTAACTATATTTTCCTCACAAATGAGGAGAGGGTTGTATTAATCTTTTTTAAAGAAAATCTGAACCCTAACCCTAACCTCCTCAAACCCTTAGCTATAGTTAGGGTTAGGATTTGTAGAACACGTGGAGAATGTTTAATGGCATGACTGTGCTTTAGGACAGAAATGAATTGCAGGAAAAGTGTTATTGCAAAGTTATCTTCACATTTTTTTCTGGCATATCTGGCTGTATTGACTGCATTGCCCTAAGTTGTACTATAGCCTAAATTGCCCTAAGTGCAAAAGACTGAAAGAATGTGGTTCTACTCTTCAAACTATTGCGTTTGGCATTAAATGCACTGGCACTTTAACTGATACATCCAATATGTATTGGGTAATCCTGCCTGTTAACTTTTTGAACCCTGAAACCATGTCCATTGAGAAAACCATTCAGCATGAAATTTCCAACAACACAACTTTTGTCAAAAACTACAATTTTACCATTGAACATACATTAGCTATGGTGTGGAAAGGTTACTTAGTCTTTTAGGTCTACTGTTTTGATGCTAGTAACTATATTTTCCTCACAAATGAGGAGAGGGTTGTATTAATCTTTTTTAAAGAAAATCTGAACCCTAACCCTAACCTCCTCAAACCCTTAGCTAGGGTTAGGGTTAGGATTTGTAGAACACGTAGAGAATGTTAAATTGCATGGCTGTGCTTTAGGACAGAAATGAATTGCAGGAAAAGTGTTATTGCAAAGTTATCTTCACATTTTTTTTCTGGCATATCTGGCTGTATTGACTGCATTGCCCTAAGTTGTACTATAGCCTAAATTGCCCTAAGTGCAAAAGACTGAAAGAATGTGGTTCTACTCTTCAAACTATTGCGTTTGGCAATAAATGCACTGGCACTTTAACTGATACATCCAATATGTATTGGGTAATCCTGCCTGTTAACTTTTTGAACCCTAAAACCATGTCCATTGAGAACACCATTCAGCATGAAATTTCCAACAACACAACTTTTGTCAAAAACTACAATTTTACCATTGAACATACATTAGCTATGGTGTGGAAAGGTTACTTAGTCTTTTTGGTCTAATGTTTTGATGCTAGGAACTATATTTTCCTCACAAATGAGGAGAGGGTTGTATTAATCTTTTTTAAAGAAAATCTGAACCCTAACCCTAACCTCCTCAAACCCTTAGCTAGGGTTAGGGTTAGGATTTGTAGAACACGTAGAGAATGTTTAATGGCATGGCTGTGCTTTAGGACAGAAATGAATTGCAGGAAAATTGTTATTGCAAAGTTATCTTCACATTTTTTTTCTGGCATATCTGGCTGTATTGACTGCATTGCCCTAAGTTGTACTATAGCCTAAATTGCCCTAAGTGCAAAAGACTGAAAGAATGTGGTTCTACTCTTCAAACTATTGCGTTTGGCAATAAATGCACTGGCACTTTAACTGATACATCCAATATGTATTGGGTAATCCTGCCTGTTAACTTTTTGAACCCTGAAACCATGTCCATTGAGAACACCATTCAGCATGAAATTTCCAACAACACAACTTTTGTCAAAAACTACAATTTTACCATTGAACATACATTAGCTATGGTGTGGAAAGGTTACTTAGTCTTTTAGGTCTACAGTTTTGATGCTAGTAACTATATTTTCCTCACAAATGAGGAGAGGGTTGTATTATTCTTTTTTAAAGAAAATCTGAACCCTAACCCTAACCTCCTCAAACCCTTAGCTAGGGTTAGGGTTAGGATTTGTAGAACACGTAGAGAATGTTTAATGGCATGGCTGTGCTTTAGGACAGAAATGAATTGCAGGAAAAGTGTTATTGCAAAGTTATCTTCACATTGTTTTTCTGGCATATCTGGCTGTATTGACTGCATTGCCCTAAGTTGTACTATAGCCTAAATTGCCCTAAGTGCAAAATACTGAAAGAATGTGGTTCTACTCTTCAAACTATGACGTTTGGCATTAAATGCACTG
The DNA here is from genome assembly GCF_055471065.1 of Atractosteus spatula. Lineage (NCBI taxonomy): Eukaryota > Metazoa > Chordata > Actinopteri > Semionotiformes > Lepisosteidae > Atractosteus > Atractosteus spatula. The sequence continues at coordinate 11,230,511 of NC_142721.1, read as the reverse complement.
ACACTTTAACTGATACATCCAGTATGTATTGGGTAATCCTGCCTGTTAACTTTTTGAAACCCGAAACCATGTCCATTGAGAACACCATTTAGCATGAAATTTCCAACAACACAACTTTGGTCAAAAACTATATTTTTACCATTGAACATACATTAGCTATGGTGTGGAAAGGTTACTTAGTCTTTTTGGTCTAATGTTTTGATGCTAGGAACTATATTTTCCTCACAAATGAGGAGAGGGTTGTATTATTCTTTTTTAAAGAAAATCTGAACCCTAACCCTAACCTCCTCAAACCCTTAGCTAGGGTTAGGGTTAGGATTTGTAGAACACGTAGAGAATGTTTAATGGCATGACTGTGCTTTAGGACAGAAATGAATTGCAGGAAAAGTGTTATTGCAAAGTTATCTTCATATTTTTTTTCTGGCATATCTGGCTGTATTGACTGCATTGCCCTAAGTTGTACTATAGCCTAAATTGCCCTAAGTGCAAAAGACTGAAAGAACGTGTTTCTACTCTTCAAACTATTGCATTTGGCATTAAATGCACTGGCACTTTAACTGATACATTCAATAAGTATTGGGTAATCCTGCCTGTTAACTTTTTGGACCCTGAAACCATGTCCATTGAGAACACCATTCAACATGAAATTTCCAACAACACAACTTTTGTCAAAAACTACAATTTTAACATTGAAAATACATTAGCTATGGTGTGGAAAGGTTACTTAGTCTTTTTGGTCTAATGTTTTGATGCTAGGAACTATATTTTCCTCAGAAATGAGGAGAGGGTTGTATTAATCTTTTTTAAAGAAAATCTGAACCCTAACCCTAACCTCCTCCAACCCTTAGCTAGGGTTAGGGTTAGGATTTGTAGAACACGTAGAGAATGTTTAATGGCATGGCTGTGCTTTAGGACAGAAATGAATTGCAGGAAAAGTGTTATTGCAAAGTTATCTTCACATTTTTTTTCTGGCATATCTGGCTGTATTGACTGCATTGCCCTAAGTTGTACTATAGCCTAAATTGCCCTAAGTGCAAAAGACTGAAAGAATGTGGTTCTACTCTTCAAACTATTGCATTTGGCATTAAATGCACTGGCACTTTAACTGATACATCCAATAAGTATTGGGTAATCCTGCCTGTTAACTTTTTGAACCCTGAAACCATGTCCATTGAGAACACCATTCAGCATGAAATTTCCAACAACACAACTTTTGTCAAAAACTACAATTTTACCATTGAACATACATTAGCTATGGTGTGGAAAGGTTACTTAGTCTTTTAGGTCTACAGTTTTGATGCTAGTAACTATATTTTCCTCACAAATGAGGAGAGGGTTGTATTAATCTTTTTTAAAGAAAATCTGAACCCTAACCCTAACCTCCTCAAACCCTTAGCTAGGGTTAGGGTTAGGATTTGTAGAACACGTAGAGAATGTTTAATGGCATGGCTGTGCTTTAGGATAGAAATGAATTGCAGGAAAAGTGTTATTGCAAAGTTATCTTCACATTTTTTTTCTGGCATGTCTGGCTGTATTGACTGCATTGCCCTAAGTTGTACTATAGCCTAAATTGCCCTAAGTGCAAAAGACTGAAAGAATCTGGTTCTACTCTTCAAACTATTGCGTTTGGCAATAAATGCACTGGCACTTTAACTGATAAATCCAATATGTATTGGGTAATCCTGACTGTTAACTTTTTGGACCCTGAAACCATGTCCATTGAGAACACCATTCAGCATGAAATTTCCAAGAACACCACTTTTGTCAAAAACTACAATTTTACCATTGAACATACATTTCCTATGGTGTGGAAGGTTACTTAGTCTTTTAGGTCTACTGTTTTGATGCTAGTAACTATATTTTCCTCACAAATGAGGAGAGGGTTGTATTAATCTTTTTTAAAGAAAATCTGAACCCTAACCGTAACCTCCTCAAACCCTTAGCTAGGGTTAGGGTTAGGATTTGTAGAACACGTAGAGAATGTTAAATTGCATGGCTGTGCTTTAGGACAGAAATGAATTGCAGGAAAAGTGTTATTGCAAAGTTATCTTCACATTTTTTTTCTGGCATATCTGGCTGTATTGACTGCATTGCCCTAAGTTGTACTATAGCCTAAATTGCCCTAACTGCAAAAGACTGAAAGAATGTGGTTCTACTCTTCAAACTATTGCGTTTGGCAATAAATGCACTGGCACTTTAACTGATACATCCAATATGTATTGGGTAATCCTGCCTGTTAACTTTTTGAACCCTAAAACCATGTCCATTGAGAACACCATTCAGCATGAAATTTCCAACAACACAACTTTTGTCAAAAACTACAATTTTACCATTGAACATACATTAGCTATGGTGTTGAAAGGTTACTTAGTCTTTTTGGTCTAATGTTTTGATGCAAGTAACTATATTTTCCTCACAAATGAGGAGAGGGTTGTATTAATCTTTTTTAAAGAAAATCTGAACCCTAACCCTAACCTCCTCAAACCTTTAGCTAGGGTTAGGGTTAGGATTTGTAGAACACGTAGAGAATGTTTAATGGCATGGCTGTGCTTTAGGACAGAAATGAATTGCAGGAAAAGTGTTATTGCAAAGTTATCTTCACATTTTTTTTCTGGCATATCTGGCTGTATTGACTGCATTGCCCTAAGTTGTACTATAGCCTAAATTGCCCTAAGTGCAAAAGACTGAAAGAATGTGGTTCTACTCTTCAAACTATTGCGTTTGGCAATAAATGCACTGGCACTTTAACTGATACATCCAATATGTATTGGGTAATCCTGACTGTTAACTTTTTGGACCCTGAAACCATGTCCATTGAGAACACCATTCAGCATGAAATTTCCAACAACACAATTTTTGTCAAAAACTATAATTTTACCATTGAACATACATTTCCTATGGTGAGGAAAGGTTGTTTAGTCTTTTAGGACTAATGTTTTGATGCTAGTAAGTATATTTTCCTCACAAATGAGGAGAGGGTTGTATTAATCTTTTTTAAAGAAAATCTGAACCCTAACCCTAACCTCCTCAAACCCTTAGCTAGGGTTAGGGTTACGATTTGTAGAACACGTAGAGAATGTTTAATGGCATGGCTGTGCTTTAGGACAGAAATGAATTGCAGGAAAAGTGTTATTGCAAAGTTATCTTCACATTTTTTTTCTGGCATATCTGGCTGTATTGACTGCATTGCCCTAAATTGTACTATAGCCTAAATTGCCCTAAGTGCAAAAGACTGAAAGAATGTGGTTCTACTCTTCAAACTATTGCGTTTGGCATTAAATGCACTGGCACTTTAACTGATACATCCAATATGTATTGGGTAATCCTGACTGTTAACTTTTTGAACCCTGAAACCATGTCCATTGAGAACACCGTTCAGCATGAAATTTCCAACAACACAATTTTTGTCAAAAACTATAATTTTACCATTGAACATACATTTCCTATGGTGAGGAAAGGTTGTTTAGTCTTTTAGGACTAATGTTTTGATGCTAGTAAGTATATTTTCCTCACAAATGAGGAGAGGGTTGTATTAATCTTTTTTAAAGAAAATCTGAACCCTAACCCTAACCTCCTCAAACCCTTAGCTAGGGTTAGGGTTAGGATTTGTAGAACACGTAGAGAATGTTTAATGGCATGGCTGTGCTTTAGGACAGAAATGAATTGCAGGAAAAGTGTTATTGCAAAGTTATCTTCACATTTTTTTTCTGGCATATCTGGCTGTATTGACTGCATTGCCCTAAATTGTACTATAGCCTAAATTGCCCTAAGTGCAAAAGACTGAAAGAATGTGGTTCTACTCTTCAAACTATTGCGTTTGGCATTAAATGCACTGGCACTTTAACTGATACATCCAATATGTATTGGGTAATCCTGCCTGTTAACTTTTTGAACCCTGAAACCATGTCCATTGAGAACACCATTCAGCATGAAATTTCCAACAACACAGCTTTTGTCAAAAACTATAGTTTTACCATTGAACATACATTAGCTATGGTGTGGAAAGGTTACTTAGTCTTTTAGGACTAATGTTTTGATGCTAGTAACTATATTTTCCTCACAAATGAGGAGAGGGTTGTATTAATCTTTTTTAAAGAAAATCTGAACCCTAACCCTAACCTCCTCAAACCCTTAGCTAAGGTTAGGGTAAGGATTTGTAGAACACGTAGAGAATGTTTAATGGCATGGCTGTGCTTTAGGACAGAAATGAATTGCAGGAAAAGTGTTATTGCAAAGTTATCTTCACATTTTTTTTCTGACATATCTGGCTGTATTGACTGCATTGCCCTAAGTTGTACTATAGCCTAAATTGCCCTAAGTGCAAAAGACTGAAAGAATGTGGTTCTACTCTTCAAACTATTGCGTTTGGCATTAAATGCACTGGCACTTTAACTGATACATCCAATATGTATTGGGTAATCCTGACTGTTAACTTTTTGAACCCTGAAACCATGTCCATTGAGAACACCATTCAGCATGAGATTTCCAACAACACAATTTTTGTCAAAAACTATAATTTTACCATTGAATATACATTTCCTATGGTGAGGAAAGGTTGTTTAGTCTTTTAGGACTAATGTTTTGATGCTAGTAAGTATATTTTCCTCACAAATGAGGAGAGGGTTGTATTAATCTTTTTTAAAGAAAATCTGAACCCTAACCCTAACCTCCTCAAACCCTTAGCTAGGGTTAGGGTTAGGATTTGTAGAACACGTAGAGAATGTTTAATGGCATGGCTGTGCTTTAGGACAGAAATGAATTGCAGGAAAAGTGTTATTGCAAAGTTATCTTCACATTTTTTTTCTGGCATATCTGGCTGTATTGACTGCATTGCCCTAAGTTGTACTATAGCCTAAATTGCCCTAAGTGCAAAAGACTGAAAGAATGTGGTTCTACTCTTCAAACTATTGCGTTTGGCAATAAATGCACTGGCAGTTTAACTGATACATCCAATATGTATTGGGTAATCCTGCCTGTTAACTTTTTGAACCCTGAAACCATGTCCATTAAGAACACCATTCAGCATGAAATTTCCAACAACACAATTTTTGTCAAAAACTATAATTTTACCATTGAACATACATTTCCTATGGTGAGGAAAGGTTGTTTAGTCTTTTAGGACTAATGTTTTGATGCTAGTAACTATATTTTCCTCACAAATGAGGAGAGAGTTGTATTAATCTTTTTTAAAGAAAATCTGAACCCTAACCCTAACCTCCTCAAACCCTTAGCTAGGGTTAGGGTTAGGATTTGTAGAAGACGTAGAGAATGTTTAATGGCATGGCTGTGCTTTAGGACAGAAATGAATTGCAGGAAAACTGTTATTGCAAAGTTATCTTCACATTTTTTTTCTGGCATATCTGGCTGTATTAACTGCATTGCCCTAAATTGTACTATAGCCTAAATTGCCCTAAGTGCAAAAGACTGAAAGAATGTGGTTCTTCTCTTCAAACTATTGCGTTTGGCATTAAATGCACTGGCACTTTAACTGATACATCCAATATGTATTGGGTAATCCTGACTGTTAACTTTTTGAACCCTGAAACCATGTCCATTGAGAACACCATTCAGCATGAAATTTCCAACAACACAATTTTTGTCAAAAACTATAATTTTACCATTGAACATACATTTCCTATGGTGAGGAAAGGTTATTTAGTCTTTTAGGACTAATGTTTTGATGCTAGGAACTATATTTTCCTCACAAATGAGGAGAAGGTTGTATTAATCTTTTTTAAAGAAAATCTGAACCCTAACCCTAACCTCCTCAAACCCTTAGCTAGGGTTAGGGTTAGGATTTGTAGAACACGTAGAGAATGTTTAATGGCATGACTGTGCTTTAGGACAGAAATGAATTGCAGGAAAAGTGTTATTGCAAAGTTATCTTCACATTTTTTTTCTGGCATATCTGGCTGTATTGACTGCATTGCCCTAAGTTGTACTATAGCCTAAATTGCCCTAAGTGCAAAAGACTGAAAGAATGTGGTTCTACTCTTCAAACTATTGCGTTTGGCAATAAATGCACTGGCAGTTTAACTGATACATCCAATATGTATTGGGTAATCCTGCCTGTTAACTTTTTGAACCCTGAAACCATGTCCATTAAGAACACCATTCAGCATGAGATTTCCAACAACACAATTTTTGTCAAAAACTATAATTTTACCATTGAACATACATTTCCTATGGTGAGGAAAGGTTGTTTAGTCTTTTAGGTCTACTGTTTTGATGCTAGTAACTATATTTTCCTCACAAATGAGGAGAGGGTTGTATTAATCTTTTTTAAAGAAAATCTGAACCCTAACCCTAACCTCCTCAAACCCTTAGCTAGGGTTAGGGTTAGCATTTGTAGAACACGTAGAGAATGTTTAATGGCATGGCTGTGCTTTAGGACAGAAATGAATTGCAGGAAAAGTGTCATTGCAAAGTTATCTTCACATTTTTTTTCTGGCATATCTGGCTGTATTGACTGCATTGCCCTAAATTGTACTATAGCCTAAATTGCCCTAAGTGCAAAAGACTGAAAGAATGTGGTTCTTCTCTTCAAACTATTGCGTTTGGCATTAAATGCACTGGCACTTTAACTGATACATCCAATATGTATTGGGTAATCCTGACTGTTAACTTTTTGAACCCTGAAACCATGTCCATTGAGAACACCATTCAGCATGAAATTTCCAACAACACAATTTTTGTCAAAAACTATAATTTTACCATTAAACATACATTTCCTATGGTGAGGAAAGGTTATTTAGTCTTTTAGGACTAATGTTTTGATGCTAGGAACTATATTTTCCTCACAAATGAGGAGAGGGTTGTATTAATCTTTTTTAAAGAAAATCTGAACCCTAACCCTAACCTCCTCAAACCCTTAGCTAGGGTTAGGTTTAGGATTTGTAGAACACGTAGAGAATGTTTAATGGCATGGCTGTGCTTTAGGACAGAAATGAATTGCAGGAAAAGTGTTATTGCAAAGTTATCTTCACATTTTTTTTCTGGCATATCTGGCTGTATTGACTGCATTGCCCTAAGTTGTACTATAGCCTAAATTGCCCTAAGTGCAAAAGACTGAAAGAATGTGGTTCTACTCTTCAAACTATTGCGTTTGGCAATAAATGCACTGGCAGTTTAACTGATACATCCAATATGTATTGGGTAATCCTGCCTGTTAACTTTTTGAACCCTGAAACCATGTCCATTAAGAACACCATTCAGCATGAGATTTCCAACAACACAATTTTTGTCAAAAACTATAATTTTACCATTGAACATACATTTCCTATGGTGAGGAAAGGTTGTTTAGTCTTTTAGGTCTACTGTTTTGATGCTAGTAACTATATTTTCCTCACAAATGAGGAGAGGGTTGTATTAATCTTTTTTAAAGAAAATCTGAACCCTAACCCTAACCTCCTCAAACCCTTAGCTAGGGTTAGGGTTAGCATTTGTAGAACACGTAGAGAATGTTTAATGGCATGGCTGTGCTTTAGGACAGAAATGAATTGCAGGAAAAGTGTCATTGCAAAGTTATCTTCACATTTTTTTTCTGGCATATCTGGCTGTATTGACTGCATTGCCCTAAATTGTACTATAGCCTAAATTGCCCTAAGTGCAAAAGACTGAAAGAATGTGGTTCTTCTCTTCAAACTATTGCGTTTGGCATTAAATGCACTGGCACTTTAACTGATACATCCAATATGTATTGGGTAATCCTGACTGTTAACTTTTTGAACCCTGAAACCATGTCCATTGAGAACACCATTCAGCATGAAATTTCCAACAACACAATTTTTGTCAAAAACTATAATTTTACCATTAAACATACATTTCCTATGGTGAGGAAAGGTTATTTAGTCTTTTAGGACTAATGTTTTGATGCTAGGAACTATATTTTCCTCACAAATGAGGAGAGGGTTGTATTAATCTTTTTTAAAGAAAATCTGAACCCTAACCCTAACCTCCTCAAACCCTTAGCTAGGGTTAGGGTTAGGATTTGTAGAAGACGTAGAGAATGTTTAATGGCATGGCTGTGCTTTAGGACAGAAATGAATTGCAGGAAAAGTGTTATTGCAAAGTTATCTTCACATTTTTTTTCTGGCATATCTGGCTGTATTGACTGCATTGCCCTAAATTGTACTATAGCCTTAATTGCCCTAAGTGCAAAAGACTGAAAGAATGTGGTTCTTCTCTTCAAACTATTGCGTTTGGCATTAAATGCACTGGCACTTTAACTGATACATCCAATATGTATTGGGTAATCCTGACTGTTAACTTTTTGAACCCTGAAACCATGTCCATTGAGAACACCATTCAGCATGAAATTTCCAACAACACAATTTTTGTCAAAAACTATAATTTTACCATTGAACATACATTAGCTATGGTGTGGAAAGGTTACTTAGTCTTTTAGGTCTACTGTTTTGATGCTAGTAACTATATTTTCCTCATAAATGAGGAGAGGGTTGTATTAATCTTTTTTAAAGAAAATCTGAACCCTAACCCTAACCTCCTCAAACCCTTAGCTAGGGTTAGGGTTAGGATTTGTAGAACACGTAGAGAATGTTTAATGGCATGGCTGTGCTTTAGGACAGAAATGAATTGCAGGAAAAGTGTTATTGCAAAGTTATCTTCAGATTTTTTTTGGCATATCTGGCTGTATTGACTGCATTGCCCTAAATTGTACTATAGCCTAAATTGCCCTAAGTGCAAAAGACTGAAAGAATGTGGTTCTACTCTTCAAACTATTGCGTTTGGCATTAAATGCACTGGCACTTTAACTGATACATCCAATAAGTATTGGGTAATCCTGCCTGTTAACTTTTTGAACCCTGAAACCATGTCCATTGAGAACACCATTCAGCATGAAATTTCCAACAACACAATATTTTTCAAAAATCAGAATTTTTCTATTGGTGATACATTTACTATTGTGTGTAAAATCTGAACCCTAACCTATTCAAACCCTTAGCTAGGCTTAGGTTTAGGATTAGAAGAAAACAGAGAATGTTTAATGGCATAGCTATGTTTTAGGACAGAAATGAAGTTCAGGAAAAGTGATGCTGCAGGTTTATCTTCATATTTTGTTTCTTGTGTATATGGCTCTATACACTGCATCATCCTTAAATTGCCCTACTGTGTAGCAGTGACTTACAAATGATACTCATACAATAGCTGTACTGCAGTATAGCACATCTGATTGTCTTGAAATACTGTCAGGTTTAGAGTACTGTATATGTATGTGAGGCACCTCTCTGTATTCTGTACTGCATCTTATTAGCTCGGTAACTAGATGCTTCTGGTTTTCTCCCTGTTTTTTTATCCAATATTCATTTTATGCATTTCCTATCTTTCCTATTTTAATCATTTAAGGTAGCTCTAATATTTGAGAGAACAACTTGACATTTTAGAGAAGAAACAGTCATTCTGATCCTAGATAATGGAAATAAATCCTATTGGGATTTAAGAATGCTCTGCCACCACTAATGTCTGGTAATACCGGACATCTCTATTTGCTGAGAATGCTAACTACATAACAATGGATTTCTTTGGCCTTCTTGAACCAATTAATTGTCTGCAAGGAATGTTGTGCAAACAAGAGAAACATTCATTGATTTTCATCGATTCTTAAAAGGGATTGAACCATGAGAAAACGCCCCACTATTACAATCTGGTAGGTATAACTGAGTACAAACGTTTGATTGCAATTATTCTTGTATTCAACAAACAAAAGCAAAATTACTGTACAATCATGTTTGGTCTGGATGAGAATTTCAAACATAACCTGAAGCAGCTTTAAGATGAGTGAGAAGAATTAACAAAATACTACTGAAAATACTACAGCACTACGAATAGATTAGTTTATTGACCAATTTATGTAATCTGAGATGAAAGTTAATCAAATAAATTAACATTCGTTGAGGTAGATTCAAAATGTTTATGAAATCTTAAAACCTACAAATGAAAGTCAGAATTATTTCCAGAACAACTGCAGATCTCGGAAGGGGTTTTGACTGAGACTACATTTCAAATTGGATTTGTTTTGCTGTAAGGCAATCACTTTTCAAGACAGGTGATAAAAGGGTATAAAGCACAATTAAAACTAGTTTAACAGAGAACATTAACTTTGTGTTCTTAATCAGTGTTACCCTCTATAAGTTAAATAACTTCAGTTTGAATTAAAAATAACATAATGTTGAAGTACACTGTTTAATATGTTTATTTATTTTTGTTTTCACTTTATAATTTACTATAGCTACAGCCCTACCTGGATCCTTTATTAAAATAATGCACAGTCTTTACAATTTAAAATGATCATTGTGATGTTTCAGCCACACTTATTGTTGAACAAGAAAGCGTTTTCCAGCCCAAGCAATCACAAATGAACTCCCCTGTTGATTCATCTGTTCTGCACAAAAGTGAGTGTAATTTGTGGAAAGACTAGCTGAACTTCATTCCAGGTTAGAACTTGTCTTTGAACACCCTAAATAGTAAGCAAAACTGCCTTGAGTTAGTCTAGCCTCCTAAATATAGAAGGTACAAACATGCTATTGTCTTTATAAAAGCGTGTTACCGATTAATTTTTGTGTTTCTTACTTTTCACTATTCTGTACATTAAATTCATAAAGGTAAATCACCTCATCATCAGTGTCCAATGAGCTGCTTCACTAATGAGGTTATTTAGTGTTTATGGCACAGTCATGAGTGATCAGTTCATCAAAATGACACCACAACATTTAGTCAACATCCAAAACGCTTGTGCTTTATTTTATAAGATATACAGTACAGTATAGGCATGAAAAGTGTGATAAATTTATTTTGTGCTAGTACATACATATATGCAATTGGTTATACTGTGTAATTCTAGAAAGCAATATCTTGGAAAACAATCTAAATCTATTCTTAACTTTTATCCATAAAATAATGCATTATAATGTCTTAGCAGCTGCAGTATGGAAAGAAATCATGTTTTATGGATTAGAAAGCATGACACATCCCCTTGTATACAAAAAACACACTTACCATGCTCACATTAAAATCAGGTGTTATGTTGATAGTCTATTGTGATGTGTCTGTATTATTATTATCCATTATAGTAGTGTCATTGAGGAGTTTTTGTTTATTAGATGTCAGGTTTAATTAAAAAATTAATTGAGGGATCGATTGATTTATTATAAGTATATTTGAGCACCTGTTTTTTTATACATACCTTGTTGGAAAGAACCCTTCAGGTTGGTTGACCTTGTGATTAAGATACCAATTTTATTATTAGTTTTTGTGTTTGCTGAATGTGTATAGAAAATAAGCTTTTCAATGAATCAGTCCAATGTTGTTCAGTTATCAGTATAATTACTTGCCATTGTTTGGGTCATTTAATAACCTAGTGTCAAAGTGTATATGAACCCTCTACAAAGTCTACCCACTCTATATCAACATCACAGTAACATATACAGTACAATGAACCAAAAGTAAAATCTTGGGAGTAAGCTTTCACTCATTTTTTAGTTCTTTATCTTACCCAATCGAGAAAAAATTGAGTGCACACCAATCTGACAATTGTATTTCAAATGCCACCAGTATGCATCAACACCCAACCATGCATGTTTTGCATGTTACTGTCAAAACATATTTTAATGTTAACGAACAATTCCAAGTTAGCAGATCTCCTATTCTAGACACATGCTAAACAGAACAATAACACTGGATGCCATTTGTTATCCTTAATTAAATTAAATAAGCAGCCATGTTTTGTGAATATTTGCATGTCTAAGAGAAAAAAGATAAATTCACAACCCTGTAATTCACTGGTTGCCACAGTCTTTTTTTGCAAATACAGGCATTGTTTTTGCTCTGACAAGTTGAGCTGCCAAATCACTGTCAAGTCATCGAAGTAAAGAGCACATTATTATTATTTTTAACTGTTCATATCTGACTAATATGAATTTGCCCTTTCCTGATGTCAGCTTTTCATCCGTCACTAAAGAACAATGCTTTTGTATAACTGGACTGGATAGAAACCATTTCACATTATGTGGGCTTGTACAATTAATTTTAATAAAAAAACGAGTATAGCAATTAAAAGGTTTTGGTGCCATTCATAACTGCTTAAATTTTCTTGTTCTGCACTGAATAACTGAACACTGGCAGGGACTAGAGTGGCTCAATGCCACAGTACAGTGATCTTTTTAGCAGATTGCAATGTGTTGGATGTTTGTGTTGGATGAATGAAAACCACCTACAATCAAAATGACAAGGACATGCCCAGCAGCAGAATGTAAGATTCTCTACTGAAACTTCAAAGGGCACAGGCCATCTAGTCTGTCACAATGACTGTCTACCTTGGATGTCTACTGGGACCAAATCAGTGCAGAGATTTCAAAGCTGTCAGTGCTCATCACATTAGAAAAACAAGTTCATCTATAAATACTCCACATGGCAACTTGCACTTTCCGTGCAGAGGTTAAGTACGCACTGTTTTTTAGGTTAGGAATGGATGGTTGTAGGAGATGTTCAGGAAAACTCAAAGCAAGTTCAAGTTTACATCTCAAACAAATGTCAGTTACCTAGTTGAAAAATTCTCAATGAAGCAATTTTAAGGTAAATTTGCCTATACTGTATGTGAACTGTTGTACAGTATGTGAACTATTATATCTGAATTATTGTTCACATGTTGTGAAAGATCTCTGCTGTGGAATGATGAAAATTTGTGGGCACACAAAAAAGACCATAGAATGCCCTCTTTGTGGTCAATGCCTGAATGTAACACCAAAATTGGTTTAATTTTATGACTATTTGTGTCACTGACGTGGAAGACAGCAGGAAGAAATTTCTAAATGTTCATTATCATTTTTCTTGGGATTGTGTTCAATACCTTCCCGTTTACACATGTATTATACCAAGTTTCATTGGTCCACAGATCATGGCTTTTACCATATAGCTGTCTCAGTTGGGCACCAATCTTAATAAACAGCTCTTTCTTCAATTATTGAAAAACAAATCATGAACTTTAAGCAAACATAAGTAATCCCATCAACTGAATTAGCTCTAAATGTATAGGTGGGCAGAATGGCCTCCTCTCATTAGTAACGTATGTTCTGGCACTCAAAACATTTTAATGTGATATTTGTATACTGATTGTACCTTTATCAAAATGAAATCCGTTTAATTGATTTCCTACTCGCAACTATATTCAAATACCTCGTCAGATGAGATTTACAAGTTGCCAAAGGCATTGAAAATCTATAATACATTGTTCTAGGTCTGTCTCATTTTATGATACAGCTACAATGCTATATATTTGAAAACAAATTTACAAAAAATATTAGAGATTGTTATTTTGTATTTAATTAAGCTTAAATTGTAAATCAAAATTTAACCTTATAAATCATACTAGATTGTAGTGTTGTGTTCAAAATTATAATCTAATGCAATCTGTTTTAAACACAAAATCAAAGCATATTCTTATGGATACATGTACCATTGTAGTATTTCAAATTAATTTAAAAAAATCATAGTTGCCTATGCTAAAGCAAGGGCTGCAGCTCCATAAACAGATTCCCATTATCAGTGCAGTATAATTTCTCAGAATTTGCAATGGAAGCAAAGTACTATCTTGCCATTCTCATTACTCTGCTCTCCATGTAATGGCTCTCTAAACTGCTGTTTATTAAAAGCATCTCCTCCTAGCATCAGTGAAACAGTTAAGAGGACTCTGCTCTCTCTGGGTAATTTGGGGAGGTTTTTGACAGTTACTTTTGTTTACCAAAAGACTGAACTGGCACCTCCTAAGCTCATTGCCCATGTATGACTGTACAGCTGTCAGATTAAAATGATTTTCTGTCACTTTTGGTCAAGGCTGGATTAAACTCAAATCCCAGGTGTGACAGGCAGCACATTAATTCACTTCTCGGCAAGTCCCTGACTGCTCCAATATTTCGAAGAGACAGTCTGTCCATATCCTTTATGGTGCAAACCTAAAGCCAAACAGCAGGCAAAATCACATTGTGTTATTCAAAAGCCACAAGATTGCTCTAAAAATGTCAGCAGCCTCCCAGTCTGAATCCGAAGTATAATCCAAGGAAAACAAGGCAGAGGATAGTGAGTGGCACAAAATAAGAGATTTACTGTAACTATTTTTTATGGGAAATATAATCACAGCAATAGCCCCATACCCATTTAGGAGTTACAAATACACTGCTTTTCTTTAAATATACATCCTGGAAGCTTGGTTTTGAGAAATGTTATCCTTCAGCACTGGGGGGCCTTCTGTATTCTTGTCTATTACATAAACTGAAAAATTCTCCAAAAAGGAAGCCAAAAAACGAAAACTTTTTTTTCAAATCAAGCACAATCAAGAGTTATAATATAATATATAAATATACAGTATGTTATCCTTAACAACAGTTCAGGATCCTACAAAAAATGTCTACTACTATTGAGTGGTACTGGTTTCTAGTACTATTGACTACTACTTTATATAGTTTAGTTGGGTGAGAAGAAACCAAGCTTGTCAATCTGAAAACTTCAAAGGGTGGCCATAAGGCTCAGGAAAACAAATAAGTAAAATACGATTTTAAAGATTTTAAAGCAATGTGAGAATGAAAGCAACAGTTACATCTTTGCTAAACTCTTTAATTACATAGATGCATCCTTAGAGTAAAAGTCAATAAACATGATGGAAAATGAATCAACATCTCTATCAACATTTTAATTGTTTTCTTTGCATGTTCCTTTTAGATGTCTTATTAATTAATATTGCTTTCTGTGATCATCTTTTCACAGTTCCTTACACCAATTACAGTATATGAATAGCCGTTCATAGTATTTGATAGTGGGGGTCAATACAATATTATTCAGCAGATAAAATGAGTAGCAAATTAACTAAGAGAGAACATACAGAAAAATCCCTAGACTAAAAAGTATTAATGTATAAACTGACTGCAACTTGAAAATTGCATCATGGCTTATGGCGTCCAGTTTTCTGGTAAACTATGGTCGTCCTCATTCACACTGACTTCCATCTTCAAAACACAATGCAAACCACAATTCAAAGTATCCTATACAGGAGTAACCAATATCAACTGTTGTAACAGCTAATCCTTCACATTTACCAATTAATTAATTAATTATCCTCTTAATTAACAATTAGTGCCTTTATACACATCCATTCAGCTAAAAGGCTTTCTGTGTACAACAAAATTCAAATCTATCTGGAATAACTGTTAGCCCAAAACAGAATAGTGGTAATTGCAGTAAAAGAGTAGTGTAATCTATACTTATCAGATTGTTGTTGTACAGTAGCTAGCTTGTTCATTAAATAAGCATTTATAGTAATATTAGTAGGTGGTTTGTCCTAAAATGTAGAAAGCAATTTGTAGACAAGTGTACCATTTCCATTTGGCCATTAAAGGCAAATAACGCATTAAAAATAAGACATGCTCTGAGGTGGCGGTCCTTATAAGTAATACTTCATTAAGTTTTTCTGAATAGAGCCAATGTACAATATAATAAAATCATTTTTTTTATTAACTAACACAGATGTGACTGTAATAATGGGTCATAAACAGTACTTGCCTTTAGCAGTAGATTGTGTATAGTGTGCACTACGAACCTGGCTGAGTTTGTCCCTTTTGACTAACTGCTCCTACATGTTGCCCATGTCATTGCTTAGATTGTTTTTTGACTAATTTAAGATTATTTTCATGGAGCCATAAACCTTTTTATTACAAAGATATTCTGCAAACAGCTTGCAGGAAAACAAATGTCACGGCATAAATGGAAAAAATCCAAAGGTTATTTATTGTTATCATGTATTGAGAAATATCACAGAAATTCTAGATAGTCAAAGACTTCATACATTTTCACTTTGACCAAACATTTAAAGAATACTTGTCCTCTAATATAATTTGACAAGTAAGTATATAATCAGCTAGGACAGCACAGTGGCATGCCATTCTTGTCCAGAGTATACAGTAGTCCTGCTTTGCACTCTATGGTTCAGGATGGACTGTGGGTTGCGGTTACCCTTATGAAGTAAGTAGTAGCTCTCTGAAAAGGGATGGATATAACCCATTTCCAGACAGATTAATCATAACGTATTGACTCCCACCATAGCTCAGTCCTGCTTTTGTCTTTTCCTATACCAGATGCATTTCCACAAACAGTGGAATAACCATCGCAGACCTAGAGTTCTTTTGGTGTGGGATTTGATAGATGTGTACAGCCATTCACAAAAAGAAAATCATTGTTTGGTAGGTTTTCTCCCATTCCTTTGAGATGGCAGACTTGGCGAGCTCAGGTTCTGTGTGACTATAATATAGGTCTGTTGACATCTGGGATTTACAGCCTTCCATTCTCAACAGAAAGGGGTGTAAAGGCATCTGTTAATATTAAGCTTAGAATTCTTTAACCAATTAGCACTAGCACCAGTTGCCGTGTCTGACAACATCAGACCTTTTCTCCATCTACAAGCACATGCCAGCACACCAGCACATCACCATATCTTTTGGCACTTTAAGTGGCCTGGCCTACTACTGCTACTTTGTTTAAAGTCCCTCTGGAATCCCCAGTCTCTTATGTTCTTCCCTTTCCAGCAAAGAATAAGTGAACTCTTTCCACTTCCAGATCTTTCCTGGTCTCCACACACACACACACACACACACACACACACACACACACACACACACACACACACACACACACACACACACACATATGTACTTTAGTCTTGTCTTGGCACACCCCTCCGTCTTCTGTTCTTCACACAGAATTTATACACTTGGTAATGTGGTCTTCATTCTGACTTCACAATGCCCAGCTCTCCCTCTCTGTTATTAACCACTTACTCTGTATCACCCTACAGAATAACCTATCTTTCTGTACCTTTCTTTCTTGTTTCTGTAAAACAAATCTTTGCACCCCCACACTGATCCCTACAGCAATTAGCTGTAGGTCCATTTTCTCACTTTCTCTCTTTTTCCAAAACTGCTCATCTACTGATGCTCTGAAAACAAAGGGTGAATTTGTGACTCAACCGGTTTTTCCTATTCTTTCAATCTGCCTGTCCTGTAAAGGACCTCAATACAACATTCACTGCATCTTCTTCAAACTTTCTCAACTTGCAGACCTACAGGCCTGTTAATTAGCACAGAAACCTCACACATTCTCTCTTGCTCTTCTTCAACCTAGAACCTAGACACAAATTGAAGCCTTGCTCTTCCCAGTTGGTCTAATAGGCTTCTTGATTTCTCGGAGGTGTGGCTAATTCCAGAGTGGGCCTATCCTGACAGATCTTCCATTCTTTGTGTTCTAGATTCGATCAGTGCAGCTGGGTCTCGTTATGCTGCACATTCCAATTTTGCAGACGTGGTGAATCCAAAATTTTTATTTTGATCAATGCATTGATTTAAAATTTCATGTCATGTTTGAGTGCTGATTATTATCCAGTGTAGCTGCTGATTTCCAGTAAACTCTTGAGTTTTAAAAGACCACATAACAAAAGGGCATTTTTATTTAGAAAAATCTAAGTGAAAGCAACTGCTTTGCGAATTCTCTGTCTTTTGCAGTAGGTAATTGTTTTGGTAGTGGTAGGAAGTCTAAATCTTTGATGAAATGGACTTCCTCTGGGCAGTGCATTCATTCAGCAAAAGCTCTATAAATAATTTATGAAGGAAAATAATTTCACACGAAACCTCAAAGAGTATATTATATTTTTTTGCTGAGGAAAGATATCTTAGTCCCAGCACATCCTTGACATGATAAATGTGCCTTTTGGCTATAATGGTGTATCACAAGCTCACAAAGCATACAACAAAAGGTTTCAGAGGAATTATTACGGGGTTTAATGTGCACTGAACTATACCTGAAGCAAAATGTTTTTAGAAATCTGCAAAAGTTTAAAAAGGTTAATATTGTACTTGTTCAATTAAGTGTTTTAAAGAGTTTTAGTAAATAAGATTGTGTAAGTAAGGAAAAAGAAAAATAACTGCAGACTTCTGTTGCTCAAGCCTGCTTTTCAATGTGCACTGGTATGTGATAACTGCAGGAACTCTTTTTTAAGTGAATGGTTAGGTGAGATCTGATCAAAAATGAAATATTCCTAAAGAAAAAATCCACACCTAGAAATTAAAAAATACATGTTCGTAATATATTGCCTCTTCACCCTGAAGTACCACATATTGATATAAAATAACTCAATTGAACTAACTATAAAACTAAAATTGAAAAACTATCAGTATAAATGAATTTCATGGTAATGTCCTTTTTATTGTCAACAAAGCATATGTGAAAGTAATTTTTTGAGGTCTCGGTCTTCCTTATTTTAACAATGTAATTAACTCCCACGAGGATAAAATCTTGTCTGAAAAAATCGAATGGTTTTTGGTGTCAAAATGTAGATTTAAAAAATATTAAAGAAAGTCACTGGTTAATGTACAGTGCCTTCCAAAAGTTCACTCTCTTCCAATGATCTGATTTTGTTGAATTACAAATTCCATTCTGTACTGTAGATACAATTCAAGTGGATATATTTAAATAAAACTGAAATGCTCAAGCTGAACATGTTTAAGACTAAAATAGGTTCAATATCATAAATGACAAATTTGAACAAAGATAAATTGGAAACAAATTGTCGCAAAAATAAATTATGTGATACGTATATCAATGATTGGAATGATTGGCTTCACATTATTTCTAGTTCTTCTGTGTTCTTTTTGAGGAAAGAAGTACACAAAAACCTTGTCACAGCTGGCTGCATCGTTCTCCTGACACACATAGTTCTTAGGATGCACAAAGGCTACAGCTCTGCTGCAGGCAGGTTGTACAAGAAACATTTTTAGCAGTTATTAGTTTATTCTCTCCCTCTCTTTCTCTATCTAGGTCATCTGCACTGCAGATCCCACTCCGGGAACTATGGCTAATTCCCTTCTCAAAATAAATTTATAAAAGCATACTAAAATGAAGAAAAACAGGTTTACAGAAATTAATGGATGACTTGAAATGATGGAGACATTACATGATAAGCTAAGCTTTTTAATTCTTTTATCTAGTTGTTGATGTACTGTAGTTGTTCATACATGTGAAAATCGCTGCCCCTTGTTTCAAAGCCAATTTCCTATGTGGGATTTCTGTACACAGTTCTGAAAATCAAGCATTTTGAGGGTTCTCAGATATACAGTAGAAAGTTGCATAAAAAATCACCAGCTGTCAACATTATGCGTAAATGTAGTTGTTGAGTGTGTAGAATCTTTTCATTGTAATCTGTTTCATGTAAGGAAACTCACCTGTAAGGCGAATGCTCATACATGTATATTCAGAATAAGAACATGGAATAGGAGAGACCTGTTAAACAGGTTCTAGTTATGTATGAATATATACTAGCATTTAAAATACAGTATGATGGACTTCTGAATTGTGACCTCATTTTGCAATGTTCTGTTACTGTATATTAGCATTTTTAACTTATCAAGGGCAGAAGAGTCCTCTTCAGATTGGTTTCTTCCTCTTAAGGTTTTTCGAACAAATGCACATGAGATGAGGGGGTACATTAAATTCAAAATGTCCCAGGAGTTTCCTGTAAATAGGTCAGTAGAAATATAGTAATCCACTCTTAAAGATTTTGAAAAACTTTGTTCTTGAAACTAAAAGGTGTCTGGAGTCATTACTAGATGATATTTTCTCTAGTGATATGCAAATGTTGCAAGGATGCAATTCAAAATCATTCTTTGCAAGCTGTGGGAAGCTTCAAGAAAGCGCTTGATTGTACTTGATTATGCTAACAAACACACAATCAGTGCCACTAATTGGACTTAAGTGTTTTGCTTTAAATTGACTGGGAGGAGGGTAAGTAATTTAGCTTCTGCATTGATTTGGTCCACCATTCAAACACAGATTCATCCAAACATAATAGAACATTCAGTTTATTAAACATATCACCAATATCCGTTTTTCCGGAAGTAAGAAGCTACATTATTACAATTATTGAACAACTATAGATCTGAAGAAAAACTGTTACCAATTCTTTACACAGGACGTATTCATTTAAGAGGGGGTGAAGTGTAAATGCTGTGAACCCAACGCCGATTGTAACAACTTCAGAAGTGCACAATATTAGCAAAGGGAACATCCTCTTTCTGCCTTTAGTGCACTAAAGTAGAAAAGCATGAATGAAAAAAGCATTACAAAGCCTCACTTTCCTGTTTCATTTTAAACCCTTTCAGTTTCAGTTGCTTTAGCAAACGTGTTGACTGATTTCTTAATGTGGCAATTTGTCTGTGTGGGCATCTACATGTTGAGAAGCCTTATAATACCCCCATTGTACTGCTTAAGCTCTGATCACACCAGCAATGTCTGATCAAAGAGAGTACCATGTTGGAGACCAGGAGACCAGAGCATCACAATATTAGGAATAAAAAGGAAGGTTGTTATCCTTCCATCTAGCCTGACTGCTTTTGTTAAGTCACACCCAGGCTGACAAAAAAAACATTTTCCAGTTTTATGTATTTATATCACAACATAATGAATACAGAACTGTGCGTCTTGTGCCAAAATGTGATGTATGAGTATTATATGCACACTCCAGGTACTATTTTTTCAGCTTCTAAATGGAATTGTTAATCGGCTTCCAGGGGATCTTCCCCTGCAGGTAGCCACAGAAAAAGACCCCAGATGTCCTCCGAATTAGAAAGTGTTGTGAAAACTGGCATGAGGTCCTGTGATTTACTGCTGGCTGCTAATCCCCTGAGGAGCAGAGACATATCAGTGCCCAGGGAGGAAGTCTGAAAGCTTGTTTATGATGCGCTAAATTGCTAAATAAATGCTGTAAAACTAAATGACAAAATGTCTGGAAGTGGTGCACCTCAAAAGTTTTAGAAATGCAAACGCCAGAAAAATGCCTGCAAGCCTTCAATGTTTGTTTTCCTCTCTTAGAAGCCACAGCTGCCCTTTATTTTGAGAGAAAGGGTGCAGTTCTATTCTTAGAAATAAATGTTTACAATCTGTGTTAAAGTGCTCAGATAGCAGTTTTGGTTGACTCTAGCTGAGCTGTGTTCTTTTATTTCCATACACAGTAGTAATTTCCCAATCTGCTAATAACTGAAAATTAAAATTCTGTTTATTCAAAACCTTAAAAAGAAATCACAAGTCTCCGGCTCATCTCCCCTGTTCTTTTAGACACCTCATTACATACATTTTGAATTTTGAATGCCTTTTTTATCTGAAAAAGAAACAGCTCTGATGTACAAAGTGCTGTTCACCCAACCAAGGTGAATCTCCTCCTTGGTATCACTGTAAAAGCAATGCTGTGCTGGAATAGGGCCCAGGAGCTACTGAATGTTAAAGCAAAGCACAGACCCTTACTACATGCCCACGATCAGATTTAAGGATGATAAATTATCCTGTGGAAGGTAAGGATGACAAATTTGCAGTAAGGGTGAGGCCCATCGCGTTTTTCCATAGACTGGGTCAAGTAGGTCACAGCTTTCCTTTCACGCTGTAATCTCTTCCCTGACAGTATGTTTGATAACACATTTGCTGCAACGGCTCTCCTAATAGCTGTTTCATAGGAAACACTATTACCTGTGACAATTCATTATGTGCCGAGCAAATACATCAAGGTGCACAGTAGAATGTGGGGTGGTAGATGTCAGCTTGATGATAATGTCATTTTATTTCACCTTCTCTGGGAATGCATCTGCATTCATTGGTGTGTTTTGGCTCCCTTGAGAAGGAAGAAGAACATAAAAATAAACCTCAATTCAGTTCTTATTCTAGCTTTGAAAACTTACAAACATACATAATCTGGAACAGGATGTGATGATTAGGACTCACAAGACATGTCTAAGTGGATTATTTAGACTATTTATTTTTCGTCTTGGGGTTAAGGACAGAATAAAAAGAGCAAAGGAAATTCAGATCCAGCCCAATGCTTATAAGAACAATTGTTTCCCATCATACAATTTTCTGCATTTTTTCTGAAGTTGTCAATGACTAATAATAAATTAAGCTGTATGTACTGTAGGTAGTGTTAAATATGAATCATAAAGAATCTTAATCTAACTTAATCTTTTCTCTTATTAAAAGGTTTGGGCTAAATAGATCTACCGTGGTCAGTTGGTTGTTTACTGACCACAAATAATTGCTGCAATTTTTGTATGATTGTTATTATGTTAAATGTGCAGGGAGCCCTCTGTTGGGTGAATGAATCATTACAGATAATTCATATAAAAAGCCATTACATCTGGGAGGCATAAAGCAGAAGCTGCCCAGGGGTAAGCCAATTGTAACTCCTGTATTAGGTGCTCTGTTTTATCCATGTCTTCTACAGATTTATTATACTAATATACACGGGTAGAAAACCATTTGCATTTTTAGAGTGATCAGGACAGGAAAAAGAAAATATGTATGGAAAACATCTCATAAATGTAAAAAACATTTTTTATTTTATACCGTACATTTTTTATCTATTAACATAAACATAGCTGCAGATCAGGTTTGCATGTTAGTTTAATAACATTTGTGTTGGTTAGATAACATCCATAACGGGGGCCAACTCGAGTGTATTATTGCGGTTTTCATTTGCCTTTTCATATTAAAAATTAATAAACAGCATTAATCATTCAGTAATGTGCTTTGATATGAGCCGGCACAAACACTGTAAGCAAGTAATAAAGTAGAGTTGCTTATTCTATGTCAGTTTGGGCATTAAGTCTTTAATCAAAAGGAAAAGGGGGAAAGCTACTCTAAGGTGAAGAATAATTTTAATGTTCTGTTTATAGTGCCTAAAGTATGCAAACTGTTAAGATATGAATACCTGAGTTATTTTCTGTGGAGAGAAGACACTGAGTTATGACACTGAGTTTTGATTAGATGGGAAAAAAAGCTTTAAAGCTCTGTCAGAATGACTTGGAAATATATCTATTTTTTTCCTTCTTTTAGTTTCCCTAAAGCAGCACATTCTTTTAAAATAAACACAAATATGAAGTGACTTTTTGACACAGAACACAGAACAAACTTCATAATAGGTTGGCCTAGCAACAGTTGAAGTGCTCATATGTTAAACAGTGGTGGGGGAAATATTAATTTGTTCTCAAATATATTGAATAATGTGATTCAGCAATGTATCATTAAGGTGGAAGGATTCTTTATGAATTACTTCAATAAGAGATAGGAACATTTTACATTAAAAATTAAGAAATCTGATTTTAGAAAAAGAAGAATGTAGCATTTGTTATGTATTGTGTTTGTCCTGTACTGCTGGGAATGAGAGTGCTTTCAATTCCCTGAACAAACTGCACAAAATCAGTCTTCCTGAAGAGGATATTTTATTTTTATGCTATTTTTGTTCCTCTCTACATTTATCCACAATCTTCTCATGTGGCTTTGACATAAATCCCTGTGTTTATCCTCCACTGGGCTTCTATTGAGTACAAATAGACTGTTTTAGACTTGTAAACTCAGGCAGAACAAGATTGGCATTAGGTTTATGTATTTCTTGTGCCAGACAAGTATATAAAATCATTCACTAGCAGACTGAGCTTGGACCCATTAAAAGCTAATACAAAATTTCTCATGAGAAAAATAAATTAAAGTATTTTTCTGGTGCATCCAGGATATTTTTTTTTCTATAGCCATTATTTTTCCTCACCCCATACAGTATTCTGCAACACTTCTCTGAGTTCTAGGCTTTTTGGCTTTTAATGTTTCTGCTACTTTGATGATTTAAAAAGGCCCCTACTGATATGAAACATCAAAGCTAAGGTCACTAAGAA
Source organism: Atractosteus spatula (assembly GCF_055471065.1). Classification (NCBI taxonomy): domain Eukaryota; kingdom Metazoa; phylum Chordata; class Actinopteri; order Semionotiformes; family Lepisosteidae; genus Atractosteus; species Atractosteus spatula. The sequence continues at coordinate 11,206,752 of NC_142721.1, read as the reverse complement.
ATGTACTTTCTGCATTACAGTGCCCCAGCTCCTGTGAAAAATGTTCAGTTTTTATTAAGCTCTTGCCATCTTACAAGCAGTATATGGTATATAGTCAGAATCAAAAGACACTTATCTCTCTATATATTCATGTTTTTTAGAAAAAAATGATATTTATTAAATGTTTTTAGTTTTTGATTATTCATCACTGACTGAGATACATTTGAGTGACTGTTTTATAAGCACCAAGTCACCTCAATGACGAGAGTTGACTGTGTGCAGATGGTGAGGTGATTGAAGGCATTGAAGGGCACCCAAGCCTGGTGAAAATTTAGAAAAAAAGAACCAACATGACCCATTTTTTTGCTGTTGGCAAATTCGAACAAGTCAGAGCACTGTTGCTCACCATGAGGCGTGTTCATTGCCAATTCTTAACCTGGCAAAACACAGTTAGTGGAATTACAGACCGTGATCTAGGAGAACATGAGTTACCACTTTCATCGGGAATATCTACAGTAAGTGTGATGACCTGTCCAGAAATATCTAGTGGCTACAGAACCTCACTTGTATTAAATGACGGCTAACTGACTGTATGGGCACCATATTGATCATAAGGTGGGACCTTATTTGTTGCTCTTTCATCAGGCACCCCTTACAGTGAGGATGACAATGCCTGTCCTTGTGCTGCTCATGTAGCAACAGCTGTTTTAAAAGATGGTTATGCCATGGATGCCCTACTCACCAAACTTGAATTCCATTGAATATTTATGGCATAAGCTGCAATAATGTGTGGGCTCAGAGACCAGTTAACAGGCACATGCGTGTTCAGGGTCTACAATAAGAATGAGACAAAATCACACAACACAACATCTGCTACCTGGTGCGAAGCATTTATTATTGATGTGCAGCTTGTATAGCTTCCATGAGTGACTACACATCTAATTAACCTGTGGATTTCACAGCAGATATTCTGCACATCAAGTCTGATGGTTACAAATATTATAATCAATTTTATTTTATATAGCGTCTTTAAAAGTAGCTTTTCAAAGCATTTCACGTTCAGAATGGGGAACAAAGTTAACAAGGAGAAGAGATAAAGTTAGCACAGTTAAAAACAAGGGTTAAGAATGCAGTAGAAGATACTAGAAGCCCAGGTAGACCTGACACAATATTAGTACAATATAATGAATTTATTCTGTGAAATTTTATTCTATTCAATAAAATGTTAAAGCACCTGCTAAAAGACTGTTATTTTCCTGATAAAAAGTTTTCAAATGTGTGTGTCACTAGAAACACCTTTCTGGGCCATGGTTTTCATACGAACAAGCAGTTGCTATGAATTATTAAGCATGAATATTAATTAGCTTTGGTGGCTCCACAGCACTAGAAGTCTTTTAAGATGTTTCTGGATTTTAGCATTGTGAAATGACCGGGGCTGAATAATATCCATTTATATACAGTTTACATGAAAGGGTAACATGAGGTTCTACACAGAAGAGAGTAGTAGAGGTTTTGATGTACAGTACAGTAGGTAAGATAAAATCTAATTTAAATATTATTTTTCACTTTAAATCTCTCAAGCAGCATGTAGCAGAATATCAATCTGTTAAATATAATTATGTACAGATATAATTGTATACACTTTACGTATTATAACCAGATATAATTATATACAGTAGACCTTCCCTAATTATGTATGTACTGTATGTATTTCATACAGTATACCATCATATTAACTGTTTGAAACCTGGGTGACATAATATCTTTCAAGGAGTCACACAATTTGATAGCATATGTATGCCTACCACAGGGTCACCAGTCTTGAAGTTATCACTGGGGTATAAAGGAGCTTTATACTTTATATACTGTAGTATATTTTATTTAGAAGTTGGGTTATATTTTATCCCACAGAACCACACCATTCCCACTTTAACTTCTTTACTGGAATACCTGTGCTGTAGAAGGAGTGGTATATACTGTATATTAATTCCAAAAGCCTGTTTGCCTAAAATGCAATAATAAACCAGAATACATGGTTAGGTATTCAAGGAGGTTCTTAACAACTAGCAAGGAAAGCTGGGAATTTTGCATGAGATAATTAGGCACAGACTAGAAAATAACTAATCACAATTTGTGCCAGATAAGACTCTGATTAGGTTTCTGATCCAGCATTTTTGGCCTTTTGATCTTTTTTTTCTATATGCACCTTTACATAAAAGGTTTTTAATAATTTAGTACATGACTAAAACAGTAATATATCTGTGAAGAAGTGAAACACTGTACGTATAAACTAGATTGTTCTGTGAACAGTAAGATGAATGCATTCCTTGTTTCTTGGGCTGATAATATGATGAATATCTTGCTGAAATCATTTTGAAATATAATCAGTGTATGCATTTATTGGCGATTATCAGTAAATAATTACATTGTTAAAAAAGTTGAGTGTGTCACCAATTAGCTCATGTTCTACATGTTGTCAGTTTCTGCAGATCTTTTTTTAGGTGATTGAAACTGCAGACACTTGTATTTATATCCTCCTCAGATTAATCCCCAGGAACCACAAGTCCTTATTACCAAGAAATTTGGTTTTGACTTCTGCACCCATGTCAAAACTCAGATGAAATTAAATCAGCTTCTGAGCCACATCAGATTCATCCAGGAATTCATAAGGAAGAAGAAAAAAGCAGGTCAATACTGACAGCAACTCATTCTCTTTAGAACCAGTTGTCCTCTAAGGATGCAGATTTCCCTAACTGGCCTTGATGCTATGCAATGTATAGCAAAATCATAGATTTAACAAATAGAGGCAAATAGATAATGAGTTTATACAGTAACTCTCAGAAATGCACCATTAGCAAAGGGAAATAAAACATTATAATTCAGACACACACTATACTGATTTGAAGTCTGGGCTTCTTCCCTACAAAAATGACTTTTTTCATTTTAAACATATTTGTATATATTTTGATTCTAGCTGTGCAGGGTGTACTTTCAACTTGCCCAGTGGGTTTCCAGGATTGTGTCAGCACTAAACAGGAGTAAGCAGCTTCTGAGCCACATCAGATTCATCCAGGAATTCATAAGGAAGAAGAAAAAAGCAGGTCAATACTGACAGCAACTCATTCTCTTTAGAACCAGTTGTCCTCTAAGGATGCAGATTTCCCTAACTGGCCTTGATGCTATGCAATGTATAGCAAAATCATAGATTTAACAAATAGAGGCAAATAGATAATGAGTTTATACAGTAACTCTCAGAAATGCACCATTAGCAAAGGGAAATAAAACATTATAATTCAGACACACACTATACTGATTTGAAGTCTGGGCTTCTTCCCTACAAAAATGACTTTTTTCATTTTAAACATATTTGTATATATTTTGATTCTAGCTGTGCAGGGTGTACTTTCAACTTGCCCAGTGGGTTTCCAGGATTGTGTCAGCACTAAACAGGAGTAAGCAGCTTAAAAACCACAGCATCTCATCTTCCAACCTGTTTGTCTTTTACTCATTCTCATTTTAAAATTGAGTTGTTCAGCTCAAGATAGAAGAAATGAAAAGCTTTTAAATATTGAATTAGATCACAGATAACTGAAATTAAATGGTTTTACACATTAAAACTCATAGGGTTTTGTCCAAATGTATGCTGCCCACTAAATAGTCCAGTGCTTTCAAATGGAATCCATAATAAAATATTATCTGATTTAAACATAATACTGATTGGCTAATAACTCAAATGAATTAATAAGAATAGACACTGAAGAAAGGAGGCTATACTTAATGAATTTTGTACTCTGGTTGGACAAAGGAAATTTAAAGCTTGTAAATAAAGATTAATCAAACAATTACTATGCATTACATGTTTGTTCATCCTGGTGCAAAGGCCTAAAACTAGACAAGCACCCTTTCTCAGATTATTTAATAAAGTTAAATAAAATAAAATGAACATGGAACACACTAAAACAATCCTGAGAGCTGTTGTTGAAAATTGATCTCATTTTATAAGTACATCTAAGAATTTAATATGATTAAATGGGTTGTCCTTCAGAGTTAATTATATATATTTACAGTAGGCAACTAGCCTCCCATTCACCATTATTTGAGTTTTAAACTTTAGAACATCTACATATTGATTTATTTATACAAACTGTATAAACAACAGACTCCTTTGGTCTCTCCTAATTCTATATTTACTTGATTTCCAACATGTCCTGCCGCTCTTTGCCTCTGTGGTTAGTTTTAATGTCACAGCTGCAAGCAATAGGAGCCAGAAAGCCTGAGGATCTGTGGGCTTCCTCCAGCTGTAACTCTCCGTCAGGTGCCTATATCCAGCAAATGCACTTAATTAGCAAGTGGAACTGCCAAAATAACTAATCACATAAGAACACGGAGAAGCTTAATGACAGCTTCCCCTGCTTTGCTCTGTGGTCATTTCCCTGTTAGAGGAATCAGATCAGCAGTGATGCCATTTAACAATCTTAAAACTAAGAAGTCTGCAGCACAGTCAGGAATGTCATAAAAAGATCCACTCTGTATGCCTGCATTGCAGCCTTTGAAACTGCCACTGAAAACCCTGTATACTCTTTGTACTGACACATCCTAGCCTCACCCCATCATAAAGGGCACTCTGCTACTGTATGTATCCCATAACCATTGTTTCATTTTACAAAAGAAATAAGAATTAAGAAAACGTCATCCAACTTCAAAACAAAAAGATACTGTGAAATGCTAGTTCTCCTTCTAAGTCAACACCTTTCAGTTGCTAGTTATCTTGAATGAGAGTAACTATCTCTGAGGGTAGAATGAATTTCTCAGTGTTTGATTTGTTATAAGTTTACAACGATTCAATATAAATTTAGAATGCTGAACCTGCATTAAAACACACCTGCCCGTAGTTACTATTAAACAAAGGTGCATGGGTGATTCAGTGTCAAAATGGTCTTCTGGTGTGAATACCACCCAGAGAGGAGATACTGTACGAAGAAATCACCTCCTGATTATGAGATGATTTCTACATTCAGTATTTTTTATTAAAACCCTTTTATTAAAGCCTCACAACTGAGCAGAATGTAACTGTAGCGTTTAACTTTTTTTATCCATGCATTATTCCTTGTAGTTCTGCTGCTCTGGGGGGTTCTCCGAATTAGATATACACTCATTATGAAAAAGGAATCATTGGGAGTGAGTAAAATGCCTTGCCAAGAACAGTAATCTCAAAGCCCAGATGTGAAACTAGTTTTTTTTTTAGCACCGGTGAGATCACTGCCGTGAATTATGTATGTACTTCACCTGCAATATCAATTGTAATGTCAGAAACCATGTAGAAAGAAAGAAAACGTATACATCTCAATTCAACAAAACAAATTCCAAGCTGAGCATGAAAATGATTTCATAATTTCAGAAGGGAATTCTGTTCTACAGCAGACATATTAACACATTTAAAATACATTTCTAGATCCCTTTAAGCATGAAGGGCAAAGTGTGCATGATGTGTTAGCATGCTCTCTTCATTAAAGAGATTTTTTCACATCTGTCATTATATTTTCTACTGCTGCCCTTTAAGTAGCTCTTAGCTGAATAACGCATAAGAAATTTATATGTGCCCTGAAGGGAGAAGTGGGTGAGCAGTCTGCAGTGTGAATTCTGAAGAAATATGGCTTTAATTTTAAACCTAACCTGGACATTCTGACTGGAAGGTACTGTCTTAAGTTTCACCTGAGACCAGTGATGAACAGTCTTCCCTTGGTGACAACTTGTGGGGAAGTGTTGATTATTCCAGGTATGTGAGAACTGGGGAGAAAGAAATGGTAGCAATTACAGGCAGAAATTTAGATGACAGCTGGACTGAAGGATAGCTACAATTGCAAATCGTAATGCCAACCTCAGCAAGCCTCTTGTGACTTGATTACAGAATAGGCATGGGATCATTTTGGCAGTAGGGGAAAGAGTGGCAGGATTATTGCTCTCCAATGATTCATCAGTTGCATTAAGTTGATGATCTTTCATTATATGCTTTATGTAAATTTTGTTGTGACAGCTAGCATCCATTTTCCTTTGTAAGACGTAGCATATATAGCCTAAGTGACGACAGATTGAAGCAGAACCTATTCAAGGTGATTATTTATTTATACCACACTATCTTGAACATCACCTTATTTTCTGGTGTGATTAGGAAGATTCTTCAAAGGCGTATCACCTGCAAGCCTTACTAAATCAAACTTTCCATAGCTAAATGTCACTCAATTGAAAACAAATAAATATTGCAAATATTAATGAAAGATAAATATAATGGGCTCAAATCTGTTTGTCTTTAGCTTTTATAGAAAACAGTTTCAGGCAACACTTCCTAATTGATGAACATATTGCTATTAAACAAGTGTCTAAATTAAATATTTTCTTGCTTAAGAACCTGAGAAAGCTAAACTAAGGACAACCATATCTTATCAGGAAAAATATCATCTCAAAGTACACTATTGCAGTGGTGTGATGTGCTAGGCAAATGATTATTCCACATTTGAAATTTAGATTAAATAATATCCTCATAGAGAAGAAAAAAAAGATCAAATAATGAGGAAATGTCAATAGGAACCAGACCAAGCATCCCCTTTTTTAACAGCTATGTTACCTAACTATAGTCCAGGCTGTGAGACTCTCTCAAACTTGTAGTCTTGGCCTGCTTTTCTGCCAAATCTATCCACTCTCCACAACTCATCGAGAATCCTGTTGCTCTCCATGTCTTTTCTCTGCTCCACTTTTCTCAGGCTATTCCACTTATCCTATCCCTGCATCGGCTCCCTATCGCCAGCACACTTCTAAATCAAAACCCTTCTTCTCACAGACTGTGCAGTTGTCTCAACCACTCTGGTCCTGATGTTCTCAGTCTCTACTCTTTCCCTCTACTCTCTCCTGCTGTCTCCACTCCTCCTGTTTCACTTTCACATGCCATCCACCTCCAGATCTCATCTATTTCCACTCTCACTCCTCCTCTGCTGTGAAGTGAACTGTCCAAAGAAATTAGAGCTGCTCAGTTCTTAATCAACTTTTGATGCTGCTCTAGACTCATCTAGACAGTATCTCTAATCATCTGGCTCTCAGCTACAGTACATGCTTACATTGTACTGCACTGTTTTTAATTCTGAAACTGTTAATGTAACTTAATAATTGCATTTATTCACCTTGAATGTAGAACACACTCCAGCAGGGCTTTTTACATTACTGCTGTGTATCCACATTGTATGTACCGTCTTACAGTTCTTACTGCTTTATTTTGTTTATGCACGACTTATACTGATCTTCCAGTTTGTGCTAGCCCAAATGTTATTTTACAAATTTAATTTATTTTACCTCCTTGTACTTGCATGATTTTTCCATTCATTTTGTTTAATGTAATTTTTTGGCATTTTAAGTTTCTGCCAAGCAAATTATTCAGTCAACCTCATTAATAAAAGAACATAAGACCAGCGCAGAGCTAGAACTTTTGTTGTATTTTTGTCTATTCTGTTATCTAATCTATTTGCCTTTTTACTTGCACGCACACAATGCCTTGATTTTGGCAAAGCTGAGTCTTTTAAGTCTGCTCAATGCTTTTCCCACAGGGTGCTTTACAGTTCAGTGCCTATCATTATATAATTATGAGCAATATTTGTATCCTCTTCCTGCACCATTGTATTCTCACCAATGTTTTGATGGAGTACATTAAATAAAGAAATAATCTTGCAGAAAAGAAAAAAATGAAACATAATTAAGAGATAATTACACCTGTTTTTTAACAATGTACATATAAACTACTAGAACCATTCCAAGGTATTTTTTCCTGTAAGTTCTGAAGACAGTTTGATTAGGATTTTATTAGAAGTCACAGCTTTAGTAATATCATGTGCAGCATAAAAATTGATATAGCTGTTTAGAATGCCACTACTGCAGTAATATTTCTATTACTCCATTTTCAATGTGCATATTTCTCAGTCTAATGAAATGTCAGAAATGACATTTTTATTACACCTTGCTTTGCCTTGCTTGTCAGTACCTGTTGTCAGTGAATGAATTAAACTGAAGTATACAGTAAGTTTATGTCTCAGGCTGTTTATCTGACAGGAGTGTCACTACATATGCGACCTGTCCGTCTATGGATAAATAAAACAAATGCATAGCTGTCTCCTTTCAAAAGTGATTAACCTTTAGGACATCACACTATGGAACCTAAGAAAGTGCACACACAGAATACTAAAGTAGTCTGAGAAAGCTAAAAGTTCATGGGAAAAAATAAAACAAATAACTATGTAACACAACTAACAAAGGAGAGTTGAAGTGCTGCTACAAACAGATAATTGTATAGGCGAGGAAATAGTACAACACTCACTCAGTGCTTTTAAAATTTTATGTATAGACCGAGCATTCAACTTTTATAAGATAATAAAATTAATCAGAAATTAATTTATGTAGAAAAAAAATCAGCACTAAAGAATATGATCCTGTTTCTAACAAACATCTTTATTCCATAATTATTTGAGTAATTATGACAAATTGGCAAAAGCAAAAATGGCAACACTACTTGCTACCATTTAAGTAAATGTCAGGTCTGTTATGAACATTCAACTGTACAGCAGTTTAAACATATAACCATAATGTATCTTAGTCATGATGTTTTTGAACCTCTGAAACCGATAATGTAAATTCCTTTTCAGAGTGGTTGTAGCAGCAGATAAGTTTTCCAGAAGGTCAATTAAATTGGAAAATATATTCATGAAATGAAAAAAAAATAAAGTACTACCCTTTAATATTTTGTGAATCTCAGAATGAAATCGCAGGAGTAACAGACAAACAAGACAAAATGAAAGCAGATCACAGAAATGAATTGAATTGAAATCTTCTAATGTACTCTTACTGAATACAGTTATTAGACCATGAATTACTTTAATACAGAAGATTCATTAAAACACCAGTATAACATTTCTCCACAAAAAGAATTATACATCATTTATTGGAACACACTGTCATCTTGGCTGTTTATCCTGAGGGACTGCAAACAATTTTTAGTTCATATTATCTTGTACAATAATCCATATGCCATCTGTATACAAAATCTAAATTCTGAAACTGTCTTACATACAGTACAGTACACATTTCAACAAAACAAATAATGAACATTGGTTTGTCAGTTACACAGTTGTATTATATTCTTTTTTATAAGTAAGTGATGTTTACTGTATAAAACACATGTAGGGCATTTAATCATGATAAGCTAATATGTATTGTCAAATACTTTATGCCGTTACCTATGATGTTATATCTGCCCAAATGCTAGTAATAAAGAACTAATGCATGACTTGTAATAACAGTTACAGTAATATAAAACACTACCAAAATGTTCTGTAACATAACATAAGAACATTAGAACTACCAAGACCATTGATACAGTAGTTATTAGCTAACCTGATCCAAGGATCTCATCCTGATGTTTCTTGAAAGTACTCAGTATTTAGCTTCATATCATATATAGGTAATTTGTTCCATGATTTTTTTATTTGGAAAAAATATCTGTGGAGAATACACAAAATGGATTGAATATACTTCATGACCTACTGTACTAACAAACCATACAACATATGCGTATGATGGAGTTGCATGTCACATATTTATTAAAACTGCATTTTTAATTTAATATTATTTCTGTATTTATTTTTGTAATCAAGTTGAATTTCTTTAACACATTGCATTAAGTATATTCTTCTAACCTTGTATAATATTTTAATGCATTAAGAAGGGTGATGACAAACATCTGGTAATGGAGACACTGCAGTACAGTATGTGCTTTTTTTCCCCTTTGTCAATAAATCACATTCTTTTGTGCTGTAATTTTGAAAATGCGTTGCGGTTCTGAGCACAAATATGTAAAGAGAAGAGAATGCGCTGTTTTTCCTGCCTATTGTATACGCAAACATTGATTTTGTAAAATTCAATTATGCAACGGAGCTCGGTGACACAGTGGATTACTACATTCTTAATTCGCTGTAGTCTAGGTCACTGGTGTGAAACCACCGAATGTCCAAATGACTACAAAATCAATCGGTCCTGACAGCTGTAGAAGCTCACTGACCAAAACAGATTCTGGGAGTATCAACTCAAGTATGTGACTAAGGGGAACAGGACCACACAAATTTGGTTACAAGTCTGTTGCCACTCCTTCTATCCGAGGAAGTGTAGATGAAGAAAATACCAAACTTGGGTTCTTTCAAATGAAAAATGTTATAAATTGTCCCTAGGTCCTCATAAAAGAAATAAATTAGGCAGTGCCTATATGATATCTGGCAAAATGAAGAATCCAATTATAATTCATGCGTAGTTCATATTACAGGTTATTGGTAGTGTTTGTCAACGGATCACCCTAATCACTGACTGATCGATCTCTTATGTCAACTTTCCAAAAGTGCAGTACTATCACTTGTACGTTAAATATGCTACAAATTTTAGCATATATAATATGACCAACAAAAATCTTTTTCAGATAGAACTTTAATTTATGATAAAAGACTCAAAAAATGATAAATGGTTCTTTCATGTCTAACTGTGCTATATCTATCAGAATTCTCTTACAGTTCCATGGGTTAAATTTCTCGCATTTTTCAGTAAAAACTTTTGGAATGTCTTTCAAAGTTTTTTCTTCTAAGGCTTTTAGCTTCTTGTGTTTTTGAAGATAGCAGAAACAGTACTTTTTGTAGTGTCTCGAGAATGAATTCCTCTCCTATGGTCAATGTGCTCTTTGCAATCCATGCTGTGCTGTGCCACACATCACTCATTCCAATTCCAGGGAGGTGGAGTTTATTCAACATCAAACATGTGTTGAAGGGGCTTTCTGAAGCATTTTCTTTCACCAGTCTCCATAGAAATCAATGGCACAACATACTGTAATGAGATATAATGATCTTAGAAGTTACTTAAGAAGTTACTTATGAAAATAGATTAAGGTGTTTTATATAGACCCGTCCTTGTCCTCATTCGATATGGGGAAGCAAAAAAGGATAACAAAATGTTCTGATATACCGAAAAAGTGTATAATTGAAATCAAGGCAAATCATATTAAAACAATGCATTGATAAGACCTCATCTAGAATACTATGTACAGTTTTTGCCCACAGATTATATAAAAGGATACTGCTACTGTGCTCCAAATCTGCTTCCTTTTCTTCATCTTTCAATCCCTTTATTCACCTCTGCTTAATATCAATATCCTATGACATTTTGCCTCAAAAGAATCAAAACAAAGCAGTTCACCTACATGTTATTATTATTTTAAAATACAAACCTATATTAGTCTTAACAAAAATCTTACAGACATCATCTCATCATCTCCAGTGCCACTTTCCTCAAAGAGGTCACATACAGTAGTTGGGTCCTCTTTCACCTTTACAAAATTGAAATATATTCCAGATTCCCTGAGGAACAATTCTGTGGCCATTCATTTTGGATAAGCATATCAAGGCATTCCTGATTACCTGGTTGAGTAACTTAGTTGCTGGTCATTTGAGGGGCACCACACGTGTATCAGAACCAGAACCCATTCTGACATCCTGGAACGAGCATCAGCCTTAGTTTTTACCATCCAAAAGAATACAACAATTCTGATCTTTCAGTCCTGGTTCCTTAAGGCTCCTCTCATCTTTCCTTTTCTGCTTCATTTGTGGGTTTTAGCCTCCCAGACCTGTGACCAAGTGGCTGGCCCTCCATCACTACATTTAAACACTCAATATACTTGACACATATACTGTAAATCTTGAGTGTTATTATTTCTCATGAATACTGTTTTCTTTTACTTTATGGGTTTTTCTAATTTCTGAATTACACGTACTGTAAATATAAATAATTTCTTTGGAATTATTTAAATCAATATCCATACAGGTAGTGTGGTATATATTTATTTTGGCTTTTCGTGAATTAAGTTTAACATGTTATCAGCAGTTATGCAGTATTCATACATTTTTTGCCCTCTGCAGTGCCAGATGTGTTTACATACTGATGACTGTGTTATATATTCATTTTGCTGTTTTTTCTAAAGTTATAAATAAGGGAATTTTCAAAAACTGTAGTTGAAAGAACAGACATTACAAATGTGCGGGTTTTAGCTGAGTATGAATGTTGAGCAGTCCCCAATTCTTGTAAATTACAGGAACTTGTGGGACCAACAAATCTAGTTGAGAACAAATTACCTAAGTTTCTCTATTATCTTGTCAGAACACCTATGGGAGTTGTGTAATATAACAAATTGGGATTAGTAATGCAGAGGTACTGCAGATGGAACATAGTCGTTTTGTCAGCATGCTTGCACAACAATATTTTCTGGATACAATTTCTATTGGACAATCAAATATACAGTATGTTTTAAACAACAAAATGTATGCTCATCCCTGGGATATCACAGTCCGATCATATAATATCTTTTGTGAGTCCTCCCATTCATTTTTCTATATCATGCATACATTTATATAACAAAGGTGCAGAGAAAATACAACCATACATGACACAGAAAGAAACAACCGTCTTATCTATAGCCTTATGGCTGGTCCCAAGTAATGTAAAAAATGACTTATTTCTCATCGATCTTTATCCAATTCCTTCCAAAA